>NC_065450.1:180198030-180823030 GCF_917563875.1 Diabrotica virgifera virgifera
AATGAAAGAAAATACCATTTTATAAATGCAATAGAGACAATTGATTTGGTTTTATTCCAAATTGAAAATAAAATTTGACAACTGTCAGATTTAACAAAATTGTCACGTTAGAATAAATGTCATAAATGTGTATTATCACGGACTTACCTTTTTTTCTATAATTTGTGACGCACTGAAAAATGTTCATGAAAAGGAGAATAAATAGTATCTATGTAGTGTCACAAAAGCTGGTAATAATTTCTAATGGTTTCGCCCAAAACAAATGTCATATCCACCAATTGTTCGGTTGAAAAATTAAATTTTTTTTTTTTTTTTATTTAGCTTATATGCCTCGACAGCTAAGGCCATTGGCATGGTACAGTTAATTTAAACAATTATTACAGATTACAAGATAACAAAAATTCTTAATAGTACAAAAAAATAACAATTAGATATTACTTAGCTATTAAACTTTATTTTATTAAATAGATTAATGTCTTTCACGAGTATTATACCCTTTATGATGTCTTCAAACGACGTCTTCATGTTGTGGTTTCTGGTGTTCATACATTTGGCAGGCGGTTCAAATATGGTTTACTGAAAGGGTTGTGTTGCACTTTGATATTATTTATTAAATTTTATTAAAGAGATTCATGTCTTTCAGGAATTGTAGCACTTTGGAGAATTCAGTTGTATCGTTTAGGATATCTTGAAGCGACGTTTTCATGTTGTGTTTTCTGGCATATCTGGTGTACATTTGGCAGTCTGTTAAAATATGGCTTACTGTAAGGGTTGTATTGCACTTTTGACATGTTGGACGTTCATTATTGGTGGACATTAAGTGTCCATGTGTCAGTCTTGTGTGACCGATTCTAAGTCTTCTTATTACCCTTGATTCGTTGCGGGTGAGGTGGTTAAGACTTGGCCGAGTAATAAGTGTAGGTTGAATTCTGTGTAAGGCTGTGTCACAGTTATCCCAACGAGTTTGCCAAGATTGTAGGATTGACTTTTTGAACTTGGATTTAAGGTCTTTGCTTATTTGGATTGTTGTTTGGGTTATTTGGCTAATAGATGAAGTAACCGCTTCTTTAGCATGGTGATCAGCAGTTTCGTTACCGTCAAGGCCAATATGCGATGGGAGCCAGATAAGTGAGACCCTTGTTTCTTGAGCATGAAGAGATTGGTATATATAGTGTATATTCTGAACTAGTGGATGATCAGTAAATATTGATTTTAATGAGAATATGGAGGAAAGCGAATCGGTACAAATTGCTACATTTTTGAATGATGTGGAGATGGATTTAAAGGCTTGGAGAATGCTATACAGCTCTCCCGTGTGAATACTGCATGATGAAGGCAACCGAGAGGAACTTATAAGATCTTTCAAAGTAGTAACTGCGCATCCTACACCACAAGAATTTTTGGAAGCATCAGTATAAAGTATTAAATCAAAAGATGTTCTGTCTAGTATTTCTAGGAATGCTTTCTTTATAAGAGCAGGGGGTGTGTCATGTTTGTTGTAAATGGTGAGGGATGTGTTAAATAAAGGGAGGTGTTTGGTCCAGGGAGGAGTGACTGGAGAAGGGATGGGCAGGGTGAGAGATAGGTCTGTGTTCTTTAATAGACGGCCTAGTGATATTGGAAAAGGCTCTATGACTCTTTGAGAGGGGTTGCTAATGGAGTAGTCAGGTATAGAGGTGGTAAGATGGTAAATAGGGTTAGTAGGATTACTTGACGTAGTGGAAGCATATGATAGAAGTAGATGTTGTCTTCGAAGGGAGAGAGGGGGCTCGTTACTTTCGCAATAAAGACTATCCTGCGGGCTAGAGCGAAAAGCTCCGAGGCATAGACGAAGGGCAGTATTATGAACAGAATCTAATAGCTTTAGGTCATTTTTGGAGGCAGACATGTAGATAAAGCAGCCGTAATCTATTTTGGAACGTATCAGAGATCTGTATACTGTAAGAAGTACATTCTCATGAGCACCCCAACAAAAGTGTGAAAGAGTTTTTATTAGATTCAGTTGCTTAAGGCAGTAGCCTTTAGTAGTATTTATGTGATGTTTCCAGTTTAGTCGAGAATCAAAAATCATTCCCAGAATTCTACAATTATCCACTACAGGTACGGGGTTGTTGTTGATTGAGATTAGTGGGGCAGAAGAGGTGGCTTTTCTACTGAATTTAATAATTTTAGATTTGTTTGGAGATAAGCATAATCCTAGGTCTTGAATTTTGTTTTGAAGGAGGTCAACTGAAAGCTGTAACAGTTGACAGGAGGTCTTAACGTTTTTGCCATGGCAATATATAATAAGGTCATCGGCGTATTGAACGTATTGAACAGGCTTGGGGAAGTTATTGCATATGTCATTTATAGCAAGAATAAAAAGGGTAGGGCTAATAACAGAACCTTGAGGTACTCCGTGTCGCTGAGAACATATTCTAGAGGACTTACCATTTACAGATACTTTAAAGGATCTGGATTGTAGAAATTTTTCTATAAAGTGAAAAATATTTCCGTTAAGGTTACAATGACGTAATTTGTTTAATATGGATTTTCTAGAGATTGTATCATAGGCACTATCAATGTCAAAAATAGCTGCGACCACATCTTGTTGACCGTTGAGTGCTGTTGCTATGTGGGTTTGTAGAAGGGCAAGGTTGTCCCTAGTGGATCGATTACGTCGAAATCCGGATTGAAAATTTGAAATTTGATAATATTTTTCCAAAAACCATCGTAGTCTTTTATTAATCATTTTCTCAAGAAGTTTACAGGAAGTGTTAGTAAGAGAAATAGGACGATAAGATTTTGCTAATGAGGAGGATTGATCCTTTTTCCTTATGGGAATAATGGTAGAGTCACACCATTTCGTTGGGAATTGTTGGGAATTCCATACAAGGTTATAAAAATCCAGTAGTTTGCAAAGGGAGATATCGGAGAGGTTTTTTATGAAAATGTATGGGATTTTATCAGGACCAGCTGCATGGCTTCTACAAGAGGATAAGGCTAATTTTAGTTCATGTAGGGTAAAAGGTTCATTTACATATATGATATCAAGAGGGTCAATAGAATTATTTATAAGGGGAGGGACAAGAGAGGAATTGGATGTAGAATAGGAATTTTTATTTTTAAATTTTTCTTCAAAGTGAAGGGCGAAAGCGTTTGAAATTGATTGGCTATCACAGATGACTTTGTCGTCTATGATAAGATTAGGAACCTTATTACTAGATTTGCGACCCTGTATATGTTTTATTTGGTTCCAGGCCTGACTAGGGCAGGTATGGATTGTTAAGGTTGAGACGTAATTTTGCCAGGAAGTTTTTTTGCTTTGTTTTATGATATATTTGGCTTTGGCTTTAAGTTTTTTTGTGGAGTATAAGATTGGCCGGGGTGTTATTGTGGCGCAATTTGTTTAGAGTGGATTTGGATTTGCGGACAGCTTCATCGCATGCTGAATTCCACCAAGGGACTGTTTTGCGGGTGAAAGATGATGTTTTTTTACCAACATACTTGTTAGCCGTTGTAATTATACAGTCAGTTATTTGTTTAAGAGCGATGTTTGCGTCTGTATGGAGAGTTTGAGTAGAGATGATGTTTTCCGTTTCAATTGTGTATCTTGGCCAGTCAGCAAATTTTAGATTCCAGTAATTGCGGATAGGATGTTCCTGATTAGAGAATGAAGATATTATGATGGGAAAATGATTACTGTCGTGCAGATCATCGCAAGTGTTCCAGGAAAGAAAGGGTGCTGATTTATGGTCGCATATGGTAAGATCTATAGCGGAAAAGGTATTGGATGATAAGTTAAAGTGAGTGTGTGAGGACGTATTTAAAAGACAAGAACTAGACACACTTAAAACGTTTTCAACAATTTTACCTCTTCCAAATGTACGAATGGAGCCCCACATGGTGTTATGAGCATTAAAGTCGCCAGTAAGTATGAAAGGTTGTGGAAGCTGAAAGATTAGATCAACTAATTCTTCTTCTTTTAATTTATAGTCTGGAGGAATATATAAACTACATATAGTGAGTTTGGTTGGACACCAAGCAGTTATTGCTACCGCTTCGAGATTAGTGGTAAGAGGTAGAAGAGAGGAGTATATATCGCTTGAGGCAAATATCGATGCACCGCCACTAGCTCTAGAACAGTTAGTACGAATGCGATGATACCCTTCAAAATTTTTAAGTCGACCACAGTGATTTTGTTTAAAATTAGTCTCTTGAAAACAGATAAATTCAGGATTGTGGATTGTAATAAGTTTTTGTATTCTTTCTATGCGAGGATAGAATCCATCGCAGTTCCATTGGAGAATGGTGAACGTTATATTAAAAAAGAAGGTTAATGTAAGGACGAGTCAGTAGAGTAGCATTCGTCAGTAGTAGGATCTCCAGAGAATGTGTAAGAGTCGGGGTCTAGTTTGTATTTAATTTTGTTCTGAAGACGAGTTAGACGATTTTTTAAGGAACGTTCATTGGAAGCATTATATAGCTTATTTAAATCTTGTAGAAGAGAGGGAATGTCTGTAGTAAATTTGTATGCTTCCGCTAAAGGGTCAGAGTTACCGAAAGTATTTTCAAGAAAGGCAATTAGCTGCGTCTCTTGAAGGGAGAATGAGGTGTCAGCTTTAGCATATAAATTTTGAATGGTAGAGCGAGTTATATCACTTATTATTTGATTTCCATGTTCTTTTGACTTAGATTTTTTGGTTTTCTTTTTAGGTTGTTGATGAATAATTTGAGATGTATTGGTTTCAGAGTGATCTCGATTATTTGGATCGGAAAGATTTTCTGGTAATAATATAATAATATCGTATGGCATTTTTGCCGGGGAGATCCTTTCGGATAGTTCCAGCGCCAATTACATCTTTAACCCTGTTTCAAGTAACTAGTGTCGATGTACACTAGCCCAGGGGGACCGACGGCTTAACGTACTCTCCGAGGCACGGTGAGACGGCTCGTGTCATTATTGGAAATGAAAATGGTTTGTCTTTGGCAGGGATCGAACCCACGTCTACTGGCGTATGAGGCCAGCGTTTATGCCGTTACCCACGGCCGCTCACAGATTTTCTGGTAAGCTAGGGGTTGGAGTTTCTAGACGGCTATCGTTGGAGTGAGGTCTTTTGTCACCGGGTTCCGGTGATTGTGTAGATATAGACGTGACGGGAAGGTTCTGAGAGTCGTCAGTAAAATTTTGAACATTGTTGGCACTTTCAGTATGAGAAATGTGAGAGATATGATCAATAGTTTTTTCATTCGGTTGAGAGGAAATAGGATTGGATATGTTGGGGCAGGAGTCGGCAGTGTGATTTGGCTGTTTACAAAGGAAGCATTCCAATTTATCTGTTGATATAAATATTCTTTGTGGGATATTTTCATGAACAATTAGAACCGACGTTTGAAGGGAAAAGTCTTCTCGTTCCGGAATTATATAAGTTACCCTTCGGAAGCTCATAATGTTTGCATATTCATCGTCAGTTGTACCACATCTGACATGAGTGAGAGGTGTAATAGTCTTTAATCCAAGATCAGAGAGAGCTTTTTCGATAACAGCATGTGGGATAGAAGGGCTAACATTAGACACTAAAATTCTTTTTGATGGGGATACAAGTCTGCGAATAGGGATAATTTGAGAGTTAATTGAAATATTTTGAGTGGTTTTTAATAGATTATCTACTTGCTCAGAAGAAGATAAATATATACAAATACGACCATAGGCAACGCGTGATGCAAAATGGATATTTTTGGGTGTAACAATTGTGCCGATTGCCTTAATGTAATCAAAAATGACAGTGTTGGGAGCAGAGGGCATTATGATAGCTTGGTCACGGGAAGGAGTAGTGGGTGGAGGAGCTTTTGTGAGAGTAGCAGCTGCATAAGATCGTTGATTTTTGTTTTTAGATGGAGATGGGTTTTGAGGTGGTAGAAAAGAAGTAGATTGAGATTCATTTTTGGAGGTTAAATCAGAGGTGACGTGAGATTGATTAGACATATTGCGATTCTGGATGCCAAAATCGCAACACTTGAAAATAAAATAAAAATAAAGGTATTAAATTTACAGATATTATACCAATATCTGCTCAACGAAAAGTCTACTTACTGATTTCCTAGTTGTTAATTACCATACACTAATCACCACTTTAACAAAAACATGTCCCATTTGAATTTAAATAAAACACGTCTGTTTGCAAAGACGGCCAACTCGTGAATGAAAATTAAAATTTAAAATATAAAAAATTGTTAAAAAAATTTTAACTACAAAAGTATTACACACAGCTTTTGTGACACCAGCAAATACTATTTATATTAATAAATAATTTGGCTGATAGATTTAACGTTCATTTGTGTCAAAGTTACTTTAGAATTATATTCTCAAGATGTAAGTAAATAAAAGGTAAATTTAAAGTTTAACTGATCTTACTCGTAAATACAATATAACTAACAATTCATTTGGTACAGGAAAGTTGCTGTGGTAGAAAAATTACTAGGGTAGATTTCAAATTTGGTTGTTTATTTAATTTAGTAACTATTTTAAAAATTCATTAGTATGATAAAATATTTTTTGTAAAATAATTTAAAGTTATTAAATTCAATTGAATTGTACTAATAGCATACGATTAATTTTAATCTTTAATTACGTTTTATTTTCATATTTAATATTTTATTGTATGTTTCTAAAACCAGATTATAGTTATTTTTTTTGCAAAAAATTTTTTTAATAAAAAATAGGCAAAAACGTAAAATCTATAGTTTTTTTTAAATACCTACAAAACGAAACATGCTAAGTACATACAAGCTTATACCAAAAGAAAGGTTGTAATATGTACTACAAAACACAATACTAATATACAGGGTGTCCTATTAAAAAAATGAGAAAATTTTGTATTTGCAAATAGTGATCACACTGTATATTTTATGGCTATATAAGGCTAAGTAAGGATTTATGGCTAAGTAAAATATATTAATATATTTAAAAATGACACTATAGTATAAATATTTAACGTATCACTTAAATTTTTATTACCTTGAAAACATAATCCACAGCCCTCTAAAAATTACCATCCCAATCAAAAAGGTAAATATTTCGAAAATTATAAACTTTAGGCCTATACAAATTCTTCATATTTTTAAAAAATATATTCAAAATTTTTTTAATATATTATAGGGTATTCCATTTAAAAGAACTCAACTTTAGTTCATACCGTTCTGACACCCTGTATAATCTAAAATAATTTTATATTATAGACGTTTTTGATACACATTAGTTTTGTTATAAATATTTTTATGTAAGTATATCTCGTAGTTTAGCCGTAATCAAAGAAAACCAGAGGTTTCGCACAGCCTGTATAGTATTATTTTTAATAAAATAATTTTCACCCCCGAGAAGGGGGTGGAAATCGAAAGGAGAGTTTCCGAAGTGGAGACCAAAACGTCAAAATAAACGTAATTTTAACTAAAATTTCAGTTATTCCCATTGCTGAAACTAAACAATAGAACCCACTACTGTTATTATTCATTGGTATTATCGGAAAAATAAAATCCATTCTCTCTGTAAATACCGCCATAGTATCATTTTACACATAAATGGTTTGCTCATGTTTCATATTTAATTATACGCGACAGAACAATAACCATATTTTATCATGTAATAACACAAGTGAGGAAAAATTGAAAATATCGAATGTTTCCCGTAAATCAACTGCACGTCAAACTTGAATGTGCGATGTATTTTACCATAATTTTCAATACAAAGCAGTTTTTTAACTGACGTTTCCGTGATGAATTATCTATAAAATTTTCCAATAAATAAAGATGATCGAAATGGTTTATTGAATTATTGAATGGGACAAATGAATACAATATGGTAACTTAATTACACTCGGGGTAAAACATTGCAACACCTCTAAATTTTAAAGAAACGCTTGGCAACGGCGGATCCAGTAACCTTGTAAGGAGGGGGCAAGGAAATAAAAATGGTCTTGTCACTGGCGTACGTAGGATTCCTTTTCGGGCTGCTATTTTCTTCTTCTTCGTGAACCATGTCCTTTCAGAACGTTGGTTACCATCATAGCTATCTTAATTTTATTCACTGCCATTCTAAATCAACCATGAAGTTCTTCTTCGTTCTGGACTGCGTTTGCCTGCTATTTTCACTTACATAATATTTTGTAGCAACTTATATTTGGGAACTCTCATTACATGTCTGAAATACTCCAGCTTCTCTTTTCTTGATGCTTTTTGTAATATCAGTAGTCTTGCTGAGACGTTCTAGTATTGTGGAGTTTCGAATCTTCTCCACCCAAGAAACTCTTAAAACTCTTCTATAGCACCACACCTCGAAAGCCTGAAGACGATTTAGATCGATTTTATTTACAGTCCAAGACTAGACACCATACAGTAAGACCGAGAACACGAAGGAGCGAAGTAGAGGTATCCTTAATGCGAATTTTAGGTCACGGTTACATAATACTTTGGAAATCCTTCTAAAAGCCGCTCTTATTCGGGGGTTTTATTAAATCGTAATTATCTCTTTCTTAAAAAAAGTGTCATACGAAGTTTGATAGATTCAGAAATGAAACTATAAGAATAGATCTGGAACAAGAACCGATAATGATGAAGATCGAAAACAAACAATTGAGCTGGTTTGGCCACATACAACGAATGTAGCAAAAGAGACTAACAAAGAAGGTACATGAAGCCAAAATGAGAAACAAAAGAAAAAAGAGAAGGCCGAGGAAGACATGGATGGACTAGATCCAGGATATATGTGAAAGGAGACACATGAGTATAAGAGATATGAAGAACCTGGCCACAAATAGAAGCGCTTGGAAGAAATGGATAAGAGACGGAACCCAACATCCAACGCCCTGAAGGGTACTATGGATTATCAGAAAGAAAGAAAAAAAAAGTGTCAGTATACACCAGGCAAGGTCTCAAGGAGGGGGCAATTGACTCTATTGACCCCCCCTTGGATCCGCGCCTGTCGCTTGGATTGACATTTCGCTCCATACATGGCTGACGCGACACCTAGCGTAGTCGCCTGTAATTTTTGGCTAACAAAGTTTGACGTTAAACGTATGATACACATATGACATATTTGACGTTAATGTAATATTTATTTACCATTTTTGATTAAATTTATTTTACACAAAATAAGTTCGAGTGTCAAATAAACGTCAAATTAAAAAGCAGATATGTGGACGTTCTCTGAAGAAAATATTAATTTTAAGGGTTTTTCTTTACTTTTTCGCTATAGTTTGGTTGTCGCTGTTAACCCATTAACGCCCAAATTATTTTTTATTGCATTTTTAACGTAATTTTTTGTTTCGTAGTATATTTTGAGGTGCAAAATGATTTTGTTTTCAAATTTTTGAAAAAACAACTGTCCTCATTTGAGGACGCTGGGCTCAACTATATAAAATTAAAAACAAAATTAGTTTCGCAAAATCGGTTTATTTAGTAGTTTTTCAAATTATATTCATATTATATACTATGGAGATAAAAATGTTTATTATCAATTCTATATAGGGCAGTCAATGAGGGTATTTGGCTCCGAATTCCATCCTACTACATCGACTTACTTGATATTTTTACAGTAAGTAGGGAATAGCTCAAGAAACAAAGTCTACCCTATGCCGATGTGTGCTTTTATCTTGGGGGTTGTTCTCACCCCTTCTCGTGGGTGAAAAATGTTTTGGCTAAAATAGCAACAGAAAAGGCTAGAGAACTTAATTTTAAGCAAAAACTGTTCTATGACTATTTTTTGAAAACTCATTGCGTCATTTTCATTGAAAAATGACACTTTTTCGGAAGGATTTTTGCGAATACCTTAAAACCTATGCATCTAACAAAAAAACTGTAGAAAATATTTTTGTAGGTTGTAAGAAAACAAAGAGATTCGTTCCTTCATATATCTTCTAGTTAAAATACAAAGAGGGATATGGTAGGTAAGAAGAGTTTGTTTTTTTGCTGCATGCTCAAATCGGTGTATTCAACTTGAAATAACAGAGAAACTGTCGATTTTAGGTGTATAATGATACTAATAACTTATGTAGTGCTTGAAAAGACTTTTAAAATGAGCAATACTAATTGTCGATTACATGTAAAGTCAGCGAGATATTCTGCAAAAAATTAGTGACTAATGTATTTTAAGAAGAAATGAGAAGTATAGTTAACCCCTCACCCATCAGAATTTAAATACATCGTTTTCCTTCTACACTACTTTTTATTATAGTGTTATTTCTATGTTAAAACAGTTGGGCTGGATTAACATGAATGGTTTTTGAAAAAAATAAGATCAAATTATAGAGCGCATTTTTAAATTTTCTTAAAAATCTTCTTTTGCCTCCATGTAACTCGAAAAATATAAGAGATACGAAAAAAAGATATCGCACAAAAATGTAGGGCTTTTTCAGATAAATTTCTTTTAATTCTCATTACTGTATCTCTTATTATTTTCAAGTTACATGGAGAAAAAGAAGATTTTTAAGAAAATTTAAAAATGCGCTCTATAATTTGATCTTTTTTTTAAAAGCCATTCATTTTAAACCCGTACAACATTTTGATCATAGAAATAACACTATAATAAAAGGTATTGTAGAAGAAAAACCATGCATTTACATTTTGGTAGATGGAGGTTGAAATTACTTCTAATTTTTTCTTAAAATACATTAGTTATCAATTTACCTGGTGCCCAGGGTACGTACTGTTTACCACGTCTTGGGGAGTTCTCATCAAAAATATTATTAAATAATTAATCAAAAGTCATTACTTAGGGGGTTTTTGGGCTCCCTAATGACGAATATGACATTGGAAGTGATCTCCAGAATATCTAGTGCCAAGAGTACCTCGCCTTTCGGAGTTTTCGGCAAATTCATTAAAAAATTAGTCAAAAATCATTACTCGGGGTTTTTGGGTCGCTGACGACAAATACGACATCTGAAGTGATCTACGGAATACCTGGTACCCAGGGTACCTACTGTTTACCTTGTTTTATGGAGTTTTCGGCAAATTTCTTAAAAAATTAGTCAAAATTCATTACTCGGGGGTTTTCGGGGTCTCTGACGACGAATATGATATCGGAAGTGATATCCGGAGTACCTGATGCCCTGCGTACTTACTGTTATCTTGTCTTCCGAAGTTTTCGGCAAATTCAATAAAAAATTAGTCAAAAATCATTAGTCACGAGATAAACAGTAGGTACCCTGGGCACCAGGTACTCCGGAGATTACTTCCGATGTTATATTCGTCGTTAGTGACCCTAAAAACCCGTCGAGTAATGATTTTGACTAATTTTTTAATGAATTTTAATGATGAGATAAACAGTAGGTACCCTTAGCACCAGGTACTCCGGAGATCACTTACGACGTCATAGTCATATTCGTTTTCAGTGACCCTAAAAACCCCAGAGTAACAAAATTGAACTCATTTCCGCCGATAATTAACGAGTTCTGAATTTTTTTATTGTCTGTTTGAGATGCACTTTAAGAATGCATTTTTTGTATGCAGTTTTTCAATATCATATTATGGCTCCGGTTCACAAAGTTTCCTGGCGCATTCACGAATCGAATGCAAAAAGAATTATTAAGATCCGTCTTGTCGTTTTTTTTTGGAGGTTCAGTGCTTTATAGCTTTGACTATTAACTTTATTATGAAATCGGGCCTTAGCTATGTGTATGCCAAATTTCATGTCAATATAAGTGGTTCTTTAATATTTGGAGCAAAAACCGTGAGTAAATGGACTACATACTACATATTTCATTTGATGTTACTGAAACACAAATGGTAGGGGAGCGAAGTATGCTAAATTTGCAGTCACTCGAGAGCTTTGGAGACCTATTGGGTTGTAAAGAGTAGGTCCTAAAACCAAAAAAAGTTAAGTAAAGTTTCCGTTTTAGTGGGGACTTTTTTAATTTAATTTTCCATTTCCAACAATCATTTTTTCTGATTACCTATAGCGCCATTTATCCATAATTTGAAGAAATGTCTCAAATAAAAGTTGCTTATTTTTACGTACAGAATCCAAATCTGGAATAAAAATTTGGGGCTCCCATTTAAGATTTTAAAGTATCTCCCACCCCACCTCCCTGGGAGGTCGTGTTTGGTACCATTCGATAGATTTTTCAAAAATATTGATTAAGTGTATTTTGTAGTTTTTCGATCTTATGTTTATTTTGCGAAATATCGCGGGATTTGTATTTAAAATTTTAAATTTACCTCCCACACCTCTCCGTGGGGGGTCATGCTTGGTATCATTCGATAGATTTTTGAAAAATATTGAACACGTATTTTTTAGTTTTTCGATCTAACGTTCATTTCGCGAATTATTCGCTTTTTTTTGTGAAACTTTTTAACTCACCCATTTCCTTACGCCCCCGATCAAATCGTCTGACTTTTAAATATACATTGTTTTGCATGTCCTTAACTTACCTTATCTTAATCTGACAATAATTTCGAGTATTTTTAACGATAGATTTTTTTTCGGGCCCCCTTAACGAACTCCCCTGTGTTGAGAGCTAATATATATTAGAGGTACATCTGCAGGGCACCAGGTTTCTCCACATATCATAATCTGACGCGCTCGAGTAACTGCAAAAATCTCCGCTTGGGCTCCCCTACCAAAATTAGTGGACATTGAATAGGAATTTGTAAACAAACAAAGCCATAATTTGTTAGAAATAAAAAGAGAACCGATCTGGTGACAGGATTTACCAATATATTATAAAGATCAAGGGCCCAACAAGGGGGAAAATTAGGGGCAAAGGGGGTCTATGAGGGCGTCATCTACGTCTAAATCTAAATCTTTTAATTATGTAGTAGATAGGACGAATAACCAAGAGAGCGATGGCTACGTTAATGGTTAAAGGGAGACGCGAATGTGATGTAAGAGATTGCAAGAAAACCTGAGCAATTAGCTAGATTGGCTTATTGGTTAGACCAAAACATAGTAAAATTGCAGAAGCATCGGGTGTAGGAATATTCACTAGTGGTGGAAATGTAAAGTAGGAGAATACACCTCTGTGTAGATTTCTGTAAGCCAATATGAGCTAGTCAAGTGGCTAAAGAGGTTAGAATTCTCAAAGGGGACTCGGTATATGTGTGATTGGTGGAACATAACAGTATCATACTGGTATGGTTGCCAGATTATCAAAGAATACACGGAAAAGGAATATAGAGAATAGAGAAAGTATAGAGAGAATATAAGGAAATATAATAGTAATAAATTTGCTAGAAGAGGATCAGCGATAAAATACTTTGATCCACAACCAGCTATTTATAGGAGTGAAGAAATTATTTTCCGCAACCGGAAAAAAGCCTCGATCTAAACACAATATATCTTTATCTCGGAAAATACATCAGACATGACAAAACATTGACGAATGAGCTAAGAGGGCTAAAATACCGAAGAAAACAAGCAACACTTAACAAGCCTGCTTGCTTTACAATTATTGGAGTCACTGAAGGTTTTCACCTCCGATTTCGTTGAACCTTCATCGATTTTCATGAAAATTGGTGAGTAGTTAGAAGATACTTCGAGAAACAAAGGTGACATGATGCCAACTTGCGCTTTTACCCTGGGGGTGGATGCCACCCCTTCTCGGAGGTGAAATTTTTTTTATTAAAAATAATACCAGAAATCGATAGACGGGCAACTTCTAAGCAAAATTTGTTATATAAAGTTATTAACATAAATCAATACTTTTTGAGTTATTAAATATCAAAGATTTTATTTTTTCTTAAAAAAATGCATGTTTTAAAGCTGTTTTTCACGTATTACTCAAAAACTATAAGCTTTTGTAAAAAAGTTATTATTATCAAAATTAAAGATAATAAAAAATTTAATACACTCCCTACTTAAAGAACTAAACTTATGTTACTTAAAAGTGAGTTATGGGTAATTGAATGTATATTTTTTTCGACGAGTACTCAAATCTAAGTATTCAAGCTTACATAACGGGAAAACGATGCATTTTATAGAATATACTTGTTAAACACTTGTCAAAGTACTTCGGAATACCTATCAAGTGAGCAGTAGAAGTTAATAGCATCAAAATTAAGCAACTTATGATGAAAATAAGAGAACCCTTTCGATTTTTTTTAGGAAAAAGTGAAAAATAAAACATACGCCATTTCCACAAAAATTAAAATTTGTAGTAATCCTCACAAGAATTTCTTTAGGTTAACATAGTTAATGATTTCAACAATTTTGAACGGTTTAGAATGCATATTTTTGAAAAAAGATATAATTAAAAAATCAGAATTTTTAAAATTATCGTACTTTTCATTTTCTTTTGATAATAACTCCAAAAATACTCAATATACATAAAAAATGATATAAATATAACTAAATTTTATTTTTTTATGTTACAAATACTTTACCCATTTTACTATTTCCGTAGAGTAAAAAATAACCGAGATAGAAACGTTTAAAATTTCAATTTTCCTGCGAAAACCATGTAACCTGGGCCTTTTAACCTTTTATTTTTTAAAAAGTAAGAGGTTTAAATGACTATTTTGACGTTTTTTAATAGCTCTTTGAATCATGTTTTAATCAGTTTTTAGATGAACTTGCTATCTTAGAAATTAACGGAGTTATTTACAAAAAAACAATAACATTTTTTAGAAAAATTTTTAAAAGATACATTTTGAAACATTTTTGGTGCATAAACTTTAACGCTATCAACTTGTACGAGCACTTATTTGATAGATATTTCTAAGAGTTTTGACAAGTGTTTAAAAAGTTTATGTTATAAAATGCATCATTTTCCCGGTATTTAAACTTGAATACTTAGATTTGGGTACTAGACGAAAGAAATATACATTCAATTACCTATAACTCACTTTTAGTTAACACTAAAAGGTTTTTCTAGTAAGGAATTTATTTGATTTTTTATTAGCCTCAATTTTGACAATAATAACTTTTTTGTAAAAACTTATAGTTTTTGAGTTATTTGTGAAAAATCGGTTAAAAATATGCATTTTTATCACGAAAAATTAAAATCTTTGATCTTTATTAACTCAAAAAGTTTTGATTTATTTTAATAACGTTATATAACAAATTTTGCTTATAATTTGTCTCTCTATCGAATTGTGAGGTTATTTTTAATAAAATCATTTTCACTCACGAGGAGGGGTGGCATCCACCCCCAGGGTAAACGCGCAAGTTGGCACCATGTCACCTTTGTTCCTTGAGATATCCTCTAACCACTCACCAATTTTCATGCAAATCGATGGAGGTTCAACGAAATCGGAGATAATAGCTCATATCCATCTTCAGTGACTGCACTAAATATGATTGCTCTATGGAGATTTAAGCTGTAGATTTTGTAGCTGAATTTTAATTTAATTCTAATTATTATTTTTTGTTTTGGACCCCCTTTGGAGACGATGCCCCTAGACAACTGATTACTTTGCCTAAGGGATAATCCGGCACTGATAATAGAAACCTTTTGCTATAACAACTCGTATTTATACCTATAAAAGTTATTTTTATTGTTCAAAGTTCTAAATTAAAGTATCACACAAATTTAATTAAAACTACGTTAAAAAACTGAGCTTTCAGAAACCTCACCTTTATAATATGAATGGTAATTTCTCTTGGTACTGATTCTATTTTATAAAATTTAATAAGGGTAAATCATCTCAAGCCTTTTTCTACTTTATGCTATAGTTTTTACTTTAATTATAAAAAGAAATTTAACATTAAGAACTTTTAAAAAAGTTTTAAATTTTCTCTACAGATGCCCATTTTTAGTAAAAGTTTTATTATCACATCAGTGGATGAAATTTGCCAGAAGTTGCTTTAATTTTTTTTTATCCTGTTTTACAAGATTTTCTGCTGCAATTTTCTACTTTTTAACTATCATTTTGAGATAAAGAAACTTTTTCATGGTTACTAACTTTTTCGAGGATATCATCATTGCCTTCTCTTAGGTTAATATTGCAATAATTATTATCCTCTATTACCTCTCGTAATTTATATACTATAAGAAGTTTTCACTTCTGTCAGCACTCCCACGAGTGCCTTCAATTTTTTTTGTTACACAGATGACCAACGGGGGTAAAAAATGACCCCAGGTCAAAAATGACCTGAAATGAAAGTTTTCAGCATTTAAATCTTCATCTAACTATACATCCTCGTTTTCTGAAACTATTTCATCTTCTATATCATCATAACAATCGCTAGCAGTAACAATTTCCTGTAACTCAGCCTCAGTAAGATATTTGCGGGCCGTATCTTATATGTACACAAAATACTAAGAAACTATAATAATATACGCTAGGAAATAATAATAATGACTAACTGTAGCAGCCAAGAATGTCATGATTCATACATAACATGCACCACAGTCTAAAAATAGATTTTGATAATGCGCAGTTTAAAACTACTTAGAATTCCACATAATAGACGGTATTTTACTAAACATCAACTTCAGAATATATTTTTTATTCCTAAAATATAGGGAATTTTTTTTTATTTCAAAATATGAGGATATCTAGAATGATATTAAAGTCAAATAAAAAATAATGAGTTAAAAATTGAAAATACTTTTGAATTTATTGAAGAAAACATACGCTGGGGTCCAAATTGACCCCCTTTGGTCATCCGAAAGTTAAGAAATATTGAACACGTACGATGAAAAAAATAGGATTGTCGATCGTTACACAACCTTCTCCGATCTAAGAGAAATCCTTGCTTGATTTCCCAATTATCGAAATGGTCTTCACTTTTGAAAGGCACGGAAATAGGAATAGGGATTTATTGAGTGGTGAGTTCTGGCTTTTATATAGACAATCCCTTTAGCTGAAATCGTTAAAAATGTTTTTCGGAGGAGAACGTGTTCTTTCAGTAACTAAGTACTTAATGCAAGAATTAGTCTAGTAAAGCATGCTGTTGTTATTAAAAAGTTTTCTTAGCTTTAAACGAGCTTAGTTTAAACGAAACTTTAAAATGGGAAATTACTCGAGGGAAATAAGCAAGAAATTGTTCGGGACACTGGAATATAAATGTAGCTGACAACGTAGACCTATAGTATAAAAAACCTACCTGATTCCTGCCTAGGGTTCGCGTCCGTATTGTAATTATTTATTTAACAATTTAGTGCAAAAAACGCGCTTTTTTCGATTTTTTGCACTCTATTAAAGAGCTAAATATTTGACATAATCTTACAAAATTTAATTTTTTTAGAACATTGAAAACCTTCAAATTGCAAATTTTTGAAAGTTAGAAAGTCATAGGACAAAATGATTAGACAAAGCTAGAGGAGACAGAGCTAGAAGTACAGATATCGTCCTATTAGAGGTAAAACTCACTAACTACTATTTTCAGAAAGAGGAGAAAAATCGATTTAAAGGTACAAATTGTTTTTTAAATTCACCTGACTTGAATATTGGAATTTTTTTAATGCATTCTGAAGCAATTTCCTTGTGGCATTTTTATAATCAACTATTTTCAATGGGAAATAAGCCACAATGTTACCAAAAAATTATTTTATTAACGTTTTGAACCCAAATCGGGTTTCGTTGTCAAAATACAAAATACTACTAAAATAAACAAAAATGTTGTTGCTAAGTAAAAAAAAATTCTTCTAATAATCTATTTAATCTGACTCATTTGTATTGGCAATTCGGACATGTATTATACATTTTAAAGTAGAAGACTTCAAAATGATATTGCCAATATTGGTGAGTTGCGTTCCTGGGAGGACTTTACTAAAAGATAGTTCATTCGATTACATGAAATCAATCCCAACTCAAGAATATCCGTCACAAAAAAATCATAGCATATGATCTGTCTTTAAAAAGACAACCAAATGCAACGATGACAGTAAAATTCTTGCGTTAGAGTTTCCATAGTAAATCACGAGGAAAAACCAGAAAATAACTTCGTGATACTATCCCGACATCGTAAGTATTAGGTCTTACATTTAATTTACTTTCAGAAAACTAATACCAAATTCTGACTTTAATATGTTTAAATTATAAATAATATTAATAATACATAAATATACAATAAGTAATACTAAAATATAAAATGTGTACTAACTCGATATGTTATTGATTTACTAATCGTGGTATTTTCTTTCTATTTACTTCCTCTTTCAGTATGGGTAACCATATCCTACTGCATTCTACCGAGGAATTTGGGACACAATTGGTTTCATTTAGCATAATTAGAGCCGCTTCTTTGATTTTTCTCTTTTTACTATCTGATTCTTTTAGAACTATACTTGAATTTCTCCACTGAACTGTATGTTCATTATCCCATGCGTGTTGACATATTTGAGATCTATCAAATTCTCTATTTTTAATATAAGACTGATGTTCACTTATTCTAACGTTTAATGGTCTTGATGTTTCACCTAAATAAAATTGTTCGCATTCACAAGGTATTTTATAAATGCAATTCTTTGTTCTTTCTTGTTCATTGTTAGGTTTAGTTTTAGATAGAATATATCTCAATGTGTTTGTTGTTTTGAATGTTGTTGAAATGTTGAATTTATTTCCTATTGTTTTAAGTTTCTCGGATAGTCCTTTTATATATGGTGTTGATATTTTCCCCGTATTATTTCTTGTGAATGTTGTAGGATCCCGTTCTAAGTTGTTCTGTTCCATTCGATCCAATCTTGACAATTCCTTATTTATAAACGATAAAGGATAATCATTTTTTAATAAAACAGATGTTAACAATTGTTTTTCTTCTTAAAATGAAATTTCGTTAGAACAAGTAATTTTGGTTCTATCATATAAGGATTTAGGTGCGGTCCTGAACTTAGTAGATTAAGCACACCGAAATTTAGTCTCGAAGTTTTCCATTGTTTTACTATAGTAAATCTTTAAATTAATTATAAGAAACATAATCAGTAGTTTGGTTATTAGTGGTGATTTGATTGCCGTAAGTACTTTTATCAATATTTTTACGGTTTCATCAAAATCTT
Source organism: Diabrotica virgifera virgifera (assembly GCF_917563875.1). NCBI lineage: Eukaryota > Metazoa > Arthropoda > Insecta > Coleoptera > Chrysomelidae > Diabrotica > Diabrotica virgifera. The sequence goes on from NC_065450.1 coordinate 180,216,942, forward strand.
ACAGAATAACAAATTTCAATATAGCCATACAGTTTTGTAAATTCAAAGGTGATTAACAAAAACTTGTTTTTGCCTTTAATATCTTCGATAAGTTAAAGACTTTGTAATTAACAGAGTCGTACTGACCCATTAAAATATAATGAAACGAAACAAGAAAATTAAAAATTAAAAGTATTTAACAATTTTACCGATGGCTGGTACTTCTGACTACAGGGGTCCTCCAATGTTACCCGATCAACAAACACCATCTTATTCTACAATTACCAAACAAAAAGCAGCTACATTCCCTTTGAAAGACCAAGCCGTTATTATCCCAGCAGTAGACACACTAAAATTAGAAGACTACGTTACAGCAGTAGGATCACTAGTACAGCCCAAAAATGTACTTTTTTCGTCAAGAATTTCTAACGCCAGAATCTGCATCTACCTCTCCAGCAAAGAAGTTGTTGATACTTTTTTAACAGACCACGGAGGTATAAAAATAGGAGATAATGTTATTAGAGCGAGAAGACTAGTCACTCCTGCTAAAAGGTTACTGTTATCTAGTGTCTGTCCGTCTATTCCTCATCACATCGTTGAAAAATATCTTGCTGAAAATGGCTTTCATCTTATTTCACCGATGACTTTCTTAAGAGCGGGAATTCAAAACCCTCAATATAGTCACGTATTAAGCTTCCGTAGACAGGTGTACTATACACCTGACGACAATCTTGTTATTCCTGAATCAATTCTCATTGACTTCGATAATACATCGTACCGAATCTATCTTGCTGATGGACTCACCTGCTATCTCTGTCATCAATCTGGTCATATCGCCTCAACATGTACCAATATGGCCATCCAACCAAACCCGTCCATACCTACATCCCAAACTGACCAAGACTCTATTTCTTCCTTTAATGCAACAGCTGAAAACAACAATGACTCTGTTCAGAATCAAACAGAAAACACTCGTGAAGTAATTGATTCCCAAGAACTCCCTACAGAAACTACTATACCGAAACGTTCTCATTCTGAAATATCGTCTCCACTTAGTGAAAACACAGAAATAGATTTTCCAAAACCTAAAGCAAGATCAACAAAAAAGCCAAGAGTCACTAAATCTGATACAAAAAGTGGAGAAACAGTTTCTACTGAATCACATATCCAACCTGCAAAGGAATTTATTGATGAAGCTTCAACCCAGTTTGAATTAAACTATACAGAGTTAGTAAGCTTTCTGGATGATGCACATGGTTCCCCCAATCCATTAAGTATCGCACAAGAATACACGAAAAACATAACAGGACTATTAGTAATGCTAACAGAAATCTACCCCAAACTCGAAGACAGACGCATTAAATCTAGAATTACACGAATAAGGAAGAAAATACGTCGTCAACTAAATCTAGACCAAACTGAAAATGATAACTCCGAAGATACAGATGTTTCCCAAGAAAACCTCAATTAAAAACAAAAATCAATAAGATAAATATTAACAATAAATGGATATTATTCAGTGGAATATACAAGGAATATTTACACACATCGAAACACTTCAACTCCTAATAAAAGAAACAAACCCACAAATTATATGCCTACAAGAAACAAATTTTAAAAACAACAAAAAATATAACTTAAAACATTTCGATTCCTACCACAAAATCAGAAACTACGCCAACAAAGCAAGCGGTGGAGTATCAATATATGTTAATTCTAATTTAGAATCAGAGGAGTTTCCCTTACATTCTGCTTTAGAAGCCGTAGCAATAAAAGTTCAATGTCCAACACAGCTCTTTGTGTGCAATGTTTATATCCCATCGGATGTGGATTTTGTCTCGAGAGATCTGGAGCATTTAATAGAGCAAATTACAAAACCTAGACTTATTCTAGGTGACTTCAACTCTCACAGCATTTCCTGGGGATGCCATTCCACAGATAAAAAAGGAGAACAAATAGAAAAATTTCTTAATGATACAGATTTTGTACTATTAAATACAGGAGAAAAAACTCGGTTTAACTCTGTTACAGGCAACCATTCTGCTATTGATCTGACTATATGTGAAAGTTCCCTAGCTCCTAGTCTAAACTGGGAAGTATTAAATCATACCTACGATAGCGACCACTGGCCTATAATAATAAGAAACAATAATACCACAAAAACAAACATAAATTTTTCAGAAACATGGAAAACTAAAGATGCAAATTGGATAGCTTACCAACAACTTATTGAAGACTACCTGCCTAATTTTGGAACAATAGGAGATAACATAAATTCCGTTACAGACAAATTTACCTCAATGTTAACAGAAGTAGCCACAATTATTATAGGCAAAACAGCAAAATCAAAACGTAAACATTCAGTACCTTGGTGGAACAAACAATGTGAAAAGGCACTTAAACAAAGTAAGCATGCATTTAATGTATTAAAAAAACATCATACACCGGAAAACTTATCTAATTTTAAAAAACACAGAGCCTACGCAAGGTACATAATTAAGAAAAGTAAACGTGAATCATGGCAAAATTATGTTTCCACGATAACCGACGATACTCCGGCATCAGAGATCTGGAATAAAATCCGTAGAATTAAAGGAATTTCATACAGCAACAAAATTAACTCTCTTGACATTGAGGGAAACCTAATTACAAATAACAGTCAAATAGCCAATGCTTTAGCGAACTCATTCCAGACATATTCAAGTGATTCCGTGCATGACCCATTATTTGTCAAAAACAAAAAGAAAATAGAAAAGGAGGTCAAGATTACAGATTCCGTCAGCCCGCTAAATGTTGCAATAAGTATGCAAGAGCTAAATGAAGCACTACAAGGACTTAAAAACTGTAGCCCTGGATCAGATGAAATTCCAAATTGTTTTTTAATTAATCTTCCTTTAGCTGCAAAGCATCTACTCTTAGATATATACAACTTTTTATTTTCCACCAAACAATTTCCTAAATCGTGGAGTACCGCTACAATAATTCCTCTTTTGAAACCTAATAAAAACAAGTCAAATCCAGAATCTTATAGACCAATATCTTTAACATCTTCCTTAAGCAAATTACTAGAAAAAATTATAAATAGACGGTTGCAATTTTTCTTAGAATCAAAAGATCTAATAGTTCATCAGCAAAGCGGCTTTAGGAAAAACAGAAGCACAACTGACAATTTAGTGTCACTAGAGTCTGCAGTTAATGAGGCATTTGCAACTAATCGACAAGTTATAGCTGTCTTCTTTGATATAATTAAAGCTTATGATACTTTATGGAAATATGACATTATTGTTAAATTACAGCATTGGGGCATAGATGGAAATTTTCTAGCATTCGTCAAAAATTTTCTAGATGACAGAAATTTCAGAGTTAAATCAAACCAGGAATTTTCAGAATACCATACTCAAGAAAATGGCATACCCTAAGGATCTACACTAAGTGCAACACTCTTTTTGGTTGCAATTAACGATATCGTGAGCAGTGTCCGAAACCCTGTTAAAGCAATCCTATATGCAGATGACCTTGTAATTTATACTTCTCATAAGAATCTTAGTATGATATCAAATATTATTCAACTTTCTATTAATTCCCTACAAGAATGGTCTAAAACAACAGGACTAAAATTTTCTACGGTTAAAACCAAAGTAATGTGCTTTTCTCGAAAACATCAAAATGTTGCAAATATTCCAAAATTAACACTGTATGATCAAGTTTTAGAAAATGTTGAGGAACTTAGATTCCTAGGTATGATTTTTGATTCAAAACTTACTTGGAACAAACACATCGAAGTACTTAAAAAATCATGTTTACAGCACATAAATATTCTTAAAGTACTAGCAAATCATAACTGGGGCGCAGACACGACACAGTTACTCAATATTTATAAATCCTTAATCCGCAGTAAATTAGATTATGGATCAATTATATATAATTCAGCTAAGGACTCAACATTAAAAAAATTAGATATTGTACAAAATACCGCACTAAGACTAGCTCTAGGAGCCTACAGGACCAGTCCAGTTGAAAGTCTTTATGTAGAAGCAAATGAGTCGCCACTCTCGATTAGAAGATTACGTCTAAGTCTACAATACGCAAGCAAGCTATCAACTAATCCAAACAACCCAGCCTACCCCTATGCCTTTTCCACACATTACCATTCTAATTACATTCAAAATCCTAATCTTCGACCATCATTTAGCAAAAGAATTAGCAACTTCACATTTCCGAGTATTATGCATACCAGCTTTGATTATACTCCCCCTTGGACTATACAAATTCCGTATTGTAATACAGATCTGTCCACTTATACTAAGGACAACAACCCTTCATCTCTTTTTCTCCAATACTTCTACAATATTAAAAATAAATATCCATCCTGTCAACTAGTGTACACCGATGCATCAAAAACCCCCGAATTTGAAACAGTGGGATCTGCCATTGTCACAGATGATTCTGTGCGCAAATTTCCACTACCTAAGGACTACTCAATATATTCCGCCGAACTTTTTGCAATATCCAAGGCAGTGCGACAAACTCTTAATCGACCTGAAGACATGGCAGTAATATTCACCGATTCCTTAAGTGCAGTTCAGGGCATTCAGAAAATATATCCGAATCATCCGTTCCTAGAACAAATTAAAAAAGACCTTGTGGCTCTACAAAATAACCATAAACAAGTACATATTGTGTGGATACCATCTCATGTGGGGATACCAGGAAATGAAATTGCAGATAAAATGGCCAAAGAAGCTTGTAAAATGAAGAGATCCGAATATAGAACTAACCAAATTCCTCACTCTGATATGAAAAAATGCATCAATGAGTACACAAAGAACTTATGGTTACAAAGATGGCAACTCTTACCAAACAATAAATTGCGGCAAGTAAACCCAGATCTAACTGCGAAAACACCAAATTTAGTAAAACGAAGGGACCAGGTTGTACTACATCGTATCAGAATAGGGCATACCAGACTGACGCACGAACACCTACTAAGGAAGGAACCTCCTAGAATGTGCTACGCCTGTGACACCAATATAACTGTAAGTCACATTGTTATAGACTGTCCATTATATCATCTGGAAAGACAAACTTCTGGACTACCAAGTGACATAAAGTGTGCGTTAGACAGTGCGGAGTGTAACAAAATCATTAGGTTTTTAAAGGAAACTAAATTGTATAACCAAATATGAGTGCTACGTTATGAACAATTTAAAACCAACTTTGTAAAATCTCTATAGTTCATAGTTTATATCAATTTAATATGTATCGTAATTGTACCACCGCTAATAACTTTTTATGGTTGATGCGGGTTATTTCTAATAAAAAAAAAAAAAAAATATATAAGGATTTAATGATTCCCTTTTTAACGTTGACGTTGTAATTTGATTTGTAATTGAGATATCTGTTGGTGTGTGTTTGTTTTCTATAATATTTTCTTTTTTATATAATGTTAATAAAATCATTTTTTTGGTAAAATTGTGGCTTATTTCCCATTGAAAATAGTTGATTTTTTGAATGCAAATTAAAAGAATAAATAAAAATAGATATTTTAAGCCATATTTTGTCACAAGACCTATGATACAATCAATATTAGATAAATTTTTGTACTTAATGAGTTTTTCCATGAACACAATTATTGGATATTGATATCCCATTAGAGATAAAACTTACTAACTACACTTTGTACTTGATGAGTTTTTTCTTAAACACAATTATTGTATATGGAGAAGTTAAAGAATTTGTCTCTATAAAATTTTGCTGACTTACAATAAACGAACTATCAAAAATAACAGTCTATTATTTAAAAAATGAACAATAAGTCTCGTTCTTCGAAAATAAATGCAATTCGAAAATTTTATGTTACCTTTTATGTAAGCTATCACGGTTACAAAGAAATTTAATCTCATATTTCTTTAATCAATCGCCGAACAGATAATGCACACAAATATAATGTGCAGTTTGTACAGTTTCAACAATACAATGTAACATACAAGTCGCCTGCTTAATCGCAAAATAGATTATGTTATCTAATGTACTGTTTGAAAGATCACTAAGTACAGATTCAGCATTCCAGATTGTAAGGAAAAGTTCACTAAGTGCAATCATACGTTTTAATGAGTTTTGCCCTGAAACCGAAATTCACATTAATGCACTTAGTGAATTGTACCATAAATCATCTCAGCAATTAGAAGGGTTAGAGCCACAGGTAACTTCTCTAGAGGTGGGCAGTACCGTATTGAGTTCAAATTGATGAATTTAGTGCAAAAAACGCGCTTTTTTCGATTTTTTGTACTCTATTAAAGAGCTAAATATTTGACATAATCTTACAAAATTTAATTTTTTAGAACATTGAAAACCTGTAAAATGCAAATTTTTGAAAGTTAGAAAGTCATAGGACAAAGTGATTAGACAAAGCTAGAAACTGGGTAAGAAACAGAAGAGTAGAATCGAATGATCACTTAAGCCGAACGACAACAAACAGAGTTTTAAGGATGACGAAAGACGGTTCCTAAATAAAAAGACGATCAGTGGGAAGACTACGAAAACGATAGAATGACAGCTTACTGGAGGCACATTGAAAAAAACAGACATAGCCATGTAGGGAAGCGAATATTTTGACAACTCAGGAGCGTCATTTGAAATTTTGTTTGGGGGGGCAAGCACTATATATACAATACATTTGTAACGTTACAAACGTCACATCTTTGATATTTTATTTTTAAATAATTATTTTACCTTATTTTCTTTAATATTTCATTAATAATTATCTTCTTCTATTTGGTTTACCCATTTCACCCTTTAAAAATCGGTTGGCGCTCATTTATTATCCTCTTTTATTATCCTCTGTTATTTCTATTTAATATATTTCTTTTCATCTAAAATCTAAATCATCATTCTGAACGCACCTCGTACATACTTACTCTGTAAGTATCTGTCTCAATTCGGAACATGCCCGCCACCTATGTCGCACTGTCATGAAAGTGTCACTTCATCCGTCATCCCTACTCCCTGACAGACTGGAAGGGAAAAATTAATCCTTAAAAAGGCATGTAATTCCAAAAATAAATCATTTTATTTCAACAAATCATCTTCCTCTTGGGGTGAGCTACATATAGTTTTTTTAATAATTTCTTACAGTAATTATATTTCTCCATCTAACAGTTTTTCTAATTTTTTTTTCTAACCTTCAAATGTTCAACCATGTGTTTGATTTCTATATTTCTTTTCATCTATTAATATGCACGTTTAGTAATCAGAATTTTAACTATTCTCATCTAAATTCTATGTAATTTACCCTTGCCAATTACTATTTCTGAATACTATTTGGCAAAGGTATATTTTGGTTTTTCTTCTTGATGATTGGTATGTGTCTCTATTTTATAGTTTTTTGGAAAGAGATCAACCTTTCCCTCTTCGGGAACTTAAGCCTCACATCACCGGTGATGCACACTTGAAGGCAAAGACAATGACATCCAGACTGCACAACCACCACCTCTAGCTGCAGGGGCCTTGCGCCGAAGATCCGCCCAGGCCTACGAGAAGTCTACAACAGCAGTACCATACGACATCAAGAAGATACCATCAGCTACCAAAAGCCATAAATATAATCCAGAATTGTTAGTTTTTGGCAAGAATTTGAATACATTTGTTAATGCAATTTGCTAAGTCATTTTATTTATTATATCTTTATGAACAATAAACATGATTAGTTAAAAACTATGTTTTGTTTGCTTCCATTCCAATTTTCATAGTTCATATCTGAGGTTAGGACAAGACGAACACACACCTGAGTGACTGAGCTAAGCTAAGGGTGTAACGATGACTATCTTGGTTAGTTGAGGTAATATTTTCGAATGTTGTTTCAATTAGCTGGGGTAGTCCATCGCTTACTCGTTACACATTATATATGATGTTATGATGAATATTGATGTATTTTTTGTAAATTTCAGTCATTTTTTAGGGCCAGGGGGGGGGGCAAATGCCCCCCCCCTGGACGCCCAAATGATGCCCCTGTGACAACTACAAGGAGTAAAGAAGACTTTGAGAGAATTAAGAAAAATTAAAAGAGCAGAGGAAAAGAAAAGACAGGAGAAGAAAAGCGGAGAAAGATAAAAACGCGCTAAAAACTAAAGAAACGCGTAAGAGGAAATCTGATAATTCAGTGCCACCATCTCCAAAACCCAAGCTAAAAACCACGGATTTGATAGGAAAAATAATCAAAAATATGTCAATCAATTATTCAATTATGTATCATAACTGAAAGAGTAAGTACAGGGAAAGAAACAGCTGAACTTCGTAGGACAAAATTTACCTGTTTAGGATTCTCGTAAATATACAAATTGTTTACTTTATAATATATCAGTTAACTTCTAACGCAGAGAGTCGCGGCGAGATTAGATCTAGGATAGAGCAGGCCAGAGTCGCTTTTAGAAGAATTCCCAAAGTATTATGTAACTTCTTCTTCTTGATGTGCCTATCCGTGACGAATGCTGGCGATCATCATGGCAATCTTCACTTTATCTGCAGCAACGCGGAAAAGCTGCACAGATGTTGTGTTGGACCAGGTTCTGAGGTTCTTTAACTAGGATGTTCTTCTTCTTCCTGGACCTCGCTTTCCAAATATTTTTCCTTGCAGAATGGCTTGTAGGAGGGCATATCTGGATTCATTTCGCATAATGTGTCCAAAGTATTCCAACTTTCGAGATTTTATGGTGGTTAGTACTTCTCGGTTCTTCCCCATTCTTCTAAGAACCTCCTCATTTGTGACCCGATCAGTCCATGGGATTTTAAGAATTCTCCGATATAGCGCCACATATCAAATGCTTCCAATTTTCGGCACATATCCTCGTTCAAAGTCCATGATTGAACACCATAAAAAAGGACAGAGAAGACTTAACATCTCAGTCTTTTACACCAAGAGAAAGGTTGTGGCTCTTGAAAAACGCCCCCATACGGTTGAAGATTGATCTAGCTTTTCCGATGCGCGCTCTTATTTTTTGGTTATTGGTCCATTCTTCATTTATTATGGTGCCGAGGTAGTTCTAGTGCCTCACTCTTTCTACAGGGGTTTGGTTGATATAAAGTTGACCCTCTTGTTATCTTTTTCTTGCTGACGATCATAAGCTTTGTTTTCTTTACGTTTATATTGAGTCCATATTTGTGACTGTAATACGTGATTTTGTCCATGAGGACTTGTAGGTCTTCTAGATTGTCCGCAAATACTATGGTGTCATCTGCATACCTGATATTATTTAGCCGGTACCCGTTTAGTAGAATACCTTTTTCAGTTTCGTACAAAGCTTCGATTAATATTCTTTCAGAGTAAAGATTGAAAATTAGGGGAGACAAAATGCAGCCTTGCCTCACTCCACGCATGATTTTGACATATTCGATGAGTTCACCGTCAACTCTGAGGTTTGCAGTCTGATTCCAGTAAAGGTTTCTAATTATTATTTTCAGATCTTGGTTGTTAATTCCTGCTTCTTTTAGTATTTGCATTATCTTGGCGTGTTGTACTCGATCAAACGCCTTCTCGTAATCAACCAGACATGCGTATACGTCGCAATTTACGTCTCTGCATCTCTGGAATAAGACTTGTATTTAAAACAAAGCCTCTCTCGTACCAACAGCATTTATGAACCCTAACTGGTTGGGCGAAATTTGACTTTCACATAGCTTGTAAATAATTCTCGTATAAATTACCTTTATTAACAATTTTAGGAGATGACTCATTAGGCTTATCGTACAGTATTCTTCGCACTTTTTGGCTCCTGGTTTTTTGGAAGTGCAATAAACTCGGCCTTCAGCCATTCTGTTGGTATTTGTCCAGACTTGTAAATGTTGTTGAATATCTTTGTGATTAATGCTATTGATTCGTTGTCCATCAGTTTGAGTAGTTCTCTTGTATATTATCGGGACCTGCTGCTTATTATGTAACAGAGACCTAAAATTGGCATTGAGATCCGCCTACTTCGCTGCTACGTGTTCTCGGTTTTATTTTATGGTGTTAAGCATTTGACTGTGAATAAAATCGATCTACATTACCTTGAGGCTTTCGAAATATGGTGCTATGGAAGAATTTTAAAAGTTTCTTGGGTAGAGAAAGTTCAAAACTCCACAATACTAGAACGTCTCAGCAAGACTACTGAGATTATAAAAAGCACCAAGAAGAGAAAGCTGGAGTATTTCGGACAAGTAATGAGAGGTCACAGTTATGAGAAAAGCACTTGAAGGATGGGAAAAGGCATCTCAATAAATGGTCATAAAATAAACAACCTACGTGTCGCAGATGACACAGCCTTTCTTGCAAATAGTCAAGCAGAGCTGATTGAACGAAAGTCAAATATTTGGTCTGCAATTAAACATATCAAAGTCAAAGATCATGATAGTGGATAGACTACATAACAATCATCCACATATAACCACAATTAATCGGTTTGAGGTTGTGAGCTCATACTTATATCTGGGATCATTAATTACAAACACAGGGTCACTACAGGAAGAAATAAAACGTAGATGTGATCTAGCAAAAGTCGCCACAGCAAAAATGACCACAATATGGAAGGACTGTCAAATTTCAAGAGCGTTAAAGACGAGGTTGATCAACTGCTTTATATTCCCAATACTGACTTACGGATGTGAATCTTGGACTCTGAGAAATTCGGAAAGAAGAAAGATAGACGCCACTGAAATGTTCTGTTGGAGACGAATGCTACGAATTCCTTGGACCGACCATAGAACAAATAATTCGATTTTAAGAGAGCTAAAAGTTAGTCAACGACTCTCCAGTAAAGTCCATGTCCAACAATTAAAATACTTTGGACATGTTATGAGAGCCAACACAGAAAACATGGAAAGACTCATTATACAAGGAAAGGTGGAAGGCCGAAGATCACGAGGAAGATCCCTAACAAGATGGATCGATCAGATTACAGGAATATGCAAAAAACCTATGCATGAATTAAAAGAAATGACCAGAGACAGAGATCTTTGGAGACGGACAATACACGACATCACGTCGACCACTACACTCCCTCCAGGGGGTCAGGATTGAAGAGAGAGAATGAGAGGTCCCAAATATATGTTGCTACAAAATATTATGCAAGGGAAAATAGCAGGCAAACGCAGTCCAGGACGAAGAAGAACCTCATGGTTGAAGAACTTGCGAGATTAGTATGGAGTTGATACAAGCATACTATTTAGGGTGGCAGTGAATAAAATTAAGATAGCTATTATGGTAACCAACGTTCTGAAAAGACATGGTTCATGAAGAATAAGGAGTAAATGTACACTGATTAAGAATTATTGTCAAAAACCAATGATATTCTAAGTTTGTGATGTGGGATTAATGAAATGAAACAAATTTGTAGTGGAGATTATTTGCTGAAACACCCTCAATACAGTTGCTCTGATGTAATTTTATTGTAAAATGACCAAAAAAAGTTATAACCACTAAAAGCAAATTTGTTCAAAGTTCTTGAGTTAGTTGTGTTAATAATTTGTTTATTTTCCATTTTACGATAAAAAGTCTTCTTCTTTTTGTACAGACATGACTCTGTCTGGTTTTTTCAATGTGCCTCTAGTAAGTTGTCATTCCATCGGTTTCGTGGTGTTCCCACTAATCGTCTTCCTATTGGGGAACCGTATCTCGCTGTCGTGACCAGGGCCCCCGCAAGGCTGATTGGCGCCCGCGTGCCGGACATATTTTAGCGCCCTTTAAATCTACTATTGTATAAAACTACTATGTCAATATTTTTGAAAAATTTAAACCCAGAATGAAAGACTACATTATTACTGAGGCCGAAAGTGCATGAAAACTTCTATAATGTTTACAGTCGGAAAAATGAAAGAATACCCATGAACGAACATATAAAACACGCTGTATTTTCCTGTCACCGTGTCACAAAGAAAATTGCCCAGCGCAAGTACATGTAATAATAATTATTACATGTACTTGCGCTGGCCAATTTTTTGTATGACACGGTGACAGGAAAATACAGCGTGTTTTATATGTTCGTTCATGGGTATTCTTTCATTTTTCCTACTGTATTTTAATAAGTTACAGGGATGAAAATAAAAGAGAAAAATTAGTGTGATTTTTAATAATTGCAAATATTTAATTCAAGAGAAACTTTTTATTTATTTTAAGGGACTGTAGGACCTCGGCAATAACGCAATTCTGCCTGTAAATTTTTTAAAAATACTTATTAATTTTCTCAGGATTCGAAAAAAAAATGAATACATTTAAAACACATTGAAAAAAGTTCTGCATTGTCTAGAGCTCAGAATGCAACCATCAAATATCAAATTTTATGAATCTCATACGAGGTATGTCAAAAAATATGAATTTCGGTCAAAAGCAAAATACGTTTAGTTTTCACAATGTTGAAAAGTTATTATGAAAAGTTGTTCAGCATTAAAAACTATGTTTCTATTGCATTTACATCCTTCTAATTGAAATATATTGTGATCTAGAAAGGCACTTTACTTTTGATCGAAACTCATATTTTTTACATCTATCTCATATAAAATTGAAAAAAATTGATAGGATTTGATGGTTGCATCTTAGATTTTAGACCATGCAAAGCTTTTTAGAAAGAACTTTTTATCGTACATTAATTGTACATTTCAACAACACCCTTTTCATTTATTAGAAATAATGTGATAAGTCTTTTATTATTAATAATTAGCCTTCAAACCTAACTCTTTTATTATTATTAATTAATCAATAACAATAAAAGAGTTATCGCATTATTCGTAATAAATGAAAAGGGCGTTGGGTATCTGTAATTGGAGAAAAAAAATTTCAATTAAAAGGATGTAATTGCAGATTAAAACATAGTTTTTAACTAATTCCAAACAACTTTTCATTATAATAATTTTCGATATTGTGAAATATAGGGTACTCTTGATCGAAATTCATATTTTTCATACTCATAAGATTGACACAATTTTATATGTGGTTGCACTTTAGTTTCTAGACTATGGAAAGCATTTTAAGAAGAATAAATTTTTTCCGTAAAATTAATATTAAAAAAGTTTCCCATATGGTTCCAAGTTACGCAGACACAATGTCTTAATTATTTTCTTTTTTTTTTCAAAATAAATTGTTAATTGTTGATTTTATTATAGGAAATTCGATTATAACTATTTAAAATTAATTATTATTATTCTATGCAATGATTATGATACTTAACATTTTCACAATTAATTTAATTTCCACACCACTTAAAATAACAACAAGTCAAAAAGATTGTCCAATATTTTTTACACGAAAACAAAAGTTTAAAATCAGGGCAGAACAAACCCAACGGATATTGCAATAATAGTCGTATGTAATTATTAACACCAATATAAAATAAAATGTTAAACTTTTCACTGCAGGAAACCACGCGTTCACCAGTAACAGTAAATATAATGTTTATGCGAATAAACGCATAGACGAGAAGGGAAAAGATACTCAAGTCAAATACATAATCATAATTCATAGAGTATTTGTTTACTTAAGGGTAATTATCATAAATTCGAGTAAAAGATTCACTTTATACGAGTAAAACTGCTTGATCCAGCAGGTTGTGTTTTTGTAGGAGTAAAACTTAAAACTGCGTTTTTTGGGTGTTAATTTATGTTTCTACTTGTCAAGGAGTGTGATTTGATGTTTATTTGACTATTTTGAGTGTCGCTTTAGTTTACAACATAAAATCGATTGGATGGTATGCAAAGCGCAATTCAATCTACTTCAAAGAAAAAAATTAGGAAGGAACAAAAAAATGTAATATATTTTTGTCGGAGTAAGTTCAACATTTCAGGACGGGAATAATTATTTTTTCAGTAATAACACAATATTTGATTTTTGAAATTTCTTTAGCTGTTCATGAAATAATTAAAATTGTATATAAAAAATGATTATCGCATTTAAAATAAATATTTCTTATTTACCAAACCTTCGGTTTGCGCCCCTTTGGGGTTACACCCGCGTGCGCCGCACGCGTTGCACGCCCGGTTACGGGGGCCCTGGTCATGACTACCCTATTTGTTTTCATTCGGATTATGTGGCAATTCCATTCCATTCTTCTGTTTCTTGCCCAGTTATTAATGCTATCCACCTTGCATCTCCTTCGTATATCTGTATTTCTAGCTCTGTTCTATAGAGTATTACTATCGATTTTTCGAAGGGTTTTCATCTCCGCTGTTTCGAGCAATCTTTTTGTCCTATCTGCGTCGGGTCGTGCTTCTGCCGCTTATGTCACTATTGGTCTGATGACTGTTTTGTAAATTTTGGCTTTTATTTCTTTTCCGATATTTTCATTTCTACATATTGTGTCATTCAGGCAACCTGCGGCTCTATTTGCTCTAGGGATGGCGGTTGTTGACAAAACACCGGTTTTCGTTTATACCGTTTTTTTACCTTCGGTTTAACCTGGCGGCTATAACGGTAAAAAAAACCGGTTATTCCAAAAACCGGTGTTCGGTTTTTTTAGTCATAGCCAATAAAGAAATAGGTTTCATTTACATTGCGCTTTAGTTTGCGATACTTCATTCGAATCCATATCAGTATAGAAATCAGTCATCAGTGTTGTGAAGTTGGTTTCAGTCAGCTTAAAATTTCTCATTTAGGCGCGGGGGTGAAAAATTTTCCCATCTTTTTCTCTGAATTCAGTATTTTTTTCCGCTTATCCGGTTTTTCACCGGATATTATTTTATAAAGAAAAAACCAGTTATAACCGAGACAAAAAAACAACCGGAAAAACGGATTATTGCAGAGGAAAAAAACCGGTTTTAGGTTAAAACCGGTAGGATTTTCCCATCCCTAGTTTGCTCTATTCACTTCTGCTTCGGGCCTTCCGTAGCTAGACAGTGTGATGCCTAGGTATTTAAACTCCATCACTTGTTCTATTATCTGACCTTCCAGCTCCAATTTACATCTTATTGGATCTGCTGTTATAACCTTGCATGTTATCTTTTTTGAGGAAATTAACATGTTAAAGTTTCTGGCGGTTATGTTAAATTGGTGCCGCATACGTTGTAAATTATCTTCACTTTGAGAGATTAGTATTGCATCGTCTGCATAGCAGATTATTTTAAGTTGTTTTTCTCCCATTTGGTATCCTTTTGTAGTTCTCACTTTTTTATTATTTCGTCTATGATCAGGTTGAACAATAAAGGACTCAAGGAATCCCCCTGTCTTATTCCATTGCCGGCTTCAATTGGGTCAGTTAGTTTCTCTTCCACTTTTACTTTTATTCTGCTGCTCTGGTAGAGGTTTTCCACCGTTTTAATTATTTCTAGAGGTACCTCTTTCAAGTATAAGAAATGGATAACGTCCTTTAATGTGACCCATTCAAATGCTTTCTTAAAGTCCACGAAACACAAATATGCCGGTTTGTTGTATTCCAACGGTTTCTCTTAAACTTGCCTCATTATAAATATAGCGTTAGTGCATGACCTTCCCGACATAAAACCTTGTTGTTCTGCTAATGGTATAATTTCATTCAATTTGTTTGTTATCATTTTGTTTGTTAATTTTAATGTTGTGTTTAATAAGTTAATTCTTCAGTAATTCTCCGGGTCCGATTTGTCTCCTTTTTTAAAGAGAGGTATTAGGATGCTTGATCTCCATTCTTGTTGTATTCTGTTATGTTCTATTATTTTTCGTATTAGTTTTAATAGTTATTTAGTTAGATCTTGTCCTCCGTACTTTAGGATATAAAGTAATATAGGTACAGTTGTAGATAATTTAACTTGCTGCAAATAATTTTGCTTAAAATTTTCGTTAGCGTTGCTAGTTTGCGAGATACAGTGCGAAAACCCTTTGCACTCCTTTTTCCAAGGAAGGCGATTTCACAAACTTGATCTTAAGCGTATACTCTCCCGCTCTAGACACAAAAAAAATAAAATTGGATCTTCTGAAAAAGGCAACCCCAAATGTAACTTTTCAATGGAATATTACATGTTTTACCAACCTGTTAATACTTAAAAACTAAAATCTCCGAATGCACACCAATCCACCTCGTCCATACCCGAAACCGTATAATCTTCTGCCGAATGACAGTAAGAGATGGATGCGGCAGGTAAAATTTGGCTAACGGTCAATGTTTCCTCGTGACCGAATAAAGCTTGTGGTCCCCAATTGGCGTTCTGCCCCCAGCCCCAACCATGGCCCCAGTCGATGCACACGCCAGCCAGAACAGTATGGTCAGCTTCGTAGTTTTTCTGAAGTGGTGAGTTGATGGTCTGTTGCTGGATGCTGTTTCCGTTCGCGATTGAAGACACACCGTTGCATTGGCATTCTGAAACAAATGATGCCCATATTATTAAAGTATTCTATTTCAAAGCTGAAGTAGTTTTCAATCCTAATAACAATATTATTAATTAAAATAAAAATGTATACCATTTTTTAATTAATTAATATTATTAATATTTAAAAATATTAAAACATTACTAAATAGTTATTTATGATATAAGTGTTAAAAGTACACGTTTAAGGCACGCATGTGAAAGTTTTCAGAATGAGCGATAGCGAGTCCTGCAATTCACGTGAGTGCCTTAAAAATGTACTTTTAACACGCATATCATACAATATTTTTTCTACAAACGTAATTACAGGACAATATCTACAAAAACTTTTACTTGAACTTGACTGACATTCCATTTTTATATTTTTTTGACATTACATCAAAATTGTCTATACGGTCAATACGAGCTGCAGTGCCTTAAAAATATTTTAAAGGACTAGTGCCTTAAAGTAGCATTTTTAACGCTCGTATGGAGTGCTAAAAATTGCATTTTTAACACGGTTGTAGAAAAAGATTTTTAAATTGAAAACTTATTGGAAAATATGGGAATTTTTCCATAATATACAGGGTGTAACAAAAATACAGGTCATAAATTAAAGTACATATTCTGGGATCAAAAATAGTTCGAATGAGCCTAACTTACCTTAATACAAATATATACATAAAATAAGTTACAGCCCTTTGAAGTTAAAAAATGAAAATCGATTTTCTCGAATATATCGAGAACTATTAGAGATTTTTTATTGAAAATAGGCATGTGGCATTTTTATGACAGGAACATTAAAGACAAATTATAGTGAAATTTGTGCACCCCCTAAAAAATTTATGGGGTTTTGTTCCCTTAAAGCCCCCCAAACTTTTGTGTACGTGCCAATTAATTTATTATTGTGGTACCATTAGTTAAATTCAATATTTTCAAAACTTTTTTGCCTCCCAGTATTTTTTCGATAAGGCAGTTTTTATCGAGATGCGGCTTACTTTTTAATACGTTTACATACAAAATTTATGGGGGTTTTGTACCTTTAAACCCCCCAACTGTTTGTGTACGTTCCAATTAAAGTATTACTGCGGTACCATTAGTTAAACACAGTCTTTTTAAAACTTTTTTGCCTCTTTGTATTTTTTCGATAAGGCACATTTTATCGAGATGTGGCTTCTTTTTTAATATGGTTCAAAATATACCTAAAAATGTAAATCATAAATAAATTTTCATATTACATATTACCAAGTGTCCATATATGTAATCGTACTTAACCATATACAAATATGTGGTGGATATTCAAAATATCTCGATAAAAACTGATTTTTCGAAAAAGTACTAAGAGGCAAAAAAGTTTTTAAAATATTGTGTACTAATGGTACTATAATAATAATTAAATTGGAACGTATACAAAAGTTTGGGGGGGGGGGGGGGGAGGGTGTTTAAAGGAACAAAACCCCCATAAAATTTTTGAGGGGTTTCCAAATTCCACTATAATTTTTTCTTAAGATACTACTGCCATAATAATGCCAATTGTCCATTTTCAATAAATAAGCTTTAATAGTTTTTGATATATTGGGAAAAATCGATTTTCATTTTGTAACTTCAAAGGGCTGTAACTTTTTTTATGTGCATATTTGTACTAGGGTAAGTTAGGTTCAATCGAACTATTTTTGGACCCAGAATATGCTAATAAATTTATGACCTGTATTTTTGTTCATACAGGGTGGGGCATTAGTGTGACAAAGTCCAATAACTCGTTTGTCGTAAGAGATACGAAAAAAAGTTATTTAGGTAAAAGTTGGGGAACTGATAGGACCATAATCTAAAAATATTTTCAAATATACAGGGGCGTGCGTATTGACAGGGTGACTCAAACTTATGTTTTTTTAAATGGAACACCCTGTATATTTTTACATTTTTAGATTCTCCTCGATGTTTCCATTCTTAAAATATATGGTTTTGTAATATTATACGAGATAGTTTAAAAGATAATTACGTTTTTTTGTTAATTTCGTAGCAATATTTACACCCTGTAGAATTGTAGTGGTTTGACATCAGATTTTTATTTTATGTTCGAACGATTTTTAATATAGTCTGCTATTGTTAAACATTAACAATAAAGCGAAATGTTAAACTTTAGTATACAGGGTTGGTCGAAACTCGGAATGAGTATTTTCTGAGTTTTCTTAAATGGAACACCCTGTATTTTAGTATTTTATTGAAATGATATTTATGGTACTTTTTTATTTCTTAAGCATTCCCTAAACCTAAGTGCTTTAATTTGTAAGTTATTCGTGATTCTTTAAGCCAAACATTAATTGCAAGAAAAATTACGTGAAATTTTATTAGGTGGCCGTGAAAATATTCAATCAAAAATAATTTTTCGAAAAAAAATACATCATAATCTAGCCTGATTCTTAATTTATTAATATTGGATGAGGTATCCAAATAAATTCGTAATTAAGATTGTTGGTGCGCAAAATATTAATAAAAACACACAATATTCTACCTAGTCGGCTATGACACTAAATTTCCTTAAAAATTTGACATTATACCATTTTTATAGTTCCAATTGCTTTGTTACCATTACTTATATGTTTTTTTCTAATGAGGAACTGATTAATAAGATTTTTGTGCTAGTGAAATACAACAAAAATGTGCTACTAGCAATAAGAATTTTTCATCAGAAATTTACCTGATAGATGACAACTAAGAAGAGCAACGTTTAAAAATATACTAGAACGGTTTCAACGGACTTAGATTATGATAAATCTGATCCAACAAAAACTATTTAAGTGAGGAAAACAGGAATGAAATGTAATCCTTAGTGTCACTGAGGATCTGCATATTAGTACAACTATTCTTACAATCTAAGTATCTAATCTTTTGAAACCGTTTTAGTATACTTTCAAAAGTTTCTCTTTTTGGTTGTCGTCTATCATGGAATTGCTGATGATAAATTTTTATTGCAAGTAGCTCATTTTTGTTATACTCTCCTAGCACAAAGCCATTTTAATCAGTTCCTCATTAGAAAAATTATTATTAGTAATGGTAACAAATCAACTGGAACTACGTAAATAGTATAATGTCAAATTTTCAAGCAAATTTTGTGTCATAGCCAACTAGGCAGAATTTTGTATGCTTGATTAATATTTTAAGCACCAAAAACCTTAACTACAAATGTATTTGGATATCTCATCCAATATTAATAAATTAAGAATCAGGCTAGATTATTATGTATTTTTTCTCGAAAAATTATTTTTGATTGGATATTTTCACGGCCACCTAATAAAATTTCACGTAATTTTTGTTGCAATTAATGTTTGGCTTAAAGAATCACGAATAACTTACAAATTAAAGCACTTAGGTATAGGGAATGCTTAAGAAATAAAAAAGTACCATAAAATATCATTTCATTAAAATACTAAAATACAGGGTGTTCCATTTAAGAAAACTCAGAAAATACTCATTCCGAGTTTCGACCAACCCTGTATACTAAAGTTTAACATTTCGCTATACTGTTAATGTTTAACAATAGTAGACTATATTAAAAATTGTTTGAACATAAAATCAAAATCTGATGTCAAATCACTACAATTCTACAGGACGTAGATATTGCTACAAAATTAACAAAAAAACGTAATTAACTTTTAAACTACCTCGTATAATATTACAAATCCGTATATTTTGAGAAAGTAAACATTGAGGAGAATCCAAAATAGTAAAAATATACAGGGTGTTCCATTAAAAAAAACATTAGTTTGTGTCACCCTGTCAATACGGACGCCCCTGTATATTTGACAATATTTTTAAATTATGGTACTATGTATGCCCCAACTTTTACCTAAATAACTTTTTTTCGTATCTCTTACCACAAACGAGTAATTGGACTTTGTCACACTAATGCCCCACCCTGTATATAGGAATGACCTGTATATAGGAATATAAAAATGGAATTTTTATTTTATTTTCATTCCATTTCATTTGACCAGGAAAACAATTAAACCTGTGAATCTGGATAATCTTAACACAATCTCGACAAATATGGTTTTATTCACTAATGATATAGGGTGATTCTATTTCAAATCACTCAATTTTGGATCAAAAAAACTTTTGGATTTCAGATTTGTCTCAAAATTGGTATATAGCATCTGCAAGATGTAGAAATAAAACATTTAATGTCGAATTGTCTATTTCTTCTTCATCTTCTTCTTCTCCTTCTTTTTTTTCTCAAAATGTTATTTTATGCGATTTATTTAAACGAATTTGCATTTTCTATCGTAAAGTATCAATGGAAACCATAACATTTTAATATAAAAAACTTAAATATTTCATTATATGACATTATAACAAGTTATATTGATTCAAAAGAACTTTTTGATCAAATTTTCTAGTATAGAAAACGTTAAAATACCGTTTTTACATTTTTCTCCATTCCCAAAATACATCATAATTGATTTGGCTGAAGATTTGCCCACAGATAGCCAAAACATAGGACTTTAAGTGGTTAGAAGGATTTGAATTATATTAAAATACCAAAAAAGTTACATGCAATATTATACTCAAAAATATAGGCGTCTACTGTAAGTACAATTTCCTCGGATAATATAGACCTCACTACAAAAATTGTTAAAAAGAAATAATTATAATAATTGTAAATACGATTTATTTGGAACAATTTCAGTCCCTAACATTTTTGTCGAAAAGGTAAAAATGGCGGAGGTATTGGGCTAAAAGGGTTCTCCTTTAAAATAAAGATGGCGGCTAACGTAACAGAGGAATTCATTCGCGATTTTAAATTTAGGCTAATATTGACCCCCTAAAGATTAGAAAAATCAAATTTTGGGCAACTCGTCATGCAAGGTCAAATTTTATTCCGACGGGACTAATATAATTTTGAGTCTGATATTATTGCATGTAACTTTTTTGGTATTGTAATATAACTCAAATCCTTCTAACCACTTAAATTCCTATGTTTTAGCTACCTGTGGGCAAATTTTCAGCCAAATCGATTATGCCATATTTTGGGAATGGAGGAAATTGTAAAAAACGGCATTTTAACGTTTTCTACACTATAAAATTTGATCAAAAACTTGTATTGAATTAAAATAACTTGTTATAATGACAATTTTAAGTCCCTCCTATTAAAATATTATTTTTCCATTGATTACTTTACTATAGAAAATGTAAATTTTCTAAATAAACCCTTTTTTAAATAAAATCATTGTAAAAATGTATATAAAAACATTTTGAGAAAAAAAAATTTTTGACCTTAAATATTTTATTTTTACCTCCCGCAGAAGCTATACACCAAGTTTCAGAAAAATCGGTGATACAGAAGTTTTTGCCTGAGTGATTTGACATGGAATGTACCTATAATATAGACTTAAATACATGTTACAAACTACTACGATACAAACGTCTTATAATAAACGTATGTTATGTGGACACTGGAAAACACTCATTTTTCTTACCAGAGCAAAACGGCTTCAGAAGTAACCGGTCAGCAATCGACAAAATTGTAGACCTACAAAATGATGTACAAGAAGCATTAGCAATAAATCAATTATGCATAGCTATTTTCTTCGATCTAAAGAAAGTCTTCAATACGTGTTGGAGATACAACATTATTGAAAATTTGCACGCATCCAATATTCGAGGACACTGCTTAGCCTATATCGAAACTTTCTTAAAAAAGTTTCCTTCCAAGTAAGAGTCAACAACGTTTATTCAGATTTTCATACTGCAGAAAACGGTACTCCACAAGGCTCAGTACCCAGTCATACCTTATTTCTAGTTGCCATAAACAACATATTAAAATCAATTACCTAAACCTCTCAAAGCTCGCCTCTATGCAGACGACTTAGTGGTGTACATTAAAGGAGCACAAAAAGACCCTATATGCAGAATAGAGAATGGGACGTTTCATCGCCGCCGGTTCATCACCGGCCGTTTAATCGTCAGTTAGTCAGTTGATTTTGTATTATGGGAGATGATACGATACGAGTTGAATTAAATTCAGTTCAAAACTTATCACAATTAAAAAAGATAAAAAATATTATATTTTCTGTCCTATTTCTACTTCTCCTAAATTTTCTACTAAATAGCACTAAATTCCTAGTGTTAAATGGCCTTTGTAGAAATATATGTATATGTTCAAATTTATGTAGTGTTGGGTTAGGTTAGGTAATTTTCTAGAATTCCTAATTAATATTAAACATAAATTAATAAATGTAACTGTTGAAAATTGGTCAAAATTTTGGAAATAAATCAGTTAGCGATTAACTGACTGGCGATGAATCAGCCGGCGATGAATCGGCCGGTGATGAATCGATCGGCGATGAATTGGCGGCATCGAAAAGGCGGCGATAAACTGGCGGCGATGAAGCGTCCTAGACCCTGCAGAATAGTACAGTCATTTTTAAACTAGCTAGAAGAATGGACAGCTAGTACAGGATTCGAATTCTCCATTACAAAGACAACTGGGATCCTGTTTTCGAAAAAATCACCTGTTGCACCAGTTCTTTATCTTCACAACAGCGTCATTCCCTTTGAAAACTTTGTTAAATTCCTCTGTATGTGGTTGGATCAAAAGCTTTCCTGAAAGCAGCAAAATACTCAATTTGCTCGAACCGTATCAAATCGTTTCTGGGGATCCGACTTCTCTGCACTTCTGCTTCTGTACTAAACACTAATTCAATTGTTTATGCCTCCGCAACTAAGACTACCCTAAAAACACTAGATTTCCTACCCTATCTTCACTTCCAGCTCTTAAAATCCTACATAGTAAATAGACACATCCTTGTGAAGCACGGCACCGAACACACTAAGATATATTCTATTCACTCAGGCATCCCACAAGGCAGCGCTCTCGGCCCAATTCTATATCTTTTATACACAGCGGACATTCCAGCATCTAGTACAACTACAGTTGCAATGTATGCAGATGACACTGCTATCCTGGCATCCCACACAGATCCAACAACAGCATCAAGCAATCTTTAATCAAACCTAAATAGAATTCAGCAATGGATGAAAGTATGGCGCATCAAATCTAATGGAACTAAATCATTATATGTTACATTCGAGCTACATAGAAAAATATGCCCCCCTGTATATATTGATAATTGTCTAATTCCTCAATCCGAGGACGCTAAATATCTTGGCATGCACTTGGACCGCCGTCTTACTTGGAAAAAAACATATTTTTACCAAACGAAAACAGCTTGGACTTAAATTGAGAAATATTTATTGGCTCATTGGACGCAATTCCAAACTATCTTTGGATAACAAAATTTTACTCTACAAGTCCATCCTTAAGCCCATATGGACTTATGGAATTCAGCTATGGAGCACTGCTAGCGTCTCCAATACAAACATCTTAAAGAGATTTCAAAACAAAGTGCTGCGTGCCATAGTCAATGCGCCATACTATGTATCCAACGAAGTGATTCAGCACGGTATCCCCGTAGAATCCGTGAAAGAAGCCATACAACGTTTTAGTGTTAAATACTGTGAACGAGTGCTAGTGCATCCTAATGCGTTTGCCAGACAATTAAATATGCGGGACGTCTTTGAAGTGCGTAGAATAAAACGCCAACTGCCGTCCGATTTGACCAACTGAATGTATTCAAGTGTATTCAGACTGATAACATTTTAGTTTTAGAATTGTAAAGAGGTTACTAACTGGAGTAACTCTCTACATGTCTGTATTTTTTTTATCATAACATAGGCTTAATGCCCAATGGGCAGATTGCTGTACTCAATGGAGTTAATAAAAAAAATACTAGATACAATCAACAATGTCGCATTTCGGATCGTTCTCGGAGCTTTTCACACTTCACCCATAGAAAGCTTATATTCCGAAACTGGAGAACCATCATTGCAGATAGGCGGGCACTTCTAACCTCTAACTTCTAACCTTCTAACTTCTAAGACCTCGTACCGGAAAACCTTATTACATGCGAATAAAATCAATTTTAAATAAACTCGATGCAACAATTCCAGACGTGTTTCACTGTAACATCCAACATCCACCTCCATGGTTAATAGACATCCCAAATTGCAACACCTCTATACTGGAGTTCTCCAAAAAATACACTAACACCTTACTTTACAAGCGACTTACAGCCAACACCTCACAAGCGATAAAGAAAGCTAAGAGAAAAATGAGAAAACTAACATTAGGATACTGACAAATGAAACGGACTCAACTATCGTAGCTACTATTTGCAGACGACATGGTATTGATAGCAGAAAACAGAGAAGACTTACAGAACATTCTTGAAATCCTAGAAGAAGAACTATCAAACAAATATGAAAATTAATACAGAGAAAACAAAAACAATGATAATTTCAAATACTAGGAAGACACACGCAATAGAATTACAGTGGGCAAACAACTAGAGCAAGTGGAATATTTTAAATACCTAGGAGTAATAATCGAATCAAATGGTAAACAAGACATGGAAATAAACGAGAGAATGGGACGAACAGGAAGCTTATTTAACGCTATGAAAACAACATTTTTGGGAAAAAGAGATACCGGAGAAAGTAAAAACGGCAGTCGTTAAATCAGTAGCTAGCCCAACAATCATGTATGACAGCGAGACATGGACATTGACGGGGAGACAAAAATCCAGAGTCAATGCTATGGAAATGAGGTTCTTGAGGAAAATAGCAAACAGAAAGAGGACAGAAAAAAGAATGTGTGTGTACTTTGTACGCACGTAAGAAGTTATACTTCTATTATATGATTTAAACGAAATTAATATACTTTTTATTTATATTTTTTTTAAATATTAAACTAATTTATACTTACTACTTCTCAAACATTTTTATTAGAACAGTGCAAAAAATTAAAATAATAAAAGAATAAAACACACACAAACACATTAAACAAGCCACAAATGATGTCTGAACATTAATTGTCGAAAATTTTTTTAACTAAATACGTATTTTCTGAAAATACAATTATATAATAAATATACTTACAATCATAAAATGTATTAAAAAAAAACAAAAAAGAAAGTTTCTATTGGGACTCGAACCAGCGCTGATAAGAGCGGTTGGTATTGGAATTCATTTGCCTTCTCCGCTTAGCCACGGACACTATGTGTCATTATTTACGAAGATCGACTAACTAAACGGATTAAACTTGTGATATTTTGATATTTTGAAAATTGATCAAATTATTTTAATTTTGAATTGAAATGATTTAGAATTGAAAAAATACAACAAAACATAGAGTAAAAAAACAATATATTAGGTGAATATTGATAGAAATTTTGATGGTAATCAAATTATATAAATAAAAGTATTACGTACTATGTATTTTGGCAGATCAATTAGGTAGGTTTATACCCATGATACATTAACAATTACTACGTACCTGTTGCTTTTAAAAACTATTTAAAAGTCACTACAATATTATAAACTTTTTTGTTTCTGTCCTCACAACAATAAAACTAATATATTATACATTTGTTTACCTTTCTCTTTACCTCCAAACCACAGCTGCCATATCGGATAATTTTTGACATGTCATTTGAACATCCAATCAGAACAAAGTTATATTGCGCATGCGCCGGGCTGATAGGTTTTAACATATATAAAAAAATCACCCTCTATCGCCGGTAAAGAAGTATAACTTCAAAAATACGAAACGAAACAATTAGACAAAACCTAAAACTAGAACCAATCAATGAAAAAATAGTGGAGGGACAACTAAGATAGTTCGGGCACGTGTGTAGAATGTCGAATGAGAGGCTAACAAAACGAGTGTTCGAAACGAGAGTGCAGGGGAAAACAAAAAAGGAAGACCAAGAGTTATGTGGGTAGATGAAATCAGAAAAGAAGTCGAGAAGAAGGGATTGATATTGGAAAGTGCAAGAAACCTAACGCAAGATCGGAAGGCATAGAGACTACAATGCCAAACTCAACTTCACCAGCCTTACACCTAAAGGTAAAAAGGCTTAGGATTAAGTAAGTAAGTAAGTTAAATGAACTCGATGCAACATTTCCAGACGTGTTTCACTGTAACATCAAACATCCACCTCCATGATTAATAGACATCCCAAATTACAACACCTCTTTACTGGAGTTCTCCAAAAAATACACCAACACCTCACTTATAAAAAACAAACTGAACGAGATTCTTAAACGAGACTACCTAAACTGCACAAACACCTTCACCGATGCCTCTAAATTCAGTGATAGTATTGGTTGCGCATTTCTTACTCCAACGTCTACATTCCAATTTAAACAACCGCCTAGTTCAAGCGTTTTCACCGCTGAACTATTTGTTCTGTATCGCGCCCTAAAACATGCAAACCTCTCAAATATTTTAAAACCTCTCTTTCTCACCGACCCTCTCAGCTGTCTTCTTTCAATGCAGCTTCTGTAACCTGAAAATCCTTTAGAGAAACTAATAAAAACTGAACTACAAATTGCCCAAGAGAAGAAGATGACTCCGCAATTTATATGGATCCCATCACATATAGAAATTATCGGCAATGAAGAGGAAGACAGAAGTTCTCGTAATGCAACAACAAGTGTGAAATCTGAATTAGTGCGCGAGTGTGTATGTAAAGATCTCAAAACGTTTTTTAAACAAAAAGTGATCGGTCAGTGGCAACGCAAATGGTTTCTGTCGCAATCTAAACTAAAATCGGTAAAACCAGATACACGAAAGTGGAAAACAAGTGCTAGTTCACGGCTTATTCAAACGGTTCTAACGCGCCTGCGTATAGGACACACCAAGATTACACACTCTCTTATTTACTTTCGGCCAGTGAACGTCCCATGTGTGTCCTATGTGCCACGCCTCTTACCGTCACCCATCTGTTAATTGAGTGTCCAAAATATCAAAGTGATTGTTCAATAGAAAAATCTACCAAACACTCTACCAGCTTTATTAGGAGAAAACTGTCCAGTGAAAGACTAATTCAACTATCTAATCTCAATAAATATTTTGTATCCATATTCCAATAAAAAAGGTGAAATTCCAGAGATTGTTGTAAATTAATAAGAACGGAACAAACAAAATATAGCCCATTTACTCACGGTTTTTGCTCTAAATTTTAAAAAACCTCATCGATTGACATGAAATTTGGCATACACATAGTAGTCCTGTCGCCAGGGGGGGTACAACGGCCTCGTTAATTCAGATGGACTTACTCAAGTTTTTTTTATGTATTTTGACCCGTAGAACACGAATTTTTTGGGTAACAGTTGATCCGGATGTCGATAAGATTGTTATAGACCAAGAACTTGAGGAATCAAATAACAGCGATTTTTGGCAAAACAAAACAATATTTTGTATTTTTTGGGCCATTTTAAGTAAAAAATATTTCTACAAGTTTTTTCGTAGGATGCACAGTTTTCGAGATAAACGCGGTTGAACTTTAAAAAAATCGAAAAATTGCAATTTTTGAACCCGAATAACTTTTGATTAAAAAATAAAATAGCAAGTCTGCTTACCGCATTTGAAAGTTTAAGTCAAATTATATCGGTTTTGATTATTTGCATTGGTAAAAATTTATTTTTTTATTGTTTAACAAAGCTATAAACACGTAGGGTTTCCCGTGCTTTTACATGCGTTTTAACGCATGTAACGTAGAAATAGTCTTGATTGCACTAGTACCTATTCTACCTACTCGTTCGATTTTAAATGAGAAATCATAGAAACATCACTCACGCACTAGTTGTTTGTAGCTTTGTTTAGCAATAACACAATAAATTTTTAGCAATGCAAATAATCAAAACCGACATAATTTGACTTGAACTTTCAAAGGCGCTAAGCAGAATTGCTATTTTATTTTTTAATCAAAAGTTATTCGGGTTTAAAAATTGCAGTTTTTCGATTTTTTGAAAGTTCAACCGCGTTTACCTCGAAAACTGTGCATCCTACTAAAAAACTTGTAGAAATATTTTTTGCTTAAAATGACCCAAAAAATACAAAATATTGTTTTGTTTTGCCAAAAATCGCTGTTATTTGATTCCTCAAGTTCTTGGTCTATAACAATCTTATCGACATCCGGATCAACTGTTACCCAAAAAATTCGTGTTCTACGGGTCAAAATACATAAAAAAAATTTGGGTAAGTCCATCTGAATTAACGAGGCCGTTGTACCCCCCCTGGCGACAGGACTATAGCTAATGTCAAAGAAAAAAGTGATATTGTGCCGATCTGTGCCTTTTAGGGTCGATTTCTCATACCTGCGTTAATCTATGGTTCAGTTGAACCAGGTTCACCGGTGATCTGTGGTTTTGTTTGGAATGCATTTCTCATTTCACGTTCATGTCAGCGCTCGTTCTACAGCTTTCGAGAAATGCCAATAGATGGCAAAAGGTAAAAAACTGTCGCCATTTTGAACTACCTTTTTTATGCTGTTCTTGAATAAAGTTAAATTTAAGTATTTATAGTCAAATAGTCATTTTAATAATTATAAATAAATATTATAAAAACAAAAATAATGTTATCGTTTATCGTTAGGCTTAATATAATAAAATAGGATATATTAATATTATGACAGCGTTTCGTGTTAATACAACGCATGCGTAGTCCATGAAATCATCTGAACTGAGTTCTGAAATCTTTGAACGGCCGAATTCCACCGTTCAAGCATCGTTCAAGTTTAAACTGCCATCGGTTGAACGTGCAAATTGAGAAAGACGATTTTGACTTTAAACTGACGTTTACTAGAAGTTCAGGTTAAACTGGAGTTGAACTCGATATGAGAAATTGGCCCTTAGGCGAGCGGCAGCAACCTATTATCCGCTCCGAGCTTCGCTGGTATCGCCACCTACCTACAGGATTACTAGTATAACTCTTACCGGAAATTTTCTGGAAAGAAAAAAGTGTTGCCTATACTCTGTGAGTTTCGCTGGTATGGCTGCTATCGCCATCTAACGGTTGACTAGTGTTCCTATTTCGGCCGGAATTTTAAAGAGAACAGTAGAAAAGGAATTAATAGTTGTTTCAAACTTATTATTTTATTCTTATCTTGTAATATTTACAACGTAAAGAAGTAATTGGATTGTAATCGATAATTAATAGCATAAGTACAAAATTTATTATTCATTGTAAATATTTTTAAGATTTTGCTTATCGTTTTGACGTTTATGTTGACAACTAATATTAGAAAAAATTTATTCTGCAAAAAAGTATAATAATTTAATATAATTATAGTATAATACTTCTTAAATATTAACGTATGAATGATAGTTAACGGCATCCTACGTTTGCTGTGATTGGTCGTTATCTTCACGCATTCAAATTTTGTTTCAGGATTGGATTGTAAAATTGAAACCGTCAAAATTCGAGAGTGTCCTAACTGATCCTTTAGCTCAAATTTTTCTACCGTTTTAAAATTAAAATTGTGTTTACTTAATTTTTTTCTAATTGCATCAATCCATTTTTGTCGTTGAATCACCTTATGCTTAGCGACAGGAAAGTTGTAGAATACACAGTTACTATTGTAGCCAGTATTTCGACACTCTTTAATACAACAACTTTCGTGAGACATTTAAAAGCTATAATATGCAACTCTTAATGCAGAACGTCAAAAAGCAAATTTCCAGTAAAGGTTTACACACTTGTCACTACTGGCGCTCGCGAATTTGTAATTAACCCTCTACCTACGAGCTCACAGCGTATAACCAATTAAATTATACCGACCACGAAAATCAACTTTGAGGGGAATGACCAATTTTAGTCATTCACCTGGTAAGTGGTAAGAAAGGTAAGTTTTCAAGATAATAGAAACATTAATAATATTGAAAACTATTAAAAATATTACTAAAAGATTTTTAATTGAAAACTTATTGGTCCATTTCCCTGGCAACACCCCCATGGCTTCTAAAAATTGCAAGCCAGATGGATGCTGCAATGAAGACAAGAGGGAATTCTAAAAAGTTGCAATTCACAACCCCCGTCTACAGCTTGGTAAAGTTCCAATGGAATATGGACCTAGTTACTCTATAGGAGTAATACTAATAAAATAAAAATGTATACCATTTTTATTCAGTTGCAATTCGAAAGCCAAACTGTCTTATTTTCTACTTAGAACAGGGAGCTCAAACCAGCGCTCTGAATTGACGATTTTCGACTCTTTTGGAGTCATTATCGGAGAGGCGTAGTCTTGCTGCTCTCTGCTAGAAGTGACAAAACCACGAAAGCTAATCCCTGCATTGCAACTGACGTTCATGGAGTAGGTGACTAGCGTCATCTGGCCATTGAAAGGCAAAGTAAGTTTTCAACCTAATAGAAACATTAATAATATTGAAAAACATTAAAAATATTACTAAAAGATTTTTAATTGAAAACTTATTGGTCCATTTCCTTGGTAACACCTCCATGGCTTCTAAAAATTGCAAGCCAGATGGATGCTGCTGTGAAGACAAGAGGGAACTCTAAAAAGTTGCAATTCACAACCCCCGTCTACAGCTTGGTAAAGTTCCAACGCCAAATGGACCTAGTTACTCTATAGTAGCACTCTGTAGTAGTTATCGAATTCGAATTATAACAAATCTATATTATACACAACAAGCACACATACGCATTAATTAACACACATCAGAAGAGTTCGAAATTAAAAGAGGAGTGCGACAGGGGTGTGTATTGTCACCACTACTATTCAATGCATACTATGAAGAAATTATGAAAAGAGCTCTTGAGGGAGAAACAGTAGGAATAAGGGTAAATGGAACGCAAATTAACAACATTAGATATGCGGACGATACTATCATAATAGCAGACAAACTTAAAGACCTCCAAAAGCTAATGAACAAGATAGTTGAGTATGGACAAGAATATGGATTATCAATAAACATCAAGAAAACTATATTTATGAGGATATCAAAAGCCCAAAATAATGATAAAAGCCTGACAATTAAAGGTAAAACTTTAGAACAAGTTGAAAAATACAACTATCTTGGCACAATAATTTATCACACAAACGAGTACTCCAAAGAAATCAAAGTTCGAATAAAGAAAGCAAGAACACACTTCAATAAAATGAGAAAGGTACTTTGTGCAAGAGAACTGAAATTAGACTTGAGAGTTAGGTTGGCAAGGTGTTATATTTTCTCGACCCTGCTTTACGGGATAGAAGAATGGACACTTAACGCTTCAACTACTAAAAAGTTGGAAGCATTTGAACTGTGGGTGTATAGAATAATCCTAAAGATATCATGGACCGAGCATATAGCAAACAACGAAGTCATGAGAAGAGTCAACAAAAGACTGGAAATATTGGAAACCATCAAGACACGAAAGCTGCAATACCTGGGGCCTGTTATGCGTAATGAGAGATAAAACATACTTAAATTGATTATACAGGGGAAAATCCAGGGAAAGAGAAGTGTAGGAAGGAGAAGAATCTCATCAACCGAACTATTCAGAGCAGCAGCATCTAAGAATATAATAGCTATGATGATTGCCAACCTCCGCCGCGGCGATGGCACGTGAAGAAAAAGACTCTATAGGAGTAATACTAATAAAATAAAAATGTATACCAATTTTATTCAGTTGCAATGCGAAGGCAAAACTGTCTTATTTTTCACTTAGAACAGGGAGCGCAAACCAGCACTCTGAATCGACGATTTATGACACTTTTTGGAGTCATTATCGGAGAGGCGTAGGGTTGCTGCTCTCTGCTAGAAGTGACAAAACCACGAAAGCTAATCCCCGCATTGCAAAAGACGTTCATGGAGTAGGTGACTAGCGTCATCTGGCCACTGAAAGGCAAAGTAAGTTTTCAACCTAATAGAAACATTAATAGGCTATTGATTATGTACTATAGAAAGGCACTACAACGTTAACGGGGTTTTATTATTTCATATGGTCAATGAATCTCTATATATGAAAAAACCGCGGAGTGCTACCATTTAAAGGGGTGCGTTTTTGAGAAATGGGTGAATTAGTCCCTGGGCACAGGTTACATTAGGGTGAGTTCTATGCACTTTTGGTACAAACACGTCTAGATAAAAATTCTTCCTGGTTAAATTTCCTATCTAAATATAACTTTTTAAAGTCAAAGATACGGTTCTTTACAAAAATATATTCAAAAGAAAAAGCACAAAGAAACCCAAAAGAAAGAAATTTTGTTTTTTGTCTCATAACTTCTGTCTACGGGGATATAGGTATAGACATTGCTTCACAGAAAAAAAACTTACATATTTTCTCTTTAAAATGATGTTTAGTAGAGGTCATTAGGATTTACAGTTTTCGAAATATGATTTTTCAAAATTCGCCACTCACAGCAATTTTGGGCAATTTTCCTTGTTATTTCGCAAATATTGTTCTGTAACTTTTTTCTACGCAACTTTAGGCATATGCAATGGTACATGTAAGAGAAATAGAAATCAATTACCTTTAAAATGTTCTACTGTATAATGTTGTACGACTTCTTTTAAAGAGGTTATCTTTTTCAAGATTTTATACTTTTAACGAGTTTTTATATTTTTTACGATTATTTTTTAAATTTCCCATTCTAACTTTTTTTTCTACATTTAGGTATATATTATATAATAAAAAAGAAAGCTTATTCTGTTTACTTTAAAATGGTCTATTATAAAAAATTCTAGGATTTTTTTTAATAAGATATGCTTTTTCAAAATGTAATAAGTACTTTCAACGATTTTTGATTTATGATTGAATCTTATTTTATAGGTAATACTTTGGATCCACTTGACTCGGCCGGGCAAACTTTAAAATATGGATTAATTCCAATATTTACTGTCAAAGCTCCTGCACCACAAGCTTTGCTTGAAAAAATAGCATGTAAATGTACCAAAGGATATACAAAAATCTGCGGTTGTAGGAAGATAGGAATTAGTTGTTCAATATTCTGCAAAGGGTGCATGTACATGGGTATTAATTGTGGCAACTCTAAGATAACTGAGGTGTTAGAGGAAGATATTGAAGCTAATGCTAACGAGCAGATGGACTTTGGTTTTGAAAATTTTTTAAATTTCAACGTTTAAATAATTTTAACTTAAGTGATGTTTTCTAAGACTAATGTTTATGTAATTTTTTTAAAAGAAATAATTTTAAATAATACAGGTAAAAAAATATCAAAGAATCACTCGGTTTCCATTATTTAAATATAGATGGTACACCATTTTAAAGAACAGAATGTAAGCCCTCTTTATTGAAAAATATATAGTATATTCATGTACAAGAAAAAAAAGTTGTAATGAGAAATTTAAAAAATAATCCTAGAATTTTTTGTAATACACCATTTTAAAGTAAGCAAAATAAGCTTTTTTTATTATATAATATAATATATAATATACTATTATACTATATATAATATATTATATAATAATATTATTTTATTTTTATATTATATTATAAAAAATCGTTTAAACGTATAAAACCTTGAAAAATCATAACCTCTTT
Organism: Diabrotica virgifera virgifera; assembly: GCF_917563875.1. NCBI lineage: Eukaryota > Metazoa > Arthropoda > Insecta > Coleoptera > Chrysomelidae > Diabrotica > Diabrotica virgifera. Next base: position 180,250,603 of record NC_065450.1, read on the forward strand.
AAAAAAAAGTCGTACAACGTCATACAGCAGACCATTTTAAAGGTAATTGATTTCTATTCCTATTACGTTTACCATTGCATATACCTAAAGTTACGTAGAAAAAAGTTACAAAACATAATTTGCGAAATAACAAGGAAAATTGCCCAAAATTGCTGTGAGTGGCGAATTTTGAAAAATCATATTTCGAAAACTATAAACAATAATTACCTCTACTAAACAGAATTTTAAAGAAGAAATATGTAGGTTTTTTTTCTGTAAAGCAATGTCTATACCCATATCCTCGTGGACAAAAGTTATGGGACAAAAAAAAAATTTCTTTCTTTTGGGTTTCTTTGTGCTTCTTCTTTTGAATATATTTTTGTAAAAAAAAGTATCATTGACTTTAAAAAGTGATATTTAGATAGGAAATTTAACCAGAAACAATTTTTATGTAGGTATGTTTGTACCAAAAGTGCATAGAACTCACCCTAATGTAACCTGTGCCCAGGGACTAATTCACCCATTTCTCAAAAACGCACCCCTTTAAATGGTAGCACTCCGCGGTTTTTTCATATATAGATGTCCTTTGACCATATGAAATATTAAAACTCCGTTAACGTTGTAGTTCCCTTTAGCTATCTTATTTTGAATATAATCAATACCCTATAATAATATTGAAAAATATTAAAAATATTACTAAAGGATTTTTAATTAAAAACTTATTGGTCCATTTCGCTGGTACCACCGCCATGGCTTCTAAAAATTGCAAGCCAGATGAATGCTGCAGTGAAGACAAGAGGGAATTCTAAAATGGTTGCAATTCACAACCCCCGTCTACAGCTTGGTAAAGTTCCAACGGAATATGGACCTAGTTACTGTATAGGAGTAATACTAATAAAATAAAAATGTATACCAATTTTATTCAGTTGCAATGCGAAGGCAAAACTGTCTTATTTTTCACTTAGAACAGGGAGCTCAAACCAGCACTCTGAATCGACGATTTTCGACTCTTTTTGGAGTCATCATCGGAGAGGCGTAGTCTTGCTGCTCTCTGCTAGAAGTGACAAAACCACGAAAGCTAATCTCCCCATTGCAACTGACGTTCATGGAGTAGGTGGCTAGCGTCATCTGGCCACTGAAAGGCAAAGTAAGTTTTCAACATAATAGAAACATTAATCATATTGAAAAATATTAAAAATATTACTAAAAGATTTTTAATTGAAAACTTATTGGTCCATTTCCTTGGTAACACCTCCATGGCTTCTAAAAATTGCAAGGCGGATGGATGCTGCAGTGAAGACAAGAGGGAATTCTAAAAAGTTGCAATTCACAACCCCCGTCTACAGCTTGGTAAAGTTCCAACGGAACTTAAATAATTGGAATTAAAAAAATTCTTCTCAAATTTATATAGAATTTGAAGGAAATTTTATCTAACAAATGTAATTACATTTATGTCATAGAAAGTTTCATAATATAATATGAAGTAATAAGATAGTTATAAGAAAGATTTGAACATATTGAATATTTTCAGCAGAAAAGTATTGTGATTGTAAATTATATAAATTATAGAGAGCGTTTGTTTATTTCTTTTCCTTCCTGTGATTTACTCTTTCTTGAACTACGGAATGTAGCTATTGCAGTCTCATCATTATACAGGGTGTTTCAAAAAGGTATGTCATAAATTAAATCACGCATTCCGGGGACAAAAATAAATTGATTGAATCCAACTTACCTTAGTACAAAAGTGTAAACAAAAAAAGTTACAGCCCTTTGAAGTTACAAAATGAAAATCTCTTAGAGATTTTTCATTGAAAATGGACATGTAGCATTCTTATGCCAGCAACAGCTTAAAAAAAGTAAAGTGAAATTTGTGCACCCCATAAAAATGTCCTGGGGGTTTTCCTCCCTTAAACCCCCCCCCCAAACTTTTGTGTACGTTCCAATTAAATTATTATTGTGGCACCATTAGTTAAACACAATGTTTCTTAAACTTTTTTGTCTCTTAGTACTTTTTCGATAAGCCATTGTTTATCGAGATATTTTGAATATTTTTCGAATCCACCACATATTTGTATATGGTTAAGTAAATACCTATGATATACTTGTTAATAATCTGAAAATTTATTTATAATTTTCATTTTTAGGTATATTTTGAAGAAGAAGCCATATCTCGATAAAAGGTGACTTATCAAAAAAAGACTAAGAGACAAAAAAGTTTTAAAAACACTGTGTTTACCTAATGGTACCAAAATAATAGTTTAATTGGAACGTACACGAACATTTTGGGGGTTTAAACGAACAAAACCCCCATAGAATTTTTATGTAAACATATTAAAACAGCATCTCCATAAAAATTGGCTTATCGAACAAATACTAAGGGGCCAAAAAGTTTTAAAAACGTTGTGTTTAATTAATGGTACCACAATAATGAATTAATTTGAACGTAAACAAAAGTTTGGAGGGGTTTGAGGGAACAAAACCCCCATAAAATTTTTATGGGGTGGACAAATTTCACTATAATTTTGTTTTAAGATGTGCCTGCCATAAGAATCATACGTGTCCATTTTCAATAAAAATCTCCAATAGTTTTCGATATATTGAAAAAAATCGATTTTCATTTTGTAATTTCAAAGGGCTGTAACTTTTTTGTGTACACATTTGTACTAAGGTAAGTTGGATTCAATCAATTTATTTTTGTCCACGAAATGCGTGATTTAATTTATGACATACCTTTTTGAAACATCCTGTATTAACTTTGGCAAGTTCGATTTATAAAATCTGATGTTAGTTCAAAATTGTTTGTATCTATTGTTGATTACTTTTTTGGTAGTCCTCACTAAAAGATTCAAAATTGCTTTTTATTTCATACTACTGCTTTTCATCTGTCTAATTGCAGATTATACAAACAGATTTACGCATGCAAATGATCTGAAAAGACCAAACCAAATTAGTAATGCCTTTACATACAGTTTTATAATAGTCTGGGCAGATTATTGAAAAAAGGGGAGTTTTTAAGGAAAAATATTTATCAGCTAGTTTATTCCTGGAATCGAATCTTAAGATTGCATAATATATTAGTAATATAGGTATGCAAAGTCAGCAAAAAATGTCCTATTTTGTTTATAAACAAATTAGCGCTCAGAAAATTTCTTTTTTTCAGTTATTGCTCTGTAATTCCGAAGATTTTAACTTTAAACCAAAAACACTCCAATAAAAATTAACTGTAATTTAATTCTGCACAGATAGTCTGGGCTGATTATCGGAGAATAGGCCATTTTTGGGAAAAGTTATTTACCAGCAATTTTATTGCTGGAATCGAATTATAAGATCCTATATATTAATAATATAGGTATGCAAAGTCCTCAGATAGTGTGCTACTTTTTTTATAAACAAAATGGCGCACGAAAATCGTGTTTTTTTCAATTATTGCTCTAGAACTCCGAAGATTTTAACTTTACAACAAAAACACTCAAATAAAAATTCACCGTGATTAAATTTTGCATAGAGATGTGTTTTTCCCGATCTGATCCGACGAAAATTTTCCTCGGAAAATGCGGGTTTTCCCAACAAAATCTTTAATTTTCAAATAAAGTTTTAGATAAGTAATTATTTACCAATAATTAAGTAATTTGGTGACTTAAAAGCCTTCTTTGTTTAGATTATAGTTTCAGAAGATGGTGAAAATTAAACGAATATTTTAGCAACAATTCAATTGTTAATTAATAACTTACGGTCGCAATAATAACCAAAATAATTATGATACACTGATCAAACTTTGAAATCTTATAAAGATGAGATGCCTATTTAACATTTTGTCGACAAAATATAAATTTTTTATTTTTTTGCATAATCTTTAAATGTTTAAAAAAATAGTTATAAACAAATTAACGTTTCTCAGAAAGTTTTTATTATATTATAATTTTAAAAAATAGCTAAAATGCGCATTTCAAATATCTTGAAAATGAATGTTTTAAAACTTTGTTGCAACCATTTGCAAAAAAGTTATGAAACAGCAAAGTAAACATACGATTACTACAGTGTTAATAATTTTTTTTATTCTTTCAAAGCGTAGAAGTGAGTTTAAAGTACAAGCTTTAGTACTATTTATAAAATAATATCGATTATCAGCTTAATGGTTATATTTTAATTAAAGATTATAAATATATTTTTTTGTAATTTACACGCGCGAAAGTAGAATAATACAGAACCGTAGCTACCCGCCCACATACACAACTCGCGCGAGTTCAAGCGTGTCAGTCGCTTCGAGTGAACATTTTATCTCCGGCTCTGTATCAAGCCTACTTTCGCGCTAAAAGTTACAAAAAAAAGTATTTTTAATCTTTGATTAAAATATAACCATTGCACTAATTTTTGACATTCTTTGTGAGTAATTAGATTGTACCATAGACTCACTTTTAAGCTTTGAAACAATTAAAACAAATTATAAACAATGGAGATATCGTATATTTATTTTGCTGTTTCCTAACTTTTTTGCAAATGGTTGGAAATTTTTTTTAAAGCATTCATTTTCAAGACCTATGAAATACGCATTTTTAGTATTTTTTAAAATTAGAATATAATAAACAATTTCTAAGAAATGTTAATTTGTTTATAACAATTTTTTTTAAACATTTAAAGATTATGCAAAAAAATGAAAAATTTATATTTTGTCGACAAAATATTAAATAGGCATCACACCTTTATAATCTTTCTAAGTTTGATAAATGTCTCATGATTATTTTGGTTGTTATTGCGACTGTAAATTGTTAATTAACAATTGAATTGTTGCTAAAATATTCGTTTTATTTTAACCGGCTTCTGAATTTATAATCTATACCAAGAAAGCTTTTATTCCACCAAGCTATATAATTATTGATAAATAATTACTGGCCCAAAAAATTTATTTGAAAATTCGAGATTTTGTTGGGAAAACCCACATTTTCCGAGGAAAATTTTGGTCGGAGCAAATCGGGAAAAACATGCCTCTATGTAGAATTAAATTGGGGTGAATTTTTATTTGAGTATTTTTGGTGTAAAGTTAAAATCTTCGGAGTTATAGAGCAATAATTGAAAAAAATAAGATTTGTCGGCGCCATTTTGTTTATAAAAAAAGTAGCACACTATCTGTGGACTTTGCATACCTATATTAATAATATATAGTATCTTATAATTCGATAAGAGCAATAAAATTGCTGATAAATAACCTTTATTTGTACTTTACTAATTAGACCAACGTATTATAACTATTTTTTTTTCAAAATTTAAAGATTATGAAAAAAACAGAAAAATTTATATATTGTCGATAAAATATTAAACAAGCATCTCATCTTTATAATCTTTATAAGTTTGATCAATGTATCATGATTATTTTGGTTATTATTGCGATCGTAAATTGTTGATTAACAATTGAATTGTTGCTAAAATATTCGTTTAATTTTCACCATCTTCTGGAATTACAATCTATACCAAGGAATCTTTGATGTCACTAAGTTATTTAATTACTGATTAATAATTACTTACCTAAAACTTTATTTGAAAATTATAGTTTTTGTTAGGAAAACCCGCATTTTCCGAGGAAAATTTTCGTCGGAGCAAATCGTGAAAAACACATCTCTATGCAGAATTTAATTGCGGTAAATTTTTATTTGGGTGTTTTTGTTGTAAAGTTAAAATCTTCGGAGTTATAGAGCAATAATTGAAAAAAATACGATTTGTCGGCGCCATTTTGTTTATAAAAAAAGTAGCACACTATCTGCGGACTTTGCATACCTATAATATTAATGTATAGGATGTTATAATTCGATTCCAGCAATAAAATTGCTGGTAAATAACTTTTCCATGAATTTTGCTAATTAGCCCAAAGTAAGAGATATTTTTTTCGATATTATTCAATAAAAAATTTACTTGGAACATCCGGGTTTTCCCAAAAAAATCTTTAATTTTGAACTAAAATTTTAGGAAAGTAATTATTTATTAATAATTAAATAGCTTGGTGACATAAAAGCATTTTTGTAGTACACTACTCCAAGAAATTAACGCACCACCTTAAAAATGGGTAATTTTTGATTTCCCAAACCCGTAGTCAATATGTTATAGCCTTATTCTTTAACAATATCACTGTAATAATATTGTTGCTAGACAGGTAAACTGTCACTGTGTACCGGGTGTACCAATCAAACTCTGTTTTCTTTTCTCAAAGTTCACAACACCCTGTGGACTTTTCTAGTATTTATAAAATAACGAAATTAAAACTCAACTATAGCCTCAGTTTTTCTTAACATTCTGTTATTTGATTCAATCGCTTATGTTTGATAATAAAAAAGGTAAGTACTTTGACAACTACCCACGTTTTTCATCAATACAGAATGTGCGACAAACTTTAAAGGGTAATTCTACATTAAATAGAAATGTCAGTTTGCTTTATAAACTTATGTCCGCAAATGCTTCGTTTTCGAGATACGGGGTGTTGAAATTTTTCTTACAAACTGACGATTTATTTATTGCTCTAAAACCGGTTGAGATATACAAATGCAATTTGGTGGGTTTTAAGAGGTATTTATTGTTCATTTTATATTCACCATTGGCGTGCATACGGGTAACATGATCTATACATTATTCTTTTAGAGAATTGAATAACCTTTGAAATGAGTTATCACACGACCCCTATTCTCATTTAAAAATTCATCGATTACGTCATCACGCCCAAATGAATGACGCCACTTGTAGGCCAAAAAATCATAATTTAAAAACAAAAATCGACCTGTTTCGGGATATATTTCCAAAATAGCACGAAAAAATTAATTTATTCCAACCTTTACGTGATCACTGTATACAAAGAAAACAACAATAACTAAATATCATTTTTTACTGCTTACTATACAGTGCGTCCATAAAGTAACGCATAAATTCATTATTTCGTAAACCGGCGACTTTAAGAAAAAATCCCAAAACAGGTCGATTTTTATTTTTAATTTACGATTTTCTGGCATATATATCATACTAGTTACGTCATCCATCTGGGCGTGATGACGTAATCGATGATTTTTTTTAATGAGAATAAGGGTCATGTGATAGCTCATTTGAAAGTGTATTCAATTCTCTATTCAGTAATGTAAACACTAACATAATTATTTATACAGGGTGTTAAAAAACCATTTTTTTAAATAAAATAATTGAGACAAAAAGAAGAATGTATGTAATTTATTTAATTCAAAATGCGTTTTACTACTGTCAGAAAACAGAAAAAAATTTATTTGACAAATAAACATTGATTTTCGCTTAAACGAAATGTTCAAACTGGCAATAGGCAAGTGGCTGGCAGCTTTAACATTGAATTTAAGCTAAAAACAATATGTATTTGCCAAATAAGCATTTTTTTCATGTTTTCTGACAACATTAAAACGTATTTTGAATTAGATAAATTACATACATTCTTCTTTTTGTCTCAATTATTTTAATTAATACAATGTTTTTTTGAACACCTTGTATAAATAATTATGTTAATGTTTATATTAGGGAATAGAGAATTGAATACCCTTTCAAATGAGCTATCACATGATCCCTATTCTCATTTAAAAAAATCATCGATTACGTCATCAAGGCCAGATGGATGACGTCACTAGTATGATATATATGCCAGAAAATCTGAAATTAAAAATAAAAATCGACCTGTTTCGGGATTTTTCTTTGAAGTCGCCCGTTTACGAAATAATGAATTTATGCGTTACTTTATGGACGCACTGTATATAAATTCAACTATAACTCAACAACATAAAACTGGGTTTTCGAAAAAGCCCAAGGGAACTACAAAGTAGCAGAAAATTCATTCGAGTGTTGGAATAATTAAAGAGCTACTGCAAATAACACCAACCAATAAAACTACTAAACGAAAAAGTTTCAGCGTAGGAGGCAACTAAAACATTTCTTTTAAGAATTTAGGAGCAAATAGATAGAAACTGAAAATTTTTCTAAAAGCAATCGTTTAAACTGAATTATATAATTGTATACTTTGGAAAATGTACATTTGTTGTGTTTTCTTTAATCAGAATGTCGCAAAAAATCCGCTAGATATGATAGAAATGAACTAAATTAAACTTGAGTGGTGGTAATTTAAGTAAGTTAAAAAAATATCTTTTTCCTTCTTGTGAAAAAATATTGCTAGACTAACACATTCACGGTCATGACTGCATAATATGAAGTCATTTACTCCATAAGAATACGTGTATACAATGACAGCGTGTCCGTGAATGTGTTAATTTAAAACTGAACATTTTAAACCAACTTTGTCATTAAAGTGGTATATTCTATAAGGCTGTATGACTATTTTTAAGCAAGTTATGCTTTTTCAAGGATTTATACTTTTAAAGATTTTTTATATTTTTTACGATTATTTTTAAAAATTTTCATTATGACTCCTTTTCTTGTACATTTAGGTATATACAGTGGAACCCTGATAAGTCGGCCACCGATAACCCGGAAGTCCGGCTAACCCGGACCGATTTTCATCAGATAAACATTTTGATTTTCAGTACATTTGTATTCTGACAACAACACCCGATTTGGGCGTCGAAACGTTAATAAAATTATTTTTCAATTTAATTGTGGCTTATTTCCCATCAAAATAGTTAATTATCAGATAAAAATTTCAACAATAAAAATGTATGTAATATAATATTTGAGAGATAATTTGTATTTGTGTAATTTGAACTATACGATAGTAAAAATAACTCATGGCACACGCCGTCGGCAGAAACAACAGGCACCTGTCTGTAGTATTTCTTTACATATTTATTTTAAACTGTCTTAGCATTGTTTAAAAAAGACTAAAAGACTATTAAAAAAATTATTTTTTAAACAATGGTGTTTAGTTTTCACTGTTCTTAAATAACATAACATCGTTCAGATTGTGGTGACTGTATTGTGTGTAGTACAGTCTTGTATTGTTCGCTTCCGTTTGCTTATGTTCGTGTTTGCGTGTTTTTAGTAATTTAGATGTGTAGGTACTGTGCATATTTATATATATTTGATATCCAAGAGTATCCGTAAATTGAGAAACATTTTTTATTTTTTTCAATTAGAAGAATATAACTTTAATTACAAATAAGTTTTCTTAATAACACTTTTCGATATTGTGAAATATAAAGGTACTTTACTCTTGAGCGAAATTCATATTTTTTAACATAGGCACCTCGTACATTCATGATAACATTTTATATCTGATGATTGCAACTTAGGTTTTAGACTATGCAAAGCATTTTATGAAGAATAACTTTTTTTCATAAAGTTAATAATAAAAAAGTTTTCCATATGGTTTTAACTTAGTGTACCACCTTAGTGTAGTAACCTATTGCATGTGTATATGTCACATTTTGAAAAATCATATCTTATTTACAAATAGTCCTAGATTTTTTTACAATACACCATTTTAAAGTAAAGAAAATAAGCTTTATTTTCTATTGCACAATGTATATACCTAATATAATAAATAATATACAATAAAAAAGTTATAATGAGAAATTTAAAAATAAACGTTAAATATATCAAAAATCATTAAAAGTGTAAAATCTTGAAAAACCATATCTTGCTTAAAAATAGTTTTATTATAGCATTCTACGATAGACCATTTTAAAGGTAACTGACTTCTCTTTCTATTAAATGCAACATTGCATATGCTTAAACCTACGTAGAAAAAAGTTACAGAACAATGTTTGCGAAGTAACAAGGAAAATGCCCCAAAATCGCTCTGACCGGTGATCTTTGAAACATCATATTTTGGAAACTCTAAATTATAGGGACTTCTACCATACGTCATTTTAAAGAGAAAGGATGGAAGTTTTTTTTGTGTGAAGCAATGCCTATATCTGTATCCCCGTGGAAAAACGTTATGGGGCAATAAACAAAATTGCTATCTTTCGTGTTTTTTTTTCTTGCGTTTCTTTTGAATATATTTTTGTAAAAAAAGGTATTTTTGACTTAAAAATGCGATACTTGGATAGTAAATTTAACCTGGAACAATTTTTCTGTAGACGTGTTTGCACCAAAAGTTCATAGAACTCACCCTAATTCGCCCTGTGCCTAGGGACTAATTCACCCCTTTCTCAAAAACGCTTTGTAGTTCCTTTCTAAAATACATAATCAATAGCCTATAAAATATTCTATTACGTAAGTATCTATACATTTTAATGTTTATTTATAGAAATTTTTTTATTTTACCCTGTATTTTGCAAAATGATAAAAAACGGTAAATTGTTATTTCGATTTAACAATGTTTACATTAATAATTTGACTTCAATGCATATAATAGATTCATCCGGTTTTCGAATTTATGATTTTAAATTTTATAGCATGCCATGGTCAATTGACTGATTAGTAGTTTCAAAGTGTGTACAAATAATATACAGGGATGAGCGCGCTAATAACCGGCAAAATAACGCAAAATATGGAAAACATAATACATTTTGAAGTAAAAAGAGATGAAACTAATAGAGGTGGAAATTACCGATATAAACGTATAAATTAACATTACATTACAAAGATTCCCACTTTTACACGTCTGTTAAAGGAGTATTTTATAAAATTCTCCTTCCGATATGTCTACAGGTGCGAAATTATGTAATGTAGTGTTATTTTATACGTTTATATCGATAATTTCCACCTCTATTAGTTTCATCTCTTTTTACTTTAAAATGTATTATGTTTTCTTATGTTATTCTTTTGCATTATTTTGCCCGTTATTAGCCCGCTCATCACTGTATATCTGCAGAATATAAAATAATATTTAATAATTAGTGACTCAAGCTAATTTAAAGGTATTAATAATACACCACCAAATATTTTGGTAACCACATAAAAAAAATCCACAAGAATATACCAACACCATTATGGAATACTTAAATTCTACGTGATAATGAGACAACAGAAATTTTATAAGGCTATAGAAATAGCTCCAATACAGGCAGAGGACTATAAAAAAAGGATATATAGGACTATATACAGACTACAATAAAGTGAAACGTATGTCGATGTGTATATACATTGTATATACTCTATACTATATATTATACACTTTAATTTTTACGTTTTGATTTAATTTGTTTGAAAATGAATTATGACACATGGGCAAAGTTAAACTGGAACAACTATAACAACATAGACTCAGCTTGGAAAAATATAAAATTAGTTCTGATGAGCGAATCAGATAAAATACTAGGACACAAATAGAAAACAACAAAAAAATTATTCGATGATAATTGCCTGCAATCCATAACAGAAATAAACATGGCTAGAAGGAACATGCTACAAAACAACAATGAAAAGTATTAACAGAGAAGAACAGGGACAAGAAAACTAATGAAAAGGAAGAATAGGGAGTATCAGGAACAAATAATCAGAAACATATAAGAAAAAAGAAAGAACAAACAAGACAGTTCTTCTAGGATACAACCAACCACAAATAAAATATATTTAGGATGCAATCATGAAATTACAGTGTTATACTATGCTTTCTTGTTAGTTTTAATGCTCTAATAAATGTTGTTAGTTATAGAAATAGATTATTTAAATATGAAAAACTGCCCTCCCTATGCGTCGGTAAGTAAACTTCATTCCCGGTAAGAAAAGTAACACTTTCCTCCCTTGTTATACAAATAGCTAATCCGTACTTGTTATACTTGAGAGTTAACAAAGATAAAACGATCGACCAAAAGCCGCAAAAGTAGCTCCTTTAATACCCATGATCGCACCCACCAACGACGGCGTTTCCTTAGCTCCTTTTCGATAAATCTTTTACTAAATGAACACATAATAATGCAACTTCTAACTACTAAACGCATGACTTCATTCGACGACATCTTTCAAAGAAAATGTGTTGAATAGTTCACTTTCCAGATTCCGTGTAAATAGCATTGCTTTCATTTCTGCTCCATTCAACCAAAGTGATTCAATTCCGTTCAATCGTGTAATTTCACCTTTACTATTTTTGTATGTGAGCTGTCTACCCAATGATAATGTATTATATTATATTTATGTATAATATTATATCCAGCGTGTCTACTTAAGTTGGATACATATATTTGGGAAACTTTTTTTATTTTTAATTTTACGAAAAAAAGTTATTTTTCATAAACAGTTCTGCATGGTCTAAAATCTAAAACGCAACCATCAGATATCAAATGTTGTCAGTTTTATACGAGGTATGTAAAAAATATGAATTTCGCTCAAGAGTAAAGTACCTTTTATTTCACAGTATTGAAAAATGTTATTATAAAAAGTTATTCAGAAATGAAACTGCGTTTAAATATGCAATTACATCCTTCTAATTAAATTAGTGTGAACTATGTATAAAGGTAATTTAGTCTTGAGCGAAATTCATATTTTTGACATACCTCGTATAAAATTGATAAAATTTGATATAAATTGATTGCATCTTAGTTTTTAGACTATAATGTAGAGTTTTTTATAAGGAATAATTTTTTTCCATGAAATTAATAATAAAATATTTATCATAATTGATAAAAAATGATTGTGGAACTTTTTTTTTCAATTAAAAGGATGTAATTGCATATTAAAACATAGTTTTTAATTCGAAACAACTTTTCATAATAATAATTTTAGATATTGTGAATAATATAAGAAGTTACATTTTAGTCTATGCAGAGCATTTTATGCAGAATAAGTTTTTTTCGTAAAATTGATAATACAAAAGTTTCCCATATGGTTCTAAGTTACGCAGACATACTGTATAAGAGCTCAACAAATGTGTTTCTGAATTTTCAATATTGTAATGTCTGATTCGGATGCAGCATAATTAAAAACAAAATAGAAAATTTTTTTGTCAAAGTAAAATGATGACATCACAGATATTTTTAAAATTAATTACTTTTAATTTGAAATAAGCCACAATTTTACCAAAAAAATGATTTTATTAACGTTTCGAAGCCTAAACCAGGTTTCGTTGTCAAAATACAAAATACTACTAAAATAAACAAAAATGTTGTTGCTAAGTAAAAAAATTCTTCTAATAATTTATTTAATCTGACTCATTTATATTGGCAATTCAGACGTATATTATACATTTTAAAGTAGAAGACTTTAAAATGATATCCCCAATATTTATGAGTTGCGTTCCTGGGACGTTTATATTAAATTATAATACAAACAATTTATATTAAATTGTTTATACAAGACAGCTTTCATTTTTTAAACAATTAGCAGCCAAATCTACGAACAGAACGTTTTACTCTAACATATTTATAAACCAAGAAAAAAGGTTGTAGAAAAATATAAACTTGTTTAATTTTTTCCGAAACAATGCAAATTTTCGATCTATATTGACTCCCCTAATAATAAAAAAAAAAAAATAAAAACATTTTTGATCATAGTAAAATGATGAATTCGCCATATTTTCAAAATTGTTTATACAAATCAGGTTAAATTGTTTAAACCATTAATAAACAATTAGGTAGCGGCTAAATCTGTGAGCAAAACGTTTTACTCTAACATATTTATAAACTGACAAAAAGGGTTTTAGAAAAATATATGCTTGTTTGATTTTGTCCGAAACAATGCAAGCTTTCGATCTACATTGACTCCCCTAATAATAAAAAAAAATAAAACAATTTTGATCAAAGTAAAATGATGAATAATTTGCCCATATTTTCAAAATTTTTTATACAAAACAGCTTAAATTGTTTAAACAATTAATAAACAATTAGCGGACAAATCTGTGAGCAGAACGTTTTACTCTAACATATTTATAAACCAACAAAAAATGTTTTAGATAAATATAAGCTTTTTTGATTTTTTCCAAAACAATGCAAGTTTTCGATCTACATTGACTCCCCTAATAATCAAAAACAAAATAAGAACATTTTTCATCAAAGAAAAATGATGAATTCGACGATATTTTTAAACACAAAAGAGTTTTTTTGTTTAAACAATTAATATACAATTAGCGGCCAGATCTGTGAGCAGAACTTTTTACTTTACTATATTTATGACCTAAAAAACGTTTTAGAAAAATATATAAACAACCCTCAAAGTTGGCAATACAATTTTTAATTAAAATAACATCGTTCAGCGCCAAACTGACTTAAGCGACAAAAAGTATCAACTTGCGATTTCTATTCTATCGGCTTCTGTGAGAGTTAAATTATGGCGCCAAATTGGTAAAAACGACAATATCAAGCGAGAATATTATTATTTTATTAAAAATTCATTTTAGCAACATTGACAAAACGTTTTCGTTTGATGCCAGACTGACTTAAGTGCCACACTCCATGTAATTATTGTATTACAACACATTCACTGTTTGTAGTGATTTATTGATTCGCTGGTTGTGTTTTATTAATAAAATGTCGAGTTTTAAGAGCAGCACTAATAAAATCTTAAATATTTGTTCTTCAATGTGTAGTTTAGTTATCACTTCTGATAAGTTTATTTATTAAGCATTTTTATGTTATTTTAGACGTTGAAGATCTTGTAGGTTATGTGAATGGATTAGTTTTAATAGAAATATTTCTATCAATAATTTATTTTGTTCAGGTTTAATAGATAAAAAGTAATCTTCGATAACAATACTTTACTAAAACAACTTTGAAGTTACTATTTTATGATTTCATCTAATTTATTATCAACATTTAAAATGAGCTATCACAGCTAAATATACCACTATTTTTACCGCATAGATCCATTTGTTCACAACGAAAACGTCCAAAACTTATAAAAGCGTATAGTAATTTGTATTAATCATCATCCATAACTATATAATAAACTATCTGTTGTCAATTTTTTAATAAAAATCGAATAAACCGCCAAATTGGTACTTAAGCTACTCTGCCTAATTTAAATATTTAAATAGGCGACATATTGATTGTAACGCCAAAGTGACCTATCCACCAGCAATTTATGCTTTAAATGCCAGTTTAATGGATATCTAGATGGGCCAAAGGGGGCTAAGTGCCATTTATTTCAGTAAATAAATAATATAGAGTGTTTTTATTCAGTAAACCATAAAAGTAAATAATTTTTTATCACTATCACATTCAATAGTATCTCTTTGGTAGTTATCATTAAAATTCTAACAACAATGTAATGTAGGCTTATCTTTAACCGCCATTTTCCAACATTTTGTCATTTGGTAGTTAAGCTACTTTGGCGCTATACGCCTATAAATAACCCTTAAACTTGGCAATACAATTTTTAATTAAAATAACATCTAAAAGGCCTCATATCTAACCAACTTTCATCAAATACGCGGTTTCTACGATCAAAGTTGCCATTATAAACGGATCACAAAGCACCATCGACAGACCTTGTTCTAAAGACGATAACAAAATCTTAAATGGGAATTGAATTTCATAAGTAATATTGCTTTTTCCTATAATCGACAATGAATTTATTGATTAGCCTTTTTGTGAATTTTCTTAAGTGGGTGACATTTTCAACCATAAATACTACAAAGAAATAAGGCAAAAATATATCATGTTCGGGACACTTGAGCAGCCAGGTTGTAAATGGGGTTTTTGGGTACTATAAACCTAATATGTACCGGGCGTCCCAATAAGAATGGCTCTCGGCCATATCTCAGGAACCGTTTATAGTACAGCTTTGAGAAAAAAAATTTATGACAAAAGTTGCCTCGGGAAAAGCCTGGAAATTATTTTCGTAAATGTAGGTCCACCGCTAGAGGGCGTAAGTGAATATCAAAAATTAAAACATCAAAATTTTTCAAAATTTAACTAACAGAAAGGCACTGGAAATCCAATCATCGTATTCTTCATAAAATTCTGCGCATATTTGATTTCACAAGTTTAAGTCTACCTTTGCAAATAAGAGGTGGGGGTGAGAGGAAACCTTCATATGCAAAAATGGCTGTAAGTCCGGTTCTGCTAAATTTAATTTTGCATACTTGGTCTTGTTGAAAACAGCTCTTTTTCGTCAATGTAAGTGTCTTATTTTCGAAATAGCCTAATAAGTAATATGCAAGTTAGGAGACGTTATTTCATTATTTTCAGAGATCTAGTTTTCTTTGGAAAATATTGAATACAAGTATGCATTTTTAATCCTATATTACAAAATTAGACCAAATTAGCAACATAATACTGAAAACACTGAAAACCGCATGTCGATACCTTTTTTCTATCTCGAGATATCTTAAGAAATGTGTAAATTTTAAACAACTGTTACTGTCACCGGTAAACGAAGTTAAGGAAAAGTAGTGTGCTATGGAAAAAACAAATTAACATTTTCCAGATGTAAACGTATATAACTAATTAAAACAACAATAAGAAAAACAACACTATAAAATATAACAAAGAAATAAATGTAACTACTTACTTAGTCTTAGTGACTGCCTAAATGTTCAAATTGTTGCCCATCATTTTCGATGCTAGCATTTACTTTTTCAAGAGTAGATTGGATAGCAACAGATTTAACTGTTTTAGACTTTTATTTATGGGGAAGGATTAGAAATACCTTGTTTTTGCCGCTAGGCCCACTACGCGAGAAAACATGATCTAGAATCTAGAGAATACGAAACGCCATTCAAAGCATTGTGAAAGCAGAAATTGAGACTGCTGTTCAATCTACTCTTGAAAGAGTAAATGCTTGAATCGAAAATGATGAGCAACAATTTGAACATTTAGGTCGTCACTAAGTAGTTGCTTTTATTTCTTTGTTATATTTTATAGTGTGGTTTGTGTTATTGTTGTTTTAATTAATTTTATACGTTTACACCTGGAAAATGTTTCTTTGTGTTTCCATAGCACACTACTTTTCCTTAACTTCGTTTACCAGTGACATTAACAGTTGTTTAAAGTTTACACGTTTCTTAAGATATCTCGAGATAGAAAAAAGGTATCGACATGCGGTTTTCGGTATTATGTTGCTAATTTGGTCTAATTTTTCAATAAAGGATTAAAATGCATACTTGTATTTAATATTCTCCAAAGAAAACTAGACTTCCGAAAATAAATAAATAACGCCTACTAGCTGGCATATTACTCATTAGGCTATTTCGAAAATAAGACTCTTACATTGACGAAAAAGAGCTGTTTTCAACAAGACCAAGTATGCAAAATTCGATTTAGCAGAACCGGACTTATAGCCATTTTTCATAAGAAGTTTCCCACTCACCCCCACCTCTTGCAAAGGTAGACTTAAACTTGTGAAATCAAATATGCGCAGAATATTATGAAGAAAAGATGATTGGATTTCCAGTGCCCTTTCATTAGGTAAATTTTGGAAAATTTTGATTTTTTAATTTTTGATATTCAATTACGCCCTCTAGCGGTGGACCTACAATTATGAAAATAATTTCCAGGCTTTTCCCGAGGCAACTTTTGTTATAAATATTTTTTTCTCAAAATTGTACTATAAACGGTTCCTGAGATATGGCCGAGAGCCTTTCTTATTGGGACACCCGGTACATTATAATATGTACAAAAATGCTCGTCACAGCTCGGACAAGAATTTTAGTTATTAACAAATAAATGTCAAAAATGGCAGTTTTTTCTTTTAAATCGCTACTGGTAAAAATAGGGTAATTAAATATCTTATTTAGAATATTCATCATTAAGTAGACGAAAAACTGAAAGGACAATATACATTTACAAAAACATCTTCATGCACATATAACACAATGTATACACGAAGCTGCATATGAGGCGTTGGGGGAGAACAAAGACAACATAAGAAATAAACCATACTGGTGGGACTTAGAAATATCCACCGAAATAGACGATAAGAAAGAAAAGTACCGGAAATTTATGAGTACACCGAAAGATCCGGATAAGGTTTTATACAAAGAGGCACAAGCAAGAGTGCGGAAAAAAATTACACAGAAGATTTCAAAACGGGAACAAAAAAATGTAATCAACTTAACGCCTATATAGGGGGAACAAGAAACACAGTGAGCTGGAAATTCCTTAAAACGTTGAGAACAGATACCAAAAGGGATATAATAACACCGATTACTCTGGAAAAATGGGATGGCTATTTCAAGCAATTACTAGTAGAAAATATGGATTTTATTAAAAACGAAGATCACGAAAGTTTCAATATAATTGTCAGTGGCTCACCGATTCGGTTAAGATTGGAATAAGTACGAAATGCATGCAAATCCCTAAAAAATAGAAAAGCGTCAGGGCCTGGCGACATAGCACCAGAACTGCTCAAACATGGTAGCAACACCCTGTGTGAATACCTAAGAGATCTATTTAATAGACGTATGAATGGCGAAGTCACACCAAAAGAATGGCAACTGTCTGTAATCTCTACAATATACAAGGAAGGCAGTAAAAATATATGTGATAATTACCGGGGAATATCTGTCACAATCTTTATCAGCAGAGTTTACGGAAAAATTAGTAAAAATAAAGTAGAAGAAGAATACAAGGACTTAAAGTCCGAAGAGCAAGCCGGTTTCCGTGCTGGCTGATCCACTACTGACCACCTATATTGTGTAACACAGTTAATAGACAAACAAATAGCCTACAATCAAGAACTTCATTTAGCGTACATAGACTTAAAACAAGCATACGATACTGTACCACAAAGTAAAGTTTGGGAAGCCCTCGAAAAAACTAACATCAGTCGGAACCTCATTAAATCTGTAAAAAATCTATCCACCATAATATAGCAAAAGTTAAGCTAGGCATGGAAATCTCGTCAGGATTTACACTGAATAAGGGTCTTAAACAGGGCTGCTGTCTATCGCCGACACTATTTAAAATATATTCAGAGCAAGCTTTGAAATCCTGGAAAAGGAGATGTAAGAATATGGGTATACCGCTAAATGATGATAACATGTTATACACTCCATGTTTTGCAGATAATCAGATTCTTATGGCCCAGGATTATCACGATATTGAATATATGACCCACAAAATAGAAGAGTAGAAGAGTACCGGAACTGGGGTTTAGAATTGAATACCAAGAAATCAGAATATATGTGCGTTGGAGGTATACAGCAAGATCTAACATAATCAACGCTGCAACAGGATCACTTGTAGAGAGAAAAGTAACGAATACTCACATATTAAAAAAGATAACCCCGTGGTTTAGAGAGGAAGTTAAGATAAAATGCGAAGAATGAGAAAAACCTTTTTACAATACAGAACGAAATAAACACAACAGGCATACAAACACTACAAACGAATCAGAAACGAAACTAATACTTTAGTGAGGCAAATAAAAAGGGAGCACTGGCAGAGTGTCTCAAATCAAATGGAACACGACCTCTACGGAACACAAAAAAAAAATAAAGTATGGAGAATGATCAGCGGTCAAAGAAAGGAGATAGACGAATTAACAAAAGCGAAACATATTCAGAAGGAAACATGGGCAGACTACTTCCGATCTCTATTTGCTAAAGGCGACGATAATGAACCACCAACACTTGAAGTTAAAACAAACGAAGAAATAAACATCGAGGAGGGAGAGGTAAAGGAAGCATTAAGAAAATTAAAAAATAGAAAATCTCCAGGAGAGAACAGAATATCGAACGGACTCCTAAAATACGGAGGACAAGATCTAACTAAACAACTATTAAAACTAACAAAAAATAATAGAACAAAACAGAATACCACAAGAATGGAGATCAAGCAGCCTAACATCTCTTTTCAAAAAAGGAGACAAATCGGACCCGGAGAATTACAGAGGAATTAACTTATTAAACACAACATTAAAATTAACAACCAAGGTGATAACAAACAAATTGAATGCAATTATAACATTAGCAGAAGAAAAACAAGTTTTAGGTCGGGAAGGTCATGCATTGACGCTATATTTATTAATCGTTGGAATACAAAAAACCGGCATATTTATGTTTCGTGGAGCTTAAGAAAGCATTTGTTAGGGTCACATTAAAGGACGTTATCCATTTGTTATGCTCGAGAGAGGTACCTCTAGGAATAATTAAAACCATCGAAAACATCTACCAGAGCAACACAAAAAAAGTAAAAGTGGATGATGTACTAATAACTGACCCAATTGAAGCCGCCAGTGGGATAAAATAGGAGGATTCCTTGAGTCCTTTATTGTTCAACCGGATCATGGACAAAATAATAAAAAAGTAAGAGCTAAAAAAGGATACCAAATGGGAGAATAACAACTTAAAATAATCTGCTATGCGGACGATGCAATACTAATCTCTCCAAGTGAAGATGATTTACAACGTATACTGCACCATATGTTGGATCCAATAAGATGTAAATTAGAGCAGGAAGGTCAGATAATAGAACAAGTGATGAAGTTTAAATACCTAGGCATCACATTTTCTAGGTACGGAAGGCTCGAAACAGAAGTGGAAGATCACGTGAATAGAGTAAACAGAGCTGCAGGTTGAGTGAATGACACAATATGGAGAAATAAAAATATCGGAAAAGAAATGAAAGGCAGAATTTACAAAACAGTCATCAGACCAATAATGACATACGCGGCAGAAACACTACCCGACACAGAGAGGACAAAAATATTGCTCGAAACAGCGGAGATGAAAACCCTTCGAAAAATCGATGGTAAGACTCTATGGGACAGAGCTAGAAGTAAAGATATACGACGGAGATGCAAGGTGTATAACATTAATAACTGAGTAAGAAACAGAAGAATAGAATGGAATGACCACATAAGCCGAATAGGGTAGTCAGGACAGCGAGAGACGGTTCCCCAATAGGAAGACGATCAGTGGGAAGACCACGAAAACCATGGAACGACAACTTACTAGAGGCACATTGAAAAAACAGACAGAGTCATGTCTATACAAAAAGAAGACGAAAATATAATATAGAAATTGACGACCACTGATAAATTAAAATTAGTATTTTAAGATATTTTTTAAAAGTCATCTGTTTCTGAAATAATAAATTGATTCCATATTTTTGCATTATACTGTATAACCTTTACCTGTTACATACACGTATGTAAAGAGAAATCTGTGTTGATGAAAGTTTCCCAACATTTTTCAAGTTAACATGAATTTTTAATTAATCCGATTTGATACAGCTCACTTTGTTTTTAAATTTTTTTTTAGCAGTGGGAAAACAGTTCGCAAAAGTTACCGCTGATGGCAGAGATTAATAGGCGTTCTCGGAAAATTTTCCATCGGGCCATTGTCGAGCCCTCTCTTGCCATCGACTCTCGAGCCGCTGAATGGCTGCTCTCCATTTTCAATGGAAATGAAATTGTATTCCATTGTTCTTTGGTCGGTATGACACAATGTGTGCATGCGCCCGTTTTAACAACTTTGCTGGAGTTGTGTAATGCTCCGCCGACTACGCGTCGGAAGGAAATCAGTGAAACTATATATAACCTGATAATAGTCAAGACACTTATTAGAAAGAGCCATTCATTTCTGGGTTAGACGGTCTCGTAAACACAAAAGGTGCTACTACAATAAAGTTGCTGTAGGGAGAACTGACGTGAATCACGGCAATATTTTCGATGCTGCTCCTATATTACTAGAACCAACTTAAAATGGGAACGAACGGAATATTATTAGTCCGTTCTTTAACGGTAAAATATTGCAAAACCTCTAAATTTTAAAGAACCGCTTGGATTGACATGAAATTTGGCATACACATAGCTAACAAGTCAAATAAAAAAAGTGATATTGTGCCGATATATGCTTTTGCCCTGGGGGTGGTTTTCACCCCCTCTTTGGGGTGAAAAAATATTCGTCCAAAGAAAGTCAGGAAATGGATAAACTGGCTAATTTAAAGTAACTTTTATTCTATAGAGTTTTTTCACTAAGTCAATACTTTTCGAGTTATTTGGCAGTGAATATGTTGATTTTTTCAACAAAATAACCACGCTTTTAGATGGTTTCTCGCCAATAACTCAAATAGTAAATATTTTGTCGAAAAAACATTCTTAGCAAAAATATAGCCTGTAAAAAATTAAAAAAAATGGTGTATATTTCATGTCTCTACACCTAGCAGAAGAAGAGTTATAGCTAATGAAAAATAGGTTCATATTCGTCAAATTCCAAATGGAATACTTTAACGTGAAATAACCAAAAATGAAGCACATTTCGAGGAAAACGCATTACAACTTATTTAAAGTGTACAAAAAGAGCTTCATTTTTGTTTTATAAAAAAAATTTCTAGCATCGAAATTAAACAAGTTACGCTCAAAATAATGTTAGTCCCTTTTGGTTTTGGTAAAAAAATCGAGAAAATCACCTCCTAATTAATATCTTAAATGAACTTAATCGTTACGATTTCACAAGTTTCTTGACTCGTGTATATATGGTTTATATGATCTGTAAGTTTCATCCGTTCAAAGTCCTTATTATTGAAAGGGTTGTAGTTAAAATGGGTTGAACGGGTCACTGATCACGAATGTATGCAAATTTCGAAACACCAAATGTTAATCAATTTTTGTCTAACAGAAAAACAAAAAAATACACGATATTCAGAAAAGCAAATCTGACTTTTTTTGTTTTCAGAGATTTTTGGTATCTCTAACAATTTTTAAGTTATTTTGAAAAAAAACATATTTTTCAAAATTTAAATTTTTAAAAATTTTATTTTGAAACCAAATTTTTTCAAAAATAAGCACTTTGAATCGATGAAACTTACATATCATATAAACACAACCTAAGTAGAATAATTTGTGGAGCGGTAACGATTAATTTAATTTAACTTGCTAATTAGAGGGTGGGCTTCCCGATTTTTTTTTTCAAAAACAAAAGGGACCAACTTTATGTTGAGCGTAACTTGCTTAGGTTTAATGCTAGAAACTTTTTGTAAAAACAGAAATAAAGCTTTTTTTAAAAACTTTAAAAAAGTTATTATAGGTGTTTCCCAAAAAGTGCTTAATTTTTTGGATATTTCATGTCGAAATATTCCATTTGAAATTTGGTGAATATGAATCTATTTTTCATTGGCTATAACTCTGGTTCTACGAAACCAAGAGACCTAACGCGTACACCATTTTTTTTTTACTTTTTTATAGGCTATATTTTTGCTAAGAACATTTTTTTCGACAAAAGACTTACTTTTTGAGTTACATGCGAAAAACCGTCTAAAAATGTGGTTATTTTGTTGAAAAATGAACATATTCACTTGCAAATAACTCGAAAAGTGTTGACTTGGCGAAAAAGCTCTATAGAACAAAAGTAACTTAAAATTAGTCAGTTTACCCATTTCCGGAGTTAGTTTGGACATATATTTTTTCACCCCTAAGAGGGGGTGAAAGTCACCCCCAGGGCAAAAGCACACATCAGCATAATATCACTTTTTTTCTTTGACATGTCGTAAGCTATACATATGTTAAATTTCATGTCAATCCAAGCGGTTCTTTAAAATTTAGAGCAAAAACCGTGAAAGAATGGACTATATAATATACTAAACACTTTGCGCAGGTAATACGGCCATGTATGGCAATATGTCACCTAACAACTTTCGTACTGAGGCTTGGATCCCGCGAACCAAAAAAAGCTAAAAAAAACTAAAACTAAGTTTTCAATCTAATGGCACATAAAACAGCATCCAAAAATTTTATTCTACATTCTACCAGATTGAAAATAATGGGAACCTTCTCTGGTAACACCTCCGAGGCTTCTACAATTTGCAAGCCATAACAGATACTGAGACTAAGGTAGATCAGAGAATTTTACAATAATTATTATTATGTATCTAACAACAATAGATATATTACATAAAAGATGGTTACATTGTAAAAAGCTACTGAAGACGCAAAGGAAAAATGACATTTTATGTGTAGATTTTGCTTCCTTAACAAATTTTGTAAAGAGATCAAGTCGTTTTAATAAGATTATTAACAACTTTTTTGGCCCTCCAATCTTTTTCTATATACTGTCAAGCCCTGCCAATCCCTGCCATTTCGTTCATTGCAATCCGTGACTGCACGCCGGGGTTTGTCCTAGTTGGGTCAGAGAGATCAGCATATGTACCTCCTAATGAGAGACTAGTAAGTTTCGAAACCGGTAGAGGTGCTTGCTGCACTCTCTGATTGAACTGGAATAATGATGGGACTGTAGTTTTGTGTTGCAACGAAATTCAAAATGGTTGTTCATTTTTGATTTACATGTTTACTCTGATTGGAGTACGAAGGGAACCATTCTCGTTGGAACTTTACCGCGCTAAAAAGATGGGACGTGAATTATAAATTGTAAAATTCCCTCATCTTCCTTAGTCTCAGCATCCGTTATGGCTTGCAAATTGTAGAAGCCTCGGAGGTATAACCAGAGAAGGTTCCCATTGTTTTCAATCTGATAGGATGTAGAGTAACATTTTTGGATGTTGTTTTATGTGCTATTAGATTGAAAACTTTTTTTTGAATATTTTTTTGCTAGCAGTTGCCACTAGGGCATCCTGCCATTTCGTTCGTTGCAATCCGTGACTGCAAGCCTGGGTTTGTCCTAGTTGGGTCAGAGAGAGCAGCATATGTGCCTCCTGATAAGAGACTAATAAGTTTCGAAGCCGGTAGAGGTGCTTGCTGCACTCCCTGATTGAACTGAAATTATGATGCGGCTGTAGTTTTGTGTTGCAACGAAATTGAAAATGGTTATACATTTTTGAATCAAAAAAAGCTAATTTATAGCATGCTGAAAATTTGTTAATAGCTTAACGGTGTCTAGTAGGACAAACTTTGATGTACGGGAACACAGTAACAGGGTAAGTTTTAATAGTGGAACAGGTCACAGGTTTCGAACGTCAGACTACGAAAACGTCCCGTGTATTTTGTCAGACAGAACTTCCATTCATTAAAATCTCATGCAAAAATCAGACTGCTATTTATCACCAATATAATTCCTGCCATTTGACATGTTCTACGTGTCGGACTTATTAAAATGCCCATAATATTTGTCGGACAAACATTTTCAACGAAAACTTTTCGTTTATAAATTCGCTAAGTCTGTTCGTTCGTTCGTGCGCCACATCTACTTCAATATTTAGAGGCTATCTAGTGATGGATTCCTATGTAGTTTTGTCTTCTGAATCCAAATCTGAAGACGGCATTTCGCTATCTCTAACCAAATTCGAGATATCCGACCTCAAAATCGTCATTGTGACGTCACAATCTTTCTCCAAATATTTATTTTTTTCCGACGTAGCTAAACTCAACTAATTGTTTTCGTTTGACGCAACTAAACGTCAACATAAAAATAAAACGCCAAATAAATAAATTTTATTTATTTTTCGTACTTCCGGGCCTAAAGTGACAACTTCACTCCCTTGTGACAGGTACTAAAGTGTCACATTTAATCCCTCCGGGATTAAATATTGACGAAACTCCCGGAACGATTAAATCACAAACAAACGAATTTAAGGGATATTTTATTGAAAAATATAATTAATTAGAATGGTAATTAACGTTAATATTCAAATTAATATTGTGACAGTTCGTCATATTGACCAGTCTTTCCTGGGTTAATGCAGCAGGTAACTGACGAGTTTACCTTAAGCATTAAATATTTATCATCCGGAGCCTCCCGTAAGAACTGATCTACCTGCTCAGACGTGAGAATTCTTGACTTCTTTGGCTTAAATCCCTCATTTCTTCTCTTCAAAAAAGCTAATAATTTTGGAAATTTACTTATATCAATATCTTCTCTAATGTTAATAACCGATTTCAGCATTGAGTAATGTGCCCAGAGAGTTGAGGCACAAACCGCTTTTGATTTATCATCGAAGTAGACTAACAGCGCATTTTCAGTAGGTTGTCTCACATTTTTTAAGCGGCACCACTTTTTAAAAGCATCGTACTGCTGCTCGTATAGTTTTCTAGATTTCGGTGGTAACAATTCTTCACCTACTTCGGCTGCTCTTTTATCAATATCAGATACACCTTCTTCACTCATGATACCAATAATTATCAATAACAATGTTTCTTTACAATGACACTAGTAATGACAATGTTTCTAAATTATAACTGTCACAACGCAATGTTACTATGGTAACTTATTTTAAAGACAGTTTATTAAATGAGTTGAAGAGAGAAAAAACTGATTGAAATTATTGAAATAATTAATAAAATCATACCGGAAGTACGAAAAGTATCGTATATACCTTGCGACTGAAGTACATTTAATCCTTCAGGTAAATTATGGCCCTCCCTGCGGTCGGGCCATAAACTTTACCTTCAGGATTAAATGTACTACTTCAGTCCCGCGGTATATAATGTACTATTTATTAATGTAATGTTAAGTTACATTTCACTATTTTCAACGAAAACTTTGTTTATTTTGTATTTATTTATTTTTTCAATAAAATAATTTAAATATTAATGTT
The DNA here is from genome assembly GCF_917563875.1 of Diabrotica virgifera virgifera. NCBI lineage: Eukaryota > Metazoa > Arthropoda > Insecta > Coleoptera > Chrysomelidae > Diabrotica > Diabrotica virgifera. Next base: position 180,276,837 of record NC_065450.1, read on the forward strand.
CTGGCAAATATTTATATAAATATATATAAATATATCCGCCTGACTAACATCACGTTCGGCTAGATATTTTTATTTGTGAATATTGTTTCCCCTATTCACTTGATCTTTCACTGCTGTTTCGAGCTTTTCGTAAAAAGATAGTGTGATGTCTAGATAAACTCCATCACTTATTATATTATCGGACCTTACAGTTCAGTTACAGTAATTTACGATTAGTAGATTTGCTGTTATAACCATGAATTTTGTCTGTTTTGGGGACATTAACATGTTAGATATCCTAGCGGTTATATTAAGTACTTACCATAAAATTATCCTTACATACATGAAGACTTTCACAATGAACTAAAATGCCTTTATAGTCCTTTCAACAAGCATGTAACCACTTTATTAAACTCCGTTTCTTATCGACTAGTAATCCAATAAATATTCTATTAGAGGTTTTAATGGTTGTACATCTAAACAATGACACACACAATTCAATACTATCTCATCAAAAAATGTATAAAACTCTTAAGTAAATACAATGATATATATTATTTAATTTTACTTGAGACGTGAGAACTGTCATTACAAAATATGTAATACGATATGACGTCACAAATGTTCGCGAAATTTTTCGATCGTTTGAAATGATTTAAATACACAGAATATTTTTAATTTGTACTTCTAAGTTATTATGCGGTTTTGTGGCGTGAAATTTTGGAAATCTCATTTTTAAACGAAACTGGACATTATTATGTAATAAATCAAAATTGTGCCAGTTCCCTATTGCGGCAATAAACCAATTCCAATATAAAATATTTCCAATATAAAACATTCAAAACACCTCTTATATTATTTTTCATTCGATTTCATTCAGTTTAGACTTAGTATCAAAACATTTTTAAGATCAATAAGCAATTAAATGAAATCTATATACATCTTATTCAAACAGAATCTGTTATATCCATTCCCGTTTTAAACGGACATTTATACGACGCGATGCCACAAACAGATATATTTTGTAGATGTCATGTACACGTCGCTTGGTTTGGACAATTTATTTTTATGTTGAAGATTTTGATATAGTGGACTAATATTTGTCCTCAAAGGGAATAATTCATGCTTTAGAGGACTAAATTTAGGCTTACAAAGGACTATTAATTTTGCCGTATTTGGAAATTGTTATACAGAAAATTATGATTTAATAAACTTGGTATTTTAGTATAGTCGGAGAGATAGAAGCGGATGTTGCTCGTGATAGGTAATATGGACAAACATACGGGAATATGTTGGATTAGTCGTATACATGACTTTCCCACACGGGCGGGCAGCTGAACGGGTAGTTATAAGGGGTCAAAGCCTCGTGATCAAGATACATAAAAATTTGGGAATAAGTAGTTCATGACGTAACTAAGCAAAATCTTCAGGGGCGAAAAACTCCGTGGGGAACAAAGGGGCAGCCCTTCCTCAATCATATTAATTAGTCATAACACGATGAAAACAGTAGAAATATGACGTTGTCACTTTGTTGGCTGCTGCTCTGAATAGTTGTAATGAACTACAGTTAAATCATTCTCTAAGGTTCCTCAGCCAGGAGATGCGTCTTCTTCCTATGCTTCTTCTTCCTTGGATCCTTCCTTGCATAATATTTCTCAGCAACTCATATTTTTCTCCTCTGGTAATGTGACCCAAAATGGAATACAGTTTTATAGTTTTTGTACTTTTCATAATTTCTAACTCCTTATTTAAACGTCGTAGCACTTTAACATTGGCAATCCTTTGAACCCACTGAATTTTCAATATTCTTCTGTAACACCACATTTCTAACGCTTCTATTCTTCTTATGTGTTGTCTCTTCAATGTCCAAGCTTCCATTTCGTATAGCAATATAGAAAATATGTAGCATCTTAGAGCCCTCAATCTGAGAGGCAACTGAAGGTCTTTGTTTGTAAGCACTGTCTTCATTTTTATAATGCTTGCCTTGCAGTTTCAATTTGGACTTTAATTTTTTTGCTTTGGTCATTTTTGTCATCAACCTAGGTTCCCAGATATTTGTATGTCTTACCTTTTTCTATTTGGGTGTGCTCTATCATTAACTTTTCATTTTCATGTTCTGTTTTTGAGACAATCATAAATTTAGTTTTTTCTTGTTTATTTTTAGTCCGTATCGAATGCTGCTGTATTTATTGACTATGAGAAGGCCTTTGATCGAGTACAACATCACAAATTAATTAAAATATTAAAGGATAAAGGAGTTGATAATCAAGATGTACAAATCATAGAAACATTATACTGGCTTCAAACAGCGACAGCTTGCATAAATGAAAAATCAACAAAAATATGCAAAATACAAAGAGGTGTCAGACAGGGTTGTATACTCTCCCCACTGTTATTCAATTTATATTCATATAGAATATTTAAGGAAGCGCTGCATAATTTGGAATGGGGTGTAAAAGTTAACGGAATTCTGATAAATACAATCAGATATGCAGACGATACAGTTATTTAAGTGATGATATGAATGGATTACAACACCTTTTAAATGCCATTGACATAGTGGGAAGAGAGTTTGACCTAAATATAAACTGTTCAAAAACAAAATACATGGTATTTAACCGTTTGGCCCATCAAGATTCACGGTTATATGTTGATGGTCATATAATTCAAAGAGTATCCAGTTTTAAATATCTTGGTTGTCATATTACTGAACAACTAGATCCAGATAAAGAGATAAAATGTAGAATCGAGATAGCCCGCACGATATTTTTAAAAAGAGCTCATTCTTCTGTAATGATACCTTGCGACTTCAACTTCGAAAGCGCACGATTAAATGGTACATTTGGTCAGTCCTCTTGTATGGTGTCGAAGCATGGACATTAAAAATATTTACCATTAACCGTTTGGAGGCCTTTGAAATGTGGCTGCACAGACGTATACTGAAAATACCATGGACGGCTATGCTGACAAATGTGGCAATCCTTAACAGAGAAAATGCTACCCGCGAGCTGCTTGATAACATCAAATATAGAAAGATTGCCTATTTTGGACACATAGTAAGGGGAGACCGATAAAATATTCTTCAACTCATTATGATGTGTAAAATCGAAGGACGCAGAGGAATTGGTAGAAAGCAGGCCTCTTGGTTGAAGAATATGCGGGATTAGACAGGAATAAAGAAAGCAGAACACCTATTTAGAATAGCTCGAGACAGAGACAGTTTCGCCATGTTAATCGCCAACGTCAAGGGGACTTGATAGGGCACGTTAAGAAGAAGATCGAATGCAATAATCGTTAATTATATTTAGCAATTCTTGTAGCGCTTCCAGGATGTCTGCCATTATAACGGTGTCATCAGCGATTCATATGTTATTTACTATTTTTCCGTTTATAGACATTTCATGACTTAGCTCCGCTATCGCTTCCTGAAATATGGCTTCACTGTACAGGTTAAACAGTAGCGGCAACAGAACACAACCCTGTCTTACTCCTCTCTTTATATCAATATACTCGGATTCTTGTTCTTCTATCTTTATATTGGCCTTTTGATTCCAATACAGATTGATGCTAATTCGTAAATCTCGTCTGTCTATATCTCTGTTTTTCAATAATTCTATTAGTTTTTCATGTCGGACCCTGTCGAACGCTTTTTCGAAGTCGATGAAACAGGAATAAATATCCAAGTTCATATCTAAGCATCTTTGAGAGAGGACATTAAACGCAAACAGTGCCTCTCTTCTTCCAAGTCCTTTGAGAAACCCAAATTGGGTATCATCCATACATAAATAATACTGGGACAATCTAATAAAATTGGGACATATTGGAGAATTTTGGAAAGAAAATAAATACAAATGGTGCACACTTTTTATTTATTTATTATCATTACCACTTTCTTTCAAATGGCACATTTTGGTTTTACTATGATAAATGCAACATGTATAAACCGTTTTCCATTTTGCATTTTCCATTCTCTCCATCGAATTGCATACATCGTGTGCAGATCTATTAAACATGTACTCTCCTACTATTTTATTCCCGTTGTTTGCCGTAATACAGCCGGCAGGCGAAATATTCTAATGTTACGGATTTTAAATGTAGAACAAGGAAACATACGTCTTTTATGAGATGATACATTAGTAGCAGCATTATAACTCATGCACTATGATGTACAATAGTTATTTTGTTTTGTTTTGTTCAAACAGAAACAAAAGAGCAAAAGGCTTCGTTTTGCATATTTCTCTTGAAACCTTGTCATAAATATATTTCCAGATTTATAGGAGTATTATGGTCCGAGAGCTGTTATGCTTCGTTTCATGAGCATTTTTCAGTGCAGCACAATTGATAGAAAAAAGGTAAGTCCGTAATAATACACATTGTCACATCATTGGGTATTATGGTCTGAGAGCTGTTATGCTTCGTTTCATGAGCATTTTTCAGTGCGGCACAATTGATAGAAAAAAGGTAAGTCCGTAATAATACACATTGTCACATTTTATTTTGCAATTTGGCATAAAAACAAATCAATTGTGTTATTGCGTTTATAAAATGATATTTTCTTTGATTTGTATAGTCTTATAAATTGTACAGATTATATTCGAAGATATATTATATAATTCGTAAATAATTTTTTTCGACTATAGCGCCATCTATCGACAACAAGAAATAAATGTTATAAATGTCTCTAATCACCGACGTTTCTTTTTTTTTTTCTATCACATACCATATAATGCGTTAGAAAGAAATCGAAAAACTGTGACGCAATCAGTGTATTTTCGGCAATTTGAAAATTTTTCAGGTGACTCTTCCATGATAGCCTAATATAAAAATGCCAATCTGGTTGGAGGTTACCGGTTATTTTCCCCAAAAATCCCCCCTCCAAAAGTTAAAAAGGGTAAAAATATCATTGACGTGACTTTAAAGTAAATTTAAATATTCAAGTATAAAGAAAATAAACAGGCCGGGCGATTTGTGAGAGATTTTAACTCTGCAAGAAGCTTGAATGGGCGCCCCAGGGCTATTTTCAGGGGGTGCATCTTAACTTCAGAAGATGTCATCGGAATCTGCACATACTATTAACCAGTTCAAAACATACAACTAAACATACACAAGTATGTACTTTTTTTCCGGACAGGGGGTGCGATTGTTATTTTGACAGGGTATTTTTTAATGGAAGATCTGTGGAAGAATAATCAGAGATATGATCGAAGACGAATACAAAAACCAAGAGGAAGAGGAGCAGAGCGGGTTTCGAGCTGGTAGATCTTGCACAGACAACGTGTTCTGCTTGAAACAAATTATAGAGAAGAAACTAGCATGGAATAGATCAACACACCTTACATTCATATATTTAGAAATAGCATATGATAAAATACCTATCTCGAAACTATGGCAGGTACTCCAGGAAACTTCAATCAATCATACACTCATAAAGGCTCTTCAGAATATATACAACATGGAAGCCCAAATAAAATTAGGCAACAGAATATCGGAACCATTCAGAGTCAATAAAGGCCTACGACAGGGGTGCTGCATATCACCGATACTATTTAAAATCTATATTAGTAAAGCTCTCCACCAGTGGAAATCGAAATGTAAAGGAATGGGCATACAGGTGGACGATGATACTTGTTTGTATACCCTCCAATTTGCCGATGATCAAGTAATATGTGCAAATGACAAAGAGGATCTCGAGTACATGACACGAAACTTGAATGAGGAATTTGAAAAATGGGGTTTGATAATGAACATGGAAAAGACGGTGTACCTCTACGTAGGAGAGGAAACTACTGATCTGCAACTGAAAAAAAAAAAAAATAAAACGATGTGAAGACTGTAAATACCTGGGAATAAATTTTAACAAAGAAGGAACGGATGATGCAGAGATAAAAAGTAGAATAAATAAAGCTAGAAAATTAATTAAATCTCTGAATGGAATTTTATGGAGTACTGAAATATGAAAACAAAGAAAATTGAGAATATATGACACAATGATAAAAAGCACACTGCTGTACGGATCTGAAACTTGGCGTCTGAAAGAACATCAAATAAGGAAAATAGAAGCCACAGAAATGGATGCACTAAGAAGAGCAGCTAGAAAAACGAAACTTGATAGGGTTCGAAACAACACAATTAAGGAAGAAATGGGTCTAAAAGAAACTGTGACCGACTGCATAGATAGAAAACAGCTTATATGGTATGGGCATGTTCAAAGAATGCCAGAAGAAAGACTACCAAAGAAAGTAGCAAAATGGATACCACCGCAAAACAGGAAACGAGGAAGAACAAAGAAATCGTGGATGGAAGAAGTTCGAAGATCAATGAGCGAACGAGGATTGACAGAGAACGATTTTAATAATAGGACGCGATGGCAATTGGGCATCGGACAACGTCGCAGGACGTTTTAACCCAAATCTATATTAAAAATACATATTCTGAAAAGAGAGTTTTTTTTTATGAAATTTTCTAACTGCCAGATGATCAAACAAATTACGCGTCCCTGTGAGTGAAAAGCGGTATAGGTAAGTAGCAGTGTGAGAAAGAGCTTATACCGATAGCGGTTTGCGTTCTCTATCGCGGCGAGTCCGTTCGCTAAAGCAAAATCACGAGACCTGACGATACCCATATTGTTGTGCCTCAAAATGTTGGAGAAATTATTATATCTTTTGGATTTCTCAGATATCGTTTTATTAATAATAATTTAATAATTTAATTTATAATAATAAAATTTTGCAAATATAGTTCATCAGCGAACTAAAGGGAATTTCAGAAATATTGCTCTGAAGGTAAGCTTACATGTTCTCTTTATAACTTAAATCTTTTTACTTTATCGTACTAAATACGTAGTATAGTATAATAGATAAAGTTATAGGATCGTGCAAAAAATTTTTTTTCAGATTTCACTTTTTTTCGACGTTTTGAGTCTAAAAAGCAAATAAAAAAACATGTCGGAAGTATGGTATGTACGTACGTATGTTGCCACCGCCCAGCAAAAACTACCAGACCGATTTGGATCAAATTCGGTATGAGTAAGTTTAAGAGAATTTTGTCGAGAGACTAAGCTTTTCAAAAAAACCTCTCAAGGGGGGGCCGAAATAGGGGGGTTATTTAGGGCCCATTTTTGCAAGTTTTGACCAAAACGAATGAAATTTAACTCAAAGTTAGCTCATCGATAAGTAAAAAGAAATACGAAATTTGACATTTCCAAATTCAAAATGGCGGCCAACATGACCGACCGCCCACCCGACACATTTCCCTACCTATCTAAAAACTTGTTTAAGATAAGTTTAATTTGAAAAAGTCGTTATACAGCCTAAAGATGGTGCTATGAGAATAATATTATCGTTTTTCAGAAAAAGTTATGGGTTGCCTATATTTAAGGGGTCAAAATTTGACATAACTTTGAACTAGATTTTATCAAAAATGGCTTCAAGGAATTTGTTTATTTTTTGAAATGTTTTTGAAATCATATCGGTTAATTGAATGACATTAGCCAGATTTCTTAACTCCCCACAGGAGGGCAGTTATCAATTTTCTATAAAAAAATATTCGAGTGCCCGTAACTTCCTTTGTAATAAAAAATAAAATTTGAAATTTTGCAGACATATATGGTACTTTATTATCTATTATCACAATAAATTTTACCCAAAATGTGGCTTCCAGTTGAACCGGAAATGAAAAAAAAACTTAGTTTTTTTGATACGCACTATATATACGCCCTTTACATATTTTTAAAGAATGCAAAATTACCTTTTCAATGACATAAAACTCGTTGCTGTAGCTCAAAAACAGTAAATAGAAATTTTGCTATAATCTTGTGTGTGTCCCCTCTCACGCGATCATAGCAGAGCATTATTAATTATAGGGCAGTCAATGAGGGTATTTGGCTCCGAATTCCATCCTACTACATTAATGTACTTGATATTTTCACAGTAAGTAGGGAATAGCTGAAGAAACAAAATCTACCCTATATACTATGGCGCTTTTATCTTGGGGCGGTTCCCACCCCTTCAAGGGGGTGGAAAATTTGTCGGTCAAAATAAGCACGGAAGTGGCTAGAGAACCTATTTCTAAGCAAAAACTGGTCTATACTTTTTTTTGAGAACTCAATACTTTTTGAGTTATGCGCAGTTGAAAATTGGCCATTTTCATTGAAAAATGACACCTTTTCGGACGGTTTTTTGTGAATACCTTAAAAACTATGCATCGAACTAAAAACACTATATAAAACATTTTTTAGGTTATAAATAACAAAGAGATTCGTTCCTTCGAAAATGTTCTATTTATAATACAAAAAGAGATATGGTAGGTGAAAAGAGTTTGGTTTTTGGTGCATGCTCAAATTGGTGTATTCAACTTGAAATAACAGAGGAACGGTAGGTTTTAGGTGTATAATGCTACCAACGCCTTTTATAGTGTTTCAAAAGGCCTTTAGAATGAGCACCACTAAATGCCGGTTACATTCAAACTAAGCGAGATATGGTGCAAAAAAGTATAAATGACTAATGTACTTTAAGGAAAAATAAAAAGTACATACATTTAACCCCTCATCCACCAGAATTTAAATGCATTGTTTTTCTTCTGCAATACCTTTTAATATAGTGTTATTTCTACTTTAAAAAAGTTGAACGGGTTTAAAATGAATGGTTTTTGTAAAAAATGTGATCAAATTATAGAATGCATTTTTAAATTTCCTTAAAAATCTTCCTTTTTCTCCATGTAATTCGAAAATAAAAATGTTCCACCCCCGAGAAGTGGTGGGAACCGCCCCCATGATAAAAGCGCCATAGCATATAGGATAGACTTTGAATTAGGAGATTGGGCTACTCCCAAAATTTCATTAAAATCCATGCAGTAGGATAGAATTCGGAGGTAATACCTTGTTCTTAATCTCGCGCATTGACTGGCGTAATAGAAATAGAATGAAATGCAAATATTGTAAACTATTAATTTCTCAGAAAAATGAACTAATTTGAAATGAAAACATGACTATAATATTCTATTGATTTATGCAATAATCTATACATCTATAGTATGTCTCCGAAATATGGCATCGAACATTTTCTCAAATGCAGGAATCAATGATGCGTAGAACTATAAAATATTTTCGAGTATACAAGGTGTTTCTAAAATATCAAAATACCGAGTAACTTTTCTATTTTTATAGAATGCCAGTATCTAGTACGATAACGATAATAGATCGGTACGATAAAATTCTTGGGCGGCCCTTCCGTCCAGCGTTTCTTTAGTTAATTAAATCTTCTGCTTCTTCGTGTGCCTCATCCTTTAAGGACAATGGCGATCATCACTGCTCATTTTATTCTGTCTAAAGCGATTCTGTAGAGTTCTGTTGTTGTTTTTATACTCCACTACTTTAAATTTTTCAACCAGAATATGCATCGTCTTCTCGGTTCTCTTTTTTCTTGCACTTTTCCTTATATAACCAATTACATCACGTATTTTATTTCTTAGTATGTGACCAAAGTGGCTCATTTTTCTTTCCTTCATAGTGTTGAGTGTTTTTTTTAGCCTTTTTCATCTTTCTTGATTATTCCGTGTTTGTTACGTGTTGTGTCCATGATATTTTTTACATTATTCGATAACACCACATCTCAAAAATGTTACGTCTTTTTTCAGATCCGCCCGTTATTGTCCAGGCTTCGACTCCGTACAAAAGGACAGATAATACGTAGTAACTCAATTAATTAATTACTAATTAATTTTTACGATCATGGGAAACAGAAACCAATTTACGTCTACTTTATAGATTTTGAGAAGACATTTGATAGGGCTCAACATGATAGACTGTTTGAGTATCTAGAAATGATTGAAATAGATGATAAAGATCTGAGACTTTTACAACATCTATATCGGAATCAAGAAGCTTCTATTCTGGTAGATGGCAAAGGGAAATACAAAATTTGCATTCAAAGAGGTGTAAGACAGGATTGTGTGTTATCCCCAACTTTGTTTAACGTATACTTAAAAAATAATTTTTAACGAAGCCTTGGAAGGACAATGTAGAGTTCGAATCGGGGGAGAAACTATTAACAACATCAGATATGCAGACGACACCGCGATCATGGCTGAAATATCGAAGATCTTCAATTCCTTATAGATCGAGTCACTAGAGAATGCTCCAATAACGGACTTGGCATAAATACAACAAAGACAAAGTTACTTGTGGTTAGAAAACAAGAAGTCGGCCCTATGAAACTAAATGTCAAAGATGAACCTTTAACAAAAGTTAACTATTTCAAGTACCTAGGATGTTGGCTAAACGAGACACTAAATCCGGATGAGGAAATTAAAACTTGTATATAAATTGCAAGAGGAACATTTCTGAAACTTAGATCTGTTCTGAGCAACTCTCAGCTGAATTTACAACTAAGAATCAAGTTCCTAAAATGTTATGTGTATCTTGTATTACTGTATGGATGTGAAAACTGGATCATGAAGGTGAACATGACGTTAACATTTAAAGTTTAATTTTTGAGTTTTTCAGCTATACTGAGCCGCGTGTATGTCCGATCCTGACCATTTTGGCACTATTTGGCAACTGAATTCAAGCGCTATGAATTTGATGCATTTGCGGTTTTCCCGTTTCTCTTTGAATCCGAGATATATTTACCCAAAAATATACCCTGTTGTACTTACCCAGTCCTATAGCTCTCTTATGGGTGGTACAAAGTCACAAACTACACCGGTTCTAAATCGGCCCCGACCCTCTCTTGAAAGATAGAAAAAAAATCTGATCGTAACTTTTCCATAAACATAAACATACTATTGTGGATCAATCTATAAATCAAAGATAGAATTAAAATGGATGAAAATCAACGTGAAACGAAACAAGCCATGGAAGAAACATCAAAGAAAATGGCTAAAATGCAAGAAAATCAGGAAGAAACAAAACGAGCCATGAAGGAAACACACCAAAAAATGGATGACAATCGACAGGAAACAAAACAAGCAAAAGAAAAAGAACAGGACATTCTGGAAATGGATAAGGAACATGAGAAACGGAAAAAGGATAATTTAGACAAAAACCAAACGGTGGAAATAAATTTGGCAATGAAGCAAGGACAGAAAAGAAAGAGGACAAAGCTGCAGAAAATAAGTAAAGAAAATGAAGCCTGGGATTCCTCGAAAAAAGAGATGAGCCCACAAGAAGAAAAAGAAGAAAAAAGATGGATACAAGAAAATGAAGCTTGGAATTCCTCAAAAGAAGAGATGAGCCCAGAAGAAGAAGAGATCAGAATAGAAAAAGAAGGCGAAAGAGATACCATTGAAACTGTGTTATTTGAAGAAGAATTAAGCAAAATGGAGGAGGCAGAATACACAATAAACATGTATAAAGAATCGGAAGAAAACGAAAGAAAATTGACATGTGGAGAAGAAAAGGAGAAGGAACGGCGTGTAATATTGAGGGGTATGAAAATCTAATAAATGAAGAAAAGAGAGTAGCCAAAAAGTATGAACATTCATTTGAGGTTAAAGATGTAGGAAATTTTCGATCGAAAACGTACCCAATCCCTTATAAGTACAGACACTGGGACAAAGGAAGCAATTGTTTTTCAGGCGGGAATAAATATTTTGACATAAGAGAAAACTGTTGTTGTCGAGAGAAAATCATTTTTTCGTTGCACTTATTAAAAACGATTTTATCTCAAAACAAGGCGGGGATGTTATTGTGGATCAATCTATCAATCAAAGATAGAATAAAAATTTTATTTTTTAATATAACGCGGGCACATAAATTTGATACACCCTGTATATTGATTTGTAAATATTTATTAGAAGTTAGTTATCACGCAAGGTGGTTCCTCCTTAATGAAGTTTTCCATGATGAATTAAAAACATTGTTGTAAATAAAAAGTGAAGTGAAAGTTATTTAGGATTATAATTTTAAACCGATTGTTTATTACGGAAAAGGGAAATCCACCGGTAGATGTAATTATTAGTTTTTAGAAAAATAGAGGTAAAGAGAATTAGAAGTTTAAATATGTTTGTTTAATGACAGGAATATTTAGATAATTTCCGAAAAGTCATTAGTTGTGAGTAGAAATATTGTTTGAAAGAATGACTGGGTTTTTCGATGGAAACAGAGGGAGGTGGAGAGAGAAATGTTTCTGATTGGCTTGGAAATTTGGAATGGGACAAGTTTTGTTTGAATGTTGAGATAGGTTTGGAAAGAGGAATTCATTGTGTTATCGGCATCCGAAAGGGGCAGTCAAAAGTTTTCGTGAGTAGTTCAGCAGCAAGTACTAGTGTTTTGTATTGATAGTGGGAGTAGCCGAAAAGTGGTACGAGAGACAAATCAAATCGAGAAGAAATACCTCTTTGATTCTGTAAAGTCCAAGAGAGTAAGTTACAAGAATTATCATTATTAAAATTATTTGTGACACCAAGTAAAAAAGATACTTGGGTCTCAGCAGATTATTGTTGAGAGAAAAAGAGGAGAGAGTTTTGGAGTTTATTGAACGAGTACTGGCAAAAAAGAGGCCTGGCTTGTGTTTTGGAGAAATAGTTGCTGGTATCCTGCTGGATTGTTTGCTGAGAACGGAGAGGGCTTTGATTGGTAGCCTAACATAATCAACAAGGAGGAGCTGTTTGGGTCAAGAGGAGACATCATTGTGTGTGAATCAAAAAGGTCAGTCAATAACCTATGTGATAGATTTTTTTATAATCAGCAGTTAAATTTTGTTACATAAAAGCATATGCATTTAAGATTCCAACATGTCAAAAATTTAATAGGAAGTATAAGTAATTTGCGAATACCAAATTTGTTTGTTTAGCTTATTTTATAAAGGGTATCAAGAACAAAGCGATAAATATTTCTTTGAATTAGATTAATTTATATGGTAAAGGTATTTTTTGGACAGTTATGCCCACAGAATTTAATTGATAAATTTACAGAACATTGCTTTTGATAATAAAGGTAATTGTATGTTTTTATTTATGATTTTTCTATTTATTTCCTTTTCCTATTTTATCCCGATAAGGATCAACTAAGAGATACTGAAACCACGAGAGAAGATAAGTATAACATAAGATTATTTAGACATTTTTTTTATAGTATAAAAAGGCACCCTGGGATTCTTTCTTAATTTTTATGTATGATTTGCGTTAATTAAATAATTGATCAAGTAAATAATAATTAATAATATATCAAAATAATAAGAAGCAGATCATAACAATACATACCCACAAACATTTTCCCCTTTTTAAATAACAATTGAGTCATATTTCTGAGCTCAGTAACTTTTGAATGGTTAACCGATTATAAACATTAGACATGCGTTAGCGAGGTTATGATCTGCTTGTTATTACTTTCATATCAATTAGTGTTTATTTGATTACTCCAATTAATTATTCAATTAATTATCCAATTGTTGCAACTAATTCAAATAAAATTAAGAAAAAAATCTCAGGGTGCCTTTTTTATAATACAAAAAAATATCTAAATTATCTTATGTTTTACTTATCTTCTCTCGTGGTTTCAGTATCTCTTAGTTGATTCTTATCGGGAGAAAAATAGGAAAGGGAAATAAATAGAAATACATAAATAAACATACAGAAATATCTTTTATTATCAAAATCAATACTCTAAAAATCGATCAATTAAAACCTGTGGATATAGCTGTCCGAATGAAATTTTTACCACTTAAATTTATTCTAGTTCAAATAAAAATTTATCGGTTTGTTCCCGATGACTTTGATGTAACAAGCTAAACAAACAAATTTAGGTATTCGCAAAATTACTTATACTTCCTATTTAATTTTTGAAATATTGGAATATTATTTCAAATGCTTTTACTCAAAATTTTAGTTTCCGAACATAAAAAAAATCTTTCACATAAATTGACTGACCTTTTGCTTCACTCACAATGATGTCTCCTCTTGGCCCAAACAGCTCTCCCTTGTTGACTATGTTAGGCTACCCATCAAAGCCCTCTCCGTTCTCAAGCTTCAATCCAGCAGCATACCAGCACTAATTTTCCAAAGAAACAACGAGCCAGGCTTCTTTTAACCAATACTCGATTCAAACAACTCCAAAATTCTCTCCTCTCCTTCTCACAATAATACAGAATCAAAGAGGTATTTCTTCTCAATTTGATCTGTCTCTCGTTCCACTTTTCAGCTCCACTCTCCACTATCAAACAACCACTGGTACTTGCTTTTTAACTATCCACGAAAACGTTGACTGCTCTTCAGCGATGCCGATCACATAATAATCCCTCTTTCCAAAACTATCTGAAAATTCAAACTTCCCTCCTTCCCATTCCAAATTACCAAAACTAATCAGAGACATTTCTTCTTCCCCATTCTTTTTTCATTAAAAAAACCAACTAATACTTTCAAAAATATTCCTACCATCATAATAATTACTTTCAGGAAATTCTACAAAATTTACTCGGGGTTAAACAAAAAGAGTTTAATATTCCTAACTTTCTTTTACATTATTTTCTAAAGATATCATTACCTGTGGCTTTTGGCCTCGTGCATAACAAAGCACTGTTATAATCTCCAAATACCCTGAACAATTACTTTCTTTCCTAATGTCTTTTATTTTTCAGGGAAAAAACTCATTAAAAATAAACCCATTTCTTAAAAACTACCTTATAATAAATAATTAATTATTTATATGGGAAATAAGCCACAATTAAAATAAAAAAATAATTTTATTAACGTTTCGACGCCCAAATCGGGTGCCGTTGTCAAAATACAAAATATTACTAAATAAACAAAAATGTTGTTGCTAAGCAAAAAATTCTTCTAATAATTTATTTAATCTGACTCATTTATATTGGCAATTTAGACATATATTATACATTTTAAAGTAGAAGACTTTAAAATGATATTGCCAATATTTATGAGTTGCGTTCCTGGGACGACTTACTGAAATTTAATTTTGGCTTATTTCCCATATAAATAATTAATCATAAAAATACCACAAGGAAATAGCTTCAGAACAACATTATAATAAATAGTTACAAATCAATATACAGGCTGTATCAAATTTATGTGCCCGCGTTATCATTAAAATTAATAAAGTTTTTATTCTATCTTTGATTGATAAATTGATAAACAATAATACATACCCACAAACATTTTCCCCTTTTTAAATAAAAATTGAGTCATAATTCTGAGATCAGTAACTTTTGAATGGTATAACCGATTTTAAAAATTAGACATGCGTTAGCGAGGTAACGGTAAGTACTTTGAGAGTTGTGGAGACCAGAACGAAAAACAGACCTCAAATGGGGAGGGCCGTAAAATCCGTACCTTCGAGACTTTTCATAAACTTCAAGAAAGGATTTAGTCCATTTTTCAATTCAGTCATATTTAGAAAATCGAAAATTTCGTGCATAATATAGCGTCGCACATAGGGGGGCTGTGCGCCACTGGCGAGAACTGCTATTCTCTGAGATATTCTATTATCTAGATTAGTGAACATTTGGTTTTAATTTTCATAAAAAAATAATGTATCTAATTATTTCCTCTAATCGGCATAAAACCGCAATTGATTTTTATTTCTTTTTTACATAGTTATAATGTTTGAAACCCTTCCTTGGAATAATGGTTTTCTGGAATGTATATACAGAAATACATTTTTCTTTTATATTACGGCTTTAGTCTTATGTGAGGTAAGGGAATGCTGATATGTAGACGCTTTGTTCTTATTGGGCTGTTTGTGAAAGTAACAAAATGAAATAAAAAATCCACTACGCGATGCTTTATTAAAAAAAAACGTCGTACAAAAACTGCGAACAAGAATTTTTTATCAAACAGTGTTAAATGAAGTGGAAATAAGAAAAGAAAAAGTTGGGTAGTGGAATATCTTTAACATTTGATCAAACAAAAAAACAGAGTTAACAACGTTAATACTAATATTTATGCATGAACGAATCTTTGTTATGGGGTTGACAAGACGCAAATAACGAAAGAGGAAATATTGAACATAATACTAGATTTATTTCGGAAGTTAGATATTTATTTGAATGTTTATTTATATTTTTTCAACTTCATCAGGAATATACTACAAAATTAACTTAAAATTAGAAACAAACATAACATACACAATATTTTGATTAATATTAATAATTAGAGTTCTGATTTAAAAGCATAAAAAATGCAAAAAAGCATAATGATTTTATGAAAAAAAGGATTTTATTATACAAAAAGCACGAAAATAAGCATATAAATTTTGACAAACCATCTTTTTACGAAAATGAGCCTTAAATATATATATATATATATATATATATATATATATATATATATATATATATATATATACGTCTTCATATCAAGGCGAGATCCGACTAAATCGAGGACAACCCGAGATCCACCAATAGGAAATTAATTATTGGAGTATATTGTTCATAAGTATCTTTATAATTAACATATTAATCATGGCACACTTAGAGGGGAAAAGATTTTTGTACTTAAATTTTTCTGATAAATTTACAGCGAAACGAGATCCGTCGCTGAAAAGTAAAGGGGAGGACTTATATACGAAATTTTAGATATTTACCGTTCAACGCGAGATCACACACTGATGCCAGCTCTAAAGAGTATTAGTCGAGCGGTTGGAGCTCGTGTTGTATTGTATATTTCCCACGATATAAAGATATACAATGGGCGTAACTTTTAAGTATCGCTTCTTTTGTGTCTTTAAAGTCTACGATTGACCTTTCAGAAAGTCCCTTAGTTTTATTACATACATAAGGGTGTGAAAAAAGAAAAAGAATACTTGACAAATAATAACCATTTAATAATGATAATTATTTGCAATACAATATTTTAAAACTATACATTAATATTCCGAAAAAACACTTACTACGAAACCAAAATGTAATTATTATATTCTTAAATAATACAAATTGTTACAAAATAATTATTTAAATGATTGCTTGTTTTAAAAATACATTACAAGAAAGTAAAATTTTTTATAAATATTATTAAAGTTTAAAAAATAAAATAACTCAATATGTAATTATTATTTGATAGTTAAAAAATGATTTTAAGTAAAATGATTTAAAAGATAAAATGAAACACACATAATTTTCAGGGTCAACTCCTAATTGCATGAAAATTTGGATTTAGATTCTACCCATCCCCCACTTCAAAGTTGAATTTGTGCCGTTGATTGCTTTTACTTGGAGGGTGAAAAAATATACGTTTAAAATAAGTCCGGAAAAAGATCTGACTAAGTTTAAGCAACTTTTGTTCTATAGAGTTTTTTAATTTAGGTACTAGGTTAATTTAGTAGTAGGTACTAGAGTCACTTGCGACTAAAAATATTTACTTTTCAACAAAAAAAACACGTTTTTCGGCGGTTTTTCGCAAATACTCAAAAAGTAAGTATTATATCGAAAAAATATTCTTGGAAAAAATGTAGCATATAAAGAAAAAACGAAAAAATGGTATATTCTTAGTCTATAGAACCAGTAAAAGTAAATTTGTAGCTCATAAAAAAGACGATCTTATCCTTCAAATTCCAAATCAAATATTTTAACGTGATACATAGCACCAAAAAATGAAGCTCTTTTCGGGGAAAACCCATTAAAATTTTTTGAAAGTGTTAACAAAAAGCTTTATTTTATTTTATAAAAGTTATATACGGGTAGGAGAGACAACGGAACGAATTTTCGAACGTTTAAACAGACGACATCCCAGATTTACCAATTTCTGGACAGTTGATCCAAAGGCTGGATTCTAACAACGAAACAGTTGTGGATTTTTAAGTTTTCAATGAGAGTTAGAATGAAAAAACATTAGTGACCTCGAGTATGATGGTTTGGAGAATTTGGTTGGTTATATCTGCCATAAATTGAAGGACTCCAGTATTAAATCCGAAGATGTTTCAACGTACACGTGGGTTAATCATTTGAGTAAGTGTGGTTTATGTAAACCATCAGACACTCTCTTGTCATATATTAAGTAACTGGAGACAATTTTTCCTTCCACATGAATGGTGATTCCATTTTGGTAACTAAAAATTATTTAGAAAACCTTATGTCCAAAAGTGTAACTGTAGACTGTTCTAACAAAGCGAACAAGTTATTTTTTAGGTCTCGGATGTACTTCCGAATTAAAGAATTAAACAAGTCTCTTAACAACCTGACATTGCGTAAAAGAAAAATTATGAAAACTGCTACATAGTTGCTGTATGTACGTCTATTTCACATGCACAAAATTTAAATAAAGTGCATGGCATGAAAACTGTAAAACTTATTTTTGTCTTTTCCAAGCCTCTTACTTAAATCTGATGAAATACATTATTTAAAAAGTAAAAAATTTTGTTTTTTTATCAATCCATTAAATTTATGGTTTTATTTTGGGGCTTTTCTTTCCCTTGGTAAAAATTATATTTACTAATGTGTAGGCCACTAATCAATTTTTGCCAACTAACGAAATATAATAATTTTAGTAGATATCGATTATATGAATATTTTTATTTTCCGGATACCAATATAATCAAGAAACTGGGGACTTTACAAATAACTGAAAATCAATTTAAATAAAAGTAAATAGTTTAATAATTTTCCTCTAAACTATAAAAATCACTTAGTTTCTTTTAGTCATAATTCATTCATTTGTACTATTCTCAAATTTCATTCGCGTTCGTATTACGAACGCATAGACGGGACTATGCTTTACTCTGTTGTTAACGTCATGCGCCAATCGGACGAGCTTACGTAACTAGAATATCAGGGTGTGCATATTTCCGGGTCCCGGTGAATTCGTATCTATTTTAATCCCCATCCTAATTACAGACAGGTAATTTTTAAATAACGCATTAACTACCGGTGAATTGGTAACTTTCATTTTTTAAGTATTGTTGATAATCTAATATCGGTATTCCAGGTATTTAGCGCTGCACCCCTAGAAAATGGAAAAAATGTCACAGGAAGTGAAACCGATGATGAAACGAAACGCAAAAGAGAAAACTTGGATGATTGTTTTAATAGAAGTAAAATTAAAAAACGGTCACCAAGCAAAGCAGGCAACGAAAACAAGGAAGACATGGAAAATGTTATGATTACAATAATGAAAGAGCTAATGAATAAAAACGATGAAATGCTTCAGGAAATAAAACAAATAAGGAAAGAATAACAACAAACCAATAAAGAGTTAATGGGTGTAAAAGCAGAGAAACAAAAACTAAAAAAAGAAGTAAAACAGCTACATGAATGAATGGAGCAACTGGAGAAATTTAGCAAAAAGAAAAGCTTGATCGTGACTGGGTTGAAAGTAGAAACAAATGATTATAAGAAATTAAAAGAAGAAATGGAAAATTTCAGAGCCCAAGAGTTGCAAATACAAATAAAACTAAGAAGTGCAAAAAAAATAGGAGAAACAGTATGCGCAATAGAAACAGAAGCCCTCACGGATAAAATGGAAATCCTAAACAAGAAACGTAAACTAAAACAGCATAAAGATCGTATCTATATAAACAACGATTGGACATCGAAAGAAAAAGAAATACAAAAGGAAATAACTAAAATAGCAAAGGACGAAAGAAGCAAAGGTAAGCAAACGAAAATCGGCTACAAGAAATTAATAGTGAATGGCAAAATCTAGATATGGGACGAAGAGAGAGAACAGCTGATAGAAAATTCAAAAAACTAATAAACGAAGAACAGCGGCTGAAATATGATATTGCCATGGCAAAAAAAGACTCGGAAATGCAAACGGTTAACGAAAACAAAATAACGCACACAAAATAAAGAAAGAATCTCAATAAGAAGAAAAGAACAAAACCCATTAGAATGGGCTCTTGGAATATTAGAACCATGCTGGCAGCAGGTAAGATGCAAGAAATAGCTCTTGAAATGAAAAAATACCAACTAGAAATCCTAGCCGTACAGGAAATAAGATGGAAGAAAGAACGAAAAATTGAGAAGAAAAACTTTAGCATGTATTATTCGGGAGAAAACAAACAGGGAACGAATGGTACGGCATTTATGGTGAACAAAAAAATGAGGGAAAAACTGATACAATTCAAAGCAGTTAATGAAAGGATATCTTACATAAGAAAATAAACAAGCCCACATCTCGATAGTCAATTGCTATGCACCCACCGAAGAAGCAAACCAAGAAGATAAAACAGAATTCTAAGACATCCTGGAAGAAACCTGTGAAAATATTCCGAGGAATGACATATTAATAATATTGGGTGATTTCAATGCAAAGATCGGAAAGGAGGACTATAATCGTAATGTAGCTGGCAAAGAAACCATTCATGAAACTACGAATGATAATGGAGGAGAAATCTGCAACCTAGCAGCAGCAACAAATACATATATAGTTAGTACTGGGCATAAACATAAAAAAGAAAACAAAATAACATGGATGATACCAGGAAGAACGGATGGGAACCAAATAAATCATACTCTAATTTCGAAAAAGTGGACACAAATAGTACAAGACGTAAGGTCATATAGAGGGGCAAATGGAGGCACTGACCACATATTGTTGATAGCAAAACTTAAGATGAAAATAATCACAGCAAATAATCATAAGGAAGGAAAAAGGAGGAAATGGAATATAGCCAATCTGAAAACGCAAGAAACAAAGCAACAATATACAGAACAACTGGAACAGAAATTGGGTCAGTACGAGCACATAGAAATAGAAGGAGAATGGAAAAACATAAAGAACAGCATAATAGAGACAGCAGAACAAATAATAGGATTCCAAAAAAACAAAGAATCGAAAGAATGGTTTGATGAGGAATGTCACCAAAAAAGTCAACTGAAGCACCTCGCAAGAAACAAATGGCTACAAAGTGCCGAACAGGAACAACTGGACCAATATAGAAAAGAAAAACAAGAAGCATTGAAACTCTATAGAAGAAAGAAGAACACATGGATCTCTGAACAAATGCAAGAATTAGAAACGAATAATAAAGACAACAAGAAATTGTTCGAATAGATAAAACAACAACACAGTACCAAAAAATCTGTCACAAAAATAAACAAAAAAGATTGGGAAAAACATTTCACGGACCTATACAAAAACGACAATAAGGCATATTCAGAGGATGAGGATATAAGAGATAACAGAGATGAAGAGGAAGTCGCACCTACTTATTAGCAATTCATGGAGGTATTAAAACAACTAAAAGTAAACAAAACGCCAGGGCCAGATGAAATCAACAACGAACTGATCATCAACGGCGGAGAGGAGCTCACGAAGCGAATGCACAAGTTAATGGTTACAATTTGGAAGGACGAAAGCATGCCCATAGAATGGAAAAACGGACACATCGCACCAATCTTTAAGAAAGGAGATCCAACTAAGTGCTGCAACTACAGACCAATTATGCAACTAAATACAACGTATAAGATATTGACCACAATTATAAGAAACCGACTAAATCAATACACAGAAAAAATTATAGGACCATATCAACAGGGTTTTAGAACAATAGATCAAAGGAAGATCAACAATAGATGCAATACACGTACTGACACAAACAATTGAAAAAAGCTATGAACATGACATAGAATTACACATACTATTCATCGACTTCCAACAGGCCTTCAACAGCATATACAGACAACAATTATTAAAAGAAATGAAAAAAATGGAGATACCGGCAAAATTAATAAGACTAACTAGAATGACAATAAAAGACTCAACAGCAAAAGTTAAAACAAATGAGGGCGATACAAATGACATCAAAATAGAACTTGAAGTAAGACAAGGAGACAGTCTGTCAACGATAAACGACACTATTTAATATCGCTCTAGAAGGAGTAATTAGGGACACAGGGCTGAAAAAGACAATTATTCAAAGCTCAACACAGATCATAGGATATGCAGATGAACTGGGACTGGTAGCACGAGATAAAAAAAGACTAGAAGAGGCACTTTTAACCCTGGTAAGAGAAGCAAAGACGAGAGGACTAATAATCAATCAGAATAAAACAAAATATCTTATAAGCACACGAGACAATGTAAACAGAATAGCAGAAATAAAGATAGGTGAAAATACATTCCAGAGAGTAGATTGCTTCAAATACCTGGGGGTGATGGTGGACGGCAAAAACGGAAGGAGTATAGAGATAAACGACAGAATTAAAGCAGGTAATAGAGTATATTGGAAATATCGCCAACTACTCAAGGACAAAAACCTGAGCAAAAAAAAACAAAATCAAAAATATACACAGCAGCAATCAGATCAGTGATAGCCTATGGAGCAGAAGTAATGTGCCTTACGAAAAAAGACGAAGAAAAGTTAAAAATAATTAAGAGAAAAATTATAAGGATACATGGCCCAGTAAAGACAGAAACAGGGGAATATTGAAAGCTGATGAACCATGAAATAATAAATATAAATAAAGGAGAAGATATAGTAAAATTCATTAAAGCACAAAGCCTCAGATGGTTTGGGCACACACAAAGAAGAGGGGTAGAAGAACTGATCAGGAAGATAATGAACTGGAAACCAGTAAAAAATAGACCAAGAGGAAGACCAAAAATTAGATGGGAAGATCAACTGCTAGACGATATATCAAAGATAGAAATTGCAAACTGGAGAGAAAAGATTCAGGACCGGAGAGAGTGGAAGAAGATAGTAGATAGGGCAAAAAAACATCACAACCTATGAACTAAGACCTAAAGGAAAAGCGGACTAATTTACCGCGTGAAATGGATTAAAAGAGCTCATATTTGAGCGAACTATACTCTAACAAGAGTGAACGGTCCATATAATAATTCCAGGTATGTACCTGTATAAATTACCCTCCTTGAAGTTGGTGTAAAAGGTATTCACCATTTATGTATTACTAGAGAAAATCCAAATAAATTTTGAAAAAATGGCTGAAATCGCTGAAATTCTTGTAACAGATTCCGTAATGAGTGTACATGGGTGGTAAATGATTTTAAATTTCACTTAAAGAAAGTGCTAACAAGTCTAAAACATTTATGGTACTGTTCTGCATCTGGTTTCCAGGCAACCTGTTATACCGACGGTTAGTTTTTTTTAATATTTTGAGTAGTAACTATGTTGGTTATCAACAATTTGATGTCAAAAATGCACATTTTGCCATTTTTTGTCTACCAGTAAGAAGAAAAACATTCAAAACAAAATTTAAGATAACCGCATTATAGAGCATGTAAAACAATTTAAACAAGGTTTTATAAATTTCGCTATACTTAATTGTTGCTTATAAAACTATAAATTAAGTCAGTTTAACGTTATTTTAACTTATGTAAAAAATACAACTTATATCTCGATATTACGTGAAATAGCTCAAAGAAATGAGTAAAAATACACGGTTTTTATGACACTCAGTGTAACTACGTAAAAATTGTTTTAGTTTCTATATGGACGGAATAACAAAATTTATGTAAATCTGACCAATTTTTTCTCAATTTCATTATTTATTGACAATTTAAATGAAAAATAGCCGATTTTAAGAATTTTCGTCTATAAGTTACAATGTTTTACCAAAAAACTGAAAAAAGAACCGATTAGTTTATTGAAATAGCCTTAAAATGAGTTGAAATAAAATAGAATTGGAGCTTTGTTTATCAATAAACATTAACTATTCAAATTTATTTCTTACGTTTTAAGCGAACTACCTGAGGTACCCCTAAACCCTAAAAATGTCATCAAAACGACGATTTTGAAGCTCTTCCGACTGGATTAAAGAAGCTATTATCGATTCAAATAAAAGTTGTGTATTTTTAATTCTAAATTTCAACTATTTAATTAAAAATAAAGTGTTTCAGTTGAAAATTCAAAGTTGCTACACCCACCGCTTTCGCAGGCACAATAAGAACCCTGCTATTGCATAACTATATAGATTTTGAAAAACCATTCAAAAAGCATTCCAAAGTTTTTTCGATATGCCGTCTAGTTCTCGAGATATTTGACAATCGCCTTTCTGGACAGAGCCCTTAAATAATGTAAACATTCTTATTCAAGCTAGACATAAGCCGAGTGAGAGAGCTGACCGTGAAATTCATTTGCGATGTTTCCAAATTTACCGGATCTCGGGTTGTCTGCAAAATATATATTTACCATATACACAACGGATCGCGCGCGCTGCCCTCTACAGCGGATTTAGTGGAACCACTGCAATATAAAATTCACCAAAAGGGGTGCAAAATGAGGTCCAGACAAAAATCGATTTCCTTGTACCCTAACCATTGTTACATCGAGATGTCACTATATACACGTGAATACAAGGTGAGATCCAAAATCGGATCTCGCCTTACAAAACGGATCTCATCTTGTATAGCTTATGATACAAACGGATCTCGCCTTGATATGAAGACATATATATATATATACATATATATATATATATATATATATATATATATATATATATATATATATATATATATATATATATATATATATATATATATATATATATATATATATATATATATATATATATATATAGATACAAGTTTTTATTGAGGTTGCAGTCAGTGTAAGGGGCAGGATGAGAGAAACTCTTTGTTACAATATATATATATATATATAAATATATATATATATATATATATATATATATATATATATATATATATATATATATATATATATATATATACATCCTACTATCAATTTGGCATCGATACATTATGCATTTACCATCGATTTGGCATCGTCTTGCAAAGTGGCATCTGTATATCGATGCCACTTTACACTACCTTAATAACTTTTTTCCTGCACTTGTTACCAGAAGTCTAATCAACTCGGTAGTTAGAGATTTGATTTCTTGTTGTTACTTTAATATATCAGCTTTCTTTGTTTATCCCTTACTAAGTTATATAAGTTTATTCCATAAAATGTTTGAGTCCAAAATGATGGTACAGTGAAAATATTATATACATTTAGTTCAGTGTTTTACCGTTTTGTCGCTGCCGCTATATACATGAAAACGTATATCCCACTTTCATTATCAATCATTTTGGCATCAGAAATTTGGCATCACTGTTGAATACAATATTATCCACACCGAAAAATAGGCAATTTGAGAATGTATATATTATTTTCATCAACAAATCATTCTGGCATCATGTTGTTTTCACCCAATTTTGAAAAAATGTGAAAACTTTGTATTATCCACGTCCGTCTGTCCGTCCGTCTGTCTGTAATCACAACTCCTCCGTCAATATACCAGCTAGAATGACAAATGAGGTGTCAACGGAAAGCTGATATTACAAGGATGGTACTAAAGGTGAGATATTTGACCTTGGCGGTCTGTCCGTCGGTCTGTCCGACCGCGAATATACCTCCTCCATCATTATACCAGGTAGAATGACAAATGAGGTGTCAAATGAAAGCTTATAATCCAAGGATGGTACTAAAGGTGAGATATTTGACCTAGGCTGTCTTTCCGTCGGTCCGTACGACCGCGAATATAACTCCTCCGTCATTATACCAGGTAGAATGACAAATGAGGTGTCAAATGAAAGCTTATAATCCAAGGATGGTACTGAAGGTGAGATATTTGACCTAGGCTGTCTTTCCGTCGGTCCGTCCGACCGCGAATATAACTCCTCCATCATTATACCAGCTAGAATAATAAATGAGGCGTCAAATGAAAGCTTATGATCCAAGGATGGTACTAAAGGTGAGATATTTGACCTAGGCTGTCTTTCCGTCGGTCCGTACGACCGCGAGTATAACTTCTCCGTCATTATACCAGGTAGAATGACAAATGAGGTGTCAAATGAAAGCTTATGATTCAAGGATGGTACTAAAGGTGAGATCTTTGACCTAGGTTGTTTTTCCGTCGGTCCGTACGACCGCGAATATAACTTCTCCGTCATTATACCAGGTAGAATGACAAATGAGGTGTCAAATGAAAGCTGATAATCCAAGGATGGTACTGAAGGTGAGATATTTGACCGAGGCTGTCTTTCCGTCGGTCCGTCCGACCGCGAATATAACTCCTCCATCATTATACCAGCTAGAATAATAAATGAGGCGTCAAATGAAAGCTTATGATCCAAGGATGGTACTAAAGGTGAGATATTTGACCTAGGCTGTCTTTCCGTCGCGTCGGTCCGTACGACCGCGAATATAACTTCTCCGTCATTATACCAGGTAGAATGACAAATGAGGTGTCAAATGAAAGCTTATGATTCAAGGATGGTACTAAAGGTGAGATCTTTGACCTAGGCTGTCTTTCCGTCGGTCCGTACGACCGCGAATATAATTTCTCCGTCATTATACCAGGTAGAATGACAAATGAGGTGTCAAATGAAAGCTTATAATCAAAGGATGGTACTAAAAATGAGATATTTGACCTAGGCTGTCTTTCCGTCGGTCCGTAAGACCGCGAATATAACTCCTCCATCATTATACCAGCTTGAATGATAAATGAGGTGTCAAATGAAAGCTTATGATCCAAGGATGGTACTAAAGGTGAGATATTTGACCTAGGCTCTCTTTCCGTCGGTCCGTACGACCGCGAATATAACTTCTCTGTCATTATACCAGGTAGAATGATAAAGGAGGTGTCAAATGAAAGCTGATAATCCAAGGATGGTACTAAAGGTGAGATATTTGACCTAGGCGGTCTGTCCGTCGGTCCGTCCGACCGCGAATATAGCTCCTCCATCATTATACCAGCTAGAATGATAAATGAGGCGTCAAATGAAAGCTTATGATCCAAGGATGGTACTAAAGGTGAGATATTTGACCTAGGCTGTCTTTCCGTCGGTCCGTACGACCGCGAATATAACTTCTACGTCTTTATACCAGGTAGAATGACAAATGAGGTGTCAAATGAAAGCTTATAATCCAAGGATGGTACTAAAGGTGAGATATTTGACCTAGGCTGTCTTTCCGTCGGTCCGTACGACCGCGAATATAACTCCTCCATCATTATACCAGCTTGAATGATAAATGAGGTGTCAAATGAAAGCTTATGATTCAAGGATGGTACTAAAGGTGAGATATTTGACCTAGGCTGTCTTTCCGTCGGTCCTTACGACCGCGAATATTACTTCTCCGTCATTATACCAGGTAGAATGACAAATGAGGTGCCCAATGAAAGCTAAAAATCCAAGGATGGTACTAAATGTGAGATATTTGACCTTGGCGGTCTGTCCGTTGGTCTGTCCGACCGCGAATATAACTCTTCCATCATTATACCAGGTAGAATGACAAATGAGGTCAAATGAAAGCTTATAATCCAAGGATGGTACTAAAGGTGAGATATTTGACCTAGGCTGTCTTTCCGTCGGTCCGTACGACCGCGAATATAACTCCTCCATCATTATAACAGCTTGAATGATAAATGAGGTGTCAAATGAAAGCTTATGATCCAAGGATGGTACTAAAGGTGAGATATTTGACCTAGGCTGTCTTTCCGTCGGTCCGTACGACCGCGAATATAACTTCTCCGTCATTATACCAGGTAGAATGACAAATGAGGTGTCAAATGGAAGCTGATAATCCAAGGATGGTACTAAAGGTGAGATATTTGACCTAGGCGGTCTGTCCGTCGGTCCGTCCGACCGCGAATATAACTCTTCCATCATTATACCAGCTAGAATGATAAATGAGGTGTCAAATGAAAGCTTATAATCCAAGGATGGTACTAAAGGTGAGATATTTGACCTAGGCAATCTTTATGTCGGTCCGTACGACCGCCAATATAACTCCTCCGCCATTATACCGGGTAGAATTACAAATGAGGTGACAAATGTGAAAGTTTAGTAAAAATGACTCAAAATTAGTAAATTCGTATATCAATCCACGCAAAGTTACACGTAAAATTCAAATATTGTGTTCCAGTTCTACTTTCGATTACTTTGGGTGAAAACCTAGGACTTACGAAGTCCAATTACTTGTTTTATTTAAAAATAAGGCATATCATAGACATGCCTTAGGCATCATAGAAGACAATGACACAGAAAAATCAAACACAGCAGCATGTCAAAAGGGCCTTAGTTATGTATCTTCGGTCCTGTTAGACCAAACGTGATATATAGCAACTCAAATGATAGGATTTGATAAACAGAATACAATGACATAGAAAAATCAAATACAACAGCATGTAAAAAGGGCCTTAGTAGCGTATCTTCGGTCCTATTAGTCCAATCGTGACGTACGGCATCTTAAGTAATAGGACTTGACCAATAGAATCAAATTTGACACAAACAAATCAAATACAGCAAGCAACAAGTCAAAAGGGCCTTTGTTATGTATCTTCGGTCCTATTGGTCCAATCGTGACATACAGCACCTCAAATGATAGGGTTTAACGAACAGAATACAATGACACAGAATAATCAAATACAGCAACATGAAAAAAGGGCCTTATTTACGTATCTTCGCTCCTATTGGTCCAATCGTGGAGTACAGCACCTCAAATAACTGGATTTGTCAAATAGAATACAATGACATAGAAAAATCAAGTACAGCAGCAGGTCAAAAGGGCCTTAGTCTTGTATCTACGGTCCTATTGGTCCAATCGTGATGTACAGCACCTCAAATAATAGTATTTGACAAATAATATAAAATGGCACGGAAAAATCAAATACAGCAACATGTTAAAAGGGCCTTAGTCATGTAGCTTCGCTACAATTGATCCAGTCGTGACGTACAGCGCCTCAAACGATGGGATTTAACGGGCAGAATGCGACTGTAGACAAATCAAAATGGCGGCATGTAATAGCACCTTAAAATTGTAGAAATAAAATGGATTAACGCAGAGGTGTATGACATATTATGTGACAGTATTTAACAAAGTGAATACGATTACATACGTCCAGTTTTTGACAGGTGAATTCTCTACATGATAAACGCGAAAAGGCCCCCTTCGTTCACTGTTCGACATAGGCCTCCCGTTCACTGCATATATCCACTTCTTCCTGAAGCCGTGACATAAGAGGATAGAATTTAACGAATTAAACGACAAAGAAGACTAAACAAGGCAGCGTGCGGGAAAAACAGGACCATCCTTTGTATACTCCACAGGAAAGCATTATATATTCAACGTTAGAATTATGTTATAGTATAAGGGTATATATTTTTAAATGATAAATATATTTTTTTATTTAGTACATTCCGTACGTTTTTTAAACATGATCAGGAGAATTTGTTGCCTGAAGTCTATAAAAGAATTTCCTAACAATCCTTGCGTTATGGATTATTTTTGAGCATGTGTTTAAAAGGTAGCTTACAGGCTTATTGTTCAATGGTCTTATCACTTTTAACCGCTTGTCTTTTTGTAGGGCTATTAATTGTGATTTCAACCATTCTTGCGGGACAATGCCTTTTCAGTAAATGAAGTGAATATTGTTATCATCATCATCAATGGTGCTACAGCCCTATGAAAGAGCCTCGACCATCCCAAGTCTATTACGCCAGTCAGTCCTATCCATTGCCAACCGTTGCCAGTTTGCTGGCAATTATTGTTATACATTTAATTTTTTTCACTCAATTAATTGGATGCCCCCTACTGGTGTTTGGTCTAAGCTTACAGCTTTTCCCCATTTAAGCTATTTTATAACTAATTATAATTAGGGGTACGGAATTTTCGCAAATAAAAGACATGAATTTCGCATTTACTTTTTTTATAATTACAAAATTTCGCATTTATTTTTAACTACGAGTAAAACAACAGAAAACATTAATTAAAAGCTAACATCGTTGTAATTTCGACATTCGACTCTTTAAGAGCTGTTCTTCGATCTGTCACTGTCACTACAATATTATATGTGCTGAAGAATCGTTCTGCGTCTACGCTGTTCGTTGGACTCCAAATGCTTTGTAATGCTGCTTTAGCAAATGACGAAAAACTGCACTGTGTAGCAATTATGTCTTGTGTCACACAGATATAGGTCATCTGTTGAAAATTCTTTGACTCGATCACTCAAAATTGTTTTAGGGCGTCCCATTTTAGGGGATACTTTAAGTAACTTTATGTTACTATGAAAACTTTTTTGATAGACCATGTTCTTAGTAAAAATTGACGGAATGAGCACTGATTGTCCTGTTTGACTAATTTATATGTTTAGAAAATAAGAATTAGCCGACTTTTATTCCTACTTAGATTTTTACCAATACAAAAGACCGAAATGCAGATAACAACAGTCGGATTATTTATATTTCTCAAAGAATCAACATTGAAAAATATTAATTCCTTATCTTATCTTTATCTATTTAATGATGAACAATGAAAGTTCCTTCTGTTTCAACACGTGTTAGAAAAATAAACACCTTTTAAAAATTATGTACAATAGAAAAATTTCCGACTTCCGTAAAATCTTTTCATTCCTTATTTACTACGTGACTAAGTACCTACTTATTTACGGACGAGTTGAGCACCTGCAGGTACTTCGCGGAAATAAACAAAAACTCCATATTTCACATTTATCTCATTTTTGTTAAAAATTTCGCCGAAATTCGCATCTATTCCGTACCCCTAATTATAATAAAACAGTTGGTAAAGAATCATTATCTCGTTGACTTTTTCTTGTTTATCGTTGATAATTCTGCCGTTTGAACCTTCTGATAATCCATAAATTTTCTCTATCTGCTCTTAAAGTGTGTTTATTATATTATTTTCTTTCTCATTTAATTTACACCGATCCAGACTAGTATAGCTCCATATAACAGTTCTAGTTCTGCAGTAACGAATCAATACTTTTATTTAGCACATTAATTTTTGTTTTTTTTTGTCTTCGGGTCTTGCGGTGTTTCTCGCAATTTTTAATTATCCATTTATTACTCTACTTATCTTATTTTTTGAATATACGACTTGAATAAAGACTTTAATATTGAATGGGTTGCATATGTGAGTCCATATTAAATATAGTAATGAAACACAGACCTACTCACAATCATTTAATTATACTTTGACGACCGGTTTCGATCTCTACAATATACAGATCATCTTCAGGTCGGCGTTACAAGTAGTTAAATGCTACAATAAGAGAAAACTTGTATTAGAACAGTGTCTGATTGAAGAGATGTTAATAGAAAGCCAAATTTAAAAATTTTAAAATTTATAAAATTTTTTGAAATAAAGGTTTGCAACTGTTGACATTTCAGAATATTGGTATATACAAAGGCACACCTATGAGTAAAAATGCTCATAGGCATGTATGTGCAAATGGGTGCATACAGTTTGAGAATTTGTTGAGGTTAAAATTTTTAACCATTAAAAAACAAAATAAACATAAGCTGACTTAAATATGCTTCCAAATTCAAAGTAGTAATAATAAAAGAGATAGTAATATTGTTCTAATCTACTTACATGCCGTTACAAGGATTGCGTTGCAACTTAGTTGTTGTCATATTAGTACGTCCAAATTATGCTAATTGGTTTGTTGGGATAGTGATAGGGTAAACAGACATGTTACGTAGGTTAAAACACAGTAAGATTTCGAATTTGGAATGGATCCTGAAGGAAGATGCGTATGTGAAACGGGTGATGTTTTGTTCGAATGGAGAAAGACAATGCTCCAGGGGTTGCGTATTAATTGTTTGTTAATTGTAGCAAAGTATGAAATGTTATTCTAATTACAATTAATACGCAACCCCTGGAGCATTGTCTTTCTCCATTCGAACAAATATCACCCGTTTCACATACGCATCTTCCTTCAGGATCCATTCCAAATTCGAAATCTTACTGTGTTTTAACCTACGTAACATGTCTGTTTACCCTATCACTATCCCAACAAACCAATTAGCATAATTTGGACGTACTAATATGACAACAACTAAGTTGCAACGCAATCCTTGTAACGGCATGTAAGTAGATTAGAACAATATTACTATCTCTTTTATTATTACTACTTTGAATTTGGAAGCATATTTAAGTCAGCTTATGTTTATTTTGTTTTTTAATGGTTAAAAATTTTAATCTCAACAAATTCACAAACTGTATGCACCCATTTGCACATACATGCCTATGAGCATTTTTACTCATAGGTGTGCCTTTGTATATACCAATATTCTGAAATGTCAACAGTTGCAAACCTTTATTTCAAAAAATTTTATAAATTTTAAAATTTTTAAATTTGGCTTTCTATTAACATCTCTTCAATCAGACACTGTTCTAACACAAGTTTTCTCTTATTGTAGCATTTAACTACTTGTAACGCCGACCTGAAGATGATCTGTATATTGTAGAGATCGAAACCGGTCGTCAAAGTATAATTAAATGATTGTGAGTAGGTCTGTGTTTCATTACTATATTTAAAAGACTTTAATGTTTTGCCAGTCGTTATTGTTTAGTAGACCGGAATATTGAGATATTAATTCTTTACATTACATATTTGTCTTTCGGTGATTTTCTATTATTAATATGAAGCTGGAAGTGTTAGGTTACACTGGTTTTTGATATTTGGTCCAGAGTTCCCTCTCAATTCTTTTGTCGGATTTCTCTTTAATATTATCGCAGCTGCATGTACTGGTACTAGGTTCTGAGTGCTCAGGTGACCTTTGAAGGACTCCCAATTACTCTATTTCGTCCACTTCTTCTGAGGTGGGTTCAGAAGTGGATATCAACTTCTGTTCCATATCTATTTATATGCCATCTAATGATTTTACTTTAAATTTAGCTGCTTGATCTTCTTCATGAGTAATACAATTTTTTGTTATTTTTGCTATTTAGCAAACAGCATTAGAAAGTCTGTAAGCTTTTTTTATGAACTGCTGAAGTGCGTCCTATAAAAGTAGACATATTTTCATGAAAAACATGTTTTCATGAAAATTCCTTAATTTTATTCAATATGTTCAATACAGCGATTTTAACGGTTTTACAAATTTTTTATGTCGATGCCGTGCGCATAATACGATTCTGGAAGCTCTGAAAAATAGTTATTTTTTTCTTCAATTATCTCAGCTGATTTTTTTATTTACGAGTCATTTCTTTAGATTTGGGAACACTTAATAATCGGAGGGGGCCAAGTCAGGAGAGTAAGCCGTATGAGAAAGTAATTCGAACCCCAACACGAATTTCTGCTACTGTCACAACGCTCTTGTGAGTCGATGTATTGTCTTAGGTTTTGAGAACACTTTAAAGAACACTTTTTTCTTCTGCTTATGGAGTCGTTTTTCATTCATCACATACTGGAACTCACCACATAAATTTTGAAGACCCTGACATCAAAACTGTATTAAATTATATGTGATCTAAGTAAGTTATAGAAAAAGTCAGAATAGATAGAGTAGAACTAACACTTATAAAAAAATTGTAACAAGCAATTGGACATCGTAAGTTCTAATTTTTCACCCAAAGTGACCGGAAGTTGAACCGGCAGTCGATATTTGAACTCTTCGTGTAACTTTTTGTCAGTTGATATGACGGATGAATTTTGTTCACCGACAGACATGGACGAACAGACAGGCATGAAACCGGAAGTATGTATTTGTTCTGGTCTTTCTTAGTCGCGTTGAATAATAGTTTGTACTATTTCGACGAATTTAAAACAGTACTTTCGGTTGCAACTCTGGAACAGGCAGTCCGAGGTCAAACTTCTCACATGTAATATCATATATTGGTTATAGGCTTTCATTTGACACCTTATTTGTCATTCTTTCTGTCCTACTAACAGAGGAGTTGTGTTTATTGACGCACAGACATGGATAATTCTAGGTTTTCACATTTAATGATAAAAACAATAATTATATAATTCAGTTAACCTGACTATGTCATTGTGATAATGACTTCTTATCTAAAAGTGACAACGGCAATTATTCCATTCACTCACGGTAAAATATCGCAAAACCTCCAGATTTTAAAGAACCGCTTGGATTGACATGAAATTTGGCACACACGTAGCTAAAATGCCAAAGGAAAAAGTGAGATTATGCCGATATGTTCTCTTGTCCTGGATGTGAATTTCACCCCTTCTTGGGGGTGAAAAAACATACGTTCAAAATAAGTCCGGGAGTGGATAAACTAACTAATTCTAATTCTAAGCAAATTTTGTTCTATAAAAGTTTTAAACGGCTGAAAATGTAATAAGAATTTTTTGCTCTACATTGTGCTTTCTATCTATACCTTTAAGGAACGCACTATTTTCGGGAACACCCTGTATATGATCTGTAAGTTGCATTGGTTAAAAATGCTTATTTGTGAAAGGGGGTTTGTTGAAAGGGCTCGAACGAATCACTAGTCACGAGTATGTATATGCAAATTTTAAACATGCATATCTTAACCAATTTTTGTCTTCCAGAAAATCAAAAAATCCCAAATATTTAAAAAAGCAAAACCTACATTTTTTACTCTTTAAGATATTTGGTATCACTAATAATTTTTAAGTTATTTTGAAAAAAGTCTTTTTTTTCAAAATTAAAGATTTAAAATTTACTTTAAAACCAATTTTTTTCACAAATAAGCACTTTGAACTGATGAAACTTACAAACACAAACAATACATAAAGTTACTTGTGAAGTGGTAACGATTAATTCCATTTGGGCTGTTAATTAGAGGGAGATTTTTACGATATTTTTAACCAAAAAAAAAGAAACAACTGTATTTTGAGCGTAACTTGCTTACTCTTGCTGCTAGAATCTTTTTAAAAAAATAAAAATAAACGTTTTCTTAAACACTTCAAAAAAGTTGTAATAAGTTTTCCTAGAAAAGTGTTTCATTTTTTTTATTTCACGTTAAAATATTCGATTTGGAATTTGACATATAAGAGGTTATTTTTAATTATAGTCTGTTTTTAAACTAAGAGTAATTCAAATTTCCCGCGCCGTAAACCTTGTTTGTAATTGGTACAACCTCAGGCAATTTTACTCATATCAAATTTTGACAATAATGACATTTATAAAATTTTAACACTATTGGCATTTCATAGGTTAGTTTATTTATTTTATCAGCGATTTTTGTATTTTCTGCGTTATTCCTTTTAGTTTTAGATTTTTAGTCAATATTACCGTCAAAGGCCGATATGATCAACCAAAAAAGAAGATGTATCTGAAGATATTTCTAGTGACTTTCTTGGGTGTGAATCTGTCTTTTTAGTTTACCTACTCCTCTTGGTTTTAAAACAAAGCTTAGCAATAACTCTGCTTCTACTGGGTCTACAGACCTGACACATAATACCATTTTTACACTTTTCTATAAGCTATATTTGCTATTTGCTAATTTTTTTTCAATAAAGTAGGTACCTACTTTTTGAGTTATTTGCGAAAAACCGTCTAAAAACGTGTTTTTTTTTTGTTGAAAAATGAACATATTCACTCGCAAATATCTCTAAAATTATTGACTTAGTGAAAAAACTCTATAAAATAGAAGTTGTTTAGAATTAGTCAGTTTATCCAATTCCGGACTTATTTGAACGTATTTGTTTTCATCCCCGATAACGTACGAAACTCACCTCCAGATCAAAAGCACATATCGGCACAATATCACTTTTTTTCTTTAACATGTTAGCTATGCGTGTCCCAAATTTTATGTCAAACCAAGCGTTTCTTCAAAATTCTGAACAAAAACCGTAAGTAAATTAAACGAAAATGTAAAAGGTACATTCCATGTCAAATCACTTAGGCGAAAAAATTTGGATCTCCGATTTGTCTGAAAATTGGTATATAGCTTCTGCGGGACGTAAAAAGAAGATATTTAAGGTCTTCTTCTTCTTTTTTCTCAAAATGTTATTTTATGCGATTTTACAGTGATTTGGTGTTTATTTAAACAAATTTGCATTTTCTGTCGTAAAGTATCAATGAAAAACATAATATTTTAATAGAAATGACTCAAAAATGTCATTATATGGCATTATAACAAGTTATTTTGAATTAAAACAAGTTTTTGATCAAATTATATAGTGTAAAAAACGTTAATATACCGTTTTTTACATTTTCCTCCATTCCCAAAATACATCATCATCGATTTGGCTAAAAATTTGCCCGCAGATAGCTAAAAGATAGGACTTTCAGTGGTTAGAAGGATTTGAAATATATTATAATACCAAAAAAGTTACATGCAGTAATATCATACTCAAAAGTATATATTAGTCCAGTCGGGATAGCATTTGACCTTGAATGCCAAGCTGCACAAAAATTTATTTTTCTGATCTTTAGGGGAGTCAATAGTAGTCTAAATTTAAAATCGCGAATGAATTCCTCCGTTACGTTAGCGGCCATCTTGATTTTAAAGGAGAACCTGTTTTGCTCAATATCTCCGCCATTTTTAACTTTTCGACAAAAATGGAAGGAACTGAAATTGTTCCAAATAAATCGTATTTACAATTATTACAATTTCTTTTTAACAATTTTTGTCGTGAGGTCGATATTTTCGAGTTAATTTTACTTACAGTAGACGCCTATATTTTTGACTATAATATTGCATGTAACTTTTTGGGTATTGTAATATAATTCAAATCCTTATGACCACTTAAAGTCCTATGTTTTGTCTATCTGTGGGCAAATTTTCAGCCAAATCGATTATGATGCATTTTGGGAATGGAGAAAAATGTAAAAAAACGGTATTTTAACGTTTTCTATACTATAAAATTTGATCAAAAGCTTGTTTTGAATCAAAGTAACTTGTTATAATGCCATATAATGACATTTTTGAGTCCCTTCTATTAAAATATTATGTTTTCCATTGATACTTTACGAGAGAAAATGGAAATTTGTATAAATAAACACCAAATCACTGTAAAATCGAATAAAATAACATTTTGAGAAAAAAAGAAGAAGAAGATTTTTTGACCTTAAATATCTTATTTTTACGTCCCGCAGAAGCTATATACCAATTTTCAGACAAATCAGAGGTCCAAATTTTTTTTTTGCTCCAAAATTGAGTGGTTTGAAATGGAATGACCCAAAATTAATTTTTCAAACAAATATTTTAAGTCGTTATGAGAAAATTATAATTTAGCAGATGAAATAAAATAAACACAATTCAACTCGTAAAATATTTGGACCCTTACCAGCCGAACTAGCCGAACAGGTAAAGAACCCACCTTTTATATGGTTTATAATATACCTTTTCTACCTGGCCTCAAACGATTGATATTTTTAACTCGTGGCAACATCGATTGACGGCAAATACACCGCAAATACACATTTTTATGTGGTGGAAGTCAAAATGGCTGTGAAGTGTAAAAATTTTTGTATATAATTTAAATTTTTAAAATCAACATTTTAGAAAACTGAGAACGATACAGGGCATTAAAAAATGCGCTCAACAAACATACACGAATTAAAATTCGAAAATGATAGTATTTCTTAGTGATGCCAAATGACTGCAACATGAAAAGATGACATAATGATAGCGGGATGTATATATATATATATCTATATATATATATACATCCCGCTATCATTATGTCATCTTTTCATGTTGCAGTCATTTGGCATCACCAAGAAATACTATCATTTTCGAATTTTAATTCGTGTATGTTTGTTGAGCGCATTTTTTAACGCCCTGTATCGTTCTCAGTTTTCTAAAATTTTAATTTTAAAAATTTAAATTATATACAAAAATTTTTACACTTCATAACCATTTTGACTTCCACCACATAAAAATGTGTATTTCCCATCATTTTGCCGCTTTTCGACGTTGCCACGAGTTAAAAATACCGATCTTTTGAGGACAGGTAGAAAAGGTCTATTGTAAACTTAGATGATGGAATATTTTGGTAAAATATTCCATCCTCTCAGATTATAAACTACATAAAAGGTAGGTTCTTTACCTGTTCAGCTGGATTACCAAGCAAGGGTCTAAATATTTTACGAGTTGAATTGTGTTTATTTGATTTCATCTGTTAAATTAAAATTTCTCATACCGACTTAAAATATTTGTTTGAAAAATTCATTTTATATTTTCGTTTAATTTACTTAGGGTTTTTGGTCAGAATTTTGAAGAAACGCTTGGTTTGACATAAAATTTGGGACACGTACCTATAGCTAATATGTTAAAGAAAAAAAGTGATATTGTGCCGATATGTGCTTTTGATCTGGAGGTGAGTTTCGTCGGTTATAGGGTATGAAAACAAATACGTTCAAATAAGTCCGGAATTGGATAAACTGACTAATTCTAAGCAACTTCTATTTTATAGCGTTTTTCACTAAGTCAATACTTTTAGAGATATTTGCGAGTGAATATGTTCATTTTTCAACAAAAAAAAAAACGTTTTTATACGGTTTTTCGCAAATAACTCAAAAAGTAGGTACTTTATTGAAAAAAAATTAGCAAATAGTAAATATAGCTTATAAAAAAGTGAAAAAATGGTATATGTGTCAGGTCTGTAGACCCAGTAGAAGCAGAGTTATTGCTAAGCTTTGTTTTAAAACCAAGAGGAGTAGGTAAACTAAATGGCAGATTCACACCCAAGAAAGTCACTAGAAATATCATCAGATAAATCTTCTTTTTTGGTTGATCATATCGGCCTTTGACGGTAATCTTGACTAAAAATCTAAAAATAAAAGGAAGAACGCAGAAAATACAAAAATTGCTGATAAAATAAATAAACTAACCTATGAAATGCCAATAGTGTCAAAATTTGATATGAGTAAAATTGCCTGAGGTTGTACCAATTACAAACAAGGTGTACGGCGCGGGAAATTTGAATGACTCCTCTTGTTTAAAAACAGACTATAGTGAAAAATAAGCTCTTATATCTCAAATTCCAAATCGAATATTTTAACGTGAAATAAAAAAAATGAAACACTTTTCTGGGAAAACTTATTACAACTTTCTTAAAGTGTTTAAGAAAACGTTTATTTTTATTTTTTTTTAAGTTTCCAGCAGCAAGAGTAAGCAGGTTACGCTCAAAATACAGTTGTTCCTTTTTTTTTGGTTAAAAATATTCTAAAAACTCCCTCTAATTAACAGCCCAAATGGAATTAATCGTTACCACTTCACAAGTAACTTTATGTATTGTTTGTGTTTGTAAGTTTCATCAGTTCAAAGTGCTTATTTGTGGAAAAATTTGGTTTTAAAGTAAATTTTTTTAAATCTTTAATTTTGAAAAAAAGACTTTTGTCAAAATAACTTAAAAATTATTAGTGATACCAAATATCTTAAAGAGTAAAAAATGTAGGTGTTGCTTTTTTAAATATTTGGAATTTTTTGATTTTCTGGAAGACAAAAATTGGTTAAGATATGGCTGTTCAAAATTTGCATATACATACTCGTGACTAGTGATTCGTTCGAGGCCTTTCAACAAAACCCCTTTCAAAAATAAGCATTTTGAACCAATGCAACTTACAGATCATATACAGGGTTTCCCCGAAAATAGTGCGTTCCTTAAAGGTATAGATAGAAAGCACAATGTAGAGCAAAAAAGTCTTATAACATTTTATTCTAAATTCAGCCGTTTGACCAAAAAACGAAAATACATTTTGATATGCAAATTGATACTCAATTAGTAAATAAACAAGGGGTCCCATTAGATTAAATTTCACAGTCACAGGTTCTTCTACGCCATGTTGCCAGGTCATATAAATTTATGAAAATAAAAATTTACTCTTATGGAGAACAACGTAATTTTTGTTGAAACGGTTAACTTTAGGAAAAAAATGTTACAACACCTTTTTGTTCTAAATTGTGTATTATATCCACACCTTAAAGGAACGCACTATTTTCGGAGACACCCTGTATAAACAATACATTTATCTAAAGTAACGTGTGAAGCGGTAACAATTAATTTTCATGACTTTCTTTTGCCAAAAAAAAAGGGAACGATTTTATTTTCAGCGTAACTTGCTTACTTTTCACGCTAGAAACTGTTTTAAAAACACCAAAAAAAATTTTTTTAAACACTTTAAAAGAGTTATGATGAGTGTTTCCCGAAAAGTGCTTTATTTTTTTGGTTATTTTACGTTGAAATATTCGATTTGGTATTTGACGAATAAGAACCTATTTTTCATTAGCTGCAACCCTGCTTCTACTGGGTCTACAGACCTTATACTGACACCTCTTTTTCATAAGCTATATTATTGCTAGGAATATTTTCTTCGATAAAATATGTACATACTTACTTTTTGAGTTATTTGCGAAAATCCGTCCAAAACGTGTTTTTCTATGAAAAATAAACATATTCACTCGCACATACCTCGAAAAGTATTGACCTAAAACTTTTATAGAACAAAATTTGCTTAGAATTAGAATTAGTCAGTTTATCCACTTCCGGACTTATTTTGCACGTATGTTTTTTCACCTCCAAGAAGGGGTGAAAGTCACATCCAGGACAAGAGAACATATCGGCATAATCTCACTTTTTTCTTTGGCATTTTAGCTACGTGTGTGCCAAATTTTATGTCAATCCAAGCGGTTCTTTAAAATCTGGAGGTTTTGCGATATTTTATCGTGAGTGAATGGAATAATAATTATTACAACGGCAATTATTGCCGTTGTCACTTTTAGATAAGAAGTCATTATCACAATGATATAGTCAGGTTAACTGAATTGTATAATTATTGTTTTTATCATTAAATGTGAAAACCTAGAATTATCCATGTCTGTCCGTCAATAAACACAACTCGTCTATTAGTAGGACAGAAAGAATGACAAATAAGGTGTCAAATGAAAGCCTATAACCAAAATATGATATTACATGTGAAAAGTTTGACCTCGGACTGCCTGTTCCAGAGTTGCAACCGAAAGTACTGTTTTAAATTCGTCGAAATAGTACAAACTATTGGTCAACACGACTAAGAAAGACCAGAACAAATACATACTTCCGGTTTCATGCCTGTCTGTTCGTCCATATCTGTAGGTGAACAAAATTCATCCGTCATATCAGCTGACAAAAAGTTACACGAAGGGTTCAAATATCGACTGCCGGTTCAACTTCCGGTCACTTTTTGTGAAAAATTAGAACTTACGATGTCCAATTGCTTGTTACAATTTTTTTTATAAGTGTTCTACTCTATCTATTCTGACTTTTCATTAACTTACTTAGATCACATATAATTTAATACAGTTTTGATGTCAGGGTCTTCAAAATTTATGTGGTGAGTTCCGGTATGTGATGAATGAAAAACGACTCCATAAGCAGAAGAAAAAAGTGTTCTCAAGACCTAAGACAATACATCGACTCACAAGAGCGTTGTGACAGTAGCAAAAATTCGAGTTGGGGTTCTAATTACTTTCTCATGCGGCTTACTCTCCTGACTTGGCCCCCTCCGATTATTAAGTGTTCCCAAATCTGAAGAAATGATGGGCGAGTCACAAAGTTTCACAAAAAAGCGAATATTTCGCGAAATGAACGTCAGATCGAAAAACTAAAAAATGCGTGTTCAATATTTTTCAAAAGTCTATCGAATGATACCAAAAACGAACCCCCACGGGGTGAGGAGTAAATTAAAAATTTTAAATACGAACCCTGCGATATTTCGCGAAATGAACATCAGAGTGCCAGTGTGTGCTTTTTTTCTGGGGATGAGTACCACCCCCTTCTCGAGTGTGAAAAAATATAGGTCCAAATAAGTCCGTAAGTGGATAAACTAATTAAATTCCTTGTAACTTTTGTTTTTAGATGGTTTTTCGCAAATAAATCAAAAAGTAAGTATTTGATCGAAAAACTATTCCTAGCAAATATAAAGCTTATAAAACAGTAAAAAAAATGATGTATGTATGAAGTCTGGACACACAATAAAAACAGAGTTGGAGCTAATCAAAAGTTGGTTCTTATTCGTCAAATTCCAAATCGACTAGTTCAACGTAAAATGTCCAAAAAATAACGCACTTTTCGGGGAAAACCCGCCACAAATTTTTTAAAGAGTTTAAAAAAAGTTTTATTTTTGTTATATAAAAAGTATCTATTCTATCACCATCAGCATCAAAAGTAGACCGGGCAGTATCGTCGCCCCCGCTAGCGAAATTATTCCGATTCGATTTTTTTGCACAAACTTACTCAAAAAGAGGTCCTTATAACACATCCAAAGGGTGCCGGGCGGTGCATTGGTCGAAAAATTGTTTAAAAAATTTTTTTGAAACAAATTCACAAAAACAATTTTTTCATTTCGAACAATTTTTTTTAGATAACTTGTGTCATTCTGGGCAAAAAAGGTGTCTTGCCATTTTTGTTTAAAATTGATTGTTGTCGAGTTATATGCGATTAAAAATTTGAAAAATGCGAAAATGGCCATTTTTAAGTCTTAATAACTCGATTAAAAGTTATTATTATGAAATTAAAAAGTGAGCAGATCAAGTTTCAAACCCTTGCTTCAAGGTCCTTAAGAGATTTTTGTCATTATTTTATTACAAAGCTGTTATTTTTAATTATTAATAATTAGCGCTATAGTCCCGGATTTATCGTCGCCCCTGTTAGTGAAATTATTCCGATTCGATTTTTTTGCACAAACTTACTCAAAAAGAGGTCCTTATAACATATTCACAAGGTGCCGTGGTCGAAAAATTGTTTAACAATTTTTTAAACAAATCCACAAAAATAATTTTTTCACTTTGAACAATTTTTTTTTAGATAATTTTGGACATTCTGAACAAAAAAGGTCTCTTGTCAATTTTCTCTAAAATTGATTGTTGTCGAGTTATACGCGATTTAAAACCTGAAAAATGCGAAAATGGCCATATAACTCGACAAAAATCAATTTTAGAGAAAAATCTCAAGATACCTTTTTTGCTCAGAATAACCCAACTTATCTAAAAAATCGTTCGTAATGAAAAAATTATTTTTGTGAATTTGTTTAAAAAATTGTTTAAGGTGATACAGTAGCGATCAACAGGTAGCCAAAACGCGTTCCAAGATTGCGGCTGTAATTTTGAATATTTTTTCAAGATATTTGGCACACGTATCCGTAATATAATAAAGAATGGCGGTACAGAGCCCAATTTGAAAAATATATTAGGTAATATTTGAAAATTATTCTGTAATTAAATACAATATTAAAAAAACGAGCCTGTACCGCCATTAAGAAGAACAAAAAAATACACTTTCTTCAAATAAACTTTTTTATCCGATGCCTAGATTTTGTGTCATTTTGGAACTACTAAAATGTTTTATTTCATTAGTCCAAAACAAAATTTAAATTTTTTAATTCGACAAAATATTTCCACGCACAGGCTGTGGTCTGTATTAATTCGAGAACCAAGAGAGACAGCTCATTAACCGCCTTTCATTTTTTCTTAGAAAATAAACGATCTCTACACAAAGTACTTATAGGATAATACGCTGCCGTTATGAAATGATTGTAGGATGTTAAAATGACGAAGGATGTTTTACCCGGAAATCCGAATTTTATATACTTTTGTTATATTTAATACCCTAATAGCACACGACGTCCTTTGGACGTCCAAAATAGGTCAATTTTTGGTGCTAACGTCCATGGACCATAAACGGACGTCCTTTGGACGTCCGACGCTGGACGTACTTCGGGTGTACTAAATATGTACGTCCTTTGGACGTCCTTCAGGTGGACTAAATATGTACGTCCTTTGGACGTCCTTCGGGTGGACTAAATATGTACGTCCTTCGGACGTCCGGTGTTGGACGTCCTTCGGGTGGAATAAATATGAACGTCCTTTGGACGTCCGTACTCGGACGAAATACGGACCTTTTCCAATCGTCCATATTGGACATATTCTACCAATAAGGGGATTAAACAGCAAAATTATTTAATAAAATATTAACTTAATTATGTTAATAAAATAGTTTAAATGGAAAAGATTATAAATCATATTTAATTCAAAACTGTATATGTAGTTTAATATCTAATACATGTTTTTGTTTTTATGTAAAGTGTGAAAATCTGATCGGTAAATTATTCGTTATGTCCACTCTACATCAACAATAAATTGAACAAGAAATTGACTAAGTTATTCAAGGCCAAATTTGACGAGTACAAAATGTATGATTTGTAAAAGAAAATGAAGGAATTTGATGAAATAGAACAATTGGATATGTTTTATTTTGTCAAATTTCTTTATTTTCTGTTTATTCACGGCAAAATTGGAAGTAGAATTGTGTTTTGTATAAGCCAAATTTGACCTTGAATAACTTGTCGTCAATTTCTTGTTCAATTATTGTTGATGTAAAGTGGACTTTATAATGTTTTATTATTCCCGTTACCAAGAT
The DNA here is from genome assembly GCF_917563875.1 of Diabrotica virgifera virgifera. Lineage (NCBI taxonomy): Eukaryota > Metazoa > Arthropoda > Insecta > Coleoptera > Chrysomelidae > Diabrotica > Diabrotica virgifera. The sequence goes on from NC_065450.1 coordinate 180,320,816, forward strand.
GATAGAAGTTTGGTGGTTGATTCTAATAAGCAAAAATATAATTTTTATCAATGTATCCTTACTACAGATGAATATTGAGAGCATCTTTTTGAAGTTGAGCGTACGTGTGCCCAAAATAGGTCCAGTTTTAGTCCTAATGCGGATGGACTATAAATGAACGTCCTTCGGACGTCCGACGTTGGACGTACTTACGTGTTGAATAAATATGAACGTCCTTTGGACGTCCATTGGACGTCCGTGCTCGGACGTCCGTTGGACATTGACATCGATCCGTGAGCGTCATCTGCAAAGAAGAAAATCACAAGCCAGGACAACCAATCCAAATAGTGAGTGTTTCAAACTTTTGTGTTGTGTTGTCAAAAGTTTATTTAATTATTTATGTTTTTCCTTACATACTTACATATTTTTTCAAGCTTTTTGGTATATTTTTCATATTTTTTACTATATTTCGATAAAAAAATTCTTCGCAGTTTTATCCTAATCAACATCATCATCATTCTATCCAAAAAGGCAAATCGCCAAAATCGCAATTTTATCATAATATGATATGTATATTTGCATTTTACCACATTTTTTCGATGTTTTGAAACATTTTTGTATATCTTTTGTGTATCTATCTATATTTTGTATATCACCCCTCCTCGGGGTGAAACTCACCCCCGAAATTCACATACTAATTTGTAAGTACACATACTTTGTAAGTATGGAATAAAGGTTGCTTAATATTAATCAGTTTATCGAAGTCCGGACTTATTTTGAACGTTTTTCACCCCAGAGAAAGAGTGAAACTCACCCCAGGGCAATAGCACACATTGGCACAATATCACTTTTTTTCTTTGGCATGTTAGCTATGCGTATGCCAAATTTCATGTCAATCCTTTAAAATTTACAGCAAAAACCATCAAAGAATGTAGTAATACTTGTTTTCATGAAGTCGGTGATAGAGTTTGACAAATCTTTATGGTTGTTAAATATCTTTTAAATTGTGTATTCGATTTTTAAAGGTAGGTACTATATACGTCCATTTGGCACAATAAAAAATAACCTTCGACCGGTACATATTGCTTGTATCGATGCTCGGTGCATTGTTCAGTCATAAATTTTACCTGTCCCTATAGCGTCGGCCGTCGGGTCCTATTGTAAATTATTATAATAATAGTCCGTCTCGGTATTTTATTATTTCTGTCATAAGTATCTCTGTGGAAATGCAAATGCTGCTTGTAACATCCCAAAAACCAGCTCTACTATTAATTGTACTCGTATAAATAAGTGTATAATATGTACCTACCTACTTATTTATTGTATTCATTTATAGACCTGGATCCCGCGTAATAAAAAAAGTTGATTAACAGCAAGCTGAAAATTTGTTAATAGCTTCACGGTGTCTAGTCGGACAAACTTTGATGTACGGGAATACTGGAACCGGGGAAGTTTTAATTGTGGAACAGGTTAAAAACTTGGAACATCAGACTACTGAAAACGTTCCATGTATTTTGTCGGACAGAACTTCCAATTGATTTGTTACCATTTCATTAAACTCTTATGCAAAAATCAGACTGCGTACCAGTCTACTTTTATTCTCTTAATATTTTTACTTAAAAAAAGTGTACTACAATCATCTCGCTAAACTTAATATAACTGTTTTCGAGATAAACCCATTTTAAATCTGCGATATAACATAATTTTTTGCATAATATTGTAGTTAAATCCGAAAAATCAACTTAAAACCATAATAATAATTGTGCCAATTCTCATTTATGTCATTTATATTTTTGGAGATTTTTATGGTTTATAAGTTATTTTTCGAGTTTAGCGAGACGAATGTAGTATATATTTTTTAAGTAATAATATTAAGAGAATAAAAGTTTTGATTCGAAAAGTATATGTAATGTAGAGTTCCCTCAGCGATGTGATATAATATTATTACAGTATAGCTCCCCGTGCATGACAAGCTTATGGAGGTAGCCCATATAGCCTAGGCTATAATATTATTAAAAAAATCACTTAGATGGGACAATGGCTTTAGGAAATTCGAGACATCAAAAATGGCCCATTTTTAAGGTGGTGCGTTAATTTCTTGGAGAAATGTAATTATAATTTAATGTAAATAATCTAATATCCAATAATTGTAAATTAATATAAGATGTAATATAAGTTCCTTAAAAAATATATTTTTTATTTCCCACAATACATTCTCCACAGGTATAAATATCGTCTCTAGACGTCCACCGAACGTCCTCCCAGGACGTTAGATGGATGATCGGCAGCAATACATTGGACCAAACTGGGACGTCCTATGAAGGCCCAATTGACGTCCACCGAACGTCCCTTCGGACGTTAGGTGGACCTCCATTGGGCGTTAGGCAACGTGGAATTTGGACCAAAATTGGACGTCCTGTTAAGGTCCAATTCACGTCCCCTAAGACGTCCGATTAAGATCCAATTTACTCCGATTAAGGTCCAATTTACGTCCAATTAAGGTCCCATTTACGTCCGATTAAGGTCCAATTTACGTCCGATTAAAGTCCAATTTACGTCCGATTAAGGTTCAATTTACGTCCGATTAAGGTCCAATTTACGTCCGATTAAGGTTCAATTTACGTCCGATTAAGGTCCAATTTACGTCCGATTAGGGTCCAATTTACGTCCCCTAGGACGTCCGATTAAGGTCCAATTTACGTCCGATTAAGATCCAATATATGTCCCCTCGGACATTAGATGGACGTCCAATGGACGTTCGGTAGCGCGACATTTGGACCAAAATAGGACGTATAAAGGACGTTCCTCGGACGAAAACGGACGTCCAATGGACGTCCCTAAAATCCGTGAAGGACGTCCATTGGACGTCCTTGTGCTATTAGGGAAGGTACCTACCTATAATTCTGGTGATTTTTTAAATCCTCTACTGTTAAGAGAATTTACACCTTTAGCCAAAGTTTTACGATTTTCTAACGGAAATTAACAAGTTATTTTAAATACGCACCAATTATCGATGTTGAAAGGAGTTTTTCAAGTTATAAAAATATTTTGTCTGATCAAAGAATATGTTTCCTCGTAAAGAATTTGGAAAAACACATTGTAGTGAATTATAATCGAAGATATATTTATAGTGATATTGTTGTTTTATTTTAAATAGGTAACTATTGGTAGCAGTTTTTGTAAAAACTGTGAATAAATTGCATATATAAAAAATGATTTTATTTGAAAAATAATAAATAAGATTACTAAATAAGACAGAAAATTTGTGGTTTCCCGAAATGCGCATTTTTTGAATTTTTGTGCATATCTTGCGCATATTTCGTAATTTTTTACCGCATATATATGCGAATATTTCATCAAAATTGATCGCATATAAATCCGCTCCCTAGTCATTGTATTCTGTTGGCTGATTCCAATGATTTGAGCCGCCGTACGACACGTTGGGACCAATGGGAGTGAAGATACGTAACTAATACCTATCAAGAGGTTTACTCAAACTTCTTTTCTGTACTTATACCTACCACTCGGTATAAGTACAAAAAAGAAGTTTGTGTAAACCTTTGCACAACTGTGTAAATACTAAAGAAAAATCTAAAATATTAAAAAAAAATAGTGGAATCCGTTAATCTGTTCTCGAAAAAATTAGCTATGAAAATGAGCATAATTTTCTATAGCCCTAACTTTTGACGAGCAGTTTAGCTTAAATGGGGAAAAGCGGTAAGCTTAGACCAAACACCAGTAGGAGGCATTCAATTAATTGAGGAAAAAAATTAAATGGATAACAATATTCATTTCAGTTATAGAAAAGGCATTGCCCCGCTAGAATGGTTGAAATCACAAGTAACAATTAATAGTCCTACAAAAAAGACAGGCGCTTGAAAGTGATAAGACCATTGAACAATAAGCCTGCGAACTGCCTTTTAAACACATTCTTAAAAATAATCCATAACACATTTAAAAAAAGGTTTGTTAAGAAATTCTTTTATAGACTTCAGAAATTCAACAACTTCTCCTGATTATGTTTAAAAAACGTACGGAATGCACTAAATGAAAAAAAGAAGAAAAAGATTTATCATACCGTTATACTCTAATATATTCTTACGTTGAATATTTGATGCTTCCCTGTAGAGTATAAAACGGACAGTTGTGTTTTTCCCGTGAGCTGCCTTGTTTAGTCTTCTTTGTCGTTCTATTCGTTAAATCCTATCCTCTCAAGTCACAGCGTCAGAAAGCAGTGGGTATATGCAGTGAACGGGAGGCCTATGTCGAGCAGTGAACGTTGGGGCCCTTTCGCGTTTATCATATGTAGAGAAGTCGCTTGTCAAAACCTGGACGTATGTAATCGTATTCTATTTGTTAAATACTCTCACCTAATATGTCATACCATGTGTGTTAATCCATTTTATTTCTACAATTTTAAAGTGTTATTACATGCCGTCATTTTCATTTGTCTACACCATCTTATTCTGCCAGTTAAATCCCATCATTTCAGACGCTGTACGTCACGATTGAACCAATAGAACCGTAGATACAAGACTAAGGCCCTTTTGACATGATGCTGTAATTGATTTTCATACGTCATTGTATTATATTAGTCAAATCCAGTTATTTTAGGTGCTGTACGCCACGATTGGACCAATAGGAGCGAAGATACGTAAATAAGGCCCTTTTGACATATTGCTGTATTTGATTTTTCTGTGTCATTGTATTCTGTTCATTAAACCCTACCATTTGAGCTGCTGTACGTCACAATTGGACCAATAGGACTAGATATACATAACTAGGGCCCTTTTGACTTGTTGCTGTATTTGATTTTTCTGTGTCATTGTATTTTATTTGTCAAGTCCTATTATTTGAGATGCCGTACGTCACGATTGGTCTTATAGGACCGAAGATACGCGACTAAGGCCCTTTTGACATGAGGTTGTATTTGATTTTTCTCTCATTGTATTCTGTTTGTCAAATCCTATCATTTGAGGTGCTATACATCACGATTGGACCAACAGGACCGAAGATACATAACTAAGGCCCTTTTGACATATTGCTTGTTTGATTTTTCTGTGTCATTGTCTTCTATGATGTCTAAGGCATATCTCTGATATGCCCTATTTTTAAATTGGACTTCGTAAGTCCTAGGTTTTCACCCACAAGCTTTTATTTGACACCTCATTTGTCATTCTACCCGGTATAATGGCGGAGGAGTTATATTGGCGGTCGTACGGACCGACAGAAAGAGTACCCAGCTCAAATATCTCACCTTTAGTACCATCCTTGGATTATAAGCTTTCATTTGACACCTCATTTATTATTATAGCTGGTATAATGATAGAGGAGTTACATTCGCGGTCGGACGGACCCACCGACAGACCGCCTAGGTCAAATATCTCACCTTTAGTACCATCCTTGTATTACCAGCTTACATTTGACACCTTATTTGTCATTCTACCTGGTATAATGACGGAGAAGTTATATTCGCGGTCGTACGGACCGACAGAAAGATTGTCTAGGCCAAATATCTCACTTTTAGTACCATCCTTGGATTATAAGCTTTCATTTGGCACCTTATTTATCATTCTACTTGGTATAAAGACGCAGAAATTATAGTCGCGGTCGTACGGACCGGCGGAAAGACAGCTTAGGTCAAATCGCTCACCTGTAGTACCATCATTGGATTATCAGCTTTCATTTGACACCTCATTTGTCATTCTACTTGGTATAAAGACGCAGAAGTTATAGTCGCGGTCGTACGGACCGGCGGAAAGACAGCCTAGGTCAAATCGCTCACCTGTAGTACTATCATTGGATTATCAGCTTTCATTTGACACCTCATTTGTCATTCTACCTGGTATAACGACGGAGGGGTTATATGCGCGGTCATACGGACCGACGGAAAGACAGCCTGGGTCAAATATCTCACCTTTAGTACCATCCTTGGAATATAAGCTTTCATTTGACACCTCATTTGTCATTCTACCTGGTATAATGACGGAGAAGTTATATTCGCGGTCGTACGGACCGACAGAAAGATTGCCTAGGCCAAATATCTCACCTTTAGTACCATCCTTGGATTATAAGCTTTCATTTGACACCTCATTTATCATTCTACCTGGTATAATGATTGAGGAGTTATACTCGCGGTCGGACGGACCGACGGACAGACCATGTAGGTCAAATATCTCACCTTTAGTACCATCCTTGGAATATCAGCCTTCATTTGACACCTCATTTCTCATTCTACATGGTATAATGACGGAGGAGTTATATTCCCGGTCGTACGGACCGTCGGAAAGACAGCCTAGGTCAAATATCTCACCTTTATTACCATCCTTGGAATATAAGCTTTCATTTGACACCTCATTTGTCATTCTACCTGGTATAATGATGGAGGAGTTATATTGGCGGTCGGAGGGACCGGCTCACAGATCGCCTAAGTTAAATATCTCACCTTTAGTACCATCCTTGTATTATAAGCTTTCTTTTGACACCTCATTTGTCATTCTACCTGGTATAATGACGGAGGAGTTATATTCGCGGTCGGAGGGACCGACGGAAAGACAGCCTAGGTCAAATATCTCACCTTTAGTACCATCCTAGGATTATCAGCTTTCATTTGACACCTCATTTGTCATTCTACCTGGTATAATGACGGATAAGTTATATTCGCGGTCGGAGGGACCGAGTCACAGACCGCCTAAGTCAAATATCTCACCTTTAGTACCATCCTTGTATTATAAGCTTTCTTTTGACACCTCATTTGTCATTCTACCTGGTATAATGACGGAGGAGTTATATTTGCGGTCGGAGGGACCGACGGAAAGACAGCCTAGGTCAAATATCTCACCGTTAGTACCATCCTTGGATTATATGCTTTCATTTGACACCTCATTTGTCATTCTACCTGGTATAATGATGGAGGAGTTATATTCGCGGTCGTAAAGACCGACGGACAGACCGCCAAGGTCAAATATCTCACCTTTAGTACCATCCTTGGATTATCAGCTTTCATTTGATACCTCATTTGTCATTCTAGCTGGTATATTGACGGAGGAGTTGTGGTTACAGACAGACGGACAGACGGACGTGGATAATACAAAGTTTTCACATTTTTTCAAAATTGGGTGAAAACAATAAAACATGATGCCAGACTGATTTCTTTATGAAAATAATATATACATTCTCAAATTGTCTATTTTTCGTTGTGAATAATATTGTATTCAACAGTGATGCCAAATTTCTGATGCCAAAATGATTGATAATGAAAGTGGGATATACGTTTTCATGTATATAACGGCAGCGACAAAACGGTAAAACACTGAACTAAATGTATATAATATTTTCACTGTACGATCATTTTGGACTCAAACATTTTATGGAATAAACTTATATAAATTAGTAAGAGGTAAACAAGGAAAGCTGATATATTAAAGTAACATCAAGGAATCAAATCTCTAACTACCGAGCTGATTAGACTTCTGGTAGCAAGTACAGGAATAAAGTTATTAAGGTAGTGTAAAGTGGCATCGATATACAGATGCCACTTTGCAAGACGATGCCAAATCGATGGTAAATGCATAATGTATCGATGCCAAATTGATAGTAGGATGTATATATATATATATATATATATATATATATATATATATATATATATATATATATATATATATATATATATATATATATATATTCTATAACACTATAAAACAGTGTTGAAATTATCGGGAATTGCGGTCTGTGGCTTAGATTGAAACTACATTTAATTCTGTTGAATTCGATATTTCGATGAGTATTTATTAATTTTTCATCTTCATCAGGAACAAACTACAAAATTAACTAACAGTTAGGTACAAACATAATATTACAATGATATAACTTACGAATTGTTGTAGGTATGTTATATAAGGCAATTTAACTTAAAGCTATGCATGTCGTTTCACGAGAACGTCGAGGGCTGCACTGAGTCAGGTATCTTTTCTCACATGTGTTAAGGGTCAAAAGTTCCAATATCGAGCCATCTATTTAATATTCTGCTATTTTTCGAAATTTAAAACATTGCAGTAAATTTCGCTTAATCTACTTGTGTCTGATTTGTAATTAATTGAAGGTTTATTACTGTTTATGTGGTACATCTCGAGGAACAATATTTTTAAATATTGTTTTATTTTTAAATAAAAAGATTGTTCCTCGAGATATACCACATAAACAGTAATAAACGTTCAATTAATTACAAATCAGACACAAGTAGATTAAGCGAAATTTACTGCAATGTTTTAAAATTCGAAAAATAGCAGAATATTAAACAGATGGCTCGATATTGGAACTTTTGACCCTTAACACATGTGAGAAAAAATACCTGACTCAGTGCCGCCCTCGACGTTCTCGTGAAACGACATGCATAGCTTTAAGTTAAATTGCCTTATATAACATACCTACAACAATTCGTAAGTTATATCATTGTAATATTATGTTTGTACCTAACTGTTAGTTAATTTTGTAGTTTGTTCCTGATGAAGATGAAAAATTAATAAATACTCATCGAAATATCGAATGCAACAGAATTAAATGTAGTTTCAATCTAAGCCACAGACCGCAATTCCCGATAATTTCAACACTGTTTTATAGTGTTATAGAATATACTTCTACGGAGTTCTACGGAGTATAAAAAAGAGAAAACTTGAATACTTAGGCCACCTGATGAGAGGACAAAAGTACACATTCCTACAAAATATAATGCATGGAAAAATCCAAGGACGAAGAAATCCAGGCCGTAGAAGAATGTCCTGGATGAGAAATTTGAGAGAGTGGTTTGGCTGTACCACTAACGAATTGTTCAAAACAGCAGTAAATAAAATTAGAATCGCCCTAATGATATCCAATCTCCGATAGGAGAGGCACTCAAAGAAGAAGAAGAAGAATATACTTGCACGGTCGATAAATACATCGGATTTCGAATCCAGTTCTGTATATATATATATATATATATTGTTATATTTCTATTTGATATGAAAATTAAATTTTGATAATTATAGACAAAATTCAATTTAATATAAAATATTTTCAATTTTCTCAACCACGGGCATATAAATTTAGAACAACCTGTATACAACAAATTGTTATATTTAATTTTAAGAAGTGATTAAACGAAACTCGGGAAAATGCGCTTAGAATAAACAAAGTGAATGGCGCGTACCAGTATCGTTGTTCGCGGAAGGTTCGATCATTAGCCTATGCTAAATAAGACTTAGTTGGAATCGATAATAGGTCATTATCGTTGTTCGCGGAAGGTTCGATCATTAGTCTATGCTAAATAAGACTCATTTGAAGTAGATAATAGGTCATTAAATTTTGTAAATAGTAGAAAGTAATTTTAGAATGGGAATTAACTATTTTTTTTGAAATCCATTAAGCATATTTAGAAAGATTAAAAATTGGTTTTGAGGAATACTGCGAATGAGAGTTGGTGGTGGAAGGTTGATTTGTGAATCTGGAAGGGATATTTAGAAAGTAGGGGAATGAATGACAAATAGAGATCAGAATGTTTTGAGCTGTCGAGAAGTGAAGTCCAGTAGTAGACGGTAGTGTACGGAGAGTGAGAAAGCCGGTGTAGTTCCGTGAGTGTGGAGTACCTATCGTGGAACGAGAGGTAGGCCAGGTCGAGAGTAAAGAACCTCCTTGAGCCAAGAGTGTCCCGGTAGCTGATTGAAGTTTCGAAAAAGGTAGAAACACGGCATCACGACAGAAGCAGGAACGGGAGCTATACGAGCTAGTTTTCAAAGGAGAACATTACTGGAAGCCAGGACGAGGTGTTGATCGCAGCCAAAGATAGCAGGAAACGGGTCTTGTGTGAAGACATTCTCAGTTCACCAGAAAAAGGTCAGTCTCATTTGTTTGGACATGAATGTATGGGTTTTTCGTATTAAATACCACATTATAAATTGAAGAACATAAAAAATAATATCAGAAAAGCTTCATCAAACTTAAATAGAATTGTTGCTAATAAATCCTAATAGTTAAATGTTAATAAAAACTTTCAATTGGAAACCAAAAGGAAATAAGATTCCCATTTGTAAATGTTATTTTTAAGAAAAATAAGATCTAGCAAATATTAAGTAGAGATTGCCATTTAAATAAAATAAACAATATTTTGATTATAATTGTAACCCATATGTGTGTATTATTTTACTCTTTTCTTTCCTATCCCGATTAGGAACCATTGAGAAATATTTAGAAGCCACGTAAGTAAGTAATTAATTATAATTCGCCCTGAGATTGAAAACATATTGATATGTGATCTGGTTAATTAATTAGATTATTATTAATGCATTGATTAAATTAAATGACATATAAGAATATTATCTCAATATTATCTCATATCAATAATCAAGATCACATCAATATATATATATATATATATATATATATATATATATATATATATATATATATATATATATATATATATATATATATATATATATATATGTATAATTATTTCTAAGCTTATCTTAAGAACTAGTAAGTATCTAATAAGAATTAAAAAAAAAACATCAAAAAAATTTGCAATGTATTGAAGAATGCGTAAGATTTTCGAAATGAAAAAATGAAATAAAATTGGCGACGTGGTTCTACTGCCATGTCAAGTTTTCATTAATTTTCAACTGCCGTAATCAAATTCGGCGGCGGAGTTTGCAATGCTGTTAACTCCCTTGCAATATAAAGGCCCCAAACGGAGTCAAATCTGGAGACCTTGCTGGCTATTCGCTAGATCTCCTTCTATCAATCCAGAGATTGATATTCTACCTGAGAAAACATTATTTAAGTAATTTTGTACCTCAACGTTGTACTGTGGAAGAGCCCCCATTGTATGAAACCCATAATTACAATCCTTAGTTTTAAATAATTCTTAAGCCAACCCTGACTAATAGTACCTAGTTCATCACAGAAAATTATTGCTGAGACAAAGCAACGCGCGACGCTGGCCGGCCTCTCCTCTCGGCCTCTACTGAATACTGAATATCATCCGCTGAAGGGTGAACCTATTGATTATTAATCAGTGCGGGGTGCAGCTGCACCCCAGACCTCGTTTTTCTCACCTATCTTTTTTGATAAATTTTTTGATTTTTGTCCATTTTTTATTCGCATTCAATTCAATTCTAAATAGTCTGGGCTGATTATCGGAGAATAGGCCATTTTTGGGAAAAGTTATTTACCAGCAATTTTATTGCTAGAATCGAATCTTATGATTGTTTATTTTAATAATATAGATATGCAAAGTCCGCAGATAGTGTGCTACTTTTTTTATAAACAAAATGGCGCCCGAAAATCGTGTTTTTTTCAATTTTTGCTCTATAACTCCAAAGATTTTAGCTTTAGACCAAAAACACTCAAATAAAAATTCACCGCAATTAAATTCTGCATAGAGACGTGTTTTTTCTGATTTACTTCGACGAAAACTTTCCCCGGAAAAAGCGGGTTTTTCCAACAAAATTTTTAATTTTCAACTAAACTTTTAGATAAGTAGTTGTTAATCAATAATTAAATAACTTGGTAACGTAAAAGGTCTTTCCGTATATATTATAATTCCAGAAGCCGATGGAAATTGAATGAATAGTTTAGCAACAATTGAAATGTTAATTAAAAATTTACGGTCGCTATAATAACGACAATAATTATAATGCATAAGATTAGCTATTATTTTTTCCTAAAAAGACACTATGCCTATCTAATGTACTTTACAGAATTGACATTGGACTATTTAAGCGGCCTCAGAAATATTTTAAATTTATAAACAATTTTTTGGCTTATAAACAAATAGAATATCTCGAGAAATATTAAACTAAATTAAATTGTGAAAAGGGTAATCGAAAGACAGCGGCGGGATGCTCTTCTAAAAGAAAAAACGTTTAATCATGACGAGTGGTTCCTGAGATACAACCGGTCAAAGTTGACCGAAATTTACGTCAAAGATATAACCAATAGGATCATAATTTTCAAACCATCACCTTTTTATTTTTATCCTCTTTCTCCACACCAATTCTCATATCTTTAAAATCCTCATGATATATATTATTATAATAAAAACTATCGATAATACGTGTGAAAATTGCCAAAAATAGCAAAATTTCAATCAAAAATTAGGTTGGCGAAAATGTAACCCTCAAAGTTCAAAATCGGTATACGTTAAAAAAAAATGCATTTTATCGGCTTCCCATGGAGCAATTTCCTTCATTCGTTTTTTGTTTCCAAGTAACTCGAGTAGAGCCATCGAACTAACGCATTATTAAATGTCAAACTTGCTTTTGTTTTGTTATAATAAATTAATTTATCTATTATAAAACAATATTTTAATTTGTTTAAATAAAAATTGTTTAAATAATTATACAGCTTTCAAATGAGAATATTTATATTTTTAACTTTAAAAGGTACACTTGTAGTAAGTTTATCTAAAAAAAGCCTACAACTGGAAAAAATATGTAATTTTCTGTTCTTATAAATAAATTAATCTATTATAACAAAACAAAAGCAAGTTTGACATTTAATAATGCATTAGTTCGATGGCTCTACTCGAGTTATTAGGGAGCAAAAAAAGAATGAAGGAAATTGCTCCATAGGAAGCCGAGAAAATGCATTTTGTTAACGTATACCGATTTTGAACTTTGAGGGTTACATTTTCTCCAACCTAATTTTTGATTGGAAGTTTGCTATTTTTGGCAATTTTCACACGTATTATCGATAGTTTTTATTATAATAATTTATGTTATGAGGAATTTAAAGATATGAAAATTGGTGTAAAGAAAGAGGACAAAAATAAAAAGGTTATGGTTTAAAAATTATGATCTTATTGTTTATATCTTTGCCGTAAATTCCGGTCAACTTTGACCGGTTGTGTCTCAGGAACCACTCGTCATAATTAAACGTTTTTTCCACCTACCTCTACCGAAAGTATACTTTTCCGGACCTAATTGTAGGGAGCAAAGTTGTACTTTTCCTCCCTAGGGAGGAAAATATTTTTCCTCACTAGGGAGGAAAATTAAAAGTGACGTCATGGAATTTCATTCATAATATAACTTATTGACGCCCTGTACAATATCTATTTTCTATTACGTAAATATCTATACATTTTAACGTTTATTTATAAAACACCCTATATTTTGCAGAATGGTAAAAAACAGTACATTGTTATTTTGATTTAACAATGTTTACATTAATAATTTGACTTATATTTGACAGTTGACAGTTAAATTGTCCCTACTTGTTACTTTTAGTTCTAATAAATTTTGTTGGTTACTTACGTAAATAAATTAAGTAAAAATGAAAAAATGACTTGTTATTTGAGGAAGGTGGAAAAACCATATGTATAACATGGGAGTAAAGTGCCTTTTCCTCCCTTGAATGATTACTGCCCTCCGCTACGCGTCGAGCAGTAAACTTCATTCTCGGGAGGAAAAGTAGCACTTTCCTCCCTTGTTATACAAATAGCTATGTCTTTTAAAAGAAACGAACTGCCGCTATCTTTCGAATACCGTTTTCACAATTTAATTTAGTTTAATACTTCCCGAGATGTTCTATTTGTTTATAAAGCAAAAAATTATTTATAATTTTCAAATATTCCTGAGGCCGCTTAAATAGTCCAATTTCAATTCTGTAAAGTACATTAGATAGGTATAGTGTCTTTTTATAAAAAAATCATAGCTATTCTTACGCATCATAATTATTGTCGTTATTATAGCGACCGTAAATTTTAATTAACATTTCAATTGTTGCTAAACTGTTGATTCAATTTCCATCGGCTTCTGGAATTATAATATATACGGAAAGGGATTTTACGCTACCAAGTTATTTAATTATTGATTAACAACTACTTATCTAAAAGTTTAGTTGAAAATTAAAAATTTTGTTGGAAAAACCCGCTTTTTCCGGAGAAAGTTTTCGTCGAAGTAAATCGGAAAAAACACGTCTCTATGCAGAATTTAATTGCGGTGAATTTTTATTTGAGCATTTTTGGTCTGAAGTTAAAATCTTTGGAGTTATACAGCAAAAATTGAAAAAAACACGATATTCGGGCGTCATTTTGTTTATAAAAAAAGTAGCACACTATCTGCGGACTTTGCATATCTATATTATTAATACATACAATAATAAGATTCGATTCCAGCAATAAAATTGCTGGTAAATAACTTTTCCTTGTATTTTGCGAATTAGCTAATTTGCTAATTTTCTAAAAAAAACATGTAAACGCAAAAAAAAGTTTTTTTTTTAGAAAAATGATATAGATTGCAAATGATGAAAATTTCATATCCTAAATTGGACGTTTCTGATGTTTCAGATGGAGCTAACAGAGCTAACGGGCAAGATCGGTGTTACTTATAGACCGAGAGCTAGGGCCGAAAAATCATTGTCATAAGTAATATGGAGTTTTTCCTGTGAAATGTGTGTATGGTATAACTAGACCCAAACCCAGACATCCAAAGTGAAAGTTATCCTCCCACACCAAATTGTTCTATATGCTCCACATAATGTTCAGAAAAAAGTCACACCATTTTAAGCGTCGGGTTTGGGGGGCAGAGGGGGGAGAAATTGGTAAATTCGTAGTTTTTTAAGTTTTTCGTCAATATTTCTAAAACTATGCAGTTTAGCATGAACAACCTTCTACACAAAAATATTCTACATAAAATTTGAAATAAAAAGACCCTATGCATAATCCTTCTAAAATGAACGGTTCAAAAGTTACGGAGATATTATATTATAATTGGTCCAAAAAAATGCCTAATCCAGACATCCAAACTAAAAGTTTTCCTTTAACACAAAATTGTTCTATATGGTCCACATATTGTTCAGTAAAAAGTTACACCAATTTGAGCGTCCGGTTTGGGGGGGAGACGGGGGAGAAGTTGCTAAATTAGTAGTTGTTTTAGGTTTTTCGTCAATATTTCTAAAACTATGCTTTAGCGTAAATTATTTTCTATACTCAAATTTTCTACATAAAATTTAAAACAAAAAAAGGTTCCATACATAATTGTTATTAAATCAACGGTTCCAGAGTTACGGAGGGTGAAAAGTGAAGGTTTTCGATACTTTTTATATTTTTTTTTTGTAAATAAAGAAAGAAATTTTTTTGTAAATAAAATTTGCTATTTCAGTGGCCCATGGTATGTTAGTGATAAGCCCTTGAAGAAACGTCAACCTCACCACCCAAAATCATCATCAATTTTCCAAATAATATAAAAAGTATCAAAAACCTCCACGTTTCACCCTCCGTAACTCTGGAACCGTTGATTTTATAACAATTTTTGTATAGAACATTGTTTACGCTAAAGCATAGTTTTAGAGCTATTGACGAAAAACGTAAAAAAACTACTAATTTACCGATTTCTCTCCCATCTGCCCCCCAAACCGGACTCTCAAAATGATGTAACTTTTTACTTAACAATATGTGGACCATATAGAACAATTTGGTGTTGGAGGAAAACTTTTACTTTGGATGTCTGGGTTAGGCGTTTTTTTCGACCAATTACACTATAGTACCTCCGTAACTTTGGAACCGTTCATTTTAGAAGGATTATGCATAGGACCTTTTTTATTTCAAATTTAATGTAGAACATTTTTGTATAGAAGGTTGTTCATGCTAAACCTCATAGTTCTAGAAATATTGACGAAAAACTTAAAAAACTTACGAATTTACCGATTTCTCCCCCTCCCCCCCCAAATCCGACGCTCAAAATGGTGTGAAATTTGGTGTTGCAGGATAACTTTCATTTTGGATGTCTGGGTTATGCCATTATTTGGATCAATTTTATCATACTAATTGTATATTGACAGTTATGACCCCTTTCAGGCTGACACCTCAGTGGATACAGGAAGTGGCAATAAGGGATGAAAGGGAAAAGTTAGTGCAGTCATTAAAGGTTTTCACCTCCTATTTTGTTAAACCTCCATAGATTTGCATGAAAATTGGTGACTAGTTATAGGAGCATACCTCAAGAAACAAAACTGATTTGGTGCCACTTGCACTTTTACCCTGGTGGTAAATACCACCCCTTCCCGCGGGTGAAAACTATTTTTTTTAGAATAACCTCACAAATCGATAGACAAATTTTAAGTAAAATTTATTATATCATGTTATTAAAATAAATCAATACTTTTTGAGTTATTAAAGATCAAATATTTGTCTATTTAAGAGCATATGCGTGAAGTTACGGATAATGAAAAAAAAAGGTTGATTAATTGTATGCTAGTAAAATAATATTTTTATATTATTTCGATATCTAATTAATTTTTTTTTTATTATAAACTGAATATGTCCAAAAACTCGGGGTGTCCAATAAAGGGTACATTTGACATATTCGAATACACTTTTGCTAAATTTATAATATCGAAATAATATAAAAATAATATTTTAGTAACATACAATTAATTGATATTTTCTTTTTATCATCCGTAACTTCACGCATGTGCTCATAAACAGACAAATCTTTGATCTTTAATAACTTAAAAAGTATTGATTTATTTTAATTATATGATATAACAAATTTTACTTATAATTTGTCACTCTATCGATTTGGGGGGTTATTTTTAATAAAATCGTTTTCACCTCCGAGAAGGGGTGGTATCCACCCCCAGGGTAAAAGTGCAAGTTGTCATCAAATCATTTTTATTTCCTGAGGTATGTTCTAACTAGTTACCAATTTTCATGCAAATCGATGGAGGTTTACCAAAATAGGAGGTGAAAACCTTTAAAAAAGACTACACTAACTTCCACCTTTCATCCCTTATTGCTACTTCCTGTATCCACTGAGGTGTCAGCCTTAAAGGGTTCATAATAATCAATATACAATAGACACATTTCACATGCCAAACTCTATATTACTTATGACGATGATTTTTCGGCTCTAGCCCTTAGACTATTATGTCAGAGGAAAAAGACCGAAAGTCCCGGCATAACTGTATTATGTGAAAAAACTTTGTGTTGTCACTCTTTGAAAAATGTCATGTATTTGTCTTGCAACGATAATAATTTTTTTTAAGAAGAAATGAGTACTTTTTTGCAAAATTTTGTTTCATACTATAATAAATAAGTCCTAATTATCTTTCAAATCAATTTACTCGACGTTCACATACAAAAAAAAAGGGTTATACAGTTGGGTGCAAATGCACCCCGCACCGTTGTTTACGTAAGAATCTAAGCACCGCCTTACGAGGGTTAATCTGCGTATGAAAACCGTCACATGTGATTGATCAAAACGCAAACAGTATATATTGACTAAACAGGATGTTTATAAACTTATAATATTATGTGTATATTATAACCCTCTCTTAATTCCACTTGAATCATCAACCTAAACATAGTCCACACCCCTGAAATTATATTAATAATTTCATATAAGATGTATACATATTATATACACCGTTATTAGGCGTCAACATTATATACACCATTATTAGGCGTCATTAGACAACACATTAACATAGTAAGGGGCGATCTGAACGCCATGGTAGGTCAGGGTAAAGTTGGAGAAAATGTCGGTGAATACGGCTTAGGTAATAGAAATGAAAGGGGTGATCGTTTAGTTCAGTTTTGTCAAAACGAAGATTTAATAATAACTAATACATTCTTTAAATTACCCCCAAGGAGACTGTATACGTGGACGTCACCTCAACACACACAAGAAAAAGTAATAAGAAACCAAATAGATTACATAGTGGTGACAAAAAGATACCGTAATGCCGTGAAATCTATTAAACCTTACCCTGGAATTGATATCGGTTCGGATCATAATCCAGTAGTATCTGTGTTAGAAGCTAGACCAAAGAAAATGAGAAAAACCATCATCCCAGCGTTAGACTTAAGTCAGCTTAAAAGTGAACACCGACGACAAACAGTGCGCGAAGAAATCAACACCGACCTCAGTGTAGCAGGAAACCAAATCCGCAGAACAGACAACATAGATGAAAAACTGAAGTATATAAACACTATAATAAGAACTACGGGAAAGAAACATCTAACCAAATCTCCAAAGAAACATAAGGTGTGGATGACACCAGACATACTAGAACTAATGGATGAAAGACGCAAATTGAAGAATAATTCAGAAAAATACAGAGAGGTTGATAAAAACATAAAGCAAATAATAAAGAAGGCCAAAGAATCATGGATTAAAGAACAATGTGTAGAAATGGAAGACTATGAAAGAAAGTATGACACATTCAATATACATAAAAAAGTAAAAGAACTTACAGGAACCCAAAGAAGACATCAAATAAGTTTGCTTAAGGACAAAGACGGAAATATTATTGTAAACTTAACAGAAAAAATTAATAGATGGAGTGAATACATAAGAGAATTGTTTGAGGACAACAGAAATAACATTGGCAAGGTAAATGGTGAAACGGGACCTGAAATCCTAAAATGTGAAGTAGAAATGGCACTTAGAAATTCCAAGACTGGAAAGGCAAATGGACCCGATGACGTTCCTACTGAATTACTAAAGCTCTTGAATGATGAATCAATAGGTATAATATTGCACTTATTTAACACAGTATACAATACTGGTATTATACCTCAAGAGTGGCTGCTGTCTACATTCGTTACACTGCCAAAGAAATCCAATGCAAAAAAATGTTCAGAACATCGAACAATATCTTTAATGAGCCATCTACTAAAGATATTTCTAAAAATCATCCACAACCGAGTTTATCAAAAGTTGGAGTCAGATATTAGTAATACACAGATGGGGTTCAGAAAAGGACTAGGTACTCGAGAAGCTCTCTTCGGTTTGAATGTTCTTACACAAAGATGCCTAGACGTTAATCAAGAAGTACATGCATGTTTTATCGATTTTGAAAAAGCGTTTGATAGAGTACGCCACGATAGGCTAAGAGACATTATTGAGAGAAAAGACATAGATAATAAAGATCTGCGAATAATTCTCAACTTATATTGGAATCAGAAAGCTAACATCAAAATAGAAAACGAGATATCAAAAGCAATAGAAATACGTAGAGGAGTAAGACAGGGATGCATTTTGTCACCACTGCTATTTAATGTATATAGTGAAAGCATCTGTCAGGAAGCCCTTTTGCAAGCAAATGAAGGAATCGTAATCAATGGAGAGGTTGTAAATAATATTCGATACGCAGACGACACTGTACTAGTTGCAAGAACAGTAGAAGAATTACAACGATTACTTACAAACATAAATATTGCTTGCAACAATTATGGCATAAACATTAATATAAAAAAACCAAGTATATGGTCTTCAGTAAAATCATGAAACAACCAGCGTATAAACGGCATTCAAATTGAAAAAGTATAAAGTTATAAATACTTGGGAACTTTAATAAACGAAACTGGAGACCAAAACAATGAAATAAAAAGACATATCGAAATTGCCAGGGCCACCTTCATAAAGATGAGAAAATTCTTCTGCAACAGAGATATAAGCATCCCTTTACGATTAAGAATGCTAAGTGGCTACGTATTTAACACGCTATTATACGGTGTAGAGGCCTGGACTCTCAAACAGAACAACATAAAAAATATTGAAAGTTTCGAGATGTGGTGCTACCGTCGAATGCTGAAGATAAGTTGGGTTGAAAGAATCACAAATCTTGAAGTAATACGAAGGATAGGAAGAGACCCAGAAATTTTATCTACGATAAAACGAAGAAAACTCGAGTATTTGGGTCACCTGATGAGAGGTCATAAATACGCATTACTTCAAAATATAATGCAAGGAAAAATAGAAGGAAAACGGAATCCAGGCCGTAGAAGAATGTCGTGGATGCGGAATTTGAGAGAGTGGTTTGGCTGCACCACTAATGAACTTTTTAGGTCAGCTGTAAACAAAGTCAGGGTAGCCTTGATGATTTCCAATCTCCGATAGGAGTGGCACAAGAAGAAGAAGAAGGCGTCAACACCCTTAAGATAGGGATCTATGGACGAGTATCACCAAGCCGCAAGCCCTTATCCCTTGCCGTACCGCTCCTACATAGGCCGATCAGACACTTTGCTTATTCGAGACCAAGCCGTAGATTCTGTAGAATTTTAGACTACGACGTTTTTTATTTTTCTATACACCGAGCCGGGAATAGAACCTCGATCGTAAATCCACTAGAGTTGTCGATCGTGCGCCTCAGCCCGCTAAGCCATCTGACCGTCTATATAATATATGATAGGATTAGATGCTAAGGGGTACAAGCGATAAAATGGTTTAGCTGAGGAAAACGAAATCAAAGTTAAAATTACATAGTAAATTCTACAGAGAATTAATTACTTACGGATTTATTTTGAATTAATTTTATACATTTTATTTATCTAATTGTAAAAGCTTTTGTAAAATTAGTATTTATTTTCAATCAAAATATTTGAAATTTTGAAAAAACGTTCGCACTTGTACCCCTCTGCTTCAAATTTTGAACTTGTTTCTCTTTGCCACTTAAGTAACTTACGAATTTCTTAAAGTAAATTAAAAGAAACATTACGTAAAAATCTAAAATTAAACGTTTTTAATTATGAAAAATTACTTGGTATATTTTGTTTTATTATTTCACGTATTTTGAATAATTTTTAAGAGCTTGATTTGCAAAGATGCTAAATGATTTACTATAAATAATATAATATCCAACACCTTACAGGCAAAGGGATACAAGTGTAGTTACACCTGTTTGCTGCAAACTCTTTTTAAATATTTCGTAAGTAGTTAAACTAGAACCTGCGATATGTCGCCACCAGTAGTTTAATTCAGCTGTACATAGTACATATCTCTGCCAGTAAATTTTTAGTACTATCTGGTATTATTTTGTACACTTAACTCAATTTAAGATATGTTGTCACTTGTACCCCTTAGCATCTAATCCCCTCATATGATATGTACATGCCTATATTGTATGACAACTAGACTAGTGGTCATAACATTTACTTATTGTAATAGACCAAGAGGCAGCGCTGAAAAATCTATTTGAATTTACTAAAGCTATATTTTTCACAGTTGATTACTGTGAGTGTGTAGAGAAACATACTGCGGTCGGTCAAGCGAAACGTAGAACAGGGGTTACTGAGAGGGTATCAAAGTTGCTTTCCTACGAAGGTAATTATTTCCATTTACTAAGGCGAAAATCAGTACACACATTCTAAATTAAATACAAATAAAAGGTATTATACTCGGTCAGCTGTATGACGGGACAGAGCCGGTCGGTCGGCCCCAATAGTCGATTGAGGAAATGAAGCATTTTGGCTAGCAATTTTTTATTTATGGATTTACTTGAAATTTTTACAGATGGTAGGGAATAGTCCAAGGATCATTTTCTATATCATGCCGCTATCATACGCTAAAATCTTGGGGGTGGTTGCCACCCCATCTCGGGGGTGGGAATTTTTTATTACATTTTAACCATGTAATTCGATGGTAAAAAGTGATTCTAAGAGAAAAATTTTCTTTACATTTTCTTCGTAAAACTAATATTTTTCGAGTTACTCGCGCTTGAAAATAACAGTTTTTCGACGAAAAAATCGACTTTTTTGAAGGGTTTTTTTGAGAATACCTCGAAAAATATTCATTTAATCAAAAAACTGTAGATATCGAAATTGTATCTTTTTGTAACACAAACCAAATTCTTTTCCTATAATATCTTTAAGACCAATACAAACAAAAATACATCATGTTAAAGGTTAGCTTTTTTCGTCAAATGCACAATTTGAAATATTCAAAGTCAAATAATGGGAAAAATTTGCATTTTTCGAGGACAACTTAAATAATATTTTTTCATGTATACAATTAGACCTTCAAAAAAAATAATAAAAAGTTTCTAGCATGAAAATTACGCGACTTACAAAAAAATGTCAGTACCTGCTTTTCTCTACGAAAAAATAAGTGAAAACAACCCCCTAACTAACTTCCTTATTCAAAATTGGTCTTTACCTTTCTGTAGTTCATTTTATATTTATATTATCAATACACTCAAGGAGTTTGACTTATTTAAAATGCCTAATTTTGGAAAAATATTATATCTCACTGTGTACTGATTTTCACCCTTAGTAAATGGATATAATTACCTTCGTGGGAAAGCAACTTTGATACCCTCTCAGTAATAAGATACCTCAAAAATTATTTTGTAGGATTTTTAGAGGGCTATAAGACTGTAAATTAAATTCCGTAAGATGCCTTAGTTTTTAATTGGGGCGGGTTTAAAGGGCTCCAAAAAGGGGGTGTTTTCTGGTAAATAGAGGTTTTAAACAGCTATATCTGGCTAACTATTCACTGTACTAAAAATCTATGCACAGGACAATTTTAGTCATTAAAAAAGGTACAATTTAGTAGTTTATAATTTTTTTCATATCTTCAGTATTTTCGGAGATATTTTGAAGTAAAAAGTGAAAAATACCAAATTTCAAAAAATCAATTTTTCTTTAAACTCCAATTTTTCCAAAATTATGCATTTTAAATAGGTCAAACTCCGTGCGTGTATTGATAATATAAATATAAAAGGAACTACAGAAAGGTGAAGACCAATTTTGAATAAGGAAGGTAGTTAGGGGGTTGTTTTCACTTATTTTTTCGTAGAGAAAAGCAGGTGCCGACATATTTTTGTAAGTCGTTTAATTTTCATGCTATAAACTTTTTCTTATTTTTTTGAAAGGTCTAATTGTATACTTGAAAAAAGATTATTTAAGTTGTCCTCGAAAAATGCAAATTTTTCCCATTATTTGGCATTGAATATTTCAAACTGTTCATTTGACGAAAAAAGCTAACCTTTAACATGCCGTATCTCTGTTTGTATCGGTCTTAAAGATATAAGAAAAGAATTTGGTTTGTGTTACAAAAAGATACAATTTCGATATCTACAGTTTTTTTGATTAAATGCATATTTTTCGGGGTATTCTCAAAAAACTCTCTAAAAAAGTCGATTTTTTCGTCGAAAATCTGGTATTTTCAAGCGCGAATAACTCTAAAAATATTAGTTTTACGAAGAAAATGTAAAAAACATTTTTTTCTTAGAATAACTTTTTCCATCGAATTACATGGTTAAAATGTAACAAAAAATTCCTACCCCCGAGATGGGCTGGCAACCACCCCCAAGGTTTTAGCGTATAATAGCGCCATGATATAGAAAATGATCCTTGGACTATTCCCTACCTTCTGTGAAAATTTCAAGTAAATCCATGCTGGACGAAAAAATTGGGAGCCAAAATGCTTCATTTCCTCAATCGATTATTGGGGTTGACCGACCGGCTCTGTCCCGTCATACAGCTGACCGACTATAATAACTTTTATTTATATTTAATTTAGAATGTGTGTACTGATTTTCAGCCTTAGTAAATGGAAATAATTATCTTCGTAGGAAAGCAATTTTGATACCCTCTCAGTAACGCCTGTTCTACGTTTCGTTTGACCGACCGCAGTATGTTTCTCTACACACTCACAGTAATCAACTGTGAAAAATCTAGCTTTAGTAAATTCAAATAGATTTTTCAGCGCTGCCTCTCCGTCTATAACTTGTTATACAGATTTTAAATAAATTGGGAGGGTAAATAAAAAAATACTTGAGCAAATAGGTTTTATTAAAAACATTAGAATAAATGAAAAGAATATCAGAAACATTTGCAACGTATTGAAGAATGCGTAAGGTTTTTGAATTGAAAAAATGAAATAAAATTGGCCACGTGGTTCTTCTGCCATGTCAAGCTTTCATTAATATTCAACTGCCGTAATCAAATTCGACGGCGGAGTTTGCAATGCTGTTAACTCCCTGGCAATATAAAGGCCCCA
Source organism: Diabrotica virgifera virgifera (assembly GCF_917563875.1). NCBI lineage: Eukaryota > Metazoa > Arthropoda > Insecta > Coleoptera > Chrysomelidae > Diabrotica > Diabrotica virgifera. The sequence goes on from NC_065450.1 coordinate 180,344,560, forward strand.
AACTTCATTTCAGCTCTGTCTTTCGAGGACCAATATTACCCTCAACGTTGCCACTTTAGACAGATTCCAAAGAGAGTGGTTATAAAACTTAAAACGATATAAATCCACATCGGTAAAAACGTTCTTATGAAAATGATTTTAAAAGGGGATATAAAAAGTTATTTATGCTCCGAAAATTCGCAGAAGGATATATTCTATACAATGTTTCTTAAAACGTTTTAAAAATATGATAAAATTTTTCTTGATAAAGCTTTTGGTAAACTTGATTGAAATGAATTTTTCATTTTAGTACTCCATCCCATTCTGTCTCTCCCAATATTGTTACTTCTCATGACTTTTTTTATTGGTAGCTTTTACTCTCCCTCAATGATAAAAAACAAGTGTGAAGAAATAAACGAAATGCGGGAGACATGAATTATTTACTAAGATAAAAGCAGCTGTAATGGAATATAAAATTCAGGATTTATAAGACTATAATAAGACCAACAGCAATATAATGGATGTGAGACATGGATACTCAACCAAACAACAACAAAAAAGTAAGAAGAGACTAAGTTTTCACTCTAATGGCATATAGAATAACATAATGTTACTCTACATCCCACAAGACTGAAAACAATGGGAACCTTCTGTGGTTACACCTCCGAGGCTTCTACAATTTGCAAGCCATACGGATGCTGAAACTAAGGAAGATGAGGGAATTTTACAATTTATAATTCACGTTCCATCTGCTCAGCGGTGTAAAGTTCCAACGAGAATGGTTCTTTTCGTACTCCAATGAGAGTAAAAATGTAAATCAAAAATGAATATCCATTTTCAATTTCGTTGCAAAACGAAAATACAGTCGAGCCTGTTATATCTGGTATATTGTTAATATAAATAAATATCTTGTTTTATTATAATTTATTAAGAACTCCATGTATGTATTGTTTACAAGATTACAAGCATGCCTAAATCTAAAAATGCCAACGTCAAGTGACAAGACCACTCCCTTGTCACCTGTAGCCAACTTACGATCATATATTTACCTACATTAACCATATGCAAGACTATATACAACATTCCCCCTTTTTACAAAACATAATCTTTTAACGTACTTGGTTTGTTAATGCTGCGACCAGACCTTGTCACATAACCAGCTTCATTATTACAAGGCTCAGCCACAGCACTACTGCAAGGATCAACCTCTGTCACATTCTCAGAGTGATCCGGTAACACATTACAATGGTGTTTAGATTTTCTCACATGACTTGAGTTTCGTCTAACAGTATTACCTGTGTCTGTTTGTAATACATATGACCTGGACCCTTGACTCTGTAGTACCTTAGCTGGAGACCACGTTCTATTAGGCCAATTTTGTATTACCACATTATCCCCCGGCTGAAATGGAGGTCTTTCATGAGCTGTGTTATTATAATATTTTTCAACCTTTTGTTTGTTTTCTAACAATTTATCTCTAACATTTTCTACTACTTTAGGTTCTAACATTTCTGCTGTGCATGGCATGGTACTTCTTAGCATTCTACTCATCAATATCTGACTTGGGCTCACATCTAATCCAGCCACTGGTGTGTTACGGTAATTGAGCAATGCTAAATAAAAATCAGACTTACTTTACATTTTTTCATCATGTTTTTTATTATACCTTCTGCTTTCTCACTTAAACCGTTTGACTTTGGATACCTCGGACTTGAATTAATAACTTTTATGCCATAACTTTCTGCAAACTCCTTGAATTTGACACTAGCAAATGGCATATTATCAGCAATTATAAATTTAGGAATACCATGTACTGCAAAAATGTTTATAAGTTTTACAGTAACACTATGAGCTGTTTTATCTCTAAGGTTTCTCACTTCTATCCATTTAGATAAATAATCTACTAAAACTAAATAATCATTGCCATCAAAATACATTATATCTACACTTACTTTCAAGAATGGCAGTTCTGGAATATCATGTGACATGAGAGGTTCTTTTGTATTTGATGGTCGGAATTTTTCACACGCCTTACATGATTCAACCAATTTTTCTATGTCACTTGACATTCCAACCCAATAAAATAAATTTCTAGCCCTTTTTTTACATTTAGTTATTCCTATATGACCTGCATGTAAAAGACTAAGCATTTCTTGTCTCAAGGACTTTGGTACTACTATTTTATTATTAAAATACACTATACCATCTTTGACATGCAGATCATGTTTGACTTTATAGAATTCTTTCAGTTCAGTAACAGCAATATTTTTATTATTTTTTGGCCATCCTTCAAAATACCAACTAACAACCTGTTTAAGAACTTCATCTTTTATTGAATGTGACTGTAACTGTTTCAATCTAGACTCCGATATTGGAAGGTCTATTTCAATACAATGAACAACGTCAGCTAATGTAGGTTCATCCTTAGCATTATTTGTTAAGCAGTTTCTGGACAGAAAGTCAGCCACATACATCTTACTTCCTGGTATATATCTAATATTTAAGTCATATTTTAATAACTTGAGCACCATTCTCTGCAATCTAGTACTAATTTTACTTATATCTTTTCTTACTATGACAATCAATGGTTTATGGTCCGTTTCCACAACTACTTTCCTTCCATAAATAAATTGATGAAACTTCTCCACTGCTGCACATATTGGAAACAGCTCTTTTTCAATTGGAGCCCATCTAATTTGGCTCTCTGTATAGCTTCGTGAATAAAACGAAATGGGCTTCCCTTGTTGTAACAAACAAGATCCTAACCCCACATTTGAGCTGTCAGTTTGCAACACTATTTCATTATTCTTGTCCAAAATGCTAAGTGTACGAGCGCAACTAATTTTTTTCTTTAATAGCCTAAACGCTTTTTCTTCAACTTCTCCCCAATGCCACTCTATGTCTTTTTTAAGCAGCCGACGCAAAGGAAATGGGTCCTCTGAATATCTTTGTATGAACTTACTCAGATACTTTACCATTCCTAAAAAATTTTGAAGAGATTTTATATTTTTAGGGGATTCTAAACTTAATATTGCTTTAACTTGTTCATTATCTGCTTTAATTCCTGTTTTAGAAATTATTAGACCAACATATTTTACATGATCCACTTTATACTGTAACTTACTTCTATTAAACTTAATGTTATGTTCCTTTGCTTTTAGTAAAACTTTTTCCATTATTTCATCATGCTCCTTATTGGTTTCTCCTGATACGATGATATCATCAAAATAAACCTCAACTCCTGGTATGTCACCAAAGATGTTGGTGTTTAATTTTTGCATTACCTCCGGTGCTGATGATATGCCAAAAGGCATTCTTTTAAAGCGATATCTACCGAAAGGAGTACCAAATGTACATATGTAGCTGCTCTGCTTATCCAGTACTACTTGAAAGAACCCATTTTTTAAATCTAAAACACTAAAGACTTGTTTACCTGCTAATCTATTATAGATTTCGTCAGGACTGGAAATCAAGTATCCTTCTCTTAGTATACATTTGTTTAATTCTTTAGGATCTAAGCACAACCTTAAAGTCTTATTGGGTTTCTCTACTATTACTAAATTGTGACACCACAATGTTGGTATATTTACTTTTGCTATTATACCTTTGTTTTCCAAATCTGATAAAGTAACCTTTAACTGATCTTTAATTGATTCTGGAATTCTTCTAATTGGTTTTATTACAGACTCAGAATTATCAGCCAACCTCATTTTATAACTTCCTATACTTCCCAGCCCTGAAAAAACCTCAACATTTTTCTTTAAGAATTTTTCCCTTTCTTTCATATGGCTTTTTTGACTACTAGTTACAGAATCTACTTTAACACGTTCAACTAAATTAAACTTTATACAATCCTGTAACCCTAATATGGGTACTGATGCCACATTCACCACCAGAAATTTAATATTGGCCTCAACAGAGCCTATTTTACCAACTAGTGTTACTGATCCCAAAGGTTTAAATCTACTCCCATTATACACAACTAACATTGTTCTACTCTCTTCCAATACTATATTATTCATTTTACTCAACTCTAAAAAGTACTTTTCTGGTAGTGTACTGCATTCAGCACCTGTATCCAACTTAAAATCTATATTTAAACCACCTACCTCGACTTTCTGATACCATTGTTGACTTTGTCTTTGAAAATTATCTATTATATTGTTTTCTGTACTTACTTCTGTAAACAAAGAATCTAAACCTAAAAAAGTGTCCTCTTCCTCTTCAGTACACTCAAATACCTTCTTTCTTGTTGTGTTTGTACCAATGCTTCTTTTACCTTGTTTGTATCGTCTACACACTGCTGCAAAATGATTCATACCATTACATGCTGCACATTTTCTTCCATATGCTGGACATTCTCTTGGTCTGTGATTTTTGCCACACCTACCACAGCTAAAAGTTCTTCCTTCTGGGTCATTATGTACCTTATTACGAGGGAACTCATTTTTTCTAACAGCATATACTTCTTTCTCTTGCAAAAATTTTGATTGAATTTTACCTGCCTCTGTAGTCCTGCACATTTCTACTGCTTTTCTCAAAGTTAAATCTATTTCTCGTAACATTCTTTCTTGTAAGGCGTTATCATCTACCCCTATAACTATTCGATCTCGAATCAACCTTTCTTCTTGTTCTCCAAATTCACATAATTTGGCTTGGAATCTCAAATCTGTTACAAACTGATCAAAAGGCTCTCCAGGTTTCTAAACTCTATTGAAGAATTTAAAACTTTCCATTATTACATTTTTTCTTGGTAAACAATACTCCTCAAACTTCTGTATTAGTACTGCATATTTCTTTCTATCTGAGGCACTTAAATCAAATTTATTGTAAATATCTAGGGCTTCTTCTCCTGCCACATTCATGAATATTGCTATTTTTGTTTCATCATCTTTTTGATCATATTGAGTTGCCTTCATATATATTTCGAACTGTTGCTTGAACTTCTTCCAATTGGCGGCTTCTGCAGTTAGTATTAACTCTTTTGGGGGTTTGATCATACTCATTCCCTCCATTTTCTTAGGAACCTTGAACCTTACTTTTATAGTAATTTGTTGACTTCACACTTATAGCTGTTATAAGTTATATCATACTGTTATTTTACACCTGACACCATGTTATATCTGGTATATTGTAATATAAATAAATATCTTGTTTTATTATAATTTATTAAGAACTCCATGTATGTATTGTTTACAAGATTACAAGCATGTCTAAATCTAACAATGTCAACGTCAAGTGACAAGACCACTCCCTTGTCACCTGTAGCCAACTTACGATCATATATTTACCTACATTAACCATATGCAACACTATATACAACAGAACCATATTCTAGTCCAATCAGAGAGTGCAGCAAGCACCTCTACCGGTTTCGAGACTTATTAGTCTCTAATCAGGAGGCACATATGCTGCTCTCTCTGATCCAACCAAAACAAACCCCGGCGTGCAGTCCCGGATTGCAACGAACGAAATGGCATAAATGCCCTAGCGGCAACTGCTAGCAAAGACTAAGTTTTCACTCTAATGGCATATATATAGAATAACATAATGTTACTCTACATCCCACCAGACTGAAAACAATGGGAACCTTCTTTGGTTACACCTCCGAGGCTTCTACAATTTGCAAGCCACACGGATGCTGATACTAAGGAAGATGAGAACTCGTTGGAACTTTACCACGCTGAGCAGATGGGACGTGAATTATAAATTGTAAAATTCCCTTATCTTCCTTAGTCTCAGCATCCGCATGGCTTGCAAATTGTAGAAGCCTCGGAGGTGTAACCACAGAAGGTTCCCATTGTTTTCAGTCTGGTGGGATGTAGAGTAACATTATGTTATTCTATATTCCATTAGAGTGAAAACTTAGTCTTTTGCTAGCAGTTGCCGCTAGGGCATCTATGCCATTTCGTTCGTTGCAGTCCGGGACTGCACGCCGGGGTTTTGTTTTGGTTGGATCAGAGAGAGCAGCATAGGTGCCTCCTGATGAGAGACTAATAAGTCTCTAAACCGGTAGAGGCGCTTGCTGCACTCTCTGATTGGACTAGAATATGGTGCGGCTGTATTTTCGTTTTGCAACGAAATTGAAAATGGTTATTCATTTTTGATTTACATGTTTACTCTCATTGAAGTACGAAGGGAACCATTCTCGTTGGAACTTTACCGCGCTGAGCAGATGGGACGTGAATTATACATTGTAAAATTCCCTCATCTTCCTTACTCTCAGCATCCGTATGAGTTGCAAATTGTAGAAGCCTCGGAGGTGTAACCAGAGAAGGTTCCCATTGTTTTCAGTCTGGTGGGATGTAGAGTAAACTATGTTATTCTATATGCCATTAGAGTAAAAACTTAGTCTTTTGCTAGCAGTTGCCGCTAGGGCATCTATGCCATTTCGTTCGTTGCAATCCGGGACTGCACGTCGGGGTTTGTTTTGGTTGGATCAGAGAGAGTAGCATATGTGCCTCATGATGAGAGACTAATAAGTCCCGAAACCAGTAGAGGTGCTTGCGGCACCCTCTGATTGAACTAGAATATGGTGCGGCTGTATTTTCGTTTTGCAACGAAATTGAAAATGGTTATTCATTTTTGATTTACATGTTTACTCTCATTGGAGTACGAAGGGAACCATTCTCGTTGGAACTTTACCGCGCTGAGCAGATGGGACGTGAATTATAAATTGTAAAATTCCCTCATCTTCCTTACTCTCAGCATCCGTATGAGTTGCAAATTGTAGAAGCCTCGGAGGTGTAACCAGAGAAGGTTCCCATTGTTTTCAGTCTGGTGGGATGTAGAGTAAAATGATGTTATTCTATATGCCATTAGAGTCAAAACTTAGTCTTTTGCTAGCAGTTGCCGCTAGGGCATCTATGTCATTTCGTTCGTTGCAATCCGGGACTGCACGTCGGGGTTTGTTTTGGTTGGATCAGAGAGAGCAGCATATGTGCCTCCTGATGAGAGACTAATAAGTCTCGAAACCGGTAGAGGTGCTTGCTGTACTCTCTGATTGGACCAGAATATGGTGGGGCTGTATTTTCGTTTTGCAACGAAATTGAAAATGGTTATTCATTTTTGAAAAAGTAAGAAGATGGGAGAGGAAAATACTGAGAAGAATATTAGGAGCGAAGAGAACAGCGGAAGGATATATAAGAAGGACAAATTAGGAAATTTATAATATTTACCAAGAACCACAAATAGGTAGCGTAATAAAATCAAGAAGTTTGCAGTGGCTGGGCCATATAGAACGAATGAATGATAAAAGAGTGGTCAAGAAAATAGCATGGAGAGTACCAGATTATAAAAGAAAGAGAGGAAGACCACGAAAGCGATGGAGAGAGGCAGTAGTAGAAGACCTAAAAGCAAAAGGAAATTAGAGACTGGAAGAAGTTGACAAGAAACAGAAACCTATGGAAAAGAACAACAAAGCTCTGGGCCTAGAAGGCCTGTAAGAAGCTACATATATAGCTTTTACTCGCCACAAAATTTTCTGTTTTTGTACAGGATGTTTGCAAACCTATCTGATAAATGTTTGTCGGTGATTCTTTTTAAGGTTCCAGCTTCTGTCTAAGGTTGGAAATCAACATAAAGTTCCACAGGAAGTTTTCCGCAATATAATGATAAAACTGCAATAGCTACATTCCGTAGTTCAGGATAGAGAACGAAGAAAGGAAAAGAAATAAATAAAGAGGACATTATGGTAGCTATCGAATGATACCAAACACGACTTCCCACAGAGAGGGGTGGGGGGTAAATTTAATATTTTAAATACGAATCCCGCGATATTTCGCGAAATGAACATCACATCAAAAAACTGTAAAATACACTTATTTAATATTTTTGAAAAATCTATCGAATGGTACCAAACGCGACCCCCACGGAGGTGGGGTGGTGGGTTACTTTAAAATTTTAAATAGGAGCAACAATTTTTTATTGCAGATTTGGATTCCTTAAGAAAAAATAAGTAACTTTTATTCGAAGCATTTTTTAGAATTATGCATATATGGCGTTTTAATCGGAAAAACCCACTGTTGGAAATGGAAAATTAAATTAAAAAATGGCAAGCGCCCGCTAAAACGGAAAACTACTTAACTTTTTTTCACAACTCAATAGGTCCCCATAACGCTAGAGTAACTGCACATTTAGCATACTTTGCTCCCCTACTATTATTAATAATTGATTTCGATAAAACCATATAGTCCAGAAAGCCACCGCGCATCCGCTAGGAAAAATATTCTAATTCGGATTTTTTGCACAATCTTACTCAAAAAGGACTCCTTTTAACAAAATTGCATGTTGCCAGGACCAAAATGTGGTCAAAAATTTTTTAAACGTTTTTTTTTTGTTTTTTTCCTAAAATTATTTTTTTTGCCTGGAAAAAAAGTTTTTTTAGGTTTTTTGGATCATTCCAAACAGAAAAGGTCTTTAGTGACTTTTCTCAAATGATAGTTTTTGACATATAAGCGATTAAAAATTGAAAAATTGCGAAATCGGCCATTTTTAACCCTCAAAAACTATGTGAAAAACTGAAAATTTTAATGTTGCCATGGTAGGTAGATATTATTTAAACATCGATTAACGAAATCCCGAAGAGTTTTTTGCAATACAATATTCAAAACTCCTTTGTTTTTTAATTGCTAATCAAGCGTGCGCGACACTATTTTCCACCGACATTATGGTGCAAATGAAAGGAATAAATTCGTTATTTCGTAAACCGGCAACTTTAAGGAAAAATCCCGAAACAGGTCGATTTTTATTTTTAAGTTATGATATTGTGGCATATATGGTATACTAGTGACGTCATCCGTCTGGGTGTGATGACGTAATCGATGATTTTTTTAAATGAGAATAGGGGTCGTGTGGTAGCTCATTTGAAAGGTTCTTCAAGTCTCTATTCAGTAATGTAAACATTTACATAATTACTTATACAGGGTGTCCTTCTACTTCTTTTTTTTTGTGAAATAATTTAATTTAATAAATATTTTTGGACACCCTATAAAAATAATTATGTAAATGTTTATATTAGTGAATAGAGAATTGAAGAACATTTAAATGAGCTAGCACACGACCCCTATTCTCGTTTAAAAAAATCATAATTACGTCATCACGTCCAGATGGATGACGTCACTAGTATCCCATATATGCCACAATATCATAACTTAAAAATAAAAATCGACCTGTTTCGGGATTTTTCCTTAAAGTCGCCGGTTTACGAAATAACGAATTTATTCCTTTCATTTGCACCATACTGTCGGTGGAAAATAGTGTCGCGCACGCTTGATTAGCAATTAAAAAACAAAAGAGTTTTGAATATTGTATTGCAAAAAACTCTTCGGGATCTCATCAATCGATGTTTAAAGAATATCTATCTACCTTGGCAACATTCAAATTTTCAGTTTTTCACATAGTTTTTGAGGGTTAAAAATGGCCGATTTCGCAATTTTTCAATTTTTAATCGCTTAATATGTCAAAAACTATCATTTTTAGAGAAAAGTCACTAAAGACCTTTTCTGTTTGGAATGATTTAAAAAATCTAAAAAAACTTTTTTCCATGCAAAAAAAATAATTTTAGGAAAAAAACAAAAAAAAAAAACGTTTAAATAATTTTTGACCACCTTTTGGTCCTGGCAACATGCAAATTTGTTAAAAGGGGTCCTTTTTGAGTAAGATTGTGCAAAAAATCCGAATTAGAATATTTTTCCTAGCGGATGCGCAGTGGCTTTCTGGACTAATATTATATCAGCTTGTTTGAAAAATGTGCCTCATTTAGTCGCAGTAAAAGTGCATTTAGACAAGACGAAAACGGTGGGTTCGTTAGAAAATATATTCCCATGAGATTTTTTCCATTATCACATTTGTGAGACACCCCAGAATAAGTCGCTCACGCGAATAGTAGTCCAATTTTCTTTAACAATTTTTTTTTAATCAAATTGCAAAAATAAACTCTTTCGGTCTGAACAAAATGATCCTGAACAAATTTGTGTCAATAATTTATTACTAAGCTGTTATTTTTAATTGTTAACAATGAGCGGTAAGATCGTATTGACGCGGATGTAAATGTGAGTGCGAGTAAGATGCACCATTGACTGCCGGAATGGCATCGCTCTCGCACTCACCATTCACGGCAGCCTAATACGTGCAAGGCGCTCATTATTATTACTTATAAATTATAAGTAACAGCTTAGTAATAAAATAATGACAAAAATTTCTTCAGGATCTTGTAGGGGTGACTTTAATTTATTCACTTTCTGATTTTCATAATGATAATTATTAAGCCTTTTTCGTTTTTTTAAATTTTAAATTGCTTCTAACTCGAAAACGATCAACTTTAGAGAAAAATTATAAGATACCTGTTTGGTCCAGAATGGTCCAAAAAATCTAAAAAAAAAAGAATGTGTGTGTACTTTGTACGCACGTAAGAAGTTATACTTCTATTATATGATTATATGATTATAAACGAAATTAATATACTTTTTATTTATATTTTATTTAAATATTAAACTAATTTATACTTACTACTTCTCAAACATTTTTATTAAAACAGTGCCAAAAATTAAAATAATAAAAGAATAAAACACACAAACACATTAAAAATGCCACAAATGATTTCTGAACATTAATTGTCGGAAAATTTTTTAACTAAATACGTATTTTCTGAAAATAAAATTATACAATAAATATACTTACAATCATAAAATGTATAAAAAAAATAAAAAAATAAAAGTTTCTGTTGGGATTCGAACCAACTTACCAGCGCGGCTGGTATTGGCGTTGTATTGGGGTTCACTCGCATTAAACGCTTCTCCACGGAGACAGTGTGTCATTATGTGCGAAGATCGACTAACTAAACGGATTAAACTTTTGACATTTTTGAATTATGTAAATCAAATTATTTTGATTTTGAATTGAAATGATTTAGAATTGAAAAAATACAACAAAACATAGAGTAAGAAAACAATATATTAGGTGAATATTGATAGAAATTTTGATGATAATCAAATTATGTAAATAAAAGTATTACAAACTATGTATTTTGGTAGGTTCAAATAGGTAGGTACCTATGATACATTTACAATTATTACGTACCTGTTGCTTTAAAAATCACTACAATTATAAAGTTTTTTGTTTCTGTCCTCACAACAATAAAACTAATATATTACACATTTGTTTACCTTCATATTGAACAATTATTTATTATTGACAGATCATTTCAACACCCAATCAGAGCCCGTATAACGACTAATAAATTTCGCAATCACTTGCATCGTGCAAAGTGGCTATGTTCAAATATCATAACAAAATTTGATCAACTATTTTTAAAACACTTACCAGTGTAAGATTCTTTAGCTTTGAATAAGCGAGATCGTAGATTGTCCCGGTTGATTGTTGTTGTCCACAGTTCTCTACGCCTTCGAGCTAATAGGTTTTTATCAGTAATTTTGCGGACTCATACTAGTCACAGTTTGATGGGCTTTCACATTGGCATGCAACAATCATCTCTTCTATGTTAATAAGTCCGAAAATATAATATGAAAACTATTTAAAAAGGCAGTATAACCATTAACTAACTTTTTGTTTGTTGTTTCACTTCTTACAAATTTTAAAACGCAACAACCATACATAACCAAACCACAGTCCCACAGCTGTGCCACAGCTGCCATATTGGATAATTTTTGTCATGTCATTTGAACATCCAATCAGAACAAAGTTGTAATGTACATTTACAGAGTACATTTACTCTGTGTGGAGTATGAAGGGAACCATTCTCGTTGGAACTTTACCGCGCTGAGCAGATGGGACGTGAATTGTAAATGGTAGAATTCCCTCATCTTCCTTAGTCTCAGTATCCGTATGGCTTGCAAATTGTAGAAGCCTCGGGGGTGTAACCAGAGAAGGTTCCCATTGTTTTCATTCTGGTGGGATGTAGAATAGCATTATGTTGTTTTACATGCCATTAGAGTGAAAACTTAGTCTTTTTGCTAGCAGTTGCCGCTAGGGCATCTATGCCATTTCGTTCGTTGCAATCCGGGACTGCACGCTGGGGTTTGTTTTGGTTGGATCAGGGAGAGCAGTATATATGGGTTTCGAAACCGGTAGGGGTGCTTGCAGCACTCTCTGATTGGACTAGAATATGGTTCGGCTGTGTTTTCGTTTTGCAACGAAATTGAAAATGGTTATTCATTTTTAAAAATAACAAGTTCTTTTAAAAACTGCAAAAATATACAGGGTGTCCCATTTAAAGTAAATAAGTTAAGGGTATTTCCGGTGAAACCGGAAGTGAAGTAGTAACAGAAAATATGGCATCAGATGCCTTTTGCGTCACTGTACTTGCATGCAAAGTTTCATAAATATTGTTCTTTTCGTTTCAAAGATATTTGCTTGGTTCCATACTTTATTCCAACTCTGTATGTAACGGCAATTTTCTCAAAAATGAAAAATAGTTAAGCAAAAAAATGTATGTATTTTGTTTTAAAAATAAAAAAAAATAAAATTTTCTAAATAAATTAATTCGGGATCTTAAGGGATAAAATTAACTTACCGTCACTGTTACTCATTGTTGAATTTTTAAATGAATTTCCATAAAACTTTAGATGACGTAAATACCGGGCACCAGTTACCTCGTAAAGCTCCTTCAATGCAATATTCGTGATTTCATAAAACTCCAGGAGACGACGTAGATATCGAGCACCAGCTTCGCCGACTCGATAATACTCTCCAGCGACCTTAAAAACTCCCGAGTAAAAAAATTGAAGTTGTGAATTTTTATTTTTTGAACACTTTGAGATGCACTTTGGAAAATGCATTTTTCGCCTACAATGTAATTTTCATCTGTCGCTCATGCCAAGTGGTCAACTATTTTCCTGAAGCTCTGCCGAATCGAATGCAAAAGGTTTCAGAACAATCCGTCTTACTTTAAAAAAGTTATAGGTTTAGGCGATTTTAGTGCTTATATCCTCGCCTATATTTTTTGGTCTAAAAAATAATTGGCCCTAGTCTATAAGGCTAATATCCTAAGTAATTTATTCAAAAACTGAAAGAATTATACAAAAATTTGCGAAGAAATTATAACTTAAAGTGTTTCAGAGCTCATAAAATTTTTTCCAAGAACAAAGTGTCACTGGAAATGGAAGCATAAACCTTTATATACCCATCTCTTTATCTAGAGAGTAATAATTCTTAGGATAAACATCTCTGTTTCTACGTTTTCAGCAAATGAACCAGCCGATGGGACAGAGAGAAAATGAATTTTTCACACAGAGACGACGACGTGTTTTGAAACTGAATTTTATATTTTCTTGATGCCATATTACATTACGCAAAGTGAATTACTATTTCAAGAATCGTCTACTTTTCACCTTAATTTCGTCGCTTTTGTAAAGGAGCTATTTGACGTGTTCTGTTATAATATATTAGATAGAAATTTTATTTCTATATTTCTTTGAAATCTTGTGAAAAGGTTCCATCATGTGAAAAGGTTCGTCGTACTTCGTTTATGTCCCAGATATTTTATAGTTATATTAGTATGGTATAGTTAGACCCAAACTCAGACATCCAAAGTGAAAGTTATCCTCCAACACCAAATTGTTCTATATGGTCCATATAATGTTCAGAAAAAAGAAACACCATTTTGAGCGTCGGGTTTGGGGGGGGGGGGAGAGGGGGGACAAATCTGTAAATTCGTAGTTTGTTACGTTTTTCGTCAATATTTTTAAACTATGCGGTTTAGCATGAACAACCTTCTATACAATATTGTTCTACATTAAATTTGAAATAAAAAAGGCCCTATGCAGAACCCTTCTAAAATGAACGGTTCCAAAGTTAGGGAGGTAGCATAGTATAATTGGTCCAAAAAAAGGCCTAACCCAGACATCCAAAGTAAAAGTTTTCCTTCAACACCAACATTTTAAGCGTCCGGTTTGGGGGGAGATGGGGGAGAAGTCGGTAAATTAGTAGTTTCTTTACGTTTTTCGTCAATATTTCTAAAACTATGCTTTAGCGTAAAGATTGTTCTATAGAAAAATGTTCTACATAAAATTTAAAACAACAAAAGTTGTATACATAATTGTTATAAAATCAACGGTTCCAGAGTTACGGAGGGTGAAAAGTTAAGGATTTCGATACTTTTTATATTTACCGATTTCTCCCCCTCACCACCCCCCCAAACCCGACGCTCAAAATGGTGTGACTTTTTTCTGAACATTATGTGGACCATATAGAACAATTTGGTGTTGGAGGATAACTTTCACTTTGGATGTCTGGGTTTTTGGTATAGTTATACCATAGATTGCCCAAAAAATATAAAAAGTATCGAAAATCTCGACTTTTCACCCTCCGTAACTCTGGAACCGTTGATGTTATAACAATTATGTATACAAGATTTTTTGTTTTAAATTTCATGTAGAACTATTTTGTATATAACATTGTTTACGCTATAGCATAGTTTTAGAAATATTGACGAAAAACGTAAAAAAACTACTAATATACCGACTTCTCCCCCATCTGCCCCCCAAACCGGACGCTCAAAATGGTGTAACTTTTTACTGAACAATATGTGGACCATACAGAACAATTTGGTGTTGGAGGAAAACTTTTACTTTGGATGTTTGGGTTAGGCCTTTTTTTTGGACCAGTTATACTATACTACCTCCGTAACTTTGGAACCATGCATTTTAGAAAGATTATGCATAGAACCTTTTTTATTTCAAATTTAATGTAGAACAATTTTGTATAGAAGGTTGTTCATGCTAAACCGCATAGTTTTAGAAATATTGACGAAAAACGTAAACAACTACGAATTTGCCGATTTCTCCCCCCTCTCCCCCCAAACCCGACGCTCAAAATAGTGTGACTTTTTTCTGGACATTGTGTGGGCCATATAGAACAATTTGGTGTTGAAGGATAACTTTCACTTTGGATGTCTGGGTTATGCCATCTTTTGGATCAACTATACTATACTATATCAGATGATAAATATAATTTGTGTTTCCAGAATTTCAATACTTTTATGATGTTGATTAGTAACAAATATTCGTTTTATTTACGTTTGAATTCAGTCATTAATTCATTCATTCGCTCATCCATTCATTAATTAATTCATTCATTCATGAAGCGTTTCGCTGTGTGCAAGTACTTGGAGGGGATACGAGAAACGATCATGCGCGAGTAGCGGAGAAATCTTGTAACTTTCTTAAATAACTCATATTAGGTTTGTTCTAAACCCCCTCTGTGGCGCAGTGGTAAGAGCGCCTACCTTTGAAACGAAAGGTCGGGAGTTCGAATCCTACCAGGGGCAGAAATTTTTCATTTATTATAAATTAATAAATGAAAAATAGTTTCTGTCCTTGTGGGATCGGTACTCACCGGAGGGACCGCAGACGTTCGGAAACAATTAGCGTCTCTTTGCAAAGACAATAACGTCGACTTTGCAAAGTAACAAGACACTTACTCAACACACACACTACACATTACTCCCCTGACTTAGTGATAAGTTATACAATTACGTGGCTAAAGGTTCTAGTTCTAAACCAAAGCCAAAATCAGAGAAAAAAAAAGGTTTGTTCTAGCATCAGTTTCAAACGGTTTGAAACCATCAGCGAATAGTGGACCAGCGCGAGTAGAGGGGATAGCACTGGTGACTGTATTATGTTTTCTCACTGACCAACTGTTTGCTGACGGTTTCTGACTAGTTTGACTGTTTGCTAGAACAAACCTATTGTCAACTGAAATTGTCAAAGTGACATGTTTCATACCTACTGTCATTGAAGAAAATGGGATTTCGCAAATGCTGTGGTATAAATTGTATAAATACAACAAAAAATTGTCAATTTAAGTTTTATTCGTTTCCAACTTCTAAGAACAAACTAATAGAAAGAGAAAAGTGGATTTCCATAATTATAAAGCATAAGTAAGTAACTTCATGTATTTTATGCACTTTAGTCTAAACGAAATCCTAGTTAAAATCTACTTTAGGCTGTCATTATGAAATCGGCATTAATGTTGCTCCACAATATTGATATGATATGCAATTATTAAAGTGAATTTAATTAATTGTATTTTACTTGTAATACTGCATTTTAATAATTAATTTTATTTACTACATACAATGTTTACCTTTTAGTAACATAACATCATCCATCTTACTTTTTCTTCTTATTCTTTTTTGGGCTGTGACCCAAGGGCGGATCCAGGACTGATTTTCGGGAGGGGCCATGAACTTTTTTTGGGAAGAAGTACCGGGGGGTCTGTAATTTTTAAAAATTAGGGTTACAATGGTGAGTTTTAAGGCACTTTTCACACCTTTTTGAGTGCCCTAAAGACATTAGGTTTGTTGCAACACGACCAAGAACCATCAGATTACCGTTTCGTTACTAGATAACTAACGTTCCATAGGTTCCATGGGAACGAAATAATACGTTCCATGGTACTGCGCAGGACGGTGATCGTCGTTACGGTTTCTGGACCGTCAAAAAGTTCATGTTGGAACAAACCTATTCAATTATTAGAGTCAGTACCGATTCCTACACATTTCTTCGGATCCAAGTGCAGTTCTTTCAACAAGTTTAATACTATTTTCCCAATGCTTCTCCTGTCAGGCCTTTTTCTTCCCCTTTTTCTTGATTTTCACTAGTTATTTTATGTTCTCATAAGCGTCAATGAACAAGTTCATCGAAGTTCATTGACGTTCATTGAACTCAGGAAGATGCTGTGGATAGGTGTTGTTTTAAGGGTCTTATCTCCTGATGCGATTTTAAACTTTAACACTTCCCCTCATTGCTAGGTCCAGCATCTTCGTCCAGAAGCAGAAGGCCATCATCACGATGGCCTCTTAGAGGAATATTTTGTCAACCTAAGAACACTATAGACTCCTATAGACTCTACTATATATTGATTGTAGTCTTTCTCTATTTTCTTGTATCTGTTTAGACCTCTGAGAGTCTATCTGGTTAATGAATTTTGTGGGTTGCTATAATTTTGTAGAAAATCCAGCCCAACCTGAACGCATCACTTGTGGTGTGATGCATTTTTATGGGTTTGTATGGCTCCGTCTTTGCCCAAGAGTTTGGCGAAAGATGTTAAAGGTTTCGTGACAAAGCTTTGCGCTGTCATCCCTTTATTGTGACCATATTTTTCAT
The DNA here is from genome assembly GCF_917563875.1 of Diabrotica virgifera virgifera. NCBI lineage: Eukaryota > Metazoa > Arthropoda > Insecta > Coleoptera > Chrysomelidae > Diabrotica > Diabrotica virgifera. Next base: position 180,361,665 of record NC_065450.1, read on the forward strand.
TAGAAAAATAAAACGCAATACTTGCAAAACCTTTTGCAATACCTTTTTAATGTGCGAAAGTACCAATCAATTCCTTTGTTCTAAGTGCTGGTGACCCAAGTAACGCTTTATTTCTTATTTATTCTTTGTTTGTACAGAATATGGAAATTGATACGATTTTGATAGCTGCAAAGGTCGTTCTAACAATTGGCAGTTTGTAAAATTATCAACATTTTGATTTGCAAAAAATCCTATGTCAGTCTTAAAGCTTCCGTTACTGCTTTTGTTCAATTCTAGTACAGAAGACATATTTATCCCCTGTTTTGTACATAATATGTATTTGAAACTAAAAACATTTGAACTGTAAATATTTAAATTTATATTTTTTTAAATTCTCGGAGGGGGCCATGGCCCCCATGGACCCCTCCCTGGATCCGCCCTTGCTATGACCTTGACAATTATTATTCAAAATCCACGAGGAAAATAAACTTTCTGTAGCTGGCTGTATACCATAAATCACAAAAATACTAGATTTGTTGTAAAAGGTGTATTTTAAAATGCCCTAAATAAGCGTCACAAGACAAAACGTTTTCGGACTAAGAAATTCATCATCAGTGTTCTAAAACCCAAAAATAGCATGCATGAGCCACCAAAATGTGTTGGGTATGAACCCTTTAAATATAAAAGAAGATGTTAGGTTACATATTTATATAAAATGTAAATGATGAACTAGATATGCCTGGATGTTACCCAGGGCAACACAGGACTCTCCCCACGTGGTTGGAATTTTTATATCCAATATGTGAGGTTTTCTCCAAAAAATTTCAACCACGTGGGAAGAGTCCTCTGTTGCCCTGGGTAACATCCAGGGCATATCTAGATCATCATTTACATTTTATATAAATATTATATACGTGCGTCCATAAAGTAACTCATACATTCATTATTTCGTAAACCGGCAAATTTAAGGAAAAATACCGAAACAGGTCGATTTTTATTTTTAATTTACAATTTTTTGGCATATAAATCATACTTGTGACGTCATCCATCTGGGCTTGATGACGTAATCGATGATTTTTTTAAATGAGAATAGGGGTGATGTGATCGCTAATTTGAAAGTGTATTTAATTATCTATTCACTAATATAAACATTAATATAATAACTTAAACAGTGTGTTCAAAAAACTAGGGAAAACTGTTAATTTTATCAAAAAAATGTATAGGACGTTTTATACTTATAATGAATGTTTTTACTAAGTCTTGCGGTCAAAATATAACAAAAATTTCCACCCTCGAGATAGAGTGGCCCCCATGGTAAAAGCGCCTTTTAGCATGATATAGATTTTGATACTTGGACTATCCACTACTTATTCTCACATTTTCAAGCAAATTGATCCATTCTGTAAAAATTGCGAGGTTTTGTCCTATTTTAAGTTTCATTACTAGGACTATTAGTTAAAAATATACAAGGTGTCCCAAAAGTAGTGGAACGGTCGAATATTTCGCGAACTAAACATCCGATCGAAAAACTGAAAAATACGTGTTCAATCATTTTAAAAAATCTATCTAATGACACCAAACACCAACCCCCACTACATCCCATGGAGGTGGGGTGGGGGTAACTTTAAAACCTTAAATGGAATCCCCCAGTTTTTCTTGCAGATTTTAATTCGTTACGTAAAAGTCAGCAACTTTTATTCAAGACATTTTCTCGAACTGTGGATAGATGGCGCTATAATTGGGAAAAATGATTTATTCTGATACCATAGGTAAATTATAGAAACGATCTAATATCTGGCGAAATACACTTCCAAATGAGAAACTAAATAACAGATTTTTAATCTTTTTCGAAAACCTTTCGAATAAGACTAAACGTGATCCTCCAACCCACACCCTGGGGGTGGGGTGGGGGGTAACTTCAAAATCTTAAATAGTAACCCCCACTTTTTATTACAGATTCGGATCCGTCACGAAAAATTAAGCAACATTTATTCGAAACATTTTTCAGAATTGTTACTAGATGGCGCTTTAATTGGAAAAATACGATTTATTAGCGCCATCTATCAAAAATCTTAAAAAATGTTTCGAATAAATGTTGCTTAATTTTTTATGGCGAATCGGAATCTGCAATAAAAAGTGGGGGATGCTATTTAAGATTTTAAAGTTACCCCCCACCCCACCTCCTGGGGGTGGGTTGGAGGGTCATGTTTGGTGTTATTCGATAGGTTCTCGAAAAAGATTAAAAATCTGTTTTTTGGTTTCTCATTTGGAAGTGTATTTCGTGAGATATTAGACCGTTTCTATAATTTACCTATGGTATCAGGATAAATCGTTTTTCCCAATTATAGCGCCATCTATCCACAGTTCGAAAAAATGTCTTGAATAAAAGTTGCCTACTTTTACGTAACGAATCCAAATTTACAAGAAAAACTGGGGGTTTCCATTTGAGATTTTAAAGTTACTTCCCACCCCACCTCCAGGGGGTGTAGTGGGGATTGGTGTTTAGTGTCATTGGATAGATATTTGAAAATAATTGAACACGTATTTTTCAGTTTTTTGATCCGATGTTTAGTTCGCGAAATATTCGACCGTTCCGCTATTTTTGGGACACCCTATATAATAATCAGCAGTAATTGCAAAAGAGCTCTGAAATTCTATATTAATTTCAGAGATCGTGTGCAATTTGTTGCGATTATTTCATGAATAAAACTGTTCAAAACCAAAATTTAATTGTAATTTATTTATGTAAGTACAACACATTAAACACACAGTTTTTATAAATATAATATGACGATTGAAAGTCATCACTTTTATAATTTTTAAAACATTCATTGTCATTAATGTCACTGAATGTATTTTTTCGTAGCAACGAAGGGCATCTGACGTAATATGCTTAACGACGGGATATTATCAAAAATTATCACCTTAATTTGCATTTCTGTAGCTTTCTATTGGTCAGAATCTCCTATGAATGAAATAATCAGTAGTAATTGCACAAGAGCTTTGAAATTATTGAATTTTTCTCGAGTGACACTTTGCCAGTTTTAATTTCACGAGCCGAAGGCGAGTGAAATTATGTCAAAGTGTCACGAGAGCAAAAATTCTATATTAATTTCAGAGGTCGAGTGCAATTTGTTGCGATTATTTCATGAATAAAACTGTTCAAAAGCAAAATTTTATTGTAATTTATTTATGTAAGTACCATTAAACACACAGTTATTATAAATATATGACGATTGAAAGTCATCACTTTTATAATTTTTAAAACATTAATTGTCATTAATGTCACTGAATGTATTTTTTCGTAGCAACGAAGGACATCTGACGTAATATACTTAACGACGGGAGATTATCAAAAATTATCGATTTAATTCAGATTTCTGTAGCTTTCTATTGGTCAGAATCTCCTATAAATGAAATAATTACTACAATTAATTGTAGCTTAATCTTATGTAAAACCAGTATTATAAATTGTTATGTTCAGATCTTGAAATTAAATATATTATATTTATAGTTAATGGGATGGAAACGTAGTTTCGGCTGCAATGCTATTTAAATTGGGATTGATTTTTTTCAAATCCTGAGAAAACTAATAAGTATTTTTGAAAAATGTAAACGCAGAATGAAAGATTACGTTCTTACCGAGGCCAAGGGCCGAAAGTCACTAAAAACTTTTATAATGTTTATTTTAATAAGCTACAGGGGTGAAAAACTAAGAGAAAATATAGACTGATTTTTAATTTCAAATATCTCATTCAAAAGAAACTTTTTATTTATTGTAACGGACTTTCAGCCCTCGATAATAATTTAGTCTTTCATTCTGCGTGTAAATTTTTTAAAAATATTTATTAGTTGTTTCAGGATACGAAAAAAATAGACACCATATCCGTGGTGATATTTTCCAAATTGAACATTCGCTATCTTTGTCATACAACGCACTAAGTCAAATAGAATATCATGACAAAAAAGTGACAGTGATTAAATGTTTGACATGGCATCGGGAATATTTTGAGTTGTTGATTAAATAATATTGATAGTGTATTTGGTAAATAATTGATTTTAGACGCGAACTTAGTAAAAAGTTATTTATTGTTTATTATTTATGCAAGATCCAAGCAGAGAATACAACAGGATATATTCTGTGATCCAAGTAATTTGTTGTTAAAGATGTTCAAAATTGTAAGCGTTCCATAGTAGCAATATATTATTAAAAAATCACTTTAAATCTTTTCATCTTTTCTCGATTGAGTATTAGTTTTTGTTGTACATATAAATTATTACAATCACTGAATACATAGTTAGTGAAAAATTATCATATTTATTAACTGAATTAATAATTTGCAATTATAAAAATAACATTTATCAAAGAACATTCAAAAGCCATCTCTTTAAAGTTAGTTATGACATTGTCAAGTAGTAATGTTTACATATCCATACCAGTGAGAATTTTACTACACGTAACTTGCCGTGTAAAGACAGAAACAGTAGGGATATCCGTAAACTATTTTCGAATTGTACCGATGGCCTTAAGCTAACGTAAGACTATTTCCATTGTGGACGATATTATTTAAGCACGTGATTTAATTCCTTTTCCTTTTAAAATACACTAAAGGCATTTGTAGGAATACGATAAACTTAGTCGAAAACATCCTCTAGACACCCTGAATAATGTAATTCCTTTGTCATTCCGTTGACTCTTCTCACTTCCTCCTTGGGGACCGTTTTCAACGTTCATTTTGAATCGGATGCTTTATCCCTCTGAGTTGAAATAAGTGACATTTTGTGATTTTCTGTCGATCAACTGAAACCGTTCGCTTGAAAACAATATATGGGAAAAGGTTTTAAGAGAAATTGCTAGGATCAGATGATGAAATACCTTTGGCTCTATTTCTTAATACCGACGAAGATTTATATTTCTTTGGGAAAAGGAACTCGAGGAAAAGGAGCGATTACTCTTAACTATCTGATAGACTTAAAATGTAAAATGCATAAACAGCCGACTTTAACAACTACAAAACTTTTTATTAATTTCTGTCTCTTTTGTTATATGGGTGTCCTCGAAAATAGTGCGTTCCTTAAAAGTATATTAGGTAGAAGGCACCATGTAGAGCAAAAAAGTTTTATAACATTTTTTTCAACCGTTTGATCAAAAAAAGAAAATATATTTTGGTATGCAAATTGAAATCTGGTAACTACGTGCAATACAAAAATTTAAATGTAGATAGTCACAATTAAAAAATAGTAGTACTCTGGGCTAATTAGCAAAATACAAGGAAAAGTTATTTACCAGCAATTTTATTGCTGGAATCGAATCTTACGATTGTATATATTAATAATATACAGTAGGAAAAATGAAAGAATACCCATGAACGAACATATAAAACACGCTGTATTTTCCTGTCACCGTGTCTCACAAAAAATTGGCCAGCACAAGTACATGTAATAATTATTGTTACCTGTACTTGCACTGGACAATTTTCTCTGTAATACGGTGACAGGAAAATACAGCGTGTTTTATATGTTCGTTCATGGGTATTCTTTCATTTTTCCGACTGTAGGTATGCAAAGTCCGCAGATAGTGCTACTTTTTTTATAAACAAAATGGCGCCCGAAAATCGTGTTTTTTTCAATTTGTGCTCTATAACTCCAAAGATTTTAACTTTACACCAAAAATACTCAAATAAAAATTCACCGCAATTAAATTCTGCATAGAGTCGTGTTTTTCTCTATTCACTTCGACGAAAACTTTCCCCGGAAAAAGCGGGTTTTTCCAACAAAATCTTTAATTTTCAACTAAAATTTTAGATAAGTAATTGTTAATCAATAATTAAATAACTTGGTAATGTAAAAGCCTTTTCGTGAAGATTATAATTTCAGAAGCCGATGGAAATTAAATAAATAGCTTAGCAACAATTGAATTGTTAATTAAAAATTTACGGTCGCTATAACAACGACAATAATTACGATCCATAAGAACAACTATGATTTTTTCATAAAAAGACACTATACCTATCTAATGTACTTTACAGAATTAAAATTGGACTATTTAAGCAGCCTCAGGAATATTTTAAAATTATAAACAATTTTTTGGCTTATAAACAAATAAAATATCTCGGGAAATATTAAACTAAATTAAATTATGAAAACGGTATTCCAAAAGCAGCAGCAGGACGCTTCTTATAAAAGAAAAAACGTTTAATTATGACGAGTAATTCCTGAGATACAATCGGTCAAAGTTGACGGGAATTTACGACAAAGATATGAACAATAGGATCATAATTTTTAAACCGTCACCTTTTTATTTTTGTCCTCTTCCTCTACACCAATTTTCATATCTTTGAAATACTCATAACATATATTATTATAATAAAAACTATCGATAATACGTGTGAAAATTGCCAAAAATAGCAAAATTCCAATCAAAAATTAGGTTGGAGAAAATGTAACCCTCAAAGTTCAAAATCGGTATACGTTAAAAAAAAATGCATTTTCTCGGCTTCCCATGGAGCAATTTCCTTCATTCTTTTTTTGTTCCCCAATAGCTCGAGTAGAGCCATCAAACTAACGTATTATTAAATGTCACACTTGCTTTTGTTTTGTTATAATAGATTAATTTATTTATAAGAACAGAACAGAACATATTTTTTCCAGTTGTAGGCTTTTTTTAGATAAATTTACTAAAAGGGTACGTTTTAAAGTTAAAAACATAAATATTCTCATTTGAGAGCTGTATAATTATTTAAACAATTTTTATTTAAACAAATTAAAATTTTGTGTTATAATAAATAAATTAATTTATTATAACAAAACAAAACCTAGTTTGACATTTAATAATGCGTTAGTTCGATGGCTCTACTCGAGTTACTTGGGAACAAAAAAAGAATGAAGGAAGCCGAGAATGGGAAGCCGAGAAAATGCATTTTTTTAACGTATACCGATTTTGAACTTTGAGGGTTATATTTTCTCCAACCTAATTTTTGATTGGAATTTTGCTATTTTTGGCAATTTTCACACGTATTATCGATAGTTTTTATTATAATAATATATGTTATGAGTAATTCAAAGATATGAAAATTGGTGTGGAGAAAGAGGACAAAAATGAAAAGGTGATGGTTTAAAAATTATGATCCTATTTTTCATATCTTTGCCGTAAATTCCGGTCAACTTTGACCGATTGTATCTCAGGAATTACTCGTCATAATTAAACGTTTTTTCTTTTATAAGAAGAATCCTGCTGCTGTTTTTCGAATACCGTTTGCATAATTTAATTTAGTTTAATATTTACCGAGATATTTTATTTATTTTTAAGCCAAAAAATTGTTTATAATTTTAAAATACTCCTGAGGCTGCTTAAATAGTCCAATTTTAATTCTGTAAAGTACATGAGATAGGTATAGTATCTTTTTATGAAAAAATCATAGTTGTTCTTATGGATCGTAATTATTGTCGTTATTATAGCGACCGTAAATTTTTAATTAACAATTCAATTGTTGCTAAACTGTTTATTCAATTTCCATCGGCTTCTTTACGAAAAGGGCTTTTACATTGCCAAGTTATTTAATTACTGATTAACAATTACTTATTTAAAATTTTAGTTGAAAATTAAAGATTTTGTTGGAAAAACCCGCTTTTTCCGGGGAAAGTTTTCGTCGAAGTGAATCGGGTAAAACACGTCTGTATGTAGAATTTAATTGCGGTGAATTTTTATTTGAGTATTTTTGGTGTAAAGTTAAAATCTTTGGAGTTATATAGCAAAAATTGAAAAAAACACGATTTTCGGGCGCCATTTTGTTTATAAAAAAAGTAGCACACTATCTGCAGACTTTGCATACCTATATTATTAATATATACAATCGTAAGATTCGATTCCAGCAATAAAATTGCTGGTGATTGCTGGTGAATAACTTTTCCCAAAAATGGCCTATTCTCCGATAATCAGCCCAGACTATAGGTTTGTATTACAGTTGTATCTGGAAGTAATAGACCAAGAGGCAGCGCTGAAAAATCTATTTGAATTTACTAAAGCTAGATTTTTCACAGTTAATTACTGTGAGTGTGTAGAGAAACATGCTGCGGTCGGTCAAGCGAAACGTAGAACAGGGGTTACTGAGAGGGTATCAAAGTTGCTTTCCTACGAAGGTAATTATTTCCATTTACTAAGGCTGAAAATCAGTATACACATTCTAAATTAAATATAAATAAAAGTTATTATAGTCGGTCAGCTATATGACGGGACAGAGCCGGTCGGTCGGCCCCAATAGTCGATTGAGGAAATGAAGCATTTTGGCTCGCAATTTTTTCGTCCAGCATGGATTTACTTGATATTTTCACAGAAGGTAAACAATAGTCCAAGGCTTATTTTGTATATCATGCTGCTATTATACGCTTAAATCTTGGGGCTGGCTGCCACCCCATCTCGGGCATGGTAATTTTTTATTACATTTTAACTATCTAATTCAATGAAAAAAGTGATTCTAAGAAAAAATATTTTTTACATTTTCTTCTTAAAACTAATATTTTTCGAGTTATTCGCGCTTGGAAATAACAGTTTTTCGACGAGAAAATCGACTTTTTTAGAGAGTTTTTTGAGAATACTATGAAAAATATGCATTTAATCAAAAAACTGTAGATATCGAAATTGTATCTTTTAGTAACACAAACCAAATTCTTTTCCTATAATATCTTTAAGACCAATACAAACCGAGATACGGCATGTTAAAGGGTAGCTTTTTCGTCAAATGCACAATTCCAAATATTCAAAGCCAAATAATGGGAACAATTTGAATTTTTCTAGGAAAACTTAAATAATCTTTTTTCAAGTATACAATTAGACCTTTAAAAAATAATCATAAAAAGTTTCTAGTGTGAAAATTAAGCGACATATAATGTCGGTACCTGCTTTTCTCTAGAAAGAAATCAGTGAAAACAACCCCCTAACTACCTTCCTAATTTAAAATTGGTCTTCACCTTTCTGTAGTTCTTTTACATTTATATTATAAATAAACTCAAGTGGTTTTACCTATTTTAAATGCCTAATTTTGGAAAATTGGAGTTTAAAGAAAAATTGATTTTTTGCAATTTGGTATTTTTCATCTTTTACTTCAAAATATCTCCGATAATATTGAAGATACGAAAAAAATTATAATCTACTAAATTTTAGCTTTTTTAATGACTAAAATTACCCTGTACACAGATTTTCATTACAGTGAATAGTTAGCCAGATATAACTGTTTAAAACCTCTATTTACCAGCAAACACCCACTTATTCGAGCCCTTTAAACCCGCCCCAATTAAAAACTAAGGGATCTTACGGAATTTTATTTACACAGTCTTATAGCTCTTTAAAAATCCTACGAAATCATGTTTAAAGAAACTTTTTATCGACAAAAATATATAGAATATTTTTCGAGGTATTCTCAAAAAAATCCTCTAAAAAAGTCGATTTTTTCGTCGAAAAACTGTTATTTTCAAGCGCGAATAACTCGACAAATATTAGTTTTGTGAAGAAAATGTAAAAAATAGTTTTTTCTTAGAAACACTTTTTACATCGAATAACAGGGTTAAAATGTAATAAAAAATTCCCACCCCGAGTTGGGGTGGCAACCACCCCAAGGATTTAGCGTATGATAGCGGCATGATATAGAAAATGATCCTTGGACTATTCCCTACCTTCTGTGAAAATTTCAAATAAATTCATGCTGAACGAAAAAATTGCGAGCCAAAATGCTTCATTTCCTCAATCGACTATTGGGGCCGACCGACCGGCTCTGAGTCATACAGCTGACCGACTATAATAACTTTTATTTATATTTAATTTATAATGTGTGTACTGATGTTCAGCCTTAGTAAATGAAAATAATTACCTTCGTAGGAAAGCAACTTTGATACCCTCTCAGTAACCCCTGTTCTACGTTTCGCTTGACCGATCGCAGTATGTTTCTCTACACACTCACAGTAATCAACTGTGAAAAATCTAGCTTTAGTAAATTCAAATAGATTTTTCAGCGCTGCCTCTCCGTCTATAAAGTAATACATAATGTCTCCGGCCCGGAATAAGTATAAAGTAACTGCAAAAAGCCATATTTTCAGGAGAGCAAAAAAAACGAGTTTTTAATATTTAAAATAGGGATTAAATGAGGAGTAATCGTCCAGGAGCATCGGAATAACGTTTATTCTTACAATGATGGCTTTTATTTTTATCCCTATTGGTTCGAATTTCACTATCTTAATTTAGTCCCCCATTTCCAACCCTTTTTACAGTTGCGTCATTCTTCATCTAAAAATTGTTATATATTTAATATAATGATTAAATAAAGAGTAACCGTCCGGAGCGTCGGTATGGTCTTTATTCTTAAAATGATGGCTTCTAGTTTCATCCATATTGGTTCGAATTTAATTATCTTAATTTAATCCCCCCATTTTCGACCCTATCTACAGCTGCTTCATTCTTGATCTTAAAATTTTTCTGTACAAAAAAACTATTTTTAAATATTTAGTATGCCGTTTATTCTTACAGCGATGGCTTTTATTTTTATTCCTTTTGGTCAGAATTTTATTATTTTAATTTAGTCCCCCTATTTTTAACACTTTTTACAGTCGCTTCATTATTAATCTGAAACAAGGTCTGAAATTAAGCTTATTTCAATAACGACGTAACTACCCTGTAGCGGCTCAGCACATAGTTAAAGTTCTGTCGCTTTTGTATCATCTTCACACAGTATTTTAGAAGTTAATTACGCAATAAACAGGAATTGACAAAAATTGCAGATACGTCATTCGTATTCCGGACCGGCGATGTAAATATCAACTAAACCGATATTCATTTTGGCACGCGTCTTCAGTGTTTACAGTTATTCACCCCGTCCGCGTCCGTGTCATCGCCTCAACATCAAACAAAACATGAATTTGTTTTGTTTGATGTTACCGACATTGGATATTTCGCTTAATTGGTTATTAGTTTTATTCTGTACCAAACAAACAAGTACTTCGTAACAACGAGGAATCGGTATGTACAGTTGAGTCCCTGAATCTTTACCCATGCGTCATTATTTAAAGCATACGAAATAAGTCGATGATAAGTCGGAAATTGAAATTTTTTAAACGCAACAGCAAGGCACTTACTGTTTTTGCTGTTGCGTTTAGTAAATTTCAATTTCCGACTTATCATCAACTTATTTCGTATGCTTTAAATGATGACGCACGGGTAAAGATTCAGGGACTCAACTGTATTTTGGGAATTTGACAAATATTATATCCGTTACTTTGTAAAGGGTGCAAAAAGGGTAAACGGTGCAATATCTTAGAGAGCTCTATTTTAGTTCAAGAACACTAAATGGAGAGGCCTATACATTTTTTGCAAAATGTTTTGCCGGTACTTCTTGAAGATGGGCTTTTGGGAAAACGGGTAAACACGATGTGAAATGTGGTTTCTTCACGACGGAGCCCCATTTTATCCCAGTAGCATTTTACCAGAGCTGTCAAAAATCTTCTGGATAGCACTTATCCTCGTTGAATTGGTAGGAATGGACTCATTCTGTGGCCATCACAAAGTCCCGAATTTAGTTTACTGGATTTTTATTTTTGGGGACATCTGAAATCTTTAATGAGTCATAACTGACATAAAATCCAAACAGAAGCTGAATTACGGGAACGAATTTTTGACGCTGCTGAAACTATCTGACATATTATTTTAGTTAACTATGGCATTATTAACAACTGGATTATGAATTTGCTACTTTATTTCCCGATTTATTCGATCATCAAAATAAATTTGAAAAATATCAAGAACTATTATCTATTATAAAAATTGACGTCACAAAATAATACCTATACATCATTTAATTCTTTTACTTTAAAAATCAGCTAATTTGTAGTTTTCAAAGAAAGCATAATATAATGGTTTCCGACAGCAACATACTGAATTCAGCATCCATTCTAACATCTGGTTACATTAAAATATATACAACCTTTGGATCACCCATCCATATTGTCGGTGTCGTAGCGCTAACTATTCACTCCGCATCGAATCGCTACACTATACCACATTGTAACGACGAAAATATTCTCTTCCGAGATTTCGGCGCGTTTCGGTGTGAATCGATCTTGTCCGTTTCCGTAAAGTTCTAGTTCCCAATGTGGGTTTCGTGTGAGGATAAAGGATTTATTTATTTGGAAAGGATTCATTGAGTTGTCCCTGTTTAGGATTTTGTCCTCTTCAGGGTATGTGTATAAAAAACTCTGGGGCAAGGTGTGGTTGGCCTGTGTGTTTAAGTTGCCAGACAATGGTGGTTCAGCCGACTGTCAGAGATCAGAGAAGAAAGTTTGATGGAATTGGTGTTGGTTCCATAGACAAGTGCGTGTACTGTCCGTGCTTTGCCCTCGACCAAGCTCCATAGAAACCATTGTACAATGGACAGGCAAGCCTGCATTCTTCGTCGGCGGTCAGGAGGTGGTTTTGAGCATTGCGTGGACAGTGTGCGTTCAAGTGGTAGAAAATAGTTGCGGCTATTTTCTTAGGTCGAACAGGTATAATTTTGCAATGAAGTTGGGATACCGCAAAAAACCAACTTCTCTCTGTTCGGGGTAGGGAAGAGGAGTTAGAAGGGGAGAGTATGGTAGGCTAGCGGAGTAGCCTCAAGGATTTCTCCGTATTCTGCCGGGAGTTCGTCAATGCATGTTTGCATTAGAGCGGACGGTGGGTGAATCTTTTTCCGTTTGGGCTTTCGGTGGCAGAATTCGTGGCCAAGAGAAGAACAGGAACATTTGAGAGATTGTTGTGTGTCAGAGAGGGGACCGTTGATTACTTTAGATGTGAAGTTCCTGTTCAGAGAGGTTATCCTCTCGATAATTGTGGGAATATTAGAAAGGTTATGGATTTCATTAGACGGGAATCTCACTCGCAACAACCTCACTTTCTGTGCTCTACTGAAAAGGCTATAGAGACCTGCTTTGTACTCAATGAGGGGTCGAATATAGGTCTTGCAAGTGTGGATGCGAGTTTTCGTGTGTGTCAATTCTCCCTGAGCGAGGGTTCAGTTTCCGTAAAGGATGCGTAAAGGATTCCGTTAGTGATCGCGGACCTTAATGCCCATTTATCTGTCGTTTGTTTGGAGCAAAATCTTTGCTTCGATATCTACAGCTATGCCTGTGTTGCGTTGGTTTCTGATATTATTACCTCTTTAATCCTTTTGTACTTATGGAAATCGGCATGTTTGCCTTGTAGTGTTTCAATTTTAGTACATTTCTCCATCAGCCATGCATCTTTGGCTCTTTTTGTTGTCCTCAGTATATTCTTATGCAACTTTTTGTTGTACTCCGTGCATAAGATGCCACAAAGAAACAGCTTTAGAACAGTACTAGGGATGGCGGTTGTTGATAAAAAAAACCGGTTTTCGGTTATACTGGTTTTTATTAATTACGGTTTAACCTAACAGTTATAACCGGTCAAAAAAACCGGTTATTCTAAAAATCGGTTTTCGGTTTTTTAAATTAATATCCAATACCCAATAAGTTACAACGTTACATACAATTGGGTACGTTACATACGTATATTGGGTATTGCACAGTGGGATAGGAAAAGTGGAACTGGAGTTTCGAACTAGCCAATTGGGATCGAAAATAGAAATCAGTCACAAGTTCGCAGGACATAACCTAAGGCAGAAGGATGAAAGGTGAACTAAGATGATTATACATTGGATACCGTGGAACCACAAACGAAAAAGGGAAAGGCCACAAATGCGATGGTCAGATTCACTAAAGAAACACGGCGGGTCAAAATTGTTGAAAAATGTCCAAGGTAGAGAGGTTCGGAGGAAGACAGAGGAGGCCTATACCCAAGGATGAATGTTTAGGGCTGATTAGAGAGATATAGACTAGCTAAGGTACTCGGTTTCGGTAATCAGATGTGAGCAGCTATTTTTAAAAGCGGATGTCAGTTCCTAACATAAGCGGACAAATTAGTTTTTGAAAAACAAATATTTTGAAGGTCAAATAATATAATAAATTAACGCAATGAATATTTTGGACAAATTAAACCAATTGATTGAAAATACAAAATGTAGTGAAGATATATAACTATTTATAAGAATATAAAATTAATATGACGTAAATTAGACTATAAATGCAAAATTAAAAATAGTCAAACTTAAATTAAAACACATAATTAATCATTGTAATTCTGAACTGGACGTATTTTCCTAAATTTTTTTCAAAGTTGTTAAGTTTCTGTAAAAAAGATTAATTCTTTTTTACACAAGATACGCAAAACTACTTTATCTTTTTTCGTGGTTTTTTAAGTAATTGCAGAGGAATGATTTTTTTCTGCTGAGTTTATAATTTGATGATAAAAAATGAGTTTATTCCCGTTTGTGTACACCAGTGTATAGTGTATAGCATTATAACTAACTTGACTACACACTGTTGACAATGCACAACTGATTGATACTTTATTTTTAAAATGATTCTACAATTCAACAGACCTGCTTATGCTCAAGATCATCAAAATGGCCAATTCAGCCTATCACATTAAACACATTTCAGTGAGCGTAAGAGTCATTAACTAATATAAACATTAAATAAATAAAGAATGTTGATGAATTAAAAAAAAACAATATTTTTTCTTCGAATTCATTATTTTTCTCAGAGGTATTTTTTTTTTTTTTTTTTTTCGGAAGCCGTCCGTGCATGCACCCCGGTGGCACTGCAGCTTTTCAGCTTATTGTGCTTCCTTCCATTTGTTCTCATGACACCCAATCCAATAATGCAGTGCCCTTTACTAGCCTGTAAAGGTCCATTGGGTTAGTGCCATACACTGTCGGACTTGGTTTGCAGTCTCCATATATTGCTTGTCTCTTACGATCCAGCGCCTCGCAATCGCATAATAAATGTCTGACTGTCTCGGTCTCTCTATTGCATAGTCTGCAGCTGAGATCTCCGTTATATAGTCCTATCGTGTGTAGGTGTCCTTTTACTGGAAAGTGTCCAGTTAAGAAACCTGTAATAATTTTGAGCTGATTCCTGTTCATTTTGAACAGTTCTTCAGCTCTTTTTGCGCATGTCTGAGGTATAAATCTCTTCGCATGCTTTTGCGTGGGAATTTCTTCCCAGTATTCTTTGTGCTGTCTTCGTATCCAGCCTCTTAATCGGTCTCTGATTGTGCTTTTGGGCACTCCCAGTGCCGGTTCTGGACCGAAGTATCCTGTTGCTGATCCTCGTCTAGCAAGTTCGTCAGCTTTTTCATTACCAGCGATCCCTTGATGTCCAGGCACCCAAATGAGTTTTACCTCATTATGTTCCGCCAGGGTGTCAAGTTCTTCGCGGCATTCCCATACAAGCCTTGAGGTTATCCTTGGGTTCTTTAAAGCCCTCAAGGCCGCTTGGCTGTCTGAACAGATATTGATTCTCTTATTAGTATAAGTCCTCAATCTGTTTATCCGTGCACAGTGCAGGATTGCATATACCTCCGCCTGAAATACAGAGGTATATTCTCCTAGTGGGATGGAACCGTTATAGTTCCTATCCTCACTATATACTCCTGATCCCGAACCATCTTCTGTCTTGGACCCATCTGTATACCAGGTGTGGGCCTCATACTTCAGATGTCTGCCAGGATCTTCCCATACCTCTCTGGAGTGTATTTCCACCTGAAAAGGTATTTCCATTTTATATTTGGGGATACAATGGTCTGTTATCATCTCCCATATTGGATCCCCGCATATATCATTGATGCTGCAGTGTCCTTTGCCCACTGCAATTTTGCTTTGATTACCCTGCAGTCTATGTAACCCCATCCTTGCCTCGCCCTTCACTGTGATGTGTAAGGGAGGAAGGTCTAGTAAGGCTTCCATTGCTGCAGTTGGTGTGCCTCTCATTGCTCCTGTTATGCTGAGACAGACAAGCCTTTGTATCTTGCCTAACTTCTCTATAGCATTTCTCTGTTGCACCTTTGGCCACCAGACCAATGCTGCATACGTTATTGTGGGCTTTACCATCATGTTGTATATCCAATACATCATGTCCGGTTTAAGTCCCCATGTTCTGCCATGTGTGCGTCTGGTCACCATTAAAGTGGCCATCGCTCTTTTGGTTATTCGTTCCAGGTGTTGATTCCAGGTAAGCCTTGAGTCTATTATGACTCCGAGATATTTTACCTCCCTCTCCACCTTTAGGGAGATCCCCATGAGATTCACAGGTCCTATTCCCTCTAATTTTGTCCTTCTGGTGAAGGCTACTATTTTGGATTTGTGAGGGCTTACGGACAATCCTACCTCACTTGTCCATTTTGATACTACATTCAGGGCCTGTTGCATGTTATCCCTGACAGTTGTATTGAACTTGCCCTGAGCCAGAATGACAAAATCATCTGCATAGCCCAGGACATTATATTTTTTCCTGTTGAGCGTTCCAATCAGTCCGTCCATAACCAGATTCCACACTAACGGAGATAATACACCTCCCTGTGGGCATCCTCTGGCAACCCGTGCTGACATGGTCTCGCCCATCAGTGTCGAATATACCACGCGGCTTTTAAGCATGCATTCTATCCACCTGCAGCTTATTTCATCCACTCCTTTCAGCCGGATAGCCTTTGTGATTGCATCGAATGAGGTGTTGTTGAAGGCTCCCTCTATGTCGAGAAAGGCTCCCAACATCACCTCTTTGTTTTCCAGAACATACTCCACCCTCCGTACTAGATGGTGCAGTGCTGTTTCTGTTGATACACCTGGCCTATATGCATATTGGTCTTGTTCTATTGGTCTTTCAACCAATATTCCATCCCTAATATGTCTATCTACCAGTTTTTCCAATGTCTTTAGTACAAAGGATATCAGACTTATTGGTCTAAGGGACTTCGCAGTCATACGTCCACCCTTACCAGGCTTAGGTATGAATGCTACCCTTGTCGACCTCCAAGCAACTGGTACATACCCCAGCGCAATACTTGCACGAAGTATTGTACACATTTGCTTGTACATTGCTTCTGTACCTTTTTGCAAAAGTACAGGATAAATCCCGTCCGTTCCCGGTGATTTATATGGTTTAAATGAACTTACTGCCCATTTTATTTTGTCTGGTGTCACCATCTCTTTTGCAGCTCTCCAGCTTCCCCTATTTCCATATTTCATGGTAACTGGTCCTTCTTGCTGTAGAACTTCTGGTGTCATCATTCTGGTGACCGACCCAGGGAAGTGAACATTGAAGAGGTCCCTCAGCGTCTCTTCACTGGTCTGTATGTAATCGCCTGACTCCATTTGGAGCGTGGCGATATTGCTCTTAGGTTCTTTCGAGAGAACCTTTTGGAGTCTAGCCACTACTGCAGTCTGTTCTATCTCCTCGCAGTGCTTCCTCCATGATTCTCTTTTGGCTTTCCGTAGAGCCTTGTTATATTCAGTCAGAGCTTTGCGATATTCGCTCCACTCGCCTGATCTCTTGGCAGAATTGAATTCTTTTCTCGCATCTCTCCTTCTTTTAGCAAGTTCATTGTTCCACCAGGGCACTTTCCTGTTGGAGCTCCTCACTGTTACGGGACAGTTATCTTTATATGCTTCTATGACTATATCCTGAAATTGTTCAGTAGCCATATCTAGCTCTATAATAACTTATCCGGTTTTTCACCGGTTATTACTTTAAAAAGGAAAAACTGGTTATAACCGGGACAAAAAAACAACCGGTAAGACCGGTTATTAAAAAGTAAAAAAAAACGGTTTTAGGTTATAACCGGTAGGTTTTTACCATCCCTAAACAGTACTATACGTACATTAAAATACAAAGTCGTATGATACAGCAACCTGTTATAATCCCCACATTCAACTTTTCCCTGTATAGTATCCTCTTTAAATCCAATTCAAGTTATTAAAAACTTTTTGATTAAGTGCGAAGGTGTGTCACTTTATTCAGTTTCTAAGCGTCCCTTGGCTGTTTATTCATCGACCCATCCTAACAAGGACCTTGACATTGAGAGAAGAGCAAACTCTGAATGAACTCTCGCTTGGAACCTAGCCAACGGCCAACAACTGCTGGTAAAATTCAATCAATGCAAGTTATATGTACACTAATTGCAATATTGGAAACACGAATAAGCACTACAAATACTTAACATGCAAAATTTTGTTGTGATAATTCGTTTATTTTAGCGAAAAGCTTTCTGCAAAACGTGCTGGAAACTGCGAGGACGTCTATTGACGACGTGGAATATAAATTCCTAATATAAAATGACCCTAAATACAAATCTAGTTATATATAAATAAAGACAACTATTTGAAAAAGAAAATACTGCTAAAGTGCAAAATGGAGTCTATTTTTTATATAGAGAAAACGCAAAAACCAAAAATGTTGAATTTTTGCAAAAATGTCTATTTACCTACTATTTTTGAACAGTTTCTAAAAATTATTATTAAATTATATCAGATTTATTATAAAGCTCATAGACCTGGATCCCGCGTACCAAAAAATATTTATTAATAGCAAGCTGAAAATTTGTTAATAGCTTAACGGCGTCTAGTCGGACAAACTTTAATGTACGGGAACACTGGCACTGGCGAAGTTTTAATTGTGGAACAGGTTACAGGTTTCGAACGTCAGACTAAGAAAATGTCCCATGTATTTTATCGGACAGAACTTCCAATTTAGCCTGATCAAAGAACAATCTGACCCCAAAAAAATAAAGGAAGGATGAAAATTTGGGAATAGGTAGTTGAAATTGTCTATTATTATATAAGACAAAGTTTACGATTCTACATCCCCTCAATTTTTCAAAAATCTCTCGAAGGTAAAAAATATACATTCAAAATAAGTCCGGAATTGGATAAATGACTAATTCTAAGCAACTTTTTTTCCATAGAGTTTTTTCCCAAAGTTAATACTTTTCGAGTTATTTTCAAGTGAATATGTTCATTTTTAACAGAAAAAAAATGTTTTGGACGGTTTTTCGGAGATAACTCAAAAAGTAAGTATTTCAGCAAAAAAAATATTCTTAGAAAAATATAGATTATAAAAAACTGAAAAAAATGGTGTATGCTTGAGGTCTGTAGACCCAGTAGAAGCAGAAACTTATTTTTCCGTGGCCCGGTTATTTTTGTGCTTATTCCTCGTGACCCACTATCCCACTAATTTTTTGCATAGCCTGGAGTGTGTACAAGAAAACATATTTAAATATTTATTCGAGTTTTATATATTTTAACAGAGAATCATTTGCTCAAACAAAAATGTAATAAAACAAAATTTTAATCAAATATTAATGAGAAGTAGATGTTAATTTTATCCTCAGGTCCGGTTCGACTTTCAAATGGTTCCTATATTTATTTTTAAGGAAAAGCAGTGTTAAAACCCCACCTCACACTCATAGGTCGAAACAAAAGATTTAGAAATTTTATTGCTTTTTCTGCTAAAACTGGGTATCTACTCCTGGCGGCAAAACTGCCAAAAATCTACGAGTGGTATTTTTTCTAATATGTCTTTGAGTACCCTATCACACGATAGTTCAATTACTGATTCAACATCTAAATCCGTAGTACTGCCTCGGATTATACGTCCATTGTAAATGGATACCTTATCCACGCTTTGTTGCGGATGATGGGGGAAAGTATTCCTTCAGATTTGCCTCTTGCGTCCAGTCCTAACAGGTGTTTCTTGAAAGCTGCTCAAATCTCATCCGACAATGAATTTACGATATTATTTTTTTTTGTAGTTCCGTTAGCTTTGCAAAAGCTTTGTAATTACCTGCTTCCGCGCGACGTGTCTACAAATGAAGTTTTTTATTGCAGTTTGCACCTTCTCTTGTACTCTAAATACATTGCTACCTTGTAATGTCATATTTAAATTGTTCAAGAAGTCAAAAATATCACAAAGGTAGGCTACCTTGATTAACCAATTGACATTATAAAAACTGTCTTTAAATTGAAATATTGCATACTTGGCCGTTGGTGGATGTGTTTCTAAGAATATTGAAATCTCTTCCTTCAATTCAATAGGTCTTTCTAAAATATTCCTTTTTGATAGCCAACGCACTTCGCAGTGCAAAATAAGATCTTCATGTCCACTTCCCATTTCTTTGCACAAAGCAGTGAATACTTTAGAGAGTTCAGTAGGCGAGATTTTATGAAGTTTAAAAAATTTACACTCTCCATAGATTTGGTTAAAATCAGTGGCATTTTTTGGACAGCTAATACCTCTCTGTGTATGGTAAATGCACCCAAATACATTTTGGTGCTAAGGCTTTGATCCCCGGAAAAAGTACAGTACGAGTGTCTGCCATTGTCCGTGATCCATTGCTACTAAGTCCCACACATTTATTCTATAGCGCTTTTCATTCACAGTCATTTGTTTCGAGCTTCTGTCATATATTGTATTATCTGTGTACAATATTAATATACACGGATTATACGACATATGACAGAAGCTCGAAACAAATGACAATCGATAAAAAGCCCTATTCAATTCCATTATCACTAATGTAGCTAGCAATCAGATTAAATATTTCTTCAGCTGTTATTCTTGTTGACAAAGATTTACAAAATAGAAATTCTTCGTGAATAGTATTTTCAAAATCGTGTCCTACAAAACATATTAGATTAACATTATCTGATATGTCTGTACTTTGATCAAGTTGCAAGGAAAAATAGTTACAGTCCTTTAATGCCCGGTTGCACCAACAGATCTTAAGCTTAAGTCGAGAATATCATAACAATTAATATAATATAATTATAATATATTACAATAAGAATACCATAATATAATAATAGATATAATTGATAATAAGGTAAGAATCTAAAATTATGGTGTAACGTAAGTGATACTCAAGGAGGCCCTATTTATAAGTAGAGCTTAGCTAAGCTGGAGCTTAAGATCTGTTGGTGCAACAAGGCATTGTGACATATAATACTTTCTTCAATATTATCTGCCATCTCCACAATCCTACGCTTCAATGTGTTATTTGATAGAGCCAGCGAATTCACTCCTTGCTTTTCCTGCTTTTTATCACATATTATCCGAGATGCTATTATTTTCATTGCTATGACTATGTATTAATTTCTTGGCAAATGTGTGTGGATAACCTGTTTCAGCATTTAATTTTGATATTTCATAAGAAGCCAGTACAAGGTTTTCCTATTGTGCGTTCTGAGAAAATTCAAACGCATATTCTTTATGGTAGCTATTAATTCTCTCTTTTTATTTATAAAAAACCTATTCGGCAAAGCCAGGCGACCCGGCATTTTGCTTTCGTGGCCCGGTACCGGGTCGCGACCCACCATTTGGGAAACGCTGAGCTAGTGAAAAGTAGCTTCTTCTCCATAAAATTCCAAATCGAATATTTCAATGTGAAATAAACAAAAACGGAGTAATTTTCGGGAAAATTCATTTTAACTTTTTTAAAGTGTTTAGAAAAAGGATTATTTTTGATTTTAAAAAAACTTGTAACATTAATGCCCGGTTGCACCAACAGATCTTAAGCTTAAGTAGAGAATATCATAAGAATTAATATAATATAATTATAATATATTAAAATGAGAAAACCATTATATAATAATAGATATAATTGATAATGAGGTAAGAATCTAAAATTATGGTGCAACGTAAGTGATCTTCAAGGAGGCCCTATCTATAAGTAGAACTTAGCTAAGCTGGAGTTTAAGATCTGTTGATGCAACCAGGCATAAATGTAAGTAAGTTGTGCTCAAAATATTGTTGGTCCCTTTTATTTTTTGGTAAAAAAATTGCGATAATCACCTCCTAATTAGCATCACAAATAAATTTTTTCATTACCACTTCACAAGTTACTTTGCTTATGTATTATTTATATGATCTGTAAGTTTCATCGGTTCAAAGTGCTTATTTTTGAAAGAGCTGTAGTTAAAATGGCTTGAACGAGTAACTAATCACGATTTTAGGCAAATTTTGAACAGCCACAGCATAACCAATTTTTGTCTAACAAGAAAAAAAAAAAGCAAAAATATTCAGAAAAGCAATACGTACATTTTATTACCCTTTAAGATTTTTGGTATTACTAATAATTTTTAAGTTAATTCCGTGAACAATTCCATTTTTTTTAAATAAAAAAAAGTTTTATTTTAAACCTAATTTTTTTTCAAAAATGAGCACTTTCAACCAATGAAACTTATAGATAATATAAACAATACATAAGTAAAGTAACTTGTGATGCGGTAACGATTAATTTTATTTGGGAAGCTAATTAGGGGGAGATTTTCGCGATTTTTGTACCAAAAAATAAAAGTGACCTACAATATTTTGAGCGTAACTCACTTATTTTTAATATTAGAAGTTTTTTCAAAAAAAAAAAAAACAAAAATAAACCATTTTTAAACACTTTAAAAAAGTTGTAATGAATTTTCCCCGAAAAGTGCTCTGTTTTTTGGTTATTTCACATTGAAATATTCGATTTGGAATTTGACGAAGAAGAACCTACTTTTTATTAGCTACAGCTCTGCTTCTACTGGGTCTACAGACCTCATGCATACACCATTTTTTTCAATTTTTTATAAGCTATATTTTTCCTAAGGGTATTTTTTCTCTAGAATAGTTACTTTTTGAGTTATCTGCGAAAAACGGTCCAAAAGCATGTTTTCTTTTGTTAAAAATGAACATATTCACTCGCAAATAACTCGAAAAGTATTGACTTAGTGAAAAAACTCTATAGAACAAAAGTTACTTAGAATTAGGCATTTTACCCAATTCCGGACTTAATTTGAACGTATAATTTTTCACTCCCGAGAAAATATTTTTCACCCAGTATTTCCCAATGTTTGTAAAATGGAGGGGATGTAGAATTGTAAACTTTTTCTTATATAATAACATACAATTTTAACTACCTATTTCCAAATTTTCATCCTTCCTTTATTTTTTTGGAGGTTTTCGTAAAATTTTGTGTTCCCTGATCGGGCTAGTAGAAGCAGCGTTGTAGCTAATGAAAGTAGGTTCTTATTCGTCAAATTCTAAATCGAATATTTCAACGTGAAATAATCAAAAAACGGAACACTTTTCGGGGAAAACTCATTACAACTTTTAAAGGGTCTAAAAAAGGTTTATTTTTGTTTAAAAAAAAAACGTTTAATTTTAAAACTTTAAAAGTTATGCTCAAAAAAGTTTAAAACTAAACATTAAAAGTAAGTGAGTTATGCTCAAAATATTGTGGGTCCCGTTTATTTTTTGGTAAAAAGAATAGCTAAAATCACTCCCTAATTAGCATCCCAAATAAAATTTGTCCTTACCGCTTCACATTTTATTTTGCTTATCTATTCTTTATATAATCTGCGAGTTTCATCTGTTCAAAGTACTTATTTTTAAAAAGGCTGTAGTTAAAATAGCTTGAACGAGTCACTAATCACCAGTGTATGCAAATTTTGAACGGCCATAACATAACCATTGTTTGTCTAACAGGAAAACAAAAAAATCAAAACATTCAGAAAATCAAAACGTACATGTTATTACCCTTTGAGATTTTTGGTATTACTAATAATTTTATAAGCTATTTAAATTTTTTCTTCAAAAATGAGCACTTTAAACCGATGAAACTTCTAGATCATATAAACAGTACATAAGTAAAGTAATTTGTGAAGCGGTAACGATTCATTTTATTTGGGTGGTTTTCGCGATTTTTTTTTTTTGAAAAAAATAAAAGGGACCAATAATATGCTGAGCCTAACTCACTTACTTCTAATGTTAGAAGTTTTTCTAAACAAAAATAAACCATTTTAAACAATTTAAAAAACTTGTAATGAATTTTCCCCAAAAAATGCTCCGTTTGTTGGTTATTTCACGTTGAAATATTAGATTTGGAATTTGTCGAATAAGAACCTACTTTTCATAAGCTACAACTCTGCTTATAATGGGCCTACAGACTTCATACGTACACTGTACACCATTTTTTTCACTTTTTTATAAGCTATATTTTTCTACGAATATTTTTTTCGATAAAATACTTACTTTTTGAGTTATTTTCGAAAATTATTTGAAATATTCGATTTGGAATTTGACGACTAAGAATTTACTTTTCATTAGCTACAACTCTGCTTCTACTGGGCCTACAGACTTCATACATACACCATTTTTTTTTCACTTTTTTATAAGCTATGTTTTTGCCAAGAATATTTTTTCCGACAAAATACTTACTTTGTGAGTTATTTGCGAAAATTATTTTATTAAAAATGAACATATTATTTACTGGCAAATAACTTGAAAAGTATTGACTTAGTAAAAAAACTCTATAGAACAAACGTTGCTTCGAATTAGTCATTTGATCCAGTTCCGAACTTCCAAATTTTGTAAAATGAAGGGGATGTAGAAGTGTAAGATTTTTCTTATATAGGTAATAATAGATACTTTCAACTACATATTCGGAAATTTTCGTTCTTCCTTTATTTTTTTTTGGTTTTCGTAAAGCTTTGTATTCTTTGATCGGGCTAGTAGGTGTTTAAAGATAAAGAGAAATACACGCATGGTGTATGCTTGTATCGTATTTAGGACATAAGAAATAACCCACGAAAGTTAAGTTATTATAAAACAATTCATCCTATGAAAGTACATGTTTTGTGAGCTCATGAAACTCCAAAGGTTTTCCTGAGAAATTCTAAGCAGTCTATATATTACGTGACGTCTAGCCCGGTTTATTTCTTTGTAATTATTCATCTCTGCTGTCTGCGGATAGAATTTGGGTAAAATGAGTGAGAACGATGTATTCAAAGACGTATCATTAATATCATTTTGGCAAAGAAAACTTTGTCTGTAAGGAAATGAAAGTTTTTTTTAGTTGAGTTAAAGGATCCCACAAGCGTGCGAGAGTTAGCTTGTAGGGTTAGAAATACTACAGTATCGTTATAGAAATGTCAAAGGTGACATAGGCACGTTACAATTTTAAGTTTTAGTGGTATAGTAAGGTAGATTTTAGTTAAGTATTGTGTTTATATTATACCAGGGCATTTAGCACTAAAAAGAGATATAATAAATTGATTTTTAAATACATCACCTAGAGACTTGCAACATTTTGCATTGTGTTCAGGATGACGTCAGGAAAAAAGTATACAATAAAAAATAGGTGGAAATGCATAATCCCATTTTGAAGTGCATAACATGCATCCAAAAGAGCGGTAAACATGTCGAAATCATCAGTATAGTAAGGGCCAGATTTTGTTATTCAGGTGGTTTTTGGGGTCACTGAATAAGAATACGCAATCAGAACCGACCCCCAGTGCACCTGGTGCCCAGGGTTACTGCTGAGGCACGTCATATGGAGTTTCGAGTTTATTTCTTGGCACTAAATTAATGCAAACAGATTACTCGGGGATGTTTGGGAACGCCGAACACGAATACGTCATCAGAACCGATTTCAAGAGCACCTCGTATAGCACCATAAAGCAGCATAAAGTAAGACCGAGAACACGTAGCAGCGAAGTAGGCGGACCCTCAATGCCAATTTTAGGTCTCTGTTACATAACACCTTGGACATCCTTCTAAAAGCGGCTCTAATTTCGCCGTGACTTTCTGCGTTACAATTTAGTTGCTGTCCAAGGTAAACGATTTTATCAACTTGCTCAAGTTTGGTATTATTTACATATATAGACGGTTTTATATGCTGCTCTTTACTTATTACGAGTATTTTTGTTTTCCGTATGTTCAGATCTAGACCTGCCTCCCTACAACTCCCAACGACACTAGGGTAACCTTAAAATTCGTGTTCAGTAACCTCAAA
This sequence comes from Diabrotica virgifera virgifera, assembly GCF_917563875.1. Lineage (NCBI taxonomy): Eukaryota > Metazoa > Arthropoda > Insecta > Coleoptera > Chrysomelidae > Diabrotica > Diabrotica virgifera. Next base: position 180,387,343 of record NC_065450.1, read on the forward strand.
AAACCACGAGTAATCTGTTTGTATCAATTTATTGGCGAGAACCCTCGAAACTCTAGTAGATGACGTACTTCAGCACTGACCCTCGACATCAGGTGATCCGTGGGTTGGTTCTGATGCGTACTCATATTTCCAGTGATCCCAAAAGCGATTCCAAAACCCCCTAAGTAATTAAACGTGGCCCTTAATATTCTGAATTTGATATTTTTATACAATTTTGGATGCATTTATGCACTTTAAAAAAATGCAATTATGCATTTTTAGCCATTTTCTATTTATGTAGACTGTTTTCCCGATATGACGGTGAACCCAGTGCAAAAAGTTACGAGTCTCTAGGAGCTACATATTTAAAAATCGATTTATTGTTTCCTAAATGCTCCGGTCTATATGGGACAAAACCACAATTCATTGTAATGATTATTTCATTCATAGAAATTCTGACCAATAGAAACCTTCTTCTTCTTCACGTGCCATATCAGAATTATTCGACGTTGGCGATGACCATTGCGAAGGCTTCTCGGTCTTCTGCAATATGGAATAATTATTGTCCTGCATTTGGTATCTGAGTCCATTCTCGAAAGCTTTTAACCAAGAAACTTGTTTTCTTCCTACACCTCTACGGCCCTCTATTTTGCCTTTAAGGATCAGTTGTAATATTTTATATTGACTTCCCCTCACTATATGTCCCAGATGAGACATTTTTCGATGTTTAACAGTCTTTAGTAGTTCTCTATCTCTGTTGACCCTCCTTAGTACTTCTTCATTAGTTTTCCTTGATGTCCAAGGTATCTTCAGCATTCGTCTATGAATCCACATTTCCAATGCTTCAATTTTGTTCATGATCGATACTTTTTTCGATACTTTTAGCGTCCACACTTTTGCACTATACAAAAGTACGGACCAAACATAGCACTAAACCATTCTTTGTGTTAGTTCTATACTGAGATGATTATTCCAAAGAAATGACTTCATTTTTATAAAAGTAGTTTTAGTCGTTGCTATTCTAAGTTTTTTTCTATATCTGGATCTAGTTGGTCCGTTATCACAGTTCCCAAATATGTCATTTTTTGAACTTTCTCAACTTGGACTCTGTTTAATTGAAGCTTTGCATCGGGATGTAAGTCACGACTAAACACTAAACATTTGGTTTTGTTTGAGTTTATTTTAATGAATAGAAACCTACAAAATAAAAATTACAGCAAAAATTACACTCACCCATTTGTCTACTCAACAATTATCGCTTGATTACAGCGATTATTTTTTAATGATTTTAACTTCCAATCGTGTAGTAAGAGTTTTCATCACGTGTTTAATTCTGTCCAATCAGATTACTATTACATCGGTAATTTTCCACTGTACAAATTTACAGTGGGAATTTTTTTAAGTAGATTGTTTCTGTTTAATTGCAACCAGTTTCCTAGTTTTGACTACTGTCACATTTAAGAAAATATCCATGGTAAACTTTTAGTTCTGCATTTAATATCAAATTGTCACGAGGAGAACACAAATCGGCAAATTTAAGTCGAGTTTCCTTCTGTAAGATTATTTCATGAATAAAACTGTATTTATAAATAATATTAACTAATATTTTATTAATATCTTCGTCTAAATATTTGCTAACTGTACTGTTCACTTTTACAAGTTGAAAAATGCCTGTCACATTAACTGGGATCAATGGCACTAAATTGTTTTATACAAAGACTTGAATTTTATATGTAAGTATTAAAAAATATCCTTACGAATATCACACGACAGTAAGAATAAATAAGAAAATAAACTTTTTCTTAAACTGGTTGTCATTGGGCAATTGCCACTCGAGCCCTGCGGGATCTTGTGTCTATTGCCAGACAACAAGTTTTTGAAAAATTGTCGCATTATTGTCAATTTATTCTCACTCTCTTGTGATATCAATGCTGATAATTTTTGATAATTTCCGTCTTGAAGTATTTTACGTGCCCTTTGTTGATACGCAAAAATACATTCAGTGACACTAATGACAATTCATGCTTTACAACTTATCACAGAGAACAACAAGTAACAGATTTATCAAATAACATTCAGGCGAAGATATCAATAAAATATTGGTTAAAACTTTTTAAAAACACAGTTTTATTCATGAAATAATCTTAACGAATTACATTCAAGCTCGAAATATTGATTTGATTTGCCCTCGTGACACTTTGATTCGTGACTCACTTTTGGGACATGAAATTAAAACTGTCAAAGTGTCACTCGGGATACAGATCGATAATTTTAGAGCTCTTGTGTAATTTCTACTGAAAATTGCAGTTTTACCAGAGAACGGCAGTTCTCGCCAGTGGCCCCTACACCCCCTACACGCGACACTATATTATACACGAAATTTTCGATTTTCTAAATCTGACTGTATTGAAAATTGGGCCAACTCACATCTTAAAGTTCAGAAAAAGAATCACCCATTCATATGTCAATCATCCATTTTGGTCCAAGGGTGTGGATTTTACGGCCCTTCCTATTTAGGGTCTGTTTTTCGTTCTCGTCACCAAAAACTTCGAAAATTTAACTCCGACCTTTGCGGCTTCTAATAGAAGCGATCATTACCTTTCCAACGCATGTCTAATTTTGAAAATTGGTTATAGCGTTCAAAAGTTACCGAATTCAGAAGTATGAGTCAATTTTTATTTAAAAAAGGAATAATGTTTGTGGATATGTATTTCTACTCAACTAATAATACATTTCTACTCAACTAATCACTTTTCGGAAGTTATCTAAATGTTCTTGTCCTTAAACAAACAGATTTAAAATTCCAAATCTCTTTACCATTAGTTTTTCTAAAAACTAATAATTACAGCTACCTGCGGATTCTACCTTTCACGTAACAAAACAAATGTCTTTAATTCTTCATGGAAAAACTCATTAAGCAGAAACCACCTTGCGTGAAAGCTAACTTCTAATAAATATTTACAAATCAATATACAGGGTGTATCAAATTTATGTGCGCGCGTTATATTAAAAAAATTAAATTTTTATTCTATCTTTGATTGATAAATTGATACACAATATTATGTATGTATGTGTGTGGAAAAGTTAAACCGATCTGATTTTTTTTTCTGCGTTTGAAGAGGGAGTGAGGACCGATTCAGAACCGGTGTAGTTTGTGAGTTTTGACTACCCATAAGCCAGCTATAGGACTTGGTAGGTACAAAACGGCATATATTTTGGCGGTATATATCTTCGGTTCAAGAAGAGATAGGAGAACAGTAAATACACCAAATCACTAGCGTTGAGCTAAGCTTTCAAATGATGTCTAAGCTGTCAGAATCACACACGGCTCAGTATAGCCGAAAAACTGAAAAACTAAACTTTGAAAATTTTTGTTTTTCGACAATTACTCAAAATTTCAACCTAAAAATTACTGAGCGTTTGTAGAAGGACTCTAGACAAATCTAACGGTGTATACTTTATATCCGGGAAAGTTCGAATTTTTAAGTTATAGGCTTCATAAATATGATCAAATCTATTTCTTATGGGAAAAACGGTTTTTCAAGCTCAATAATTCCTTTAATAGCTTCAGTTATCATACTTGACCTTAGATTCATAAGATACTACTTATCAATACGTTTCAAACTCATGTTTAGTGAACAAAATCGGTTAAGTCGTTTAGAAGTGATTAAGCTACAAAAGTATAATCCAATTAACGATAATTCCCTAAGTGGTTTATTTAGTTATAGTGGTTACGACGCTAATTTTATCTGGCAACGGGCAATCCGAGTTCATTTACCGGCCATCCAAATATTTTTTTTCAATCTGTTTCGAATAAAAAAAATCTAGTGTACATTCGATGGACACCAGATCATTTGGGAAATAATGCGACAAAGGTGACAATTTATAAAGCTTAACGTGTAATCGAGAAACATTGCATTCAACTTTACACATTTAATTTATAAATAATTTTGAAAAACTCCTGATACAAGAATAAAAAAACCGCTGAACGCCGTAAAAATGAGTGGCGCATACAATATTCCAGCTACAAAAGATCTGATATGAATATTACGTGGCACGAAAATGTATTTTCATTTTGATGAAAAACAAAATTCTAGTTTTATTTTAGAAGATTTCTTCATAATATTTGCTAAATTTAAAGTAAACACGCCACAAAAGGGTTTCAAAATTCAAACTATATCAAAGTTACTCTTTTGTGGGGCGTTTTACTTCAAATTGGGCAAATATTATGAAAACATCTTTTAAAATAAAACTAGAATTTTGTTTTGCATCAAAATGAAAATACATTTTCGCGCCACGTAATATTCATATCAGATCTTTTGTAGCTGGAATATTGTGTGCGCCACTCATTCTTTGATATTTTCTACTTCCACTTAGGAAATCAATTAAAAAACAAATAAAAACTTTTATAAAGAACTCACGATACTGTCTACAACTAGCAGACACAGATTATAATTCAGCAATAAGCTAGTCAATTTTGATATTACCAACCTAGTCCCTAATGTATTCCCAAATTAGAGGGGAATGATACATTCACAAGATATCTGGAAGAATTTGAGCAAAACACGATCAAAATATTTGTACAAATACGACCAAAAATCCAAGTATGGCAGCGTTTCTCAACGTTTTACCATTTGCGCCCCAATTTTCCATAATTATTTTCACCGCGCCCCCCTCGTTCAATAACAATATATCTATGCAATAATATATAATATACCTTGAGCAGCATGAAACCTAATAAACTAAAAAGACATTGGGAAACGCTTCACAGTGAGTACATTAACAAACCCCGAGAATTCTTCGAGCTAAAATTAAAATGGCGTGAAAAGCAAAAATTAGTTTTAATAAAAATTTTGACTGTGAATGAAATAGCTTTACTTGTCTCTTATAAAGTCTGATATTAAATAGCCAGATCTAAAAGCCTAACACTATTGGTGAAGATCTTATATTACCAACTGCAATCAAAATTGTAGAAACTGTGTTTGGAGATAATTTTGCTAAAAAATTGGAGTTTATGCCTCTATCAAATGATACTATTGCCCGCCGAATTAGTGATATAGCTGAATATGTACAGGATCAGCTAATCAGGAAGTTGCGTGAAAAGCTGTTTTCGATTCAGCTTGATGAGGCAACAATAGCAATACATATGCTCATTTTATTGCCTACGTTCGATTTTGTGATGGCAGATCAGTAGTAGAACTACTTTTCTGCAAACCAATAGAATTGATAGCAAAGTCGCTTGCATTATTTGGTATGTTAAATGATTATATAAATGAATCAAAAACAGAGACACTGTATGATCAACAAAGAAGCTCTGGCTTGAATATTGTGCTAACTACGATTGTAACAATAGTTAATTATCTACATAAAAATGGGACCTTTGAAAACTAGAATCTTTTCTGTACTTTGCAAAGACATGGATGCGGTACATTCAGCATTATTATTTTATTGTGAGGCAAGCTGGTTATTACGTGGGAAATTTTTACGTGTTTTGAATTAAGACATGAAATCGCCATTTTTCTAGAAGAAGAAAAGAGGCCGCAAGCCAAGATGTTTCACGATGGTTTATTTTTGATGAAATTGAGTTACTTGGTTGATATATTCGAGAAACTAAATATTTTGAACTTATAACTTCAAGGGGCCAATACGAATATATTTGATACGAATGATAAAGTTAATGCTTTCTGTAGAAAATTGAAATTGTGGAGCAGAAATTCAAAGCAAAAAACCTAGAAATATTTGAAAATGTGGATGAATGTTTTAAAACTTACCAGGTTGAAGCACAACACGTGAAAGTTGTTTTTGTAATCATTGAAAATCATTTAGCAATGCTGACAAAAATTTTTAAAATATACTTTTTTGCCGACGACCATTTAATAAGTACCTAATAGTTATGAGTGGGTCGGGAATCCGTTTCAAATAACACCCGAAGAGCTCTCTACTGCAGAAGAAGAAACCTTCATAGACTTCACAGCAAATGCCGAAATCAAGAAACAGTTTAATATTAGATCCCTCTTTGAATTTTGGGCAGGGGTAAATGATGAGTTTTCTGCACTGAAACCAGAGCGTTCCGTATACTATTACCGTTTTCACCATCCTACCTTTGCGAAACAGGATTTTCCGCGATGGCTGCTTTAAAGACCAAATATAGATCGCAGCTAAATATAGAGAAAGAACTGAGAGCGCCTATTTCTAATATTACACCCTGTTTCGATAAGTTTTGATCTGCAAAAGAGGCCCAAGGAAGTCATTAATTTACATTAAACTTGTTGATTTAGTGTTCAGTGCTCATAACTATGTATAGCTCCTTGTTCACGGGTATTTTATTTTTTGTTTGTCAGAATTTTGTTTTGCTTTGATTTTAGTAAATTAGTCAATGTTTTAAGTGTTTTTTTTTATATTTTCACGCCCTCCATGGCTAAAAGCGCGCCCCCTAGGGGGGCGCGCCCCACAGGTTGAGAATCACTGAAGTGTGGTGAAGATATATCGAATATAGCAGATCCTTCAAGTTTTTCGGATCAATTAGTTTCTTCATCTTTGCTCTTTGACCTCTTATAAAGCGCCATGATTCAGTTTAAGCAGATCACAAAATTAGCACCAGATAAGTTAGCAGACAATTTGATATTTCTAAATCAAAAGTTGACAGAGTATTAAAAAATAATAACTTACACCCTATTATCATGAACCATTTAGATTACGAATATTCCTTAAACCGGAATATTCCTATAACCGGTATTCTAATAAGCGGGTTTTTGTAATACAAATCAGAATATTTTCTTGACGAGGGGGCAAAGAATAGTTTTAGGAAAATATTTTTAAGTCGCCTATTTTGAAAATTAACTTTTTCTAAGAAGAAAAGCCCTAATGAAAATCTAATACTTCCCAAAATGTTAAATCATGAATAATAATTTCCCATTTGATGGTTTTATCTTACAATCCTGCTATTTGTATGAAAAAATTTTTTCTTCTCATCGTTTTTATTTAAACAGTTTGAAATCAATATCAGATGATAAAAAAACCAAAAACGAAGAAGTACATTCGCTTAATTTCTGTAATAAGAATGGAGTTATTTGAATGAAAACGAATTTCATTAATTTTTTTCCTCTTGAATTGATTTAATGAGATTCGTCAAGATTTTCAGTTGCCTGCTTAATGCTAATAGTCTTAATAAGAGTCAGCCCCTTTAAATTAAGTATTGCTTTCCTGCTTTGTGTCTTCTGCAAATTAGTAATTTACAGAAACGGTGGAGTTATCTAGTTTTTCTATATCAGAAACTTAATTTAAATCTAGTTGTAATAAGTGAGCATGGGCGTAATATTTTAAAGTTAGTATTAAACCTGGTTTGGGAATTTCTAATCATTTTATTTATTTAGCAAATAATGAATTTATTAGTTACTTTATGGACGCACTGTATGTGTGAGAGACATGTCCATTATGCAACAGTAATCATTTTTTCATAAGGGAGCTATGAGAGTTAACTCTTATTTTTTTGCTATTTTATTATTGCTTCAACCCCTTCAGAGAAACAAATGATTACTGCAGCTTAATATTAAGCTACAATACCCAACATTCATATTTCAAAAACGAAAAAAATTCTGAATTATAAAATAAATTCATAATTGCTGAAAGATGGGCTATACAAGAATTTACAAACTCACCCCCCTGCAACCCCTATCGTCATCATTATTCCCTGGACTTCGCAAAAAGTAACAATAACCAGTTTAAAGACTTAAAACCAAGTGGGCACTTTTTTGCTAATTAATTGCTGCTGGTCTACGCCAAAAATGAATTTTTTGCTTCATCTTCTAACGAGCAACAATGGCTATTGCGGTTTAATACTTAAGCTACAATACCAAACACTCATATTTCAGGAAGGAAAGTAGATAGAAGGTAGCATCCGGAGGCATATTTTATTGCTAATTAATTGTAGGAAGATAGGGTATACAAGCATTTACAAACTCAGCCCTTCAAACCCTACCGTTATTTTCATTTTCTGGATTTCACAAAAAGTTAAAATAACCAGTTTAAATATCTAAAACCAAGAAGGTAATTTTTGCTAACTAATTGTTGCAGGTCTACACCAAAAATGAATTTTTTGCTTCATCCCCTAATGAGCAACAATGGCTGTCGCGGTTTAATGCTATAATACCCAACACTCATATTTCAGGAAGGAAAGTAGATAGAGGGTCGCTTCCGAAGGCATATTTTATTGCCAATTAATGGCTAAAAGATGGGGTATACAAGAATTTACAAACTCACCCCCTCCAAACCCTACCGTTATCATCATTCCCTGGATCTTACAAAACGTAAAAATAACCCGTTTAAAAACCTAAAACCAAGTGGGTATTTTTTTGCTAACGAATTTCTGCAGGTCTATGCCAAAAATTAATTTTTTGCTTCACCCCCTAAGGAGAAACAATGGCTACTGCGCTTTAATACTTAAGCTACAGTAGTCAACACTTATATCTCAAGATCGAAAGCGGATTGAGAAACGCTTCCGGAGGTATATCTTAGTGCTAATTAATTTCTGAAATATGGGATATACAAGCACTTCCAAACTCACCCCCTCCAACTAATACCGTTATTTTCATCCAGTGGATTTCACAAAAAGTAAAGATAACCAGTTTAAAGACCTAAATAACTGAGTATTTACACTTTTTATTTATTTCAGTGAATGAAAATAACGGTAGGGGTTGGAGGGAGCGAGTTTGTAAATGCTTGTATACCCCCTCCTTCAGCAATCAATTATCAATAAAATATGCCGCCGGAATCGATGCTCTATCTACTTTCGTTCCTGAAATATGAGTGTTGGGTACTGTAATTTAAGTATTAAACCGCGATAGCCATTATTACTTGTTAGGGGATAAAGCAAAAAATTCTGGCGTAGACCTGCAGCAATTAATTAGCAAAAAAATACCCACTTGGTTTTAGGTCTTTAAACTGGGTATTTTCACTTTTTGTGAACTGCAGGGAATGAAAATAACAGTAGGGGTTGGAGGGGGTGAATTTGTAAATACTTGTATACCCATCTGTTCGCAATTAATTAGCAATAAAATATGCCTCCGGAACTGATCCTCTATCTACTTTCCATCCTGAAAAATATGAGTGACGAATATTGTAGCTTTAAGTATTAAACCGCAGTTGCCATTGTTGCTCGTTAGGGGATGAAGCAAAAAAAAATATTTTTGGCGTAAACCATCAGCAGTTAATTAGCAAAAAATACCCACTTGGTTTTATGTCTTTAAACTGGTTATTTTCACTTTTTGTGAAATCCGGGGATAAAAATAACGGTAGGGATTTGAGGGGGTGAGTTAAGTCAAACATTTTTGTTTCTTACGAAACTGCTATCTGCGCCACTTTTAGCGACGCTATCCTCACAGAATTACTATAAACGGGTGTAATACTTCTAGCGCGTTTGTTCACATATAGGTGAATCTCTAGGTAAACCGCTTTTACTCTAAACTCAGCCTGTATAATGTGTTTTAAAGAAGATTTATTGTTAGCGCTTCAAACGTATGAATTAACAAATTTATTCTTCTACGTTGTTTCCCGAATTTAAAAAAATATAAGTGCATCGAAATTTAAATAAGGTGAGTCGGGGTAAGATCGCACCAAAAAATGTAAACATGAAATTTGTCTGACAATTGTAAAATGAAAATTAGGCATAGAATTATAATACTATGCATACTCTACTTTCAAGACATACTCTATTCATCTACAAGATTAGATTTATAGTTAACAAAACCGTATTACTGAAATATTAAAAATAATAATATATTGGAGTGAACGAAACTGTAAGTTTTGCACCAGCTTTGTTTAATTTATTTTATGTTTTGTTTATCAACGACCCAGTTAAATATTGCAAATTGACCTTGACCATAACTATGGCAAACTACCAATGTGAGAATTGTTTACATGAATTCCCCGAAAATGACAAATATAATAAGCTTCGTTGTTTTGGGGAATGTCAGCGAAATTTCTGTATGCACTGTTCTGGATACAACAAGACCATCACCAAAACTCTCCTGGATCCAAAAAATTCAAATCTAAGATTTTTCTGCAAACTATGTGATTCGCCTAGCCTCAGATATTTAAATGAAAAAATAACAAATCTATCAAAAAATCAGATACCTCATGAGAACTTTAATGCCTTAATTCAACTAACTAAAAAATTGACTGATAATTTGCCCGTTTTTATAGAGACATACGATTTATTAACAAAAAAAGATGGCAAATTGGATTACCTTACAAAAAAAATTGACGAGATCCAGAAATTAAATAGCCTAATGAATCCTGAACATCTTTTAAAATCGGTACGGCAAATGCAACAAGATATCTTCAATATATCGTCAGTTTTTTTCGGCTGTTCCGATGATACTATTAAGGTTCAAGTTGAAGACTCAAATTCATCCGAGATAAAATTGGGATTACAAAGGCTATCTGAAAACATCAGCGAAATATCTAATCAGATAAGTAATCTTTCCAGCAAACTACCTGCTATACAAACTGAAAAAGAGGTACCTAAAAAAAAGATAGTGTATGTCACTTCAAGCACCCAAACTGAAGGCCCTCAACATTTCCAAACCTGTCCAGAAAGAAAGTCAAAAGTTTCAGAAGATAAGTGTCATTTTGTTGTTATCAGTAACTTAACAGCAGCATACACCCCTATACAAATAGTACACTACATTAAAGAGAGGCTAGGTATCAAGGATTATATTAGATGTTACGCTCTCCCTAAAGACGCCAACACAGCAACTGGTTCCTCATTCAAAATAGGCATAAAATCCAAACCATCTATCGACTTATTATTTAATAAGGAAATTTGGCCACCTGGTGTCAACATTAAATGGTCTATAGAATCACCACACTCTGAACCAAAGACTTCATCTGAAGAAAATATGAATCCGAAGTACATCAGAAGCCAAGTTAGCTTGGAAAACCCAATTACCATTCCAAGCAACAACAAAAATGAAGTTGAAGACACCAATATATTTACAGACAAGCAGGCCATCACAATTTGCAAATCTCAAGAGCCTTTCCGTTCCCATATCAATTTTGTTAAGAAAGATACTTTGGAACCATCCATAAATTTGGATCCTTTAACACCACCAAGAGTTAGACTAACTAATAACTCGAACAGTCGATATCTTCTTGCAAGATTAAGGGAACCAGACATCTTAAAGGCAATTAAACTACATCTTGCTTTTCTTCACGATCAGCCTGCTTCTGTATTTTATGACGGATATACCAACACCAGCGTGAAACTCTTTTTGGCTTCCGAAGGATTACCTACTAAGACTGAAGAACTACGAAAAGTTCTTCTAGAATTTAACCATGCCTATGGAATTGGTCCAGCTGAAGTGGAAGCTGATCTTGCCGCTTATAGGTCCTATCTAACTTCGGAATGAATTATACACCTACAAAAGTCAAGGGAATGTCACCGAAGTTATTATTCCACTGGCTCTCCAAAGCGAAATTTTTAAACAACACGACGTGTTCTGAGGGACTAGAAACCTCAAATTATTTTAGTGATGACAACTTTGGCATGGTTCTGATTAATATTCGTTCTATAAGAAATAAAACTGATGAATTATTTTTGTTTTTGGAGGAATTAGGATTTCCTCCGATAGTTGCGGTTACAGAGCACTGGCTTGAAGTTAACGAGCCTTTTTTTGTAGAAAAATATACCACAATTGCCAGGTATGATCGTCCAAGTTCGGCTCATGGAGGCACCCTGATTCTCTCTAGAAATAATGATTTTTCTCTGGTAACAAAATATGACTTTTTGTTAAGTGAATCCTTCTTTGAGTTTTCCTTAGTTTATAATAAAAATCTTAATCTTTACATTATTTGCATTTATAGATCACCTGATTCTACCGTGGAACTATTTTTTCAGAACCTGCTAAATTTGTTAGATGACCTGCCTCATAAAAGCAGAAAAATTCTATGCGGTGATTTTAACATTAATTATGCTGCTGCCAGTGCTACCCAAGTGTCCCTGGCAAACATATTTGAATCGTATGGTCTCTCAATGCACGTTGATTCTCCTACAAGGATAACAAAAACTACATCTACCATAATCGATTATATTGTCTCAGATTTCTCACCCCTTGATGTCTGCTCTACAGTTATTAATGCGGGACTATCTGATCATGAAGCAGTGTATACGAAGTTTAACATCTTCAGCAAACCCTCCTCAAAAACCCGACGTTTAGGTAGGATTTTTTCCGCCCGGAATTTTCGTAAATTCCAAAATTTATGCTTAACTTCTGAGTGGCAATTTCCTTCTATAGACGTGGACTATAATTTCAGTGTTTTTCTAGATAAGCTTCTCCACATCTTCAATAAGGCATTTCCTTTAATTCCTATTAAGCCAAAACATCGGAAACCTTGGGTTACGAAAGGTATTCGCATATCAGCTAAGAATATGCGTTCACTACTATACATCAAGAAATTTACTACCAATGTTGCTGTCACTGAATATATCATGAAGTACAGGACAACATATCTAAAACTTGTCAGGTCAGCTAAAAAAGCCTATTATCAAAATCGTCTGAGAAGCTCTAAAAGTGTTGCAAAAGAGACTTGGTCTATAATAAACGATCTTCGAAATAAAACTCACACAGCTCAATCATTTTCCCTTCCAAATCCTGAAAGTCTAAACGACTACTTCGTTAATGTGAGTAAAAATATAACATCAACAATTTTGCCGCAACAAGATCCTATTTCCTATCTTCCTAATTCAAGACAGGTCTCGAATTCATTCTTTTTACGACCAGTCGATAACTCTGAACTTATCCAAACAATCAATTGTATCAAAAGCAAATCATCCTGTAGTACTGATGGACTATCTATAAAAATTTTCTCTAATCTCACAGAAAATGTGTTGGAAATCCTCCTCTCACTAATTAATGATTCCTTCGAAAAAGGTAAATTTCCAGAGTGCCTAAAGACAGCCATTATTATTCCTCTTCATAAGGGTGGCGAAAAATCTGATGCCTGCAACTATAGACCTATTGCCTTACTACCGGTACTCTCCAAAATTATTGAGAGACTCATTAAAACTCGACTTATGTCCTTTATCGTTGATAACAACATTTTATCACAAAATCAGTTCGGCTTTTTAACAAATAAATGTACCACTGATGCCATGTTTTCTGTACTACATGAGGTTTACCAAGCACTAAACAATAATCTTTATACTGCCACTGTTTTCTGCGACTATGCCAAAGCTTTTGATTGTGTAAATCACGACATCTTGATTACAAAACTAAATTTCTATGGAATTCGAGGTATTTCTTTGAATTGGTTCCAATCCTACTTGAATAATCGGAAACAACTAGTTAGAGCAAATGATACTGACTCTAGTCTCAAAAACATCGTCTGTGGAGTACCACAAGGTTCAGTATTGGGTCCTATACTGTTCCTTATCTTTATAAATGACATTACTAATTTAAAAATCAATGGGAAAATTTTTCTTTTTGCTGATGATACCAGTATCACTTGGAGCAACTCAACTATTGCATCTCTTCATGAAACTATAACTTCGGATCTACTGACGATAAAGACCTGGTCTGACTCTAATTTACTCTCTTTTAACGTAAATAAAACAGTAGCATTATCCTATAAAGGAGCTCTTCAACCTTTGCCACTTCATAACAGCCAGATCAGTACCGTTGATTCTGTAAAATTTCTTGGTATTTTTTTAGACAGCAACCTCAAATGGTCCCTTCATATCGATTCGTTAAGTAAGAAACTCGCCTCAGCTTGCTATGCAATACGATCTGTCTCAAGGGAACTCAATTTAGCATCTTCTAAAATAACATATTTTTCGTTGTTCGAGTCTCATCTTCGATATGGTCTTCCTTTTTGGGGTTCTAGTACAGCTGCTCAATTTGATGTCATTTTTAGATTGCAAAAAAGAGCAATAAGATATTTGTTTGGCCTCAGAAGATCTACACATTGCAGAAGTTACTTCAGAGATCACGAAATTTTAACACTTCCATCTTTATATATTCTAGAAACGGTTTGTTTAATTCGTAAACACCTTCATGTCTTTCCATCTAGGCCCAATCATCTTTACTCCACCAGAAATTCAATCTTTGATATTTATTTACCGATTCCATCCACTGAGTTAGTAAAGAAATCTATATTATATTCCGCAAAGAAACTGTACAATCATCTTCCGTTACAACTTAAATCTGCAACATCTTTCCCTAAGTTCCGAAAAATGACAAAAGCCTATCTATCCAAAAGACCATATTATTCAATAGAAGAATTTCTTAATGAATAACTAAGAAAATTGGGTTCCATGCGCAGTAGCATAAACTTGTCAGTTCCTTATGTTGTACCTATTTTATTTTATTTGTTGTATGTTCAATTTGCAATTTATATATGTTTTGCAATAAATTGTTTTTGTCTTGGCTTTTATATCTTATACTGTACATTGTTGACGATTTATCTAATTTTAGTAAATTGTAGTTGTTATTTGTTATTTATATTATGTTTTTCTTTTGACTGTATGTAAGCTTTGTCCATAAAATTGTAAAAATTTTCAGTGGCAATAAAGCATATTTCTATATAGTCAGTGTCCGATCTTATACCTACTTATGGGGCAAGACCGAACAAGAGGTCCAAATTGTACAGAACATTCATTTGTCCTAATAAGGTGGAAGTTCGAATTCCGGTCTTCCCCAATGAGAAAATAAATTGTCTGTGCAAACGATGGCAGTAATTTAGTATTTTATTTAAGTCAGTATATAACAAGAAATAATGTAATGCTTATGAACAAAACTGGACATAAAGGAAAGTCCCATTATAACTAAATGTGTGCTTAAGTAACTACAAAATAAAAAGTAATTTCTGGTGAAACTTAAAAAATACAACATTAATAATTTTAGCACAAGTTCATGCCAGAAAATTCAATATTGAAAGTCATATATGAGCCTCGAAGATCTTTCTCAGGTTCTGGTAAAATCGTTACAATTGTATCTTTCGTTACAGTATCTTCGTCAGGTTGCTCGGGCCAAAAAAACTGGGCACTGTTATGCTTATGTTTTAAGCATTTTACCAGGTATTCATCATTCAATGTGTTCACCTCGAATAAGGATTTATTTTCTGTGGGGCAAGACCGAATAGCTAAATTTAGTTAAAAAAACACACTAAATCTAAGAATATTCACTTCCTAAAATAAGTGTAAGTAAGCACGCTCCAACTTTGGTACCATCCAACTAATTCGTAAAGCAAGCGAAAGCACTACCGGTGACGTGATTTTACAAAGTAATCCGAGTTACAGCGACTGTGGACGGTCTTCCCCCAGATTCGATCTTACCCCGACTCACCTTAAATGAATTCTAGGAAGCTATTAGGAACACCAGATACCTGCAATGTGCGTAAATATTTGAATGTTATTTTGTTGTGACCTGAGGTCTAATGGACCCCACCGTAATAATGGAGAGTTATACTGTATAAAATGAGATGTAGAAAAATATCAGTTCCTTTTTATAATACAATTAGTTTGCAAAGATATCAAATTAGTTCTCTATGGTAGGGGAGCAAAGTATGCTAAATGTGCAGTCACTCGAGCGTTATGGGGTCCTATTGGGTTGTGAAGACCAGGTTCTTAAACCAAAAAAAGTTGAGGAAAGTTTTCCATTTTAGTGGGCGCTTGCCATTTTTTAATTTAATTTTCCATTTCCAACAATGGTTTTTTCCGATTATAACGCCATCTATCCATAATCCGAAAAAATGTTTCGAATAAGAGTTACTTATTTTTACGTAAGAAATCCAAAACTGCAATAAAAAATGGGGCCTCCTGTTTAAGATTTTAAAGTAACCCCCACCCCACCCCGGCGGGGGTCGTGTTTGGTGCCATTCGATAGATTTTTGAAAAATATTGAATAAGTGTATTTTACAATTTTTCGATCTGATGTTCATTTCGCGAAATATCGCGGGATTCGTATTAAAAATATTAAAATTTACTCCCCACTCCTCTCCGTGGTAAGTCGTGTTTGGTTTTATTCGATAGATTTTCAAAAAATATTGAGCACATATTTTTTTAAAATTGAAGCTTCAGATGCAGAATTCACCGTTATACTAAAAATTAAAATGGTAAATAGTTATTTAAATCTGAGACTTTTCGTGTTGAAAGTTCTTTCTGGTACATCCTTAATCTGCGACTTTTACAATAATTTATAAGAACGCAGACGACGAATAAAGAAAATAAAAAGGATTCCTTGCAATCACATTCCGTTTTCATTCGTCTAGGAAAAGGACAGAAGATGAACTTTCTAGTACTCAAATCTGAGTAAAGATAGAAAAGTAAAAGATGGTTTTGCTTGTTTTTAATAATTCAGATGGATGCATAATCGCTGGACAGCTGTTTCCACCATTTCAGGCTTTTTCAACAGCGCTAGCGTGCACTCCTCTGAACCGAAAAACAGCTCAATCATCAATTTAAGGGAAATTTGAAAGATCATTCAAATTCCCATTGGGACGCGATACAGCGACATCTCTCAACAAATTGAAGAGTCTCAGATGCAGAATTCACCATTATAATAAAAATAAAATAGTAAATAGTTATTTACCATTACTCAGACCAATAATCTTTACTCAGATTTGAGTACTAGACAGTTCCTCTTCTGTCCTTTTCCTAGATGAATGAAAACGGAATGTGATTGCAAGGAATCTTTTTTGTTTTCTATACAGAGTGGCCCAAAAGTCTGGAAACGGCAAATTATCTCGTAAATTGCTAGTCATAATTGTACAAAATTTAAGGTATACCTATTTTGAGATACGGAGATTCCATATTTGATATTTGCAATGTTGCCAGATTTGCCATTTTTCTTATATTACTAGTAACTTTGGTTTTTCAAATTCATCACCCTGTATATTCAGTCACTATTGGAATCTCCTATTGAATACGAGTTCAACCATATGTAAGATTTATGATTTTATGTAGTCTGGAAGGTCTTAAATACAAAAAACAGAAGTCTGGCAACGCCTAATTGTCTCAATAAATTTTTTAATACTAACTATTTTCAACTACATTAAAACGTAACAATTGACAGATTACAACATTTTTTAACATAATGGTTACTTTATCAAGTGTTCAAAATGTGCTCCATTTGTGAGTTGACAGTACCCTAATCGATGGTAGAATGCGTCTACCACATTTCTCCATGATTGTCTAGAAATTATTCGTGATTCATCGATAATTCGTTGCCTTACCTCTGCAAGACTTGCTTTAGTTATGTAAACTGAATTTTTCAAGTATCCCCAATAAAAATAATCTTTAGGATTGAAATCAGGTGAACGTGGAGACCATTCAATTCTACCTCGTCTACCAATCCATCGTCCGGGAAATATCTCATCTAAATAACGCCGAACATTTACACCAAAATGAGCTGGAGCTCCATCTTGCTGAAACCATATCTGATTAAAATTGGCCCCAAACAAGTTTCTCAGTGTAGGTACAATTTCATTTCTAAGTAACATTTCGTAACTATCTGAGGTTAAATTTCCTTCGACAAAAAATGGCCCAATTAACTGAGTACCTACTATACCTGACCATACATTTAATTTTTGTGGTCTTTGAGTATGGTTTTCACGCATCCAGTGTGGATTTACGTCGTTCCAGTACCTTCAATTATGTCGATTTACACTTCCACACAGTGTAAAGGTTGCTTCATCGGAAAAACATATTCTGTTGACGAAATTTTCATCATTTTCAATTTTATCCATCATTACCTCAGTAAACTGTAATCTACGATCGAAGTCATCTTCACTTAATTCTTGCAATAAGTTAATTTTGTATGGTTTAAAGTTTTATTCTTATTCTTACATAATACACGTAAGACTGAAGAACGATCTACATTATGTACTTGTTGCAACACTGCGTGAGGATATATGTGGATCTTCAACAAAACTTTGCATTATATCTAAAGTTTTGTTGTCATTCATAACTCTTTTCGGTCTACCTGATTGAGATATCTATCTTTTACTTCTCCAGATTCCTGAAATCGCTTTACAGTTTTTTGGACCGTCCCTTATGAATAGGAGAACGGTTTGGGAGGGTATCATTGAACAAGTTGGCTACTTCACAATAAGATCTTTTTCTGTCACCGTACCCTCTCATCATTAGAATAGTAATTCGTTATTTTTCATTAAGAGCCATTTTAGAGAAGCAATTTATCTTGCAGAACTTTTCAAAACACAACTACTGTCAGTTGTAGTTAATAGTAAATGGTGAACAAATGTCAAAATCACAGCATTCTACATTTAAATATTTAAATTTATTAAAATCTACATAGGAATTTTGCACTGTTTTATGTATTTAAGACCTTCCAGACAACATAAAATCATAAGTGTTACATATGGTTGAACTCGTATTGAATAGGAAATTCCAATTATGACTGAATATACAGGGTGATGAATTTGAAAAACCAAAGTTACTAATAATATAAAAAAACGGCAAATCTGGCAACATTGCAAATATCAAATATGGAATCTCCGTATCCCAAAATAGGTGTACCCCAAACTTTGTACAATTATGACCAGTAATTTACGAGATAATTGGCCGTTTCCAGACTTTTGGGTCACTCTGTATTCGTCGTCTGCGGTCTTATAAATTGTAAAAGTCGCAGATTAAGGATGTACCAGAAAGAATTTTCAACACGAAAATTCTCAGATTTAAATAACTATTTACCATTTTAATTTTATTATAATGGTGGATTCTGCATCTGAGACTCTTCAATTTGTTAAGAGATGTCGCTGGATCGCGTCCCAAAGGGAATTTGAATGATCTTTCAAATTCCCCTTAAATTGATGGTTGAGCTGTTTTTCGATTCAGAGGAGTGCACGCTAGCGCTGTTGAAAAAGCCTGATATGGTGGAAACAGCTGTCCAGCAATTGTGCATCCCTCTGAATTAAAAACAAGCAAAACCATCTTTTACTTATATATTCTTTAGTTTTTCGATCTGTCATTCATTTCGCGAAATATTCGCTTTTTTCTTGTGAAACTTTGGGACTCATGAATTTCCTTACGCCCGGCTCAAATCGTCCGATTTTTTAAATATACACTCTTTTGCATGTACTTAACTTACTTTATCTTATTCTGACAATTTCGAGTTTTTTTAATGATAGATTTTTTTTCGGACACCCCTTAACGAACTCCCCTGTGTTAAGAGCCAATATATGGTAGAAGTACATTCTGCAGGGTGCCAGGTTTCTCCCATATGATAATCTGATGCGCTCGAGTAACTACGAAAATCCCCGCTTGGTCTCACCTAACACTATACAGGTACCTAGCGGACAAAAGTAAGATAACGACGGAATGATTAATTACCAAAATTATCAATTAGTTTAAAAGCTAGTTTATTAATAGGCTATTGATTATATTCAAAATAAGATAGCTAAAAGGAAATACAACGTTAACAGAGTTTTAATATTTCATATGGTCAATGGACATCTATATATAAAAACCGTGGAGTGCTACCATTTAAAGGCGTGCGTTTTTGAGAAATGGGTGAATTAGTCCCTGGGCACAGGTTACATTAGGGTGAGTTCTATGCACTTTTGGTACAAACATATCTACATAAAAATTGTTCCTGGTTAAATTTCTTATCTAAATATCATTTTTTAAAGTCAATGATACTTTTTTTACAAAAATATGTTCAAAAGAAAAAGCACAAAGAAACCCAAAAGAAAGAAATTTTGTTTTTTGTCCCATAACTTTTGTCCACGAGGATATATGTATAGACATGACCTTACAGAAAAAAAAAACCATATATATTTCTTCTTTAAAATGTTGTTTAGTAGAGGTAATTAGGATTTATAGTTTTCAAAATATGATTTTTCAAAATTCGCCACTCACAGTAATTTTGGGCAATTTTCCTTGTTATTTCGCAAATATTGTTCTGTAACTTTTTTCTACGTAACTTTAGGTATATGCAATGGTACACGTAATAGGAATAGAAATCAATTGCCTTTAAAATGGTCTACTGTATAACGTTGTACTACCTTTTTTAAAGAGATTATGGTTTTTCAAGGTTTTATACTTTTAACGATTTTTTATAATATATAAAATATAAAAATAAAATAATATTATTATATAATATATTATATATTATATAATATTATATTATATATAGTATGTATATAATATAATATTATATTATATATTATATATTGTATATTATATATTATATGTTATATAATACCTAATATTAAAAAAATATTATTTTCTACATTTTTTACGATTATTTTTAAAATTTCTCATTATACCTTTTTTTTTCTTGTACATGAATATACTATATATTGCTCAATAAAGAGGGCTTACCTTCTGTTCTTTAAAATGGTGTATCATCTATATTTGTATCATCTGTATTATTTAAAATTATTTCTTTTACAAAAATTACATAAACATTAGTCTTAGAAAACCTTAATTTAGTTAAAATTATTTAAACGTTGACATTTAAAAATTTTTCAAAATCAAAGTCCATCTCTTCGTTAGCATTAGCTTCAATATCTTCCTCTGACACCCCAGTTATCTTAGAGTTCCCATAATTAGTACCCATGCACATGCACCCTTTGCAGAATATTGAACAACTAATTCCTATCTTCCTACAACCGCAGTTTTTTGTACATCCTTTGGTACATTTACATGCTATTTTTTCAAGCAAAGCTTGTGGCGCAGGAGCTTTGACAGTAAATATTATTGTAATTAATCCATATTTTGAAGTTTGCCCGGCTAAGTCAAGTGGATCCAAAGTAATACCTATAAAAAATTAGATTAAATCATAACACACAATCACATAAAAAAATTATAATGAGGAATTTAGAAAATAATCCTAAAATCAAAAATCGTTGCAAGTACTTATTACATTTTGAAAAAGCATATATATTATTCAAAAGTAATCCTAGAATTTTTTATAATACACCATTTTAAAGTAAACAGAATAAAATTTCTTTTTTATTATATAATATATACCTAAATGTAGAAAAAAAAATTATAATGGGAAATATAAAAAGTAATTGTAAGAAATATAAAAACTCGTTAAAACTATAAAGTCTTGAAAAAGATAACCTCTTTAAAAGAAGTCGTACAACATTATGCAGTAGAACACTTTAAAGGTAATTGGTTTCTATTCCTCTTACATGTACCATTACATATGCCTAAAGTTGCGTAGAAAAAAGATACAGAGCAATATTTGCGAAATAACAAGGAAAATTGCCCAACATTGCTGTGAGTGACGAATTTTGAAAAATCTTATTTCCAAAACTGTAAATCCCAATGACCTCCACCGAACACCATTTTAAAGAGAAAATATGCAAGTTTTTTTTTCTTTGAAGCAATATTTATACCTATATCCCCGTGGACAAAAGTTATGGGACAAAAAACAAAATTTCTTTCTTTTGGATTTCTTTGTGCTTTTTCTTTTGAATATATTTTTGTAAAAAAAGTATCTTTGACTTTAAAAAATTATATTTAGATAAGAAATTTAACCAGGAACAATTTTTATGTAGATGTGTTTGTACCAAAAGTGCATAGAACTCACCCTAATGTAACCTGTGCCCAGGGACTAATTCGCCCATTTCTCAAAAACGCACCCCTTCAAATAGTAGCACTCCGTGGTTTTTTCATATATAGAGATTCATTTACCATATGAAATAATAAAACTCCGTTAGCGTTGTAGTTCCTTTCTATAGTACATAATCAATAGCCTTTAAAGTCAACGGTGTATAGCAACATAAGAATTATACTCTCCTTCATATTTATAATTTACATCATATTTTTTAATGCGCCGTTAAGGATATTGACCTAAATATTTAATAAATAAATATTAACTTTTTTCATCCGTAAAGAAAATTATTCAAAAGCATATTTTACCAGCCCTCATTAACACCTTGCAAACTATCCGCTTTCACAGTTTCCCTTTAAAATCCAACAAGCTGAAGTAGATACTCTCGCTTGCAAAGCAACCCCAAGCCGAGCATGTTCCGAGCCCTTTCTTTTAAAATAATTAGCGCAACTTTATTCCTCTTTCGAGAAGTTTACCTTCTTTTTCTTCGCCAATTCGAGAAAACTTTCTTGTTATCAAAGCAAAACCGCACTGTGAATTCTTATTGATCGATCTCCTATTATTTGTTTGTTTGTCTTCGCTTTACTTTGTTTTGCTACGCGAACAGATACTTTAGGTCTGCATGCGCTATTTTGCGAAAAACGTGAAGACAATTAAGTTTTGAACCTTATTATGTAAAATATGTATTGAGAGAAGTGCAGGAGGAATTTTTATATTAATTCGAAATGGATTCACGTGTTCGCTAAAACACTTACATTAGAAATATTTGCGAAAAACAAAAATGGTTCACGTGGAAAATAGTCTAGGCGCCAAATAGAGGTCACCGTGTCATTTTCAATTCTGATGGACAAACTCAACGGTTTCTTATGGATTTTGGGCTGCTGATTACGAATTTCGAGGGGGGATTTCGATCCGAGTGGTCAAAAAATTGTTATAAACAATTTAATTGTTTATAAATTGTTTATAAGGCTCTGGCCCATAAACTAAAAGAAATAAAAAAAATGTTTCAAATAAAATTTGTTCCCTAATAAAAAACGAGGAAACAACCGTTTACTAAACTTAAATCCGACAATTAGAACTCAAGATATTGTAAAATTAGTGCACAATGCAAATTGCAAATTGCAAAATAAGTATTTTTCGAAGCTTTACCGATCGTAACTCGGCTTCTACGCATGCAAATGCGCCTTATAAGGTGTTCTTTTAAAGATTAATTAAGAGGCTTCCAAACAAAGTTTGTTAAATTATGTGATCTTCATTTGTTTTAAAGTTATACCCGTTTGAATTTAAAATTTTCTTCAAAAAATTGTACATTAATTTGTTTATAAAGGTTTCAAGCAAACTTGAGCTATAAACATTTATACTTTAATTAACAATAATGATAAAACAACTCAAAAGGAACAATTTGAGCTTAAAAATGTTCGTAAGTTTATTTTTGGCTAAGATGTCGATATTTTAATGGCGCGCTATGAGGCGCAAGATTGGCTCACAGTCAAGTAAGTATGTATTCTTCGACGCTTTATCGATCGTAACTCAGCTTCTACGCATGAAAATGAGCCAATATGTGATATCCATATAAAAATGGATCGAGTTCTTTTGCAGCATCATCATTGCATATAAAACGAGCATTTATAATGTGGCGGCATACACACAATTGACGGGACTTGATGATGCTGCAAAAGAACTAGATCCACTTTATATGAATATCATATAGATAATTAGACTCTGAAGCCTCAAAAAGTTTTAGTTTTACTGCCTACAAGAACAGACTTGTACCACCATGTAACTGTTAAAATTTCGCTAAGAACTTATGCAGATGTAAAAAAGCTGATATTCCCTGTATATTTGCAGATCTGCAGATGCATGAAAAAAATGTTTGTAAAAATAGTATTAATAAATAATATCAACTTACTCTTTAGTTATACTTCTGAAATATTAGTTTTTAATGTTTTTTTCTCATTTAGTGTAAAAAATAGAAGACAATGTAAACAGAATGTAAGGTGATACGAGGTACAGTATGATGATTTAATTATAAGAATTATATGATAAAATTTTATTAGGATCTTCAAAAATTAAAAATGAAGATAACGTATGTATACATAGAAATTATAATTTGCATCGAGAAGTTAGCGCGTGAACCTTTACGCGGCGAGCCGATCTTGCGCCTCATAGCGCGCGCCATTAAAATATCGACATCTTGGCCAAAAATAAACATATGAACATTTTCATAACCTCAAATTGTTCCTTTTGAGTTTTTCTATCATTATTGTTCATTAAAGTATAAATGTTTATAGCTCAAATTTGCTTGAAAACCTTATAAACAAATGAATGCACAATATTTTTAAGAAAATTTTATTTTCAAACTTTAAAACAAATGAAGATCAGGTAATTTAACAAACTTTGTTTGGAAGCCTGCCAATTAAGCTTTAAAACGACACCTTCTAAGACTTATTTGCATGCGTAAAAGCCGAGTTACGATCGATAAAGCTTCGAAAAATACTTATTTTGCAATTTGCAATTTGCATTGTGCACTAATTTTACAATATCTTGAGTTTTAATTGTTAGATTTAAGTTTAGTAAACGGTTTTTTCTTCGTTTTTTATCAAGAAACAAATTTTATTTGCAACATTTTTTTTATCTCTTTTAGTTTATGAGCCAGAGCCTTATAAACAATTTATAAACAATTAAATTGTTTATAACAATTTTTTGACCACTCGGATCGAAATCCCCCCTCGAAATTCGTAATCAGCAGCTAAAAATCTATAAGAAACCGTTGATTTTGTCCATCAGAATTGAATATGACACGGTGACCCCTCTGGCGCCTAGACTAAAACCTTATACAGTTTTAACTGATACAAGTTTGAATACACTTATATGTATTTTAAAAAATAAATTGATGTAGACTGACGGTTGCGTTTCAATTCACGACTTCGAGTCTCTCTTATCATTCTCCTACACGTGTTTCAACTTTACCTTTCATCATTTATGACTTTGTCAGAGAACTGAATTGAACCGATACGTAGGTACAATCAAGGAGGCAATTATATCTAAGTAAAATAATGAGTTAATAAATGCTAATAAGAAAAGCTGCAGGTAAGGATGGAATACCAAACGAATTACTGAAATATTGCGGAGCAGCAATGACAGAAAAATTAACAACATTAATTAACAAAATCATAAAACACAATAAAATACCGGAAGAATGGATAACGAGCGAACTAATTCTACTATTCAAAAAGGAGATAAAAAGCAGCCAGAAAACTACAGAGGTATCAACTTGTTAAATACTACCCTAAAACTTACAACTAAAATCTTACAAGACGTAATGAATCAGAGGATAAAAATTACTGAGAAATCACTAGAGTATAATAGACCAGTATTTCTATGTCTGATTGACTTAAAGAAAGCATTTGACATAGTAAGACTCAAAGATATAATCCATCTCCTGTATAATAGAGAAGTCATTCTAGATATCATAAAAACTATTGAGAACATCTACCAAAACAACAAAATGGAAGTCAGAATATATGGACAACTTACATAACCTATAGATACAGGCAGCGGAATAAGACAGGGAGACTCATTGAGTCCTATGCTTTTCAATTTAATCATGGATGAAATCATCAAAAACGTCAACAAAGTAAGAAGATATAGAATGGGAAACAAAGAAGTAAAAATACTCTGCTACGCAGACGACGCAATAATATTGATAGCCCAAGATAAAGATAGTCTGCAAAGATTAGTCCACAGATTTAACATAAGAGCAAAAGAATTCAATATGACAATTCCATCTCAGAAAACCAAAATAATAGTAATCAGTAAAGAACCAATCAGATGCAAAATAGAAATTGATGGTATCAGTATTGAACAAGTAATGGAAGTAAAATACCTTGGAATTACATTGTCAAGTTACGGAGACCTAGACAAAGAAGTGATAAATCAAGTACAAAAAGCAAACAGATTGGCAGGATGCGTTAATAACACTATATGGCGAAAACGACATATTAACACTGAGATTAAGTCAAGAATTTATAAAGCCAGTGTAAGACCAATAATTACATATGCATCAAAAACAATACCCAATACAGCCACAACATAAAGACTACTGGAAACGGCAGAGATGAGAGTACTGAGAAGAATTACAGGAAATACACTGAGAGATCCAAAGAGGAGCGAAGATATTAGAAGAAAACGTAACGTACATAGTTGAGGCATTGAAGGATTCAAGTGTCGATTTTTTTGCAGTAAGACGGATTTTAATGTGGATTGGTGCGTTAGATTCGTGAGAATGTCAGGAAATTTTGTGAACTAATGTAATGAATAAGAAATCTGAAATTGCATTTGTGCATAAGAAAAATGCATTTCAAAAGTGCATTCGGTAAATAGTGGGAGAAATTGACTCAATTTTCTTACTCAGGGGTTTTTGGGGTCGCTGAAAACGAATATGAGGTCGGCGAGAGTGTACAAACTACCTGGTGCCTGCAGCTGGTGTAATAAACGTCTTCCTCTGGAGTATTATGGTAATTTATTAAATAATTGGCTCAAACTTGTAACTCGGGGGT
Source organism: Diabrotica virgifera virgifera (assembly GCF_917563875.1). Classification (NCBI taxonomy): domain Eukaryota; kingdom Metazoa; phylum Arthropoda; class Insecta; order Coleoptera; family Chrysomelidae; genus Diabrotica; species Diabrotica virgifera. Next base: position 180,413,462 of record NC_065450.1, read on the forward strand.
TTTTGGGGTCGCTGAAAATGAGTATGAGTTCGGCGAGAGTGTGCAAAGTACCTGGTGCCTGCAGTGGGTGTAATAAACGTCTTCTTCTGGAGTATTATGGTAATTTATCATATAATTAGTTTAAACTCGTTACTCGGGGGTTTTTGGGGTAATCTATTTTCTTCGATGTAACTATAGTGATCGAAAAGGGTGGTATGTTTATTATAAATAAACATAAATTTTTATTATTATAATATATTTATGGTTAAAAAAGTTCATTATACAAAATTGATAGTAATTTATCTTTAAAATTCATTTTCTTCATCATTATCATATTCTTCTTCATAATTGCCTTCCTCTCTCGAGTCCAATTCAATATTTGTGCAATCAAAGCCTGCATAATTTTTGCATGCTAAATTACAAACTAACCCATGCTTCCTGCACCCGCATGAGTTGCCGCAGTCTGACTTACAACTAAAGAATATTAAATTTAAAATGTTTGGAGGACCAGGTGGCTGAATCATTCTAACTGGAATTAATACATTATGGAGAGTATACAACTTGGTGTAGATTTACAATATACAGTAAACCAAATGTGCTTGAGAGTCTGGCAAACCTCTGGAATAGAACAAACTCAAAACTCCACAATATTCAACCCAGAATACCTGCCTTAAAAATACCAGCACTTTGTAGAAGGAACAAAGTTGTCATGAGAAGACTAAGAATTGGACATTGCCGTCTTACACATGGTTACCTGATGAGCCAGGGAAATCCTCCTTGGTGTCATACCTGCAACACTCGTGTCACCATCAAACACATACTAGTTGAGTGCCAGCGATACACGAACACCCGAAGACAACATAAACTGGATGAAGACCAAACCTCCACTCTTAGTCATAATAATAACTTTAATAATGTTATAATGTTTTTCAAAGACTCTCGGTTATACTACGCCATATAAATGTTGTTTTTATCATTTTGTTGATATTGTAATTTCTTAATTTAAATTCTTAATTTTCTCAATCCTTGTAATTTAAACATATTGTAAACCTTACTTTTGTAACCGCGCCAATGGCCTGCGTTGCTGAGACACGTTAATTCAAATAAAAAAAAATATTTTTTACACTTCTTTATAATAAATTATTTAAATAAAAGTAAAACAAAATAAGAAAAAAAACGTGTTCTGTTTTGCTTACAGTGTAACCGTTATATAAGTGTATTCAAACGTGTGAGAGAGAAAGACAATAAATCCTACATGAAATTAGTCAAGAATGTAGAAATACTGCCAACATAATTTTAAATGCCAAATTAAAAAAAAATGGAGATCTTGAACAAAATAATCACGTTTTTTTATTATATTCTATGAAATTAGAATTTAGTCGCTGCGATATTTATTTTCAGTGACCCCAAAGACCCCCCTAGTAACAAGTTTGGGCCAATTATTTAACAAATTACCATAATAGTCCAGAGGAAGACGTTTATTACACCCGCTGCAGGCACCAGGTAGTTTGCACACTCTCGCCGACCTCATATTCGTTTTCAGCGACCCCAAGAACCCCCGAGTAAGAAAATTGAGTCATTGATGGATTCGACCGTTACTTGATGGAAGTTCATTTTTTCTAACAATAAAACACTGAAAACGTTTGTTTTCTATACTTCCACAAAACTTATTACAACTATCTGACTACAGCTGTTTCGGCAGAGTGCCTTTCTCAAGGGATATAGTTTACAATGTGTTTGCCTTTTTAAGTCTTTAACTGAAGAGGTTAAGGAGTGGGGAGCTGTTTGTCTCGAGTTGGTCAATCAGAATTATATTTGTATTTTTCAGTTTATTAATTTCCATAGATTCTAAAAAAGATAGAGAATAAGGGCCTTAAGCTATCTTTTTTAGAATCTATGGAAATTAATAAACTGAAAAATACAGATATAATTCTGAATGACCAACTCGAGACAAACAGCTCCCCACTCCTCAACCTCTTCAGTTAAAGACTTAAAAAGGCAAACACATTGTAAACTATATCACTTGAGAAAGGCACTCTGCCGAAACAGCTGTAGTCAGATAGTTGTAATAAATTTTGTGGAAGTATAGAAAACAAACGTTTTCAGTGTTTTATTGTTAGATAAAATTGAGTCAATTTTTCCCACTATTTACCGAGTGCACTTTTGAAATGCATTTTTCTTATGCACAAATGCAATTTCAGCTTTCTTATTCATTACATTAGTTCACAAAATTTCCTGACATTCTCACGAATCCAACGCACTAAACTGCATTAAAATCCGTCTTACTGTGCAAAAAATCGACAGTAAGGCCTTTTTTTGTGCTTCAATGCCTCGACTAACAGTGTACAAACGAATGGATACTAAATAGAAAAAGAGAATGGAACAACCACATAATCAGAATGGGGGAGACACGTGTGGTCAAAATAGCACGAGATAAATCACCAATCGGTAGAAGAAGTATCGGCCGACCACGCAAAAGATGGAGTGACAACCTTCCATAGAGGTATCAATCCGCCAATGAACAAGTAGAATTGCTTATAAATAGGAAGAAGAAGAAGAATAAATGCTAATATCGACCTCCAAGGAGGTAAATACATTAGCAAATACATCATTTTAGCATCCCTGCTTCGTCAGATACTCGGGCTGATACAAATTCAACCACAGAAAGGCCAATGGATATATCCTACTTATTTCCCAGTTTAAGTTGATGGTGTACAAAGGTACCATCTACTTTTTGCTTCTTCTTCCTACTTTATAAATAGGCTCAATGCCTGTCCTGCTTAGGTTTTTAGCCTCAATTGACGTTGCCTGACCATCTTTTCCTCGGTCGTCCCAATGATCTTCTTCCATTTGGGGATTTGTTTTTTGCTATTCGTACTATTATATTTTCTGTCATTCTTTCTATGTGTTGATTCCATTCTATCTTTCTTTTTTCGGTCCACATGTTTATTTCTTCTATACCACAGCTCGCTCGTATTTCTTTATTTCCTACTCTGTCTCTTAGAGTTTGGTTTGTCATTTTATGTAAGTCTTTCATTTCTGCTGTTTCCAGCAGTCTTTGTGTTTTCGCCATATCTGCTCTTGTTTCCGCTGTGTACGTCATTATCGGTCTTATTGTTGACTTATATATCCTGGTTTTCGTTTCTATTGTGAGGTATTTGTTTCTCCAGATTGCGTTGTTGAGACATCCTGCTCTTCTGTTCGTCATGTTCACTTGTTTTTGTCCTTCTTCATAGTCTTGGCTGACCTCATTGGGATGTCGCCCGTGTAGAGGTTTTCCCACCTAGGTGCTCATTTTTTCGACTTTAGTGAGGTGGTTTATGCGCATTTCTGGTTCCATCAGTTTGATCGGTGTTGTGTCATCTACTGCGAAAATAGCGCGGTGTAGATGTCTCACACTGCATCTAAAAATAAGTTCTTAAATTAGCAATATGTTTGTCTAATTGCTCACATATATCCATAAGTCCTCTTCCTCCTAAATACCGCGGTATTGTCGTTCGTTCTACTGCACTTTAGGGTAGTGTTTTTGTACCTTTCTGAGGTATGTTCGTACTTTTCGCTGAAGATTTTCTATATCCGTTTTTGTCCACTTAACAATACCAAATGAATAGCTAAGCGCGGAACAAGCGTAGGTGTTTAGTGCCTTAAACAATTTTTTACTGCTAAGCTGTGAACGAAGCAGCTGTTTTACCCTTCGTATAAACTCAGTAGTTATCTCAGTTTTTATTTGCTTATGGTCAATTTTCCGCGCCTGCTTTACTCCAAGATATTTGTACATATCGTTTTCGCCCATGGCCTCGATGTTCTGGCCATTTTGCATATCGAATCCACCGGACTGTACTTTTCCTCTGACTATATTTAAAACACGGTACTTGTCTAGTCCGAAGTGCATACTAATATCATTAGAGAATGTTTCTACAGTTTTTAGCATCTGTTCTAGGTGTTATCGAGTGGAAGCCATTAATTTCAAATCATCCATGTATAACAGGTGATTGAGCTTCACTATCACAGTATTATTGTTTTTAATGCTAAAACCTGAGTCAGTGAAGTTTAATAGCTGGGAAAGGGGGTTCAAAGCTAAACAGAACCACAATAGACTCAACGAGTCTCCTTGAAATAGGCCCCGGTTGATTACGATATTTTCCGTTTCGATATTGTTTTTACCAGGTATTTGGAGGTGAATTTTAGTTTTCCAATCTGTCATTAAATGAATTAAACTTCGTCGGGCGGCATAGATACAATTGTAACTTTTGAGTTTTCAAATTGTGATAACCTTTTTTTTCAAATAGGTAGAGACTTGAACCTTTCTGACATCTCTACATTAATCCAGTAGATTATAATAATATGACAGCCCTGGCATTAAGGCTATCTGCTCCCGGTGAGGGTGGTTATCCCTTATCCGAGGGGTGGAATAATTGATACGCTTTTACTTGTTGAGTTGTTTTATTTACACTCGCATGAGCATAAGCTGGTATCACCGCACCCAAAGAACGTCTCGTGAAGAAAAAGAGACACTATCTTTAATGTGGAAATATTACGTCTGATCACAAAATAGAATGACGAATGTCCCATATAATAATAAGAATTCCCTTGTTATAGTTTTGCTGTTTATATATTTAGAAATGCCTATTCAGCATCGACCATGAAAAGTGTTTATAATTGACTCTGCAATTATTAGTGAATCGTGATCTAGGATAGCAATATTTGTATAATCGAATGAAGGTTGTAATATTGTTATGATGACATAAATAACTGAAAGTAATTATCGTAGATAATTACAGGGTGTTTTTAAGATATATCTACTGAGTACAGATGAATTCTTGTACACCTTCCCTTTTTAGGAATTTTCCGACTACGGGGAGGGAAATTTGCAAGTCGTGCTACCAACCCATACTGTGTTGTAATCAATACAAAAAATTTATTTTATATACAAACTTCCTAAGCCTACGCAAATACATAAATAATATAAAATGTTCGTTTAACAACATTGTTTCGTAACACTTGTCACTCACTGTGTTTTCGGATTGTAAGCATATAATCTATTCTTATGTATTTCCTTGATTTTATTGTTTTCTATTCTGATTTTACAATTAACGTTATTTACTTCTGTTATCGTGAAAGGACCTACATAAAGACTATCAAACTTACCATTCTCTTCCCTTTTTACAAGGACTAGGTCTCCTATTTTAAAGTGTTGTGGTGTTGCTTTGAGCTTATTCTTTTCTTGCCGCTCTTTTTTGTGTTTTAATAAGAAGGTTCTGGCTCTCTCGTGTGCGCTTTGTAGTTTGTATCGTAACTCATTGTAGTAGGCATCTATATTGTAACATGGTTGAATCTCATGTGTAAGGTCTTCCGGCAGGTTAACCTTCCTGCCATATAACAGTTCGAACGGTGTGTATCCATGATACGCGTTAGGGGTTGTATTGTAGCAGTATGTGAACATTCTGCAACACACATCCCAATTTTCTATGTCTTCGTCTATGAATGCTCTTGCGTACTCGTTCAACGTTCTGTGTAGTTTTTCGCAACTTCCAATGGACTGTGGGTGGTATGCCGTTGAAAAGTTGTGTTCTATTTTTAATAGCTTTGTTAATTCCTGCATTACTTCGTTCTTATACTCTGTGCCTTGGTCTGTTCTTATTTGCTTCATGAGTCCGTATGTTGGTATGAAATGATCAAATATTCCTCTTGCTATTGTCTCTGCTTCTTTATTGCACACTGGTATGCTGACCGCGTATTTTGTCAGTTCACACAACATTGTGATACCGTATTTATTACCTTCATTACTTCTCGTGAATGGACCTATTGTATCTATGTATACTATGTCCCATGGTTTGGAAGATGTGTCCGATATCACGAACTCTTCGACATGTGTTCTTTTCGGTTTGTTAATTTGACATTTGTGGCATTGTTTTACGTATTTTCTTACGTCTTTTTCCAAATTTTTCCATCGGAATCTTGCCTTTAGCTTCTTAATTAGTCTGTTATTCCCTACGTGTCCTCCGAACATCGGGTGATTATGGTATTCTCCTATTAATCTGTGTTTTTCTTTGTCATCTTTTATTGTTTCTGGTACTTCACATATGTATATTTCTATATTCTTCAATTTTTTATTTCCTTCTTTAATAAATTCATCAATTGTGCACATTTTAAAAATAATATCATTTACGTATATTTTTACTTTACGTACTGTATTCTCTACCGCCAGCTTATCAAGCTGTACCAACGCTTGGTTTAAATCGAAACGATTCAATCCTGTGGCTATGCTTTTGCTGCATTTTATTTTGTTTTTGGCCCTAATGCTCAGTTTTGGTGAGATTAGTTCTGCTCCAAAGGACAAAATTGGTAGTCTATGCGCCTCTAAATTATTTAGTACCTTCCTTACTGTCTGTTTGGTGGCTTCTGGCTGTAGTGCGAGTTCACTTTCAGCCTTTGTTTGTCTTGCTTCTTTCTCCTTTTCTTTTGCTTGAGCTCTTGTTATAGCTAGTATATGGGCGTTGTCTATGTATAGGTTTTTTAGTTGATGCAATGTTATTCTTGAAAGGCTGTCTGCGTAGTTACTTTTCCCTGTTATATACTCTATTTCGAAGTCATATTCTTCTAGGTCTAATCTGATCCTCGTGAGTTTTGAGGTTGGTTCTTTCATTGCAAATAGGTGTGTCAAAGGTTTATAGTCTGTTTTTACTTTGAATGTTGGTGCTCCATATAGATAACATTTAAAATAATTAATTCCCCAATGAATCGCTAGTAATTCCTTAACGATTATAGGTTTATTACATTCTCCTTTACTAAAACTTCTTGATGCATATGCTATAGGTAGGTCAATTCCGTTATAATCTTGACTTAGGATTGCTGAACAACTCTCATTGGATGCGTCTGTTGTTAAGATAAACTGTTTGTTGAAATCAGGATATTTTAAAATTGGTGGTTTCGTCAGAGATGCTTTAAGCTTTTTGAATGCTTTTTCACACTCCTCGGTCCACGAAAATTCTACTCCTTTCCTCGATAATTTGTTGAGTGGTCTGCATATTTCCGCAAAATTTTTAATAAAACGTCTGTAATAGTTGCAAAATACTACAAATCTCTTTGTTTCTTCCGCTGTCTTAGGTGTCGGATATTGTTCAATTGCTGCATACTTCGCTTTGTCTGGTGATACTCCCTCTTGAGAAAGATCATGTCCTAAATATGTTACTTCCCTTCTAAAGAATTGACATTTTCCTGGGTTAAGTTTCAAATTGAATTTTCGACATGTCTCGAATGTCTTTTTCAGGTTGTCTACGTGATGTTTTTCGGATATTCCAATTACTACGATATCGTCCATGTAAAGAAATGCTTTGTCTGGTGTTAATCCTGAAAATGCTATTGACATCATTCTTGAAAAGCTATTTGGGCTTACATTTAATCCAAAAGGTAATCTGGTAAATTGAAATGCTCCATTTTCTGTGCTGAACGATGTGTATTTTCTCGATGATTTTTCTAATGGTATCTGGTGAAAGCCTGACATTAAGTCTATAACTGAAAACCATTTTGCTCTTCCTAGTTGATCTAATATCGAATCTATTCTTGGTAATGGAAATTTGTATGTAACTATCTTCTTATTCAGTTGTCTAAAATCTATGCATAATCTCCATGCTTTTCCTCCATCTATAGCTTTTTTCGGTACCAGTACTACTAGGCTGTTGTACTCGGATGTAGATGGTTCTATGATTCCTTGGTCTCTTAGGTTTTGTACTTGTCGATTTAATTCCTCTGTTTGCGCATGAGGTGTCCTATAATTCTTGATATATACCGGAGTTTGGTCTTTAACTCTTAGTTTTTGTTCGTAGAAATTGTTACAGGTTAACATATCATGCCTTAGGGCGAATATGTCTGAATATTCCTCGCATAACGATACTAAGTTGTCTCGTATATATTCTGGTATGTCTAATTTCAGTGATTCTCGTAATTCTTTTTTTCCGTCCTTGCTGTCGTTGACTAGCCTATATATATTGAATAGTTTAATATCCAACGTCCTGATTGTGCTTGCGTCTACATTTACTGTTTCGTACGTTGTGTTCAAAATTTTGATGTATGGATTATTACTTGAAATAATTGCTCTTGCTATGAATATTCCTGGTTGTATTTCTTGCTGTTCCACTATCCTGTCTTTCTTTAACGTTTGAAAAATTTTTACGATTCTGTAAATTTCACATCTAGGCGGTATTATTATGGTGTCATTGTCTATATTATCCAGAATTTTCGTACTAATGTAACAATCGTTGTCCTCTTTAATGTGCATTTTAAGGTTTGCGTAATCTAGTATACATTGAAAGTTAGAAATAAAGTCTCTCCCAATGATTCCGTCTGTTGGAATTGGAAAGTTTGGTTCTACCAATTGAAAGATGTGTTCGAATCGAGTTCCTTTTACTTCTAGTGTTGTCTCAACTTCTCCCATTGTTTGCAACTCTCCTTTAGTGACTCCTTTTATTTTCGCCTTTGTGTTTGGTTTCACCTGTTCCTTTATAAAATCTTGTGAACATTTTAGTATTGAAATGTCAGCTCCTGTGTCTATGATAAAAGTGCTTGTGTTTTCAAGAATTCCTGTTTTCATTCGTACAAAGTTCGTTAGGTTTAGGTCGAAGTTGTAAATCTTATATTTTATTTCTGCCTGTGTGCTTCCAACTTCTTGTTCATTCAAAACCCCAACTGCTGGTTTTCTTGCTCTTCTTGACTGTCCTCTATTTCTAGTAACCTTACGTTCCTGTTACGTCCGCCTCTCTGGTTTCCTCTGTATGTTTGATTGTTAAATTGTCTGTATCCTCTGTTCGAATAATTTCGTTGATTGTCCGTTGCTTCTCCTTCGTTCCGTTGTCCGAAGTTATTTCTTCTTCCTCTGTCATATTTGTTATGGTATCCTCTTCTGTATTGCTGCTGTCCTCTCCTATTCTCGTAGTTTGTCCTATAATTTAAGACTCTTCCTTGTGCATTTTCTTCAGTCGTATCGATCGACAAAAATTTAGATACTACTTCCTGCGGTGATGTAAAGTTACCTGCTTCCAGTACTAGCTTAGCTTTCTCTGCATTAGCGTTTCGTTTCATTGTTGTTACTACTGCTTCCGTCGTATATTTCTTTGCTAAGTCAAGTGGCATTCCTTCCGCTATGTATGCTACTTTTAATTGTTCTGCTAACTCTTCCACTTCAGATGCGTACACTGCTGCATCTCTATGCCCTTGCCTTTTTTTGGCTAATTTGGCTATTAAATTCTTCGGATTATCACCTTTTAATTCTTTCTTTAGTGCTTCAGCTATCCGTGGAATCGTATCTTCTGCGGTTATTAGGTTCCTAGCCTTATTGGTGAGTCGCGTTTTTATTAGCGTTACAGCTGTGTCTTCATGACCTTCTGCCAATTTTCCAAGTAGTTCTAATGCGTCTAAAAATGGTTGTAATTTCCCTGCGCTTCCATCGAACTCGTTGGGCAATATCTTGCTTGCGATATTCAAAAATTCATTGATTGTCAAAGCCATGTTTAATATTGTTATATCTTATTTTATGTCACCTTTTTCCTCTTTTATTCCGTCGTTAATTATTTCTTCTTCTCCTTCCTCGTCGCTTTTTCCTTCTTCTATTTCCTCATCGCTTTGTTCCTCTTCAACTTCCTTGTCGATTGGTTGATGTATTGAACTTGGAGCCACTGTTCTCACATTTACTGCTTGAAATGATCGTATAGCTTTGTCTCTGATTTTTCCAAAATATTTGTTGCACGATTCCCTTTGTTTGTCCGAAAGTGCTTCCCAGTTTTTCCTAGTCAATTGCGTGAACTTGTTATAAGCTTTAATTAGCTGTGTCGTCACTTCTTCCTTTATGTCCTTAGATTTCGGAACTTTTTTCTTTAAGATTCTTCTGCTTTGCCTGTCTATTTCTTGTGCAATTTCCTCAACTATTTTGACAAAATCTTCCCAAGTAACTTTGTTGCTACTCATTTATAACTACATAATTTTTTTTCAGCTCCTGCACTTCTTAGCGAAAATATAAATTCGATAGTCTTACGGTGTATATAGATATGTAGTATATAGATATATAGTAAAAAAATATGGAGATAAAATAATACGTCAATATATGGTAAAAATATGTAAAAATTGCAGTGGTAATAAAAAATTCAAAAATAAATAACGTTATATTAACCCTTGTAAATAAGTAGTTAGAATAATAATTTAAATGTATTATGCATATAGCGTATATTTGTTATATATCGTATATTTATTTTGATAGGTATATTTACGATAGCAAATATTAAAATCATAAAAAATTGCAAAAATGTACTAAACATCAGTAGTCAAATAATAAATGAATAAAAGTCAGCAAGGATAAAGTATACGTTGATAAATATGTAAAAAAAAATCATATAAAATTGTATCATTGCGTCCTATAATAACTTAATATGAGGGTAAAAAAAAATCTTTGTATATTGATAAATATTGGTAATAGAATAGAATAATTAAGTAAAAATAGGTAAACTTGAAACATATATTAATGTAATTAAGGTAGCACATAATGTTTATACTTTATACTTTATATTAATCAGGAAATACCATAAAAATAGCTAATATGGACTTACCACTTTTACACGTTTGTGTTCGTATCACCCAAAAATCCTCGCTGCACGTTCCATAGAATTCCATTCAGCTTCATGTCAAGCCTGATGTCTCCATCCTTTTCTGCATACCACACTGTTCTAGGGTGGTCGAGGTGCCAGAACATTGACGTGTTTCTCCATTTCTCGTTCTAGACTGCTTGTTCCTTACGTTCTCGCCTGGTCTTGGATCGCCATATGACAGCCCTGGCATTAAGGCTATCTGCTCCCGGTGAGGGTGGTTATCCCTTATCCGAGGGGTGGAATAATTGATACGCTTTTACTTGTTGAGTTGTTTTATTTACACTCGCATGAGCATAAGCTGGTAGCACCGCACCCAAAGAACGTCTCGTGAAGAAAAAGAGACACTATCATTAATGTGGAAATATTACGTCTGATCACAAAATATAATGACGAATGTCCCATATAATAATAAGAATTCCCTTGTTATAGTTTTGCTGTTTATATATTTAGAAATGCCTATTCAGCATCGACCATGAAAAGTGTTTATAATTGACTCTGCAATTATTAGTGAATCGTGATCTAGGATAACAATATTTGTATAATCGAATGAAGGTTGTAATATTGTTATGATGACATAAATACCTGAAAGTAATTATCGTAGATAATTACAGGCTGTTTTTATGATATATCTACTGAGTACAGATGAATTCTTGTACAATAAGCCAAATAAAAGAAAAAAATCTTTATTCAGTTCCCAGAAGCAGGCATAAATAGTTCCTATGTACATTTGTACCTTGTACATTTTTTAAATAAGTAATTTTAAAAAACAATACATTTTGTAATTAAATGATAGCTTATTTGAATCAAAATACATAAATGAATATTAGTGTGGATTTTCGCATTACATACATATCGTTTTAGACAAAGAATATTCGTCACACGCAAGTAGAAAACATATTACACAAGTATTGTCTCTCGTTTTACGCTGTTTTCCGTTCGTTTCGATAAACATGACAACTTCCGGTTACTGGACTAGATTCACGAATGCTGTGAGTATCTACTGCAAAGACATACTCTGTTTCGACCAAGGACCATTTCTTTCTACAACACTACGAAGAAAATGACTCTTCATCATCATCCGGTTTTTACTTTGAGATTGAAATGAAGGCAACCAAATATTTTTAGAACGATCCTTCAAAAATTTCCTGCGCTAGTCTTTTGTTTATTCTTCTTCTTCTTCTTCTTCTTTTTGTATAGACATGACTGTCTCTTTTTTCAATGTGTCTCTAGTAAGTTGTCGTTCCATTGTTTTCGTCGTCTTCCCACTGATCGTCTTCCTATTGGGGAACCGTCTCTCGCTATCCTGACTACCTTATTTGTTGTCATTCGGCTTATGTGGTCATTCCATTCTATTCTTCTGTTTGTTACCCAGTTATTAATGTTATCCACCTTGCATCTCCGTTGTATATCTGTACTTCTAGCTCTGTCCCATAGAGTCTTAGCATCGATTTTTTGAAGGGTTTTCATCTCCGCTGTTTCGAGCAATCTTTTTGTCCTCTCTGTGTCGGGTCGTGTTTCTGCCGCGTATGTCATTATTGGTCTGATGACTGTTTTGTAAATTCTGAATTTCATTTCTTTTTCGATATTTTCATTTCTCCATATTGTGTCATTCAGGCAACCTGCAGCTCTGTTTGCTCTATTCACTTGATCTTCCACTTCTGTTTCGAGCCTTCCGTAGCTAGATAGTGTGATGCCTAGATATTTAAACTCCATCACTTTTTCTATTATCTGACCTTCCAGCTCCAATTTACATCTTATTGGATCTGCTGTTATAACCATGCATTTTGTCTTTTATGAAGAAATTAACATGTTAAATTTTCTGGCGATTATGTTGAATTGGTGCAGCATACGTTGTAAATCATCTTCACTTTGAGAGATTAGTATTGCATCGTCCGCATAGCAGATTATTTTAAGTTGTTTTTCTCCCATTTGGTATCCTTTTTTAGTTCTTACTTTTGTTTATTGTAATGGATTATTCTCTAGATGTATAATGTAGCATGCTAAGCCAGTGATGCCAATCATATTATAAAAAAGCGACAAGGTCCGACGCAATGATTAACATAAAATGCTAGTTAAGTATACGGTCAAATACTCACCCAGCATTTTATCCATGTTATCAATCCCGCTTTGGTTTTATTGTAATAATGAATTATTTCCGGCTTCGCTACTTAACTGTCTTCTATTTTTCCTGTCATGTGCACGAACGAGAGTAACACTACTGCTTTGTTCTCCTTTGGCACATAAGAGCATACAGTAGTATCATGATTGTAAGCGAAAGTGCAAAGACCAGCTCTTTCCTTGTTTGCTTGCATATTGGTAAGAAGAAATCTCTTTTTTTAACTGTGCCTACTAGCCCTACTAACGTCATGTGCCATGAATTCAATAATTAACAAATTCAAAACTGGTAAAAAAATTATGTGTGGTAACATTCTGCCCATAACTTATATAAGACGTGACCAGATCCAAAACTGTGTATTCACCAACGATAACTTGTCGGGAACCATTTGCTGTTTTTCCAATATAAAGATGATCTTGTATGAGATAAGCGTTTGATGCATCATAACCCAAAAATACTTTGATCCCATATTTAGCGAGTTTGGAAGGTATTGTCTAAAATTTGTAAGGCCTCTAAATGGAAACAATTTTTAGTCAGTGGTTATGCATTGGGATTGTTTGGAGCCATGTTGCAAATTTTTATTCAGCATTCAGATGTCTCGTATGAGTGCATCTTTATCGTTTTTTTGCGTTCTTCCCGGGTATTTTTGTTGTCAAATCATATAAATATTAGCGTAGTCTTGAAAAGATTACAAGACATTGCTGCGCGTATTAGTACTCCATAATTCACACCTCACACAAGTTTTCTTTATTATTTCTCTGTACACCTCTTTTGTCGCCATTTCGGTAAACTAGATGTATAATCACTATTATTCATGATAAATTTTAGGTATACACGTATTAGACGGAAAGATAGAGCCGAAAAATCATCGTCATAAGTAATATGGAGTTTTTCCTGTGAAATGTGTCCATTGTATATTGACAATTATGACCCCTTTCAGGCTGAAACCTCAGTGTATACAGGAAGTAGCAATAAGGGATGAAAGGGGAAAGTTAGTGCAGTCATTAAAGGTTTTCACCTCATATTTTGTTAAACCTCCATCGATTTGCATGAAAATTGGTGACTAGTTAGAGCATACCTCGAGAAACAAAACTGATTTGGTGCCATTTGCCCTGGTGGTGAATACCACCCCTTCCCGCGGGTGAAAACTATTTTATTGAAAATAACCTCACAAATCGATAGAGGGACAAAGGACTAGGCAACACTCCTTATGGAAAAGTGGTCCCGGTAAAATTTGATGAAAGTTTGGTCAATGATACTTCTTGATGTGTAGATTAAAAAAGTCCATGGCACCTGGGTCTGAATAACTACTATTCTCGAGTTACAGCCTTCTGAAATTATTGGATTCGAGTGCTCGGTTTACGTTAAGTGCACTAAGTTACGGTCAAGTGAACGAAAATATTTATTATTAGAAGAAGAGAAACTCATGTTCTTCATACATACTTGCGTGTTGTATATGAATTCGTGGTCAAAAATAGTTGGATCGTATTTTAGTCGTCAGAAAACCTCCGACAAGTCTTCAGAAAACTAAAGAAGTGCGGTATAAAAGGTGCTGCTAGATCGATATAAGCATTATCATGTTCTCGGTGAATGCTTCTCAGTTATGGAATACCAGCAAAACTACAGTTCCGCCTTATCTTTAGAAAACTACTGAACAGTGGCGGATCTAGAGGGGATGGGGGTAATTCCACTCGTAACATGTTCCAGAATAATTAAAGAAAAAATTGTTGAAACATAAAAAAATACATTAGTTGACATGAAACTTGTACCGCATATCAGATATGAGACAGGTAGAGAACATGGACTTGATTTCAATACAAGAAAGGCAAAGTAAATGGCAGTTTTTAAATGCTAAATATTAATTACAATTGTCTATGGAATAATCGGGTTTAAATCTTCTTCGACTATTCGTATGTTAACATTTTGCTGATTTCGGTTAGATGCATCATACGTCGTGTTAACTAACGACCTATCAGGATACTTAACATTGGGTTGATGTCTTGCAAAGCCTAAAAACCATAACACACTGGTGATATGAGCACAAGTACCTACAGTTCTCGCACCAGATTGACAGGTACAGTAGTACCCGTTAATCGGTTCTTCTACAGGCTCAACTTCATCATTATCTTCATCAACTGTATAGGAAATGAATATTTGGTGTTTTGTAGCTTGCCGAAACCTAGAAAATATTCGAACTCTTATGAATCCCGGTTTATCCATATTCTCATCAATTTGAAACTCTTCGTCATTTTCTCTTATTATTATCTTGTATGTAAGATGGTGCCAGTTTAATTTGATATATCCCAATCGTAAGGTCTTTTAGGTAGTCTAAGTCGAAAACAGGAAAGTTACAAAATCATGATTATGAAGCCTTCTCCATTCACCTATATGCTTATACCTAATGATTATACCTATATGATTATTTCTTCTATATGCTTATACCTAAGTATGAATATTATAGTTGTTATAAAAATAACCCTACAAAATTATTCTCCATAATATTTTGTATTAAAAAGCTCATCATCATTGGCTGTAGAACCCCTGGTGGACCTCGGTATGTTCGAGAATCAGCTTACATTCCATTCTATCCTCCGCCTTGGTTTTCCAATTTCGTACTCTTAACACCCGTAACTCATCTTCTCTGGTCCTTAAATCGTACTCTGGGCCATGGGCGCCCATACCCATGGGCAGGGGGCCGTGACCCCCCTGGCTTTTCGGGTGCTTTGAATTATATATGGTTATTCAAAGTATACAAAAAATATAATGTGCAACATCTTCACGTTTGCCACCCCCCTAAAAATTTTTATATGAGCGCCCGTGCTCTGGGCTTACGTCTTTTCGTCACACTATCCGCTCTTTGGTTATAAATGTGTTTTGATGGCTCCATCTCGTTCATTTTCGTTAAATAAAGTTATTTCATTAATTCTGGAACATGCTACCGGTTGAATTACCCCTATCCCCCCTAGATCCGCCATTGTTCAGTAGTTTTCTAAAGATAAAGCCGAACTGCAGTTTTGCTGGTATTGCATTACTGAGAAGCATTCATGAAAACATGATAATGCTTATATCGATCTAGCAGCACATTTTATACCGCACTTCTTTAGTTTTCTGAAGACTTTTAGGAGGTTTTCTGAAGACTAAAATACGATCCAACTATTTTTGACCACAAATTCATATACAACACGCAAGTATGTATGAAGAACATGAGTCTTTCTTCTTCTAATAATAAATATTTTCGTTCACTTGACCGTAAATTAGTGCACTTAATGTAAACCGAGCACCCGAATCCAATAACTTCAGAAGGCTGTAACTCGAGAATAGTAGTTATTCAGACCCAGGTGCCATGGACTTTTTTAATCTACACATCAAGAAGTATTATTGACCAAAATTTCATCAAATTTGACCGGGACCACTTTTCCATAAGGAGTGTTGCCTGGTCCTTTTAAGTAAAATTTGATATATTATGTTATTAATATAAATCAATACTTTTTGAGTTATTAAAGATCAAAGATTTGTCTATTTAAGAGCATATGCGTGAAGTTACGGATAATAAAAAGAACATGTTAATTAATTGTATTTTAGTAAAATATTATTTTTATATTATTTCGATATTTAATTGAATTTTTTTTTCATTATAAACTGAATATGTCTAGATACTGGGGGTGTCCAATAATGGGTACATTTGACATATTCGAATACACTTTTGCTAAATTTATAATTTTGAAATAATATAAAAATAATATTTTAGTAATATACAATTAATTAATATGTTTTTTTATCATCCGTAACTCCACGTATGTGCTCTTAAACAGACAAATCTTTGATCTTTAATAACTCAAAAAGTATTGATTTATTTTAATAATAGGATATAACAAATTTTATAATAATTTGTCCCTCTATCGATTTGTGGGTTTATATTTATTAAAATCGTTTTCACCCCCGAGAAGGGGAGGCGTCCACCCCCAGGGTAAAAGTGCAAGTTGGCACCAAATCTTTTTTTTTTATTTCCTGAGGTATGTTCTAACTAGTCACCAATTTTCATCCAAATCGATGGAAGTTTAACAAAATAGGAGGTGAAAACCTTTAAAGACTACACTAACTTTCCCCTTTCATCCCTTATTGCTACTTCCTGTATCCACTGAGGTGTCAGAATAAAAGGGGTCATAATTATCAATATACAATAGACACATTTCACATGGCAAACTCCATATTACTTATGACGATGATTTTTCGGCTCTAGCTCTTAGACTATATTGACAAACACCAACCAACTAAATGGGGATGAGATATACGTTTCCAATTGAAATAGAATACAATGCTACTCTTCCTATAATTTTTTTACGACCACTTTTTTCAAGATTATTGTTGTAGTAATTTCAATAATTTACGATAGATAAGAGCGGTCACGTCATAGCGGCTTGTAATCTTTGTTTGTAAATCCGTACAAGAACAAATTACCGAATATTATTATTTATTTATTGCAATATTCAACAACTGTTTACCAGTTATGCTACTAATAAATAATATTAACTTAAAATTAACATATATTTCCCTTTACATTAACGAATTTTTAAGAAAATATACAACAGGTACAATTGTACCTATACCGTCTGTTAACGGTGTAAAATTATGCCGCTTGAGACAGGTTAAAAAGTTCACTATGTTATCATCGACTTTGTATATTCTCAATATATCTATAAGCCATTTATGCGGTACTAAATCAAAGGCCTTTTTCTAGTCAATAAAGGCCGTAAAGAGGTTCCTTTTTTTGGTGGATGCCTGGTTAGAAATGACTGACTCGAGGAAAAGTTGTTCTTTGAAACCCATGGAACCCTTAGCGCATCCTTTCTATTGAGGCTCTATGATATTGTTTAGAGCAGAGTATTGGTAGATACGCCGGGTTACACAGGATGTGACTAACAAACATAAACATATTATTATTATCCAGAATTAGCCATACGGCTCACACTCCATCTAAGGGGAAAATTGACTCATCCCAGATACCTTATTATTATTATTATTATTATTTGTACTAAGGTAAGTTAAGTTCAATCAACCTATTTTTGATCCTAGAATCTGTGGTATAATTTATGACCAATCTTTTCAGGACACCCTGTATAACGATAAACTATGGTATTGTGTAATCAAATATAATATTGTGTTTTATTATATGGCAATAAAATATAATTAATACATTTTTTTTATAAATTATATTTTATTAAATATTTTTCCTAATGAAAATTATGTAGCAAAATTAAATAACTATTTCATTATAATTCGAAATAATTTTAGTCTGGTCGACGTGTTATGTTTTTACGCAATTTTATAATAGCAATATTATTTTAATTTTCTAAAAAGTTGTAATACAAAGCAATTTTTCATCGACAACATTAATCAACTTGTCAGCCCAATGCCTCTCCTAAAAAAGCTGCTTTATCGACTTGGTTTATTGTAAAAAACTAAACAAAATGACAAACAGAGCTTCATAATGGATATTATCTATAAATACATATAAAAACTTTTGTCGTCAGTTAGTTGATTTGAAGACGACAGGAAAAAAACAAGGAAGGTCACATTTTATACATATTGAGATAAATACCAATAAATGTTTAATTCTTATGATTTCTAAAAACTACTTAGGAGATTCTTAGCAGAATTTTATCAATTCTTATTCTATAATCTTAATATAATATTAATCTATATTAACTTATTAATTTAATAATGGACCAAAATACTGCTAACATTCCTTATTTTCGTTCAGTGGCGTGCGGATAATCCTGGTTCTTCGCCTGGATATAAATTCTTAAAAAAATAATATAGACTGATCTTTCCGGTTATTGTTCCGAATCGATAGACTAGTCGATAGTACTCAGTTTTTGCTACTATATGGCGAGAAAAGCCAAAATTCATGAAAAAGTGACATTCCTCCTTGTTTTTCTCCTGTACTTTTCATTTTATTATTTCTGATGTTGTTCAGTTAATAATTTTTACTAAATTATTGGCAAATACTATATACATAAATCATTAAATATTGTGCTCTTATTACTAATATTTTTGTAATAATAGATATTTATTAAGTAATAAGTTTTAAAAATTGGAACCTTCTCTGGTAACACCTCCGAGGCTTCTACAATTTGCAAGCCATAACGGATGCTGAGACTAAGCAAGATGAGGGAATTTTACAATTTATAATTCACGTCCCATCTGCTCAGCGCGGTAAAGTTCCAACGAGAATGGTTCCCTTCGTACTCCAATCAGAGTAGACATGTATATCAAAAATGAATATAAATATCCATTTTCAATTTCGTTACAAGACGAAACTGCAGCCGCGCGTCATTATTCCAGTTCAATCAGAGAGTGCAGCAAGCACCTCTACCGGTTTCGAAACTTATTGGTCTCTCATCAGGAGGCACATATGCTGCTCTCTTTGACCCAACTAGGACAAAACGAAATGGCGGAAATGCTCTAGCAGCAAAAAACTAAGTTTTAAAAATGGGAAAATAGCTGCAACCTTTAACGATATTTTGGAGCCTTAGTTTATATCTCGCGATCTGCTTCCTCTCAAAAAGTTTGGTGGCAAATATCGAATTCTAATCTGAAAAAAAACTTATCAAATGCAGCTGCAACCAAATGTGTTCCACAAACAGATGCAAGTGCAAGAAGGCAATGATACTTCGCAATTCTAAGTGACAGCAAAACACTCGATGGAAAAATAAATACTAATTTTCATAATTGAGGTATAATAACTATTGCTTTTATAAAAAAAATACTGTATATATTTATTAGAGTATGATTGTTTGTATTACAGAGTATTTTATTCAGTTTAAATATCTATTTATTTATGCTTTGTAGGTATATTATAATGTTTATACTATACTAAATTTACAATCAGGATGCAGTATAAATAAACAACCAAGACACGTTGAATGCTACTAGGAGCAATCACGAATCATAGTTTACAATGTATAAACTTTGAGAGTCTTATCATACCAGCCGACGAGTAAAGACGTTAAATTCTAATTAATATTCGCTTACAGTTTTTGCAAAAGTTAAAAACGCGTTTTGTGAATGTGTTATTTTAACGATAAACATTGGTAAGGTGATTTTATTTAAATACATATTATAGACGACTTCAAAAATAGGCCAGTATTTACTGGCCCCAAATAATTGATATTTTGGCATACAAAATATCAATTTCTACATCATGGCATCCTCATCTACGTCAACTAAACCTACTTCTACACCAGATCAACAATCTCTAGAACCTAAAAGCTACTCTTCCGTAACCAGACAACCAACCGCTAATGTTTTTCCATCAAGAAACCAAGCAATTGTGTTCGACGCAATTGACAACACCAAAATTGAAGATTACCTCCACAGTTTAAGTCAAATTATTCGACCAATAAATATTATTTTCTGTTCAAAGCTATCCAACAACAGAATGTGCATTTACTTAGCAAATGAAAAATTAGTGGACGACTTTATTACCAACCACGGAAAAATCAAAGTTAATCAACAACTCTTACAAGCACGACGACTAATCACACCCAGCCAAAGACTAGTACTCTCAGGCGTATGTCCATCTATTCCACACTCAATCTTAGAATCCGAATTGCAAGCACTTGGTGTCAACCTTTTGTCACCCTTATCATTTCTCCGTATAGGGACTTCCAGTCCTGAGTTCCAGCATATATTAAGCTTTAGGCGACAAACCTATATCCCCTTTAACCAACCATACCTTACCCGATCCTTTTATTATAACCCACGAGGAGACATCATATAGAATATGGATATCTTTAGACAACCAGACTTGTTATATATGCAAAAACACCAAGCATTCAGCAAAAGACTGCCCAACAAAGGCATCTGTATCAGGTGACACCACTTCAATTCCTCAAAATACAGATTCAGGCGAGAACTCTATTGAAAATAATTACAATCAGGCGACTAAAGAACTAACGAGTGGCATCCTACAAAATAAAACCGAACTTAACGATCAAGTTGTACAAAATGAAACACTAAGCACAGAACTCCAAACTAACCAAATAGAATCAGATCCAATATCACAAAAACGCACAGTTTCTGAGCGTTCTCCAACTCCTTCATCAGAACACGCTTTTGAAGTACCAAAAAACAAAGAGAAAAAGACTAAATTAAACCAAGGCAATAAACCAAAAAAGACGTTAGAGGAAATGTTGAAACCTACAGAAGAATTATTTAGAGACCAAAATTCCAGTTATCCCTTAAACTATGATCAACTAATAGATTTCTTCGAAAATTGTACAGGCTCTTCCGACCCAATAAGCATTACAAAAATGTATACCAATGAAATTTCTGAAGTTACAGACCTACTGACAAAAATTTATCCTAAACTAATTGACCGAAAAATTAAAAGTACATGCACCCGAATAAGAAATAAAATTTTACGACAGATTGATCCGGACTTCCATACCGAACCAGAAAGTGACGCCTCTACGGACACGTATTAAAATACCAATATCATTCACTAGTTTAATTCAATGGAATCTGAATGGGTATTACACCCATTTAGAAATGTTGCAAATACTAATCTCAAAATACGGACCAATGATTCTATGTTTACAAGAAACTAATTTTAAAACAACACTGCACATAAACTAAAAAACTTTAATTGTTTCTTTAAAAATCGACAACATGCTAAAATCGCCAGTGGAGGAGTAGCCATATACATAAAGGACGACATTAATAGCACAGCAATACCACTAGAAACAAACATTGAGGCAATTGCAGTCAGAATCAAAGACGTAACTAGTTTTTCCGTATGTAACATATATATTCCCCCCAATCAAAAACTTAACCATAACGAAATATCGGATCTTTTAGAACAAATACCTACTCCACGATTAATTGTCGGGGACTTCAACGCACATAATCCTTTATGGGGTTCAAAAAAATTAACACATCTTGGTAGAAAAATAGAAGTACTTCTGGAAAAACTCAACCTAAATTTACTTAATGATGGACAAGATACCCGTTTCGACATAAGAACGGGCGAGGGTTCTGCTATCGACCTATCTATATGTGAACCATCAATAACGCATACACTTTCATGGGATGTATTACCAGAGCCATACGACAGCGACCATTATCCTATTTTAATCCATAACGAAGTTGCATCTACAGCTATACCAGAAACAAAATGGAACTTAAAAAATGCGGATTGGACGAAATTTCAAAATAATATCGAACGTAACTTGCATGCCATAAATGAAAATAGTAATGTGAACGAAGAGGTAGATTTCATTACAAAACTAATAATAGATTCAGCAGATAAAAATATTGGAAAAATTAACTTCAATAGTAAATTCCATCCAGTTCCTTGGTGGAGTCATGAATGTCGACAAGTAATACAACAATCCAAAAAAGCGTTTAATAAATTCAAACGACAGAAAAATGAACAAAACTCTTTAGAATTTAAACGATTAAGAGCTATAGCCAGATTTACTATCAAAAAAGCTAAGCGCGAATCTTGGAAAACATACGTTTCAACAATTGACAGTTCTACTCCAATGACAACTGTATGGAAAAAAGTAAAAAGAATATCTGGTGCAAAAGCATACAAGTCAATAAATCTGTTAGAGCAAAATAATATAATATATAAATCCCAAAAGGAAATATCAAATATACTGGCATTAGTTAATGAAAAAAATTCAAGCGACGCAAACTATTCACCAAATTTCTTAAGGAACAAAAGAAATGAAGAAAGATATACCATAGATTATGAAGATCAAAATAATGGTGAAATAAACTTTCCAATATCGATGGATGAATTAGAAGCGGTAATAAAAAACTGTAAGAACTCGTGCCCTGGACCAGATAATATACCCACTATTTTTCTAAAAAACCTCACCTACCCATCTAAAGAACACTTACTCAGCATTTTCAACTTAATTTTCTCGAAAAGTTTATTTCCAAAATCGTGGAGAAATTCAATAATAATTCCTATT
The DNA here is from genome assembly GCF_917563875.1 of Diabrotica virgifera virgifera. Taxonomy (NCBI): domain Eukaryota; kingdom Metazoa; phylum Arthropoda; class Insecta; order Coleoptera; family Chrysomelidae; genus Diabrotica; species Diabrotica virgifera. The sequence goes on from NC_065450.1 coordinate 180,436,177, forward strand.
CCTAAGCAAAGTAAATCAAAATCAGATCCCGAAACATATAGGCCAATATCTCTTACTTGTAGTATGGGCAAAATGCTAGAGAAAATAATAAATAACAGACTAATGTGGTATCTGGAATCAAAAAAATTAATTATACCAGAACAGAGTGGCTTCAGAAAACATCGTTCTACTGTAGACAATCTTATTGACGTAGAATCGGAAATACATGAGGCTTTTGCAATTAAACAACATTGTATCGGAATATTTTTCGACATTAGTAAAGCCTACGATACATTGTGGAAATTATCAATTTTAAAAACTCTTAGCGAATGGAAAATTAGAGGTAATATACTCAAATATATATCAAACTTATTAGAAAATAGACAGTTTCAAGTCAGAGTAGATGGCGTATATTCCTCAACAAGAAATCAAGGAAATGGTATACCACAGGGCTCGAACCTTAGCACAACTCTGTTTCTTATAGCTATGAACTCTATTACCGCAAAAATTAAACATCCTGTAAAAGCTAGGCTATATGCAGATGATTTGGTTATACTTTGTAGAGGAAAGAACCCAACAACCATCCATAACCATGTCCAAAAAGCCATAAATCATATTGAAGAATGGTCATCCACAAGTGGACTTCAGTTTAATACCCTTAAAACTAAAGCAGTGTGTTTTACAAAAAGTCACCAAATACAACTGAAGAACTTATACTTAAATGGAGCACAGGTTAAATATGTAGACGAAGTTAGATTTCTCGGTATGATATTTGATCAAAAACTAACTTGGAAAATACATTTAGAATATTTAAAAAAGACATGTCAGCCTGGAATAAATTTGTTACGATCACTTGCAAACAAAAAATAGGGCGCCGACTCGTCTACATTACTACATATCTACAAGGCCCTAGTACGTTCCAAACTTGACTACGGCTCAATCGTTTACAACTCCTCAAAAAAGACGTACTTAAAAACAATAGATGTGATTCAAAATACAGGTCTTCGAATTTCCTTAGGAGCACACCACAAAAGTCCAATACAAACTCTATACTGGGAGACTGGAGAGATCCCACTCACGTTTAGAAGACAATATCTAAGTCTTTCTTATGCCGCTGCAGTATCCTTTAATCAAGATAACCCAGTTATACACAACGTATTTGCTGACCGCTTTAAAAGTTGTTTCCAAAACTCAGATAGAACTGATCACCCTTTTTATTACCGCATACAAACTTACTTATCAAAAATAGGTATTCATTTTCCAGACACCTACGATATTTCCGTAATCCAAACCCCTCCTCCTTGGACAATTCGCCTTCCCTCTACTGATACCAGCTTATTGCGACTAAACAAATCAGAAACGCCTGCAAGTCAAATCAATCAAGAATTTCTTAAAATATTAAGCAAATATGGTAGCTGCTTCAAAGTTTACACCGATGCCTCCAAAAACGAAGACGGAACTGGCGCAGCAATCTACTCGTCAGATTACACAGCAGCTTATAAGTTACCTTCATATACAACAACGTTCTCCGCTGAACTGTTTGCTAGTCTAAAAGCATTGGCTCTGATAGTTAACAAAAATAATAAGAGAAACATCATTATCACAGATTCTCTTAGCTGAATATTGGCATTAAAACAACTCTATTCTGATCATCCACTACTACTTTTCATTAAAAAGGAACTGAAATATGCAGAAAATATGAATATTAAAGTTAATTTTATTTGGGTACCATCTCATACTGGAATCGAAGGTAACGAGGTTGTGGACAAAATAGCAAAAAATGCACCTAATAACCCAAACGCAGAAGAGAACATGAAAATCCTACACACCGACTTGAAAGCATATTTCAAAGTAAATACTTTTAAAATATGGCAGGATACATGGAAAGACTCATCAACCAAGCTATACGAAGTTGACATTAACCACAATCAAATTCCACAATTCAAAAACAGAAGACAGCAAGTAATCTTCACTCGTCTCCGGATTGGCCATACTCGATTAACCCATGACTACATACTCCAACGTGCCGATCAACCTGTATGTGATTTGTGTAGAAGTGTCCTTACCGTAAAGCATTGTTTATTGCAGTGTCCGAAGTATAAACTGCAACGGAAAAAGTGCAACATACCACCAACATTAAATAGTGCACTCGGAAAAGACAGTGATACAAAAAGCATCTTCACATTCCTCAAAGACTGCAACCTCTTACCAAAAATATAGTATTTTACTTTACTTTGTATAGATTTAGAGCTTTTTATAATTTCCTATTGTTATGTTTAAAATCTATTTTTAAATTATAATTTTGTAACACAATCCATACACGCTAATAACCCTGCGTGGTTGATGCGTAATGTAAGGAAAAAAAATGTATAAACTTTGTAAATTATGATTTGGGATTTACAATGTATAACTATACACATTGTAAATTTTGATTCGAGAGTGCTTCTAGTAGCATTTAACGTGTCTTGGTTTGTTTATTTCTACTGCATCTTGATTGTAAATTTAGTAGAGGGCGGACTAGTTTATCCTGAAGTGTCCGTATTATTTATCAGGATAAACTAGTGTGGCTTAGGCTAAATTAGTTTATCCTATCGAGTTTAGGATAACCTAGTTTTGCCTGGGCCAAACTAGTTTATCCTAACGCATTCAGGACAAACTAGTTTGGCCTAGGCGAAACTAGATTATCCTGAAATCGGGTTTGACCGGTAACAGATATATTACTTGTACCGGGTGTCCCAATAAGAATGGCTCTCGGCCATATCTCAGTAACCGTTTATAGTAGAGCTTTGAAATAAAAAATTTTATAACAAAAGTTGCCTAAGGAAAAGCCTGGAAATTATTTTCATAATTGTGGGACCACCGCTAGAGGGCGTAATTGAATATCAAAAATTAAAAAATCTAAATTTTACAAAATTTTTTTAATGAAGGGGCACTTGAAATCCGATCGTCGTATTCTTCATAAAATTCTACGCATATTTGATTTGACAAGTTTAGGTCTACCTTTGGAAATAAGAGGTGGGGGTGAGTGGGAACCTTGTTATGAAAAACTGGCTGTGAGTCCGGTTCTGCTTAATCAAATTTTGCAAACTTGGTCTTGTTGAAGACAGATCTTTTTCGTCAATGTAAAAGTTATGATTTCGAACCAACTTACTGAGTAATATGCCAGCTAGAAGGCGTTATTGAATTTTTTTCAGAAATCTAGTGTTCTTTGGAAAATATTAAATACAAACATGCATTTTTAATACCATATTACACAATTAGACAAAATTAGCAACAGAATAGCGAAAACCGCATGTTAATACCTTTTTTCTATCTCGAGATACCTTACAAAACGTGTAAATTTAAAAACATAACTGTTACTGTCACCGGTAAACGAAATTCATTAAAAGTAGTGTGCTATGGAAACAACAAAGAAACATTTTCCAGCTGTCAACGTGTCTTTTCAACGCTTCTCATTTGTTTCGAGCCTCGTTCATATCTCGTATATTAATATTATACACGGATTATACGGCATATGACAGAGGCTCGAAACAAATGAGAAGCGTTGAAAAGCCCTATTACAAAGAAATAAAAACAACTATTTAGTGATGACATAAACGTTCAAATTTTTGCCCATCATTTTCGTTGCAAACATTTACTCTTTCAAGAGTAGATTGAACAGCAGTCTCAATTTCTGCTCTCGATATGCTTTGAATGGCGTTTATTATTCTCTGGATAATGTATTCTAGAGAAGTGTATGATGGGCAACAATTTGAATATTTAGGTCGTCACTAAGTAGTTCTTTTTGTTCTGTGTTATATTTAATTTTAATAGTATTTTTTCTCTTTATATTGTTGTTTTAATTAATTATATTTTTATACGTTGACATCTGGAAAATGTTACTTTCTTTTTTTCCACAGCACACTACTTTTCATTAACTTAGTTTACCGGTGATAGTAACAGTTATGTATAAAATTTACACGTTTCTCGAGATATCTTGAGATAGAAAAAAGGTATCGACAGGCGGTTTTCGCTATTCTATTGCTAATTTAATCTAATTTTATAAAGCATGATTAAAAATGCATACTTGTATTTAATATTTTCCAAAGAAAACTAGATTTCTGAAAAAAATTAAATAACGCCTCCCAGCTGGCTTAATACTTATTAGAATGGTTCAAAATTATCACGCTTACATTGAAGAAAAAGATCTGTCTTCAACAAGACCCAGTTTTCAAAATTTGATTTAGCAGAACCGGACTTACAGCCATTTTTTCATAACAAGGTTCCCACTCACCCCCACCTCTTATTTGCAAAGGTAGAGTTAAACTTGTTAAATCAAATATGCGCAGAATTTGATGAAGAATACAATAATCGGATTTCCAGTGCCCCTTCATTAGGAAAATTTTGTAAAATTTAGATGTTTTTATTTTTGATATTCAATTACGCCCTCTAGCGGTGAACCCACAATTATGAAAATAATTTCCAGGCTTTTCCTGAGGCAACTTTTGTTATAAAATTTTTTATTTCAAAGCTCTACTATAAACGGTTCCTGAGATATCTCCGAGAGCCATTCTTATTGGGACACCCGGTACGTATTCCAAACTTCTGGACATGTGTGTATATAGGGAGAGAGAGGGAGGCTCTTTTAAGCCGATGTTTAATGTATTGTGAACTACTAACTTTTGCTCTTATAACAAATAAACTAATTTCTAAAATTAATTAACAGACGATATTAGGAAATGTTCATTAAACTTTTAATCTTTAAGTAGCAACAGATTGTAGAGAACAAAAGATTGAAACTACATACTTTGTAAAGAAGAATACTGGCATTAGGCAATAAGGTAATTGTCTAGAGAAATTAACTTTTAGTTTATATTTCTTCTTAAACTGATGCAGCAGCATTAAGAAATGACGTTGCTTTGCTTTGTTCACAAACGCTTAGATGTTATTGTTTTCTATTAAAATTAAATTGAATTTTAAATTCTTCTTTGGCATTTGGATGGGGCTAATACACAATTTAAAAGTCGCTGTAGATACTGTGAATGTTAAGTCAAGTAAAAACTTTCGAAAATATTCTGTAAGCTGGAAAAGTAGGGATACGGTGGAGACGGCTTAGGTCATCATAAAAAACTTCTAAACGCCGTAAAAATGAGTGGCACACACAATATTCTAACTACAAAAGCGCTGATATAAATATTACTTGGCGCCAAAATATATTTTCATTTTGATGGAAAATAAAATTATAGTTTTATTTTGATTTTTCCATAGTATTGCTAAATTTTAAGATTTCTCCATATATGCGGTACGTTCTTTAACGGTAAAATATTGCAAGACCTCTAAATTCTAAAGAACCGCTCCGATTTAGAAGAACTTTTGCCTCCCCCTCACCATCTTGTCCTCCCCTTCAAAAGTGATATGACTACAATGTGTGCTTTTTATTTTTAAGGGGTGAAAACTACCGTCTTTTATCAAAAATTAAAAACAGTCTATATAACCGTTATTTAAATCTAAATTATGTGAAGGTTTGTTAAATAGTATGTTAAATATAGGAATTCGATTGTTTCTCATATTGAAATGTATTTTATAGTTTATAACTATTTTTTAAACCCTTAAAAACTACCCTCTAAATAAGAATTTGTATAAAAAATATTTTGTAACTTTAAATTAGGTAATGACGTATTTTGTAGTGATTAAACTTTATTTTATGTTTGCAATTTAGTCTATTAAGTATTTAATATTTTCAACTCTTATAAACTACCCCTATAAAGGCATTCATTAGATCATTTACTTACGGTAAAATATTGCAAAACCTGTGAATTTTTAACAACTACTTGTGTTAACATGAAATTTGGCATTCACATAGCTAATAAGTCAAAGAAAAAAAGTAATATAATACCGATGTGTGCTTTTGCCCTGGAGGTGAGTTTCACCCCTTCTCGGGGGTGAAAAAATATAGGTCCAAAATAAGTCCGGAAATCGATAAACTGACTAATTTTAAGCAACTTTTGTTCCATAGAGTTTTTTCACTAAGTCAATAATTTTCGAATTATTTGCGAGTGAATATGTTCATTTTTCAACAAAAGAACCACGTTGTTAGACGGTTTTTCGCAAATAACTCAAAAAGTAAGTATTTTATCGAAAAAATATTCTGAGCAGAAATATAGATTATGAAAAACTGAAAAAAATCTGTGTATCTATGAAGTTTGCTAATGAAGTTCCAAGATACGGGGTGTTGAGATTTCTCTTACAAAGTGAAGATTTATTGATTGCTCTAAAACCGGTTGAGATATGCAAATGAAATTTGGTTGGTTTTAAGAGAAAGTTATTACGCATTTGTTGACAGACTTACTATTAAGAATTTTATATTCACCATTTGCGCGCATACGGGTACTAGTCTGAATTAAAAAAAAAATAGTACGCCACTGAGGTATTTCAAATTAAAAAGCATTTGTGAATTAGAATTATTTAAGTTGTAACAGAAAATATATGTTCCCTTTTTTTTCATACGATGCGCCTTTTTCATGAAAAAAAGAAAAAAAATAAAATAAGTACTTATATCAACGCTTAAAAAGTATTCGACATAAGTTTCAATATGGTTTTTTAACGATAACTTCTGTAATTTTCAAGATATTTCATTGTTGCAAACCTTATTTTGTGGGTCATTGTAAGTGCTAAAAGTTTTCAAAAGTTGGATTTTCTGGAGGTCTTTAATTTTTAAAGCATGCGATTCAAGGGGCTTAGAAAACTGCTTCTCATACTTACGTGCAAACTTAAAATATAAATATCTCACTCAGTTTTTATCATAAACACATTGAAAAAACTGTTTCAGTATGAAAAATACTACATTTTAGTATTGATATATATTTTTCAAATTTCTTTTAGTTTTCAAGTAATTTAGAAAAAATGGAAAATATTTATAAAGTATCAAAAAGTAATTTAATACTAAATTGAATTTTTTTTCAAACATAAGCACTTTAAACTGATTAAAATCTCAGAACACGCAGTCAGTTTATAAATAAACGAATAAACCTAATTGTGTATGGAATAATGTTAATTTTTATTTTTGTGGAAAATTCACCAATTTAAGTAATTATTCTTTTGTTTTTTCAACGACATAATCGTTTTGTTTTTGTGATAACTCGGCCATTTTTTATCCAAATCACTTTTATCGTAGCAACTTTGAAAGGTATCAGTAAAATCTTTAAAAGATATCACCATAATTTTTTTCTAAAAATCATAAAAATAGAAAAGGTTAATTCGAAAAAACCCCGATTTTAAGTAGGCTGTACTTTAGGTTGTTATTTCTATAATAGTTTAAAGAACACCATTCCATTCATTAATTTAAAAGGTTTCTTTTTGACTGTAATGACTTTTTCGTAAAAATGCATAATTTGAGTTATTTTTGAAAATCCACTCAAAAACATGCATTCTCCATGTAGGAAATCATCAATTTCGATCGTGAATAACTTCCTAAACTCTATTCATTAATTTAAAAGGTTTCTTTTTGACTGTAATGACTTTTTCGTAAAAATGCATAATTTTAGAATTATTTTTGAAAATCCACTCAAAAACATGCATTCTTCATGTAGGAAATCATCAATTTCAATCGTGAATAACTTGCTAAATATCAATTTACCGAAAAAGTCGTATATAACATTTTTTACTCAGAATTGAAATATCTATCAATTTCCGAGGTTATTTTGAGGTTAAATATATCCACCCCCGAGAAAGGGTGGTACACAGAGCAAAAGCACACATCTGCACAATATCACTTTTTTTTCTTTGACATATTATATATATGTATGCCAAATTTCAAGTCAGTTTAAGCGGTTCTTTAAAATTTACCGCAAAATCCGTCAAATAATATATTAATAGCATTTGCTACATTTGAAGTAAAACGTGTCACACATTTGAGTTTGAAAGGTATTAACAAGTAGTGTCTGAAGCACCTAAGGTGAAATATGATAGCTGAAGGTGTTACAGAATTTAGTGAGCTTGAAAAACTGTTTTTTCCCATAGAAAATAATGGATTTGATCATTACTTATGAGGCCTATCAAATAAAAATTCGAATTTTCCTAGATATGACGTACACACCGTTAGACGTGTCTTGAGTTCTTCTATAAACGTTCAGTTATTTAGTAGGTGGAAATTTTGAGTAATTTCCGAAAAACCAAAAATTTTAAAGTTCAGTTTTTTATTTTTCGACTATACTGAGCCACGTGACCACTTAGACACCATTTGATGAACTCGAGCGCTATTCATTTGGTATATTTGCAGTTTTCCTGTGTCTCTTTGAACCTGATATACATTTACCCAAAAAATATGCCCAGTTGTCCCTAGCCAGTCCTACAGCTGGCTTTTTATTCTTCTTGTAGTTCCTTCTCCTATCGAAGGTTGGTTATCATCACAGCTATCCGTACCTTATTGGCGGCAGCTCTGAAAAGATCTACTGAGCTGCAACTATACCACTCACTTAAGTTTCTCAGTCAGCAAATTCTTCTTCTACCTAGGATTATCTTCCCCTTAATTCTGCCCTGCATTACAAGCCTTAATATCTCATATTTCGCACCTCTAATGGCTGGTTTATGGATGGTCAAGAGTCACAAACTACTTCTTCTTCTTGTGCCACTCCTATCGGAGACTGGAAATAATCAAGGCTACCCTGACTTTGTTTGCAGCTGACCTAAAAGGTTTATTAGTGGTGCAGTCACAAACTACACGCATTCTGAATCAGCCCGACCTCATCTTAAAACATAGAACTTTTTCCCACACATATAAACATATAGGCCTGTGTCCCGCGTACCAAAAAAAAGTTTATTAATAGCAAGCTTAAAATTTGTTAATAGCTTAACGGTGTCTAGTCGGACAAAATTTGATGTACGGGAACAATGGAACAGGGGAAGTTTTAATTGTGGAACAGGTTATAAGTTTCGAACGTCACACTACGAATTGTCGGACAGAACTTCCAACTGATTTGTTACCCTTTTATTAAACTCCCTTGCAAAAATCAGACTGCTATTTACCACCAATATAATTGCTGTCATTCCATGGAACGTACACAAATATTTGGGTATGGGGGGGGGGGGCGTTATGGGAAACAAACCCCCATAACATTTTTATGGGATGCATAAATTTCACTTTTGGTAGGTATATTGAAAAAAAATCGATTTTCATTTTGTTATTTCAAAGGACTGTAACTTTCTTTAAGTGCACATATTTGTACTAAGGTAAGTTAGGTTTAATTGAACTATTTTTGGTTCCGGAATATGTGTTTTAATTTACGAGCTGCCTTTTTGATAAAACCTGTATATCTTTTCAAGACAAAAAAAGATTTAACAAGCCGTTAAAAAGTATGTAATCGGCAAGTTAAAAGTGAAAAGTACACCTTTGCGAAGGTACACCATTATATCCAAGCTAGGCTTAAAATTCCGAACAACAGTAAGGAAGAAACCAAACAGGAATATACTACAAGAAGACGATTATTAAAAAAACACCTAAGATTTAAAAAGGGGAAACACAATAAAGAAAAGATTGAAAGGCTAGAAGAACATGAACAAAAACATGAAATAAAACTATTCTATAAGGAAATAAATAAAAAAAAGGTTTCCAGCCAAGAACAAAATTATGCAAAGAAAAAAATGGGGACCTATTAGCAGACGAAAAAGGAGTGCTAAAACGGTGGAGAGAAAATTTTAAAGAACTGTTGAATAAACAAAATCAACGTTACGAAATAGAAGAGCTAAGATTGGTAGGAGAGGCTGCAGTAGACCAATATGCACCAACAGAAGCAGAAATAAAAGACGTAATAAAAAAAAAATCAAAATAACAAGGCCCCAGGATGCGATACAATAACTGTAGAAATGTTAAAATATGGAGGACATAGAATTCAGGGAGAAATATCATAGTTAATACTAGAAATATGGACCACAGAAATAATGCCGGAACAATAGAATATTGCAGTGCTATGCCCTATGCATAAGAAGGGAGATAAGGTAGATTGCAATAATCACCGGGGAATATCACTACTAAATGTTGGATACAAAATATTTAGCAAACAAAATATTGGAAGCAAGACTAAATAATATAATGGAACAAACAACAGGGGATTATCAAGGAGAATTCAGGAAAGGCAGGTCAACTACAGACCAAATATTTACAGTAAGGCAAACGCTGGAAAAATTCTACGAGCGGAATACCGAACTACATCATCTATTTGTAGATTTTAAACAAGCGTATGAGTCAATAATTAGAAAGGAATTATATAGCGCAATGCAAGAGTTAATTGTGGCAAAAAAACTAATCGGATTAGTAAAACTATGCCTAACCAACATCAAAGCAAAAGTAAAGATCCAAAATCAACTGTCCGATGAATTTAACATTATTGAAGGTCTAACACAAGGGGATGCACTGTCAACAACACTTTTTAACCTTGCGTTGGAACAAGTAATCAGGAAAACTCCTATAGATAGGGATCGTACAATATTGGCAAAGATCAATCAGGTCGTTGCCTACGCAGATGATATAGACATAATCAGCTGGACATTAAAACACCTAGAAAAAATTTATACATATTTTAAAGAAGCGGCACAGACTATGGGCCTAGAAGTAAATGTCTCAAAGACAAAGTAAATGATAACAACTCGGGAAAAAGTACAAACAAAAGGCAACATATCTATAAAAACCATGATGAGGTAACAGCAAGAATTAAACTTGGAAACAAATGCTTCTACAGCCTACTAAATATCATAAAGTCAAAATCAATATCCATTAATTCAAAAGTAAAAATATACACAACAGTAATGAGACCTGTAGTAATGTATGCATCAGAAACATGGACCTTGACTAGTGAACAAGAGGAACAACTTCTTAGATGGGAAAGAAAAATCTTAGGGAAAATATGTGGACCTATACAGGAGAATGGAGAATGGCGTATAAGAATAAATGTAAAGACTGAAATAGTTTTGTACACACTTATGACAACAGGTAAAAGGGGGAGAAGTGTAATTTTAAAGTGTGTAAAATTAATAATTCTTAGCTGAGCGCTTTCGGCTTATAAAGCCATCTTCGGAGCTATGCTACAATAAAAGATCTCTAATGAATAATTGATCTTAGAATTCAAAGTTTAACTTACGTCAAAAAGGTCAAAATACCACTATGAAGAGAGATGGGTTCCATTTATGATATGAAGTACTTCTGTTTCTTATGTAGTTTTTTATTGGTTGGAAAAACCTTGTCTGTCTGTTTAAAAAATTGTTCAATTTGCTGTTGGTTATTTTTGTATCCAGAAAAGTTAAACATCAAGAACGAACACAAAGGACTTTCACACGAAAATTACATTATATATAAAACGAATATTTGATCATGGTAAGGTCAAAAAAACCTTACCATTTGAATACTGCGGTGTCAGACAGCAGAATGGTCGCCTCGCATGGAGGATTTTTAATGACAGTCGATGTAGACAGGGTGTGCTCGTTAAGGTGTCTTCACATTTTCTCATATAAAGTGACAGTTGACATATGACATTTTTAGCAATTGAAGATTAGTAAAACGATTTTAGATAGTATAAGAATAAACCACGAAATAAATAGAATGTTTAACAGGCCGAATATCATAAAAGAAATACTAAGTAAACGACTGAGTTGGTTAGGACACGTAGAAAGGATGGATGATAAGATAAATACAAAAACAGTTTTTAGAAAAGCATTAAATGGGAAGAGACCGAGAGGTAGGCCTAGAAAGAGATGGATTGATGGTATTAACCAGGATTTGAAAGACCTAATAGGAATACGAGAATGGGAAGAACAAGCAAAGGAAAAAAACATGGGCAACTATATAGTCAAACAACCAAAACACACATAACGCTGAAAAGACCTCAAAAAAGAAACAAGAAAGTAATATTTTAGAGAAATATTGTTTAGAACTTTTGAGGAGTTATGCGTGTGGCTGGTCTCCACACCATGTAAGACTTTAGAGCCTAGAAACCCCAACGGGCGACCATGGCCCTCCATGGGCTGTCAGCAGTCACCGATGATGATGATGATGATGATGGCTGGTTTATGGGTGGTCAAGAGTCACAAACTACACGCGTTCCGAATCTACCCGACCTCATCTTAAAACATAGAACTTTTCCCCACACATATAAACATATAGGCCTGGATCCCGCGTACAAAAAAAGTTTATTAATAGCAAGCTGAAAATTTGTTAATAGCTTAACGGTGTCTAGTCGGTCCAACTTTGATGTACGGGAACAATGGAACAGGGGAATTTTTAATTGTGGAACAGGTCATAAGTTTCGAACGTCACACTAGGAAAACGTCCAATGTACTTTGTCGGACAGAACTTCCAATTGATTTGTTATATTACCCTTTCATTAAACTCACTTGCAAAAATCAGGCTGCTATTTACCACCAATATAATTCCTGTCATTCCATGGAACGTACACAAATATTTGGTATGGTGGTGGGGACGGGGCGTTATGGGAAAAACCCCCATAAAAGTTTTATGGGGTGCACAAATTTCACTTTTGATATACTGAGCAAAAATCGATTTTCATTTTGTCATTTCAAAGGACTGTAACTTTTTTTAAGTGCACATTTTTACTAAGGTAAGTTAGGTTTAATTGAACTATTTTTGGTTCTGGAATACGTGTTTTAATTTACGACCTGCCTTTTTGATACACCCTGTATATCTTTTCAAGACAAAAAAAGATTTAACAAGCCGTTACAAAGTAATCGCAAAGTTAAAAGTGAAAAGTACACCTTTGCGAAGTGTAAGGATTTTTGAAAAAAAACTTGTAAACTAGTTTGGGCTTGTTGGGAATTCTCTCATCCCTTAGGATACTCTGGTCGGGAAAACGCCCCAGACAACGCAACTGACTAGACTAAAGGGATTCAAGTTTGGCCCTTTGTGAAACAAATGCATGTATCTTCACCAGACAGGATAGGGTTCATATCGATAAGATAAATCTTGACTCGGTGATAGTTGACTTTGAAATAAAACTTAAAGAAATAAATAATGAGTGGGTACGGAATGTTCGAGATAAGAGAAGTCATGTTTTAATTATTTAGTAATTATACACAACAGTAACAAAAAAGGTAGTGCTTAAGGCAAAGTAAGTTTTCAACCTAATAGACACATTAATAATATTGAAAAATATTAAAAATATTACTAAAAGATTTTTAATTGAAAACTTATTGGTCCATTTTGGATCCAAGGCAAGTCATAATTTAAATCACATCTGAGACCAAAAATAGTTCGATTGAACCTAACTTACGTTAGTACAAATTTGCAAATAAAAAAAGTTACAGCCCTTTGAAATTACAAAATGAAAATCGATTTTTTTAAATATATCGAAAACTATTAGAAATTTTTTATTGAAACTCTACATGTGGCATTCTGATGACAGGCAAACTTAAAGAAATATGTTGAATGGATTGCATACGTGAGTTCATTTTAAATGAAGCAAAGAAACACAGACCTACTCACAATCATTTAATTAACTTCGACGACCGGTTTCGATCTCTACAATATACAGATCATCTTCAGGTCGGCGTTACAAGTGAGTAAATGCTACAATTAAAGAAAGCCAGAATTTTGAAAGGTATATAAATGTTGACATTTCAGAACAACAAACAAATACATACATATGCATACATATTATGAGCAAGCAGGTACTCATAAGCACGAACACGCACACAGATGTATGCGGTTTATGACTATTTGTTACATTAAATTAAATTTAAATTTTTTTTTATTTTTGATCTACTTTCCTGCCGTTACAAGTTCTACTTACCTGCCGTTTTAAACATGTTACTGATGAACTTACAAATCATTCCTTGTAACGGCATGTAAGTAGATCAAAAATAAAAAAAATTTAAAATTTAATTTAATGTAACACACAGTCATAAACCGCATACATCTGTGTGTCTGCGTGCTTATGAGTACCTGTTTGCTCATATGTGTGCATACATATGTATTTGTTTGTTGTTCAGACATGTCAACATTTACATACCTTTCAAAATTTTGGCTTTCTATTAGAATTTTGATACAATCAGACAATGTTCTAAGTCTGGCTTTCTTTAAGTGTAGCATTTAATCATTTGTAACGCCGACCTGAAGATGATCTGTATATTGTAGAGATCGAAACCGGTCGTCGACGTTAATTAAATGATTGTGAGTAAGTATGTGTTTCTTTACTTCATTTAAAAAAAAAAGAGTAAAATTTGTGCACCCCATAAAAATTTTATGGGGATTTTGTACCCCAAATATTTGTGTACGTTCCAATTAAATTATTATTGTGGTACTATTAGATAAACACACACATACGTACACGTATATTAATCAAAACTGATTAAGTAATTCAATACTTAGTACTTTTTCGATAAGCCAGAGAAAACTACGTTTGAAATTTGTGCTAGAACGTTTCCGGGTTTAATTCAAAAATTATTAAAATTAGAACAAGAACTATTCTAGCGAGTTACAAAGATTTTTGAAGCTCTGCAAAATAGCGTATTAATTCTGCTAAAAATATTTAGAAATAGTTATTTTCCTAACAAGTGCAGAAAGTCATTCTTTTCCGCACGCGACTGCAGTTTGCCGAACGACGCGAAGCGGGCGGAATGGGACCTTTCGATGCCGCCGGTTCATCGCCGGCCGTTTCGATGCCGCCGGTTCATCGCCAGTCCATTTCATCGCCGTCATATCTCGCATTTCATAGAATTCCTAATTAATACTAAAAATAACTAATAATTGTAACTGTCGAAAATTCGGAAATATATCAGATAGCGATTAATTGACTGGCGATGAATCGGCCGGTATCGGCATCGAACTAGCGGCATCGAAACGGCGGCGATGAAACGTCCTAGACCCCGAAGCGGGAGTTCGGCAAGCAGTCGAGTGCGAAAAAGAGACTTTCTGCAAGAGTTAGGAACAATATTTTTTCTAAGAGTCTTTAAAAAAATTACCAAATCTAAATCAATTAATTTAATTAATATGAAAATACATACACAAATTAATTCTTTGACAAGGTTGTCAAAACCAAACTTTCAATATAATTAGTTAGCATGACGACGATCTTGGTTTTCATGACGATGATTCAAAACGACAGTTATTGTCTACCGATTTGACTTTCGAATATTATGTTAAAATAATTTTATTTCATCGAATTATAGCGTTAATTTTATTAAAACAGGAACACAATAAGATATATTTGAAACAAATTAGTAAATAATATCTAAATATTAGTTTATTGCATGTATTATAATTACTTTAAGGCCATATTAACATATCTAAATTAACACGCGTGCTAAAAAGTAAAAACCGCGTGCGGAAAAGTAACACGCGTGCGGAAAATTAACACGCGTGCGGAAAATTAACACGCGTGCGGAAAAGTAACACGCGTGCGGAAAAGTTAAACTTTCTAAACTAAAATGCGTGCGCGAAAGTAGACATTTTTGCACGCTCGTAGAAAAAATATTTTTTAAGTTATGACACTATATAGATAAAATACCGAAAAATTTACAAAATATTATTTATTAAAAGTGGCCTTTGGGGTATAGAATATGATATAATTATTATTGACTGGTTAACAGAGTTATGGTAGGGAAGCCCAAGCGGGAATTTTTGCAGTTACTCGAGCGCGTCAGATTAGCACATGGAGAGAAACCTGGTACTCTGCAGATGTACCTCTACCCTACCATATATTGGCTCTTAACACAGGGGAGTTTGTTAAAGGGTGACGAAAAAAAATCTATCCTTAAAAATACTCGAAATTGTCAGATTAAGATAAGGTAAGTTAAGTACATGGAAAAGAGTGTATATTTCAAAACTCTGACCATTTGAGCCTGGAGTAAGGAAATGGGTGAGTCTCAAAGTTTTACAAGGAAAAGGCGAATATGTATTTCGCGAAATGAATGACAGATCGAAAAACTAACAAATATGTGCTCAATATTTTTTAAAAATCTACCTTCTTCTTCTTAAGGTGCCGAGACCGATTGTCGATCGTTGGCTCTCATGTAGCCCAGCATATTAACAATCACTGTCTTATTTACAGCCGCACGAAATAGTTCAGTGCTAGTTTTTCCAAATCATTGGCGTAGGTTTTTAAGCCAAGAAGTTGTACGGCGGCCCACACTTCTTTTTCCCATTATTTTACCTTGCATGACAAGGTGAAGTATGTCATATTTTTCTGGGTGGCGCATTATATGACCAAAATATTCCAATTTGCGCCTTTTAACCGTGTTAACTACTTCGCAACTTTTATTCAAACGTTGCAAAACCCTTTCGTTTGTGAATCTTTCTACCCAACTGATCATCAGAATACGGCGGTAGACCCACATCTCAAATGCTTCTAGGTTTTTTAAAAGCGATTCTGTCAGGGTCCATGCTTCAACCCCGTAAAGTAGTACTGGGAATATATAAAACCGAACCATTCTTATGCGTAGTTCCAAATTTAGATTATGACTGCACAGGATTTTATTAAATCTATCGAATATATCTAAAAATCTATCGAATGATACCAAACACGACTTCCCACGGAGAGGGGTAGGGGGTAAATTTAATATTTTAAATACGAATCCCGCGATATTTCGCGAAATGAACATGATATCGAAAAACTGTAAAATACACTTATTCAATATTTTTGAAAAATCTATCGAATGGCACCAAACACGACCCCCCACGGAGGTGGGGTGGGGGTTACTTTAAAATCTTAAATAGGATCCCTCATTTTTATTGAAGATTTGGATTCCTTACATAAAAATAAGTAACTTTTATTCGAAATATTTTTTCGAATTATAAATAGATGGCGTTATAATCGGAAAAAACGATTGTTGGAAATGGCAAATTAAATTAAAAAATGGCAAGCGCCCACTAAAATGGAAAACTTTACTTAACTTTTTTTGGTTTTAGGACCTACTCTTCACAACACAATAGGTCCCCATAACGCTCGAGTGACTGCATATTTAGCATACTTTGCTCCCCTACTATTGTAATTATTATTGATTTAATAAAAAGGAAAAGCTTTACTTTGTTGGTTCTTTTTTAACAAATGGACTTTTCCTGTAAACCGCTTATCTAGAATTATTCCTAAAGCAAGCAAGCAATTTGATTCAACCCGACCTACGGGAGATGTTCACCCTTTCGAAAAAAAGGACATTCGGGTGTAACAATTCATTGGGGCGAGATGTTTTGGCCCGAGTATAAATACAGGGGTCACCCCACCTCGCTCCAATGCCCCAGGACATCCCTTTCCCCCCTATAGCACGCTTATGCGCGATAGGGGCACAACTATCAGCCAAATGCTCTTCACAATGGAACCCTGGGTAATAGGATTCTAATGCGGTACCCTAATCGAATGCAAAACTAGGCCAGCGTTAAGCGCTCTAAGCCTTTTATCCTCTTATTTACTTATCCGCGGGAACTAAAATTGCTTGCTTGGGCTCCAAGCCATTATACCGAGTCCTAATGGGCTCCGTCCAATGGCTTGACGCTCTAATTTTATGTTGTTTTTTTTTTATTTTGTGTGATTTTTTTGGTGGCTTACGCCTTTTTTAATGATTTTTTTTTTAATTCTATGGTGGTTTTACCTGATCGTCTGTCTGGTATCTTGGATGGCTTCCTGGACTACCTTGGTCACTATGTTGGTGACTAGTTTGACCAGGTATTCTTCGTCTGGGAGGATAGCTGTGGTGGCTTGTTGGTTTTTGCCCTGCGTGACTTTGGCATAGGAGACTTCGTTTGCCTGTTGTCGTCTGTAGGTCTGTTGTTGTGGCCTCTGTTGTGGTGGTCTATACCAGGTTGGACTTCTCGGGCATCCTCTGTAGCTTGCGGAGTGACTTCCTTTGCAGTTAGCGCAGGTTGCCTTTGTTTCTCTGGGTCTTTTACACATCTTCGTGTGGTGGTCTTCTCCGCATTTCACGCATTTGGGGTGTTTGTGGCACGCGTTCTGCGCATGGTGGAAGCCTTGTCAGTTGAAGCACTGCGTTGGCTCTGTCGCTTTTCTTAGGTCTACTACCTCTATCTTCATGTGACACAGATTGGTGATCAGCTTAGCCTTTTCTACGTCCTCACGATTCAGAGTCAGTACGAACATCGGTAACTGCCTTTTGGGGCCGACTCTTGTGGTCATATTCTTGGCTGCTTGGCAGACTATTTGGTGTCTTGCTTCCATCTCTTCTTGGATTTCCTCCTCGGTGGTATTTGAGGGCAATCTTCTTAAAACCACTTTGGGTTTTTTATCCTCGTCTACTGGGAAGGCTACCCATTGTAGCCTTTTGTCCTTGTGTGCCTTTGCGTATTCTTCTATTACCCTCACCATTTTCTTGTAATCTTCCAGGTTTTTTCGCCTGGATGAGTCTTTCTTTACCGCTCCTGGAGATTTTGTTAGTCGTATAGACTTTTAAACTTTGGGCTATGGTGAGAATAGCCCCTGTCTCATTCACGCTCTGTAATTTAATTACAGGCGGCTGTCTGTGAGGTGTTGCCTGTTGTTCAGGCAGCACGGTGGTTTCTTCGTTTGTTACCATGTCCTCTGTCTCTTAATCGTCAGATCGCCCCAAGACAGGCGTCTCACCATCTGTGCTTGGTCTTCGTGACAGTGGTGGGAAGTCTTCTTTTGCCCTCGGTTTTTTATTCGGCGGTGGATTATCGGTCGCTGGGTTGTTTTCTACCTTCGGTATGGGCCTTGCCTGTTGTTGGCGTTCTAGCATCAGGTTTTTCTGGGCTTCTCGTAGCTCTTTGGTCAGTTCGTTCATCTGGGTCTTCATCTTCATCATCGATTCTTGCAGTTCCGCTCTTTCTGTCTTTTGTCGGGCTATTTCTTCGTCCTTTTCCTTCAATTTCTTCGCAAGCTGGTCTTTCGTCCTTCTCATCGATTCTTGTAGTTCCGCTCTTTCGGTCTTTTGTCGGGCTATTTCTTCGCCCTTTTCCTTCACTTGCTTCGCAAGCTGGTCTTTCGTCCATCTCAAGTCTTCCCTTAATCGCTCTGCCTCTTCTTTTTCAATATCTAGACGAAGCTGTGCACATGCTAGTTGCGTCTCATTTGCCCGTCGGAGAACTTCCTCTATCTGGTTTTTTCTATCTGCCTCGCTTTCCATATCCTCGGATTTCATCTCGGTATTTTCTTCGGTTTCCTCTTCGCGTTCATCGGTTTGTTGTTCCTGTAAAAGGCTGGATCACTTTGCGTGGATCTTCATGTGTTGGTGGAGTGGCCATAGGGAGGGGTGATCGAGACTTAGCTCGATCAATCGTCTGGGGGGGAGAATCCCTAATCTTGGCGAACCTTTTTTTCCGCCGACTGGCCCGACGCCAGCTCGGCTTCAGGGTTGGTTTCCCTACCCCTATCGCGGTTGTTCACGTACCCAGACAGAACGGGATCCTCTTGATGTTCTCGTTTTTACTGACCTAGGGGCCGGGGCTGCCCGATGTAGCTTCCATAGAACTACACCTTGCAGTGTCTACCCTTACGGAGGCACAGTAAAAATCCCGTAGCGGGCTCCCGTCGAGCCCGCTTTGCTTCTTCTGCTAACCGATCTCTAGCTGTGGCGTCTCAGAGAATCCAATAAAATCAAACTCCCTAAGTTTTACCACATCCAGTCAATCGGCCTTTGCCTCTCCTTCTTGCCTAAGGCTTAGAAGTGCACGATTTCGCTATCACGCTTACATTCGTGATGGAATGAAAATTCCTGCTAGTCGTACAACCTCTTCCACCGTTGGCTCCTCGTCGTCTTCACGCCTCAGAGAGTGAAAACGCTCAACTGCTGCCTCGCTTACATTCAAGGCAGGACTGAAAAGTCCACAGCCGAGCTATCCCCACTTCTCGTTGGCTTCTCTTCTCTGCTTCTGCTCCGCTCCGCTCGCACGCGTGTTACTAGTCCAGTGGTCGGCACCAGACCTAACTCTAACTATTCCTAAAGGGTGGCCGGAAACTCCTTTTATACTAATAATAATAATGTTTCAACACCTAGCCTATATTTATTTGCGTTTAGTCGCATGCTCATTTTCAAGGGCACCTGTCTGGTCACACAGACAGACAACAATAGATGCGATTGAAACATGATCGCGGCCACAAGAGAGTCTACAATTGAAGAGTGTCAATTACTGATTCAACACTTTCCGAGAGCATGTGACAAAAACATGTTCTGTTCACCGATAAGTTTGCGATTTCTCGAAATCAAAATGTTTATTTCTGGGCAAATGACAATCTTCATTTCTTTGAGGAATTGAAAAAAGCCCGCGTCATGTTATGGCATGAGCTGGAATTATTTCAACTTATCTGTTTGGGCCATATTTTTTTGAAGACTCCATAACTTATCACACTTATTTATTTACAGATAATTAAAGAAAGGGTATTATTGCAATTGACAGCTCAGAGCACTGCTGATACTATTTATTTTCAACAAGATGACGCCTTTTCCCATTTCCTCTCGTTGTTCACAGACGCCTGAATGAAATCTTCCCGCACCGATGGATTGGACGTGGTGCTCCAATTTCTCGGCCTTCAAGACGTCCATATTTGACAGCGTCGGACAATTTTCACTGTGGAATTTCATTAAAGAGAACGTTAGAAATGCAAATATATTTCGAATGAGGACTTGCGGAACGGAGTGCGCCCAGCTTTTACGTCAGTTGCTCCGGACATGCTGAGATGGATGAGCATACGAACATAGCGTCGTACCAAGTTGTGTTGCGGCAATGCAGGTACATATTCACATCCATGTTTTAGATAAATAAATAATTAATAAATAACTTACAAACAAAATTGTGTTATTATTTTTTCCGGCTGTTGTATAAAAAAAAATAATTCATTAGTGTAAAGGGACTTTCCGGCCACCCTATAGATATTCTATCTTATTTACCTAGGTATTTCGGTATAATCGATGTTAGTCGTAATAGTCTGGGCTGATTATCGGAGAATAGGCCATTTTTGGGAAAAGTTATTTACCAGCAATTCTATTGATGGAATCGAATCGTATGATTGTATATATTAATAATATAGGTATGCAAAGTCCGCAGATAGTGTGCTACTTTTTTTATAAACAAAATGGCGCCCGAAAATCGTGTTTTTCTTTTCAATTTTTGCTCTATAACTCCAAAGATTTTAACTTTACACCAAAAACACTCAAATAAAAATTCACCGCAATTAAATTCTGCATAGAGACTTGTTTTTTCCGATTTACTTCGATGAAAACTTTCCCCGGAAAAAGCGGGTTTTTCCAACAAAATCTTTAATTTTCAACTAAACTTTTAGATAGGTAATTGTTAATCAATAATTAAATAACTTGGTAATGTAAAAGCCCTTTTCCTATAGATTATAATTCCAGAAACCGATGGAAATTGAACCAACAGTTTAGCAACAATTGAATTATTAATTAAAAAGTTACGGTCGCTATAATAACGACAATAATTATGATGCATAAGAATAACTATGATTTTTTCATAAAAAGATACTATACCTATCTAATGTACTTTACAGAATTGAAATTGGACTATTTAAGCGGCCTCAGGAATATTTTAAAAATATAAAGAAATTTTGGCTTATAACAAATAGAATATCTCAGGAAATATTAAACTAAATTAAATTATAAAAACAGTATTCGAAAAACAGTGGCAGGACACTTTTTTTAAAAGCAAAAATGTTTAATTATGATGAGTAGGTCCTGAGATACAACCGGTCAAAGTTGACCGGAATTTACGGCAAAGATATAAACAATAGAATCATAATTTTCAAACCATCACCTTTTTATTTTTGTTCTCTTTCTTCACACCAATTTTCATATCCTTAAAATACTCATAACATATAATATTATAATAAAAACTATCGATAATACGTGTGAAAATTGCCAAAAATAGCAAAATTCCAATCAAAAATTAGGTTGGTGAAAATGTAACCCTCAAAGTTCAAAATGGGTATACGTTAAAAAAATGCATTTTCTCGGCTTCTGATGGAGCAATTTCCTTCATTCTTTTTTTGTTCCCAAGTAATTCGAGTAGCGTAGAGCCATCGAACTAACGCAATATTAAATGTCAAACTTGCTTTTTTTTTGTTATAATAAATTAATTTATTTATTATAACACAACATTTTAATTTGTTTAAATAAAAATTGTTTAAATAATTATACAGCTTTCAAATGAGAATATTTATGTATTTAACTTTAAAAGGTACACTTGTAGTAAGTTTATCTAAAAAAAAGCTTACAACTGGAAAAAATATGTAGTTTTCTGTTCTTATAAATAAATTAATCTATTATAACAAAACAAAAGCAAGTCTGACATTTAATATTGCGTTTGTTCGATGGCTCTACTCGAGTTATTAGGGAACAAAAAAAGAATGAAGGAAATTGCTCCATGGGAAGCCGAGAAAATGCATTTTTATAACGTATACCGATTTTGAACTTTGAGGGTTACGTTTGCTCCAACCTAATTTTTGATTGGAATTTTGCTATTTTTGGCAATCTTCACCTTCACACGTATTATCGATAGTTTTTATTATAATAATATATGTTATGAGTATTTTCAAGATATGAAAATTGGTGTGGAGAAAGAGAACAAAAATAAAAAGGTGATGGTTTGAAAATTATGATCCTATTGTTTATATCTTTGCCGTAAATTCTGGTCAAATTTGACTGGTTGTATCTCAGGAACCACTCGTCATAACTAAACGTTTTTTCTTTTAAAAGAAGCGTCCTGCCGCTTTCTTTCGAATACCCTCTTCACAATTTAATTTAGTTTAACATTTCCCGAAATATTCTATTTGTTTTTAAGCCAAAAAATTGTTTATAATTTTAAAATATTCCTGAGGCCGCTTAAATAGTCCAATTTCAATTCTGTAAAACACATTAGATAGGTATAGTGTCTTTTTATGAAAAAATCATAGCTATTCTTATGCATCATAATTATTGTCGTTGTTATAGCGACCGTAAATTTTTAATTAACAATTCAATTGTTGCTAAACTGTTTATTCAATTTCCATGGGCTTCTGGAATTATAATCTATAGAAAAGGGCTTTTACAGTACCAAGTTATTTAAATATTGATTAACAATTACTTATCTAAAATTTTAGTTGAGAATTAAAGATTTTGTTGGAAAAACCCGCTTTTTCTGGGGAAAGTTTTCGTCGAACTGAATCGGGAAAAACACGCCCCTGTGCAGAATTTAATTGCGGTTAATTTTTATTTGGGTGTTTTTGGTGTAAAGTTAAAATCTTTGGAGTTATAGGGCAAAAATTGAAAAAAAACACGATTTTCGGGCGCCATTTTGTTTATAAAAAAAGTAGCACACTATCTGCGGACTTTGCGTACCTATATTATTATTACATATAATAATAAAATTCGATTCCAGCACTAAAATTGCTGGTAAATAACTTTTCCTTGTATTTTGCTAATTAGCCCAGAGTATAAAGGTTTTTGTTAATATGGGTAATGGGAAAAATAAGAAACACTTGGAATGGAGTTGGTGTAATTGCTAATAGAAGTTGTAGGAACGATTGATAGAATAATGTCATTGAAACTTGTATTTCATAAAGACGTACTGAATGTTGTGTGTATGCTCCCGAAGTATTATTTTCTTCAGCTACTTCGTAAGCTAGTTTCGTTTGTCTTTCACGTTTTGGACCATAAAACAGTTTTTTTTGCACTATTGATCATTTTTGACTGTTTACCGTGACAGATTTTACGTCAGTAGGTGACATTTACTAGCAACTCGACGGTAAGTAATCCAACTCGATGGTAAGTACTCCAACTCGACGGTAAGTAATTCACTTACCGTCGAGTTAAAAAATCTCTTAATTTTAATTTATTTTTTGAAAGAATAAAGAAAACTAACGATTTATTTATTAATATTGAAACTTATGGTGCAATTTGTTAATTTTTCTCTTCAAATACGCGATTAAAGTGAAAACTTGGAAATATCAATGCCATCATAAAGAAAAACGGTGGATTTAATCATTGAATATTCTGCCCAGAGGCTTCCAGGAGCTTTCAACTGCATATGTCTTTGAACGAAACAGTGGCGGCTCGTGGCCTTGGAGACAGGGTCGGCAAGGTTTTTTGTCTCCTCATATAGGTATAACATCAAACTAAAAGGCTTAATTCATCATAGGAGATTTTGTTGTTTTTTGCTTTTTTTTTATTTGATGTACTTCTCTCTTCTCTCTTGTTTCATGGTGTTTCGACAATACGTGTTGATTCTTTTGAGACAAGGTAAATCCCGTTTTTTTAGGCAGAAATTGGTGGTAATAAGAACATTGATAAACAGTTTGTTGTAATGAATTGCAGTACTTACTACATAGAATTATACATACATATTGTGCAACTTATCCCACTTTCTGAAAATATTTGGACCAGCATAATTTTTAAGTACTTAACTTGTAATAATAAATATCTTGGAAATTCTTTGGCGAACGTAACTTTTAAATTTTAAATCGTCAAAGAGGTCAAAAATTTGCAGCAAACCTTCAAAATTCGAAAAACGAGTATCTATTTGCATATAATAATAGGTATCCAAAATTTCAAGATATACTTACTCGTTTTTCGAGATATGTATCATGTCGTTGTCTTTTTTGGGGTGGTTCGGAAATATCAAGCGAATCCAAAACGCCACTGCGTATATATTGGAAACTACTATCATTACGAAAATCTCTGAGATTTTGCACCAGCTTTCGTATTCTATTTTCAGAATAAATAATGTCAGTTGACTGATTTTGAACAACAAGGAATATCTTGGGCAAACTCTGTCTTAAAAATATTTAAAAAAATATTGAAAGAATCATTAGTATTTAATAAAGTTCTCAAACCGATTGCTTCACGGATCGAGGTATCGCCACTTTCAAAATCATCGCCTTCGATAATAAAATCAAAAACTTCCAAAAGCTGTTCACGAAAATCTGCTACAGATACTAAAACTATAAGAGATAATCTGCTTAGAAAAAACTAACCGAGATTTAAAATTAAAATAACCAGTTATCCGTTTAGGTGAGCTAAACTGGCAAGAAAAGACGATATTCTTGATTTTTTTACACGTATCATGTAAAACTAAATTCATTATATGCGCATAATAGTGAGTAAATAAAGCTTGTGATGCAATAGTTTTAACTTTTGCCTGGAGACTATTCAATTCACCACTCATCACAGCAACGCCGTCATAAGATTGCCCCAGTTTGCCCTACCAATTTGTTTTTGGTATCAAAAAATTTGAATCTGTTCTTTAAAACACCAAAAATATATTCTGCCTTATTGCTTTTACTCACATCTCTAAAACCTAAAAACCTCTCATAAATATTACCACGTAACGCGTATCGAACAAAATAATTGATAATTGTGAATGACATACCTATGACAATGATAATCAGAAGTTTCATCTACTTTCAGTGAAAAGCAAATGGTTTTCTAAATCTCAGATTCAACAACGTTATTCAAAATTTAACTATTTGATTATATGTATTAGTTCATTCTGTACTACGAATACACTTCGAATCAGAAAGTAAATAGGTATTTCTAAAACAATTTTATTAATGCTCTATAATTACTTTGATTTTTAACAAATGCTTCGATCCATCATGTCCACTAAATTATAATTCCTGACAACTTAAAAAAATTACAATATCAATTAAACGACGTAAAACGGCGTGATTATTTTTGACAATTTCTACCGATGCATGCTTCCAAATGAAACACCGACCAGCAGACCGAAATGTGCCGTACTTGCCGCGTAACCTGCCATGCCGTATCTGCTATTGCCCACGGAGAAAAGTAATGTTCGCTTGCTCATCGACTTGTTATGTCGTTGAGTTTTACGTGTAAATTGTCAAGCTACGGATGTTAGGGACGGCTAGCCGAAAAGTCAGATAAATGGCTCGGATCATTCATTTTTTGAGAAATCTGTTATGCGCAGGGATCACTTAACGCTCGGATTGATCAAATTCTTTTAAAAACCATGAATAAAATTTAGTCTGTATTATCTGATAGATTTTTTTTATTTCACAGATACAAATATTTAAAAAATCTATATCTATAAATGTATGGGTCGGCACTGCCGACCCTGCCGACCCTGACCGGCCGCCACTGGAACGAAATATGCCAATAGAGTCTTTTCTTCGATTCTTAAATTCTTGCCTTCGCACCATTTTTTAAAACTTTGGTAGGTATTTTGATAACGGATTTTGGATTTTTCGGGAATAATTGCGGAACACCCTTCTTCCCAAGCCCGTTCAATATCTTCAAATTCACTTCCGCTCATATTTTAATTTATAATAATCAAAATTGTACTTAAAATTATTGACAACTAAATAAAAACTCAATTCTCCATTGTTGTTATGCACCCTAGTTACTACCTAACAACCAAAGTATCTATCTTGATAAAATGAATGAAACTAGTCAATATGACGAAAATGTTTAATTTTATAATTTATAATGGTATCAATCGTGCAAAAAACGTTATAAGCATGTCGAACGGTAAGGGTAACCGATCTCAGACAATAATTGGAGTCGTCGCTCCGCTCCTCCTCCAAACAATTGTCTTCGATCGGTATAAAACCCTTACCGTTCTCCATACTTAATATACTATTACTGTGTTTGAAAACTTAAAAAAATTTATTATTCTTTAAAAGATCTTTTTTCAGTATTGACGGATGGTAAATCTGGTTGCCCTTCCAGGATATAACAGCCTCCAGAAGAATATTTGTTTTGGGTTGCTATTTTTCTCTTTAAAGTTTTTTGTTTTTGGAATCAAAAAGGCTATTTCAGCTTGTAGTGTCAGCTTCTTGCAGCTGTAAAATACACGTATTTTAGTGGACCAATTTACGCAATATTATTATATTTCCGAACCTTCCCCGCTTTCTGTACTTTACTTTACTTTAATACATATTTGTCAATTTAAATATTTCAATTTTTGCATCTTATTATATAACATAAAACTCAAAAATTAAGCTTCTTAAAGCCGCACCTGTCTCTATCTGAGCTATCTGACATGTGATGTAAGTTGGATATATAATACCCCCTTCGAACAAAAGGCCTGATAACCGGACCCAACTCTAAGAGGATTAAGAGTCAGAAAAGAACAGTGAAAACGAAAAAAGCACATTCAGATTTATTGGATTTATGTATAAAATATGAAATGACAAAAACTTCCGTCTTGGAGGATATATTATTTGTATTTCCAGTGACTCCCACTGTCTAGTCTAGACAATATATTTTCAGACGTCTTTAGTAGTGGAGTTTCATTATGTTACGATGGTTCCGAAAAACATTGAACCCCTTAACTACCCCACAATCCCTTAACTACGCTCCTGATTAAAAATTGGTCTTCAATTTTCTGTAATTCCTTTTATAAATGTATTATCAACACACCCAAGAAGTCTGACCTATTTAAAAGGCCTAATTTTAGAAAAATTGGAGTTTAAGGGAAAATTAATTTTTGGGGTTTTCCCATTTTTCACCATTTACTTCAAAATAACTCCGAAAATACTGGAGACGTGACAAAAATGATAGATTACTAAATTGTAGCCTCTTTAATTACTAAAAATCCCTTGTTCATAGATTTTCATTACAGTAAACAGTTAGCGAGATATAGCTGTTTAAATCCTCTATTTACGAGTAAACACCCCCTTATTCGAGCCCTTTAAACCCACTCTAATTAAAAACTGAGGGATCTTACGGAATTTGGTTTACTTAGTCTTATAGCTCTTCAAAAATCCTTCAAAGTAATCTTTAAAAAATCTTTTCATCGCCAAAAATGAAGGAGCTATGTTTATAAAACGAATTTTCTTTTTCGAAAAATTCGGATAGTCCGCTTATGGATAATTTTCAATGTATGTATAATACCTACCACAGAACCGGTTCGCAAACTGGAAGATGCCTAAAAAACTATTTGTATTTGTATTTGTACATATTTGTAAATTCGTATTTTTGTGTAAATAAATCTTTTTGTAATTCTTTAATTCTACTTTTTTTTCTGTATAGACCTATTAAAATATCTACTTATAAAAACTGTAATGTTATTAAGGGTGGTTTTTAAGGGTTGAAATATTTTAATATTATATGCTAAAGTATAAAACAATCATTACTTAACCAATCAAAACCAAATTTTACCCATATTAAAGTTTACAATGTTTTTATATAATTTTTGACAATAAGGGGTTGTTTACACCCCTAAAAATATTCAACACCCTTAAGCATGATATAGAATATGAAGTACAGGGTGAGATGATCCTAATCCCAAATTTTTATGTAAATCGATGCAAGCCGAAATTATTCTTTTAGGATAAGTAAATTTTTTATATATAGCTCCAACAAGGGTGGTTCCAAGGGTTGACATATTATGATAGTATATCTTAAAGCATAAAACATTCATTATGTAACTAATAAGAACCAAATGTTGACAATATTAAAGTTTAAAATATTATTTTATAATTTTTTACAACTAGGGGTAGTTTTCACCCTTACAAAACCAAAAGCGTACAACAGCTCAATATAGAAAATGAACTAGAGGTTGTAATGAGCCTAATCACAAATTTTTGTACAAATCGATGTTGGACGAAAAAATTGCGAGGTTTTGCCATTTTGTCAGCTTCATTTCCTCGACTATAAATGGTATAATCGGATTTAAATTTACTATGGGCTATATGGTGAAGTTTTAACTTGAATCTCATCAGGTAAATATTCACTATTCTACTGACATGAAGATTTGTGTCATGGTGCATTAACACGAATTTGTTATACAATATGGCTGGTAAAACATGATCTTCTAAAATGTTTTTAATGCACATATCAGCTGTCATTCACCCAATCACCTCTACAATTTCGGTATCTCCTTTCCAAGAAATACCTCTCCATAGCACTATGCTGCCACCCCAAAATTAACACTCTGTCTGAGGTTATAATTATATCTGGCATACCGTTCACGATATGGAAGCAAGATTTACAAAACTTCGTCTACAAAAGGATGGGTGAACAGTATATCAGTTGTAATCTAAGACAGAGGGTTAATTTTGGTAATGGCTGCTGCTGCCGAGCGGTATTGCTTTGAAAGGACATACCGAACATGTGAAGGTGATTAGGCAAATCCAAACTGATATGTACATTGAAAATATTTTAAAAGAGCATGTTTTGCCATTTTAAAGCCATATTAGATATGACATATTGGTGCTAATGCATGTCTTCATGTCGCTAGCATAGTGAATACTTACCTTGATGAGATTCAATTTAAAAATTATACTGGTCAGCATAAAGCCCAGATCAGATTTAAATCCGATTATAGCATTTATTTGATACTTTAAAACATCATTGTGTGGTTTTAATCCTACACCATTGTATGGAAGAAGGGATTTGATTATAATAATGAAATATCGCATTCGGAAAAGAAATCCTATTTCTACGATACAGAGGATCTAAGGATAGCAGCACAAAAAATTAAATTCCACATGCATATGCAGTATTTTTGTCCGTGAGTATATTTTAAACTAATAATAGGTCTGGATCCCGCGTATGAAAAAAATTGATTAATAGCAAGCTGAAAATTTGTTAAAAGCTTAAGGGTGTCTAGTCGGACAAACTTTGATATATGTGAACACTGGAACAGGGAACGTTTTAATTGTGGAACAGGTTAAAAATTTGCAACGGTCAGATAACGAAAATGTCACATGTATTTTGTCCAACAGAACTTAAAATTGATTTATTACCCTTTCATTAAACTCTCATGCAAAAATCAGGTTGCTATTTATCACCAAATGGGCAATATGGGCATTATAATGAGTGGAACACGTAGAACATGTCAAATGACAGGAATTATGACAGGTGATAAATAGCAGTCTGATTTTTGCATGAGAGTTTAATGAAAGGGTAACAAATCAATTGGAAGTTCTGTCGGACAAAATACATGTGACGCTATCGTGGTCTGACCGCTCCAAATTTTTAAAACTTTCCCTATTCCAGTGTTTCCATATATCAAAGTTTGTCCGACTAGAGACCCTTAAGCTATTAACAAATTTCCAGCTTGCTATTAATCAACCTTTTTTTCATACGCGGGATCCAACCCTATAATTATCTAATAAAAATGTATACCATTTTTATTCAGTTGCAAACTGTCAAGCTAAAACTGTCGTAATTTTTACTTAGGTTAGAGAGCGCAACCAGCACTCTTATCGACGATTTCACCTCTTGTTAGAGGCTCTTCAGAGAATGCATAGGCTGCTATCTCTACTCCAGGTAAAAATTTTCGACATTTATTAGTCCCCCATTGCAACTGACGTGAAGGTAGTAGGTGTGTAGCGGCTTCTGCTAAATGAAAGTCTAAGTTTTTCAATCTAATAAAAATATTTGTAAAATAAAATAATTTTTTAAATATTTTTAATTAAAAAACTTATCGGACCTTTTTTTCCTGGCGACTTTGGACCATTTCCGCTTCTAAATTATTTTTTTAGTAATTATCTATATTTTTTGGTGTTTACTAATGTTTACTAATATTTTTTTTTTGTAGAAATGATGCTACAATCTAGTCGGCGACCAATAAGTAACTTTTGGTAGATCATACTACTACTACTACTCCGTGGCGTTACAACCATTCGTGGGCTTTAGCCGACTTGACAACATGCCTCCATTCCTCTATGTCTGAATTTTCAGATTTTTTTGAATCTTCATATTCCGAACCATCCGAGTCACATAAGAATCCGAAGAATATCAGAAGCCCTGTTATCCCGGAAAATCCAGTTACCAGTTTATACAACAACAAAGATGAAGTACAGAACGCAAATATATGTTCAGACAAGCAGGCCATCGAAATTTGTAAATCTGAGAATCCTTTCCATTCGCAAATTAATTTCGTTAAGAAAGATACTTTAGAACCATCTATACATCTGGATCCTTTGACTCCACCAAGAGTTAGATTAACCAATAACTCTAATAGTCGGTATCTTCTAGCCAGATTAAGGGAACCGGATATCTTAAAAGCCATTAAACTTCATCTTGCTTATCTACACGACCAACCTGCTTCTGTATTTTACGATGGATTTACGAACACAAGCGTTAAACTGTTTTTGGCTTCCGAAGGGCTTCCTACCAACACGGAAGATCTACGAAAAATTCTTCTAGAATTTAACGAAGTCTGTGGAATTGGTCCAGATGAGGTGGAAGCTGATCTTGCTGCTTTTAGGTCCTTTCTCGCTTCTGAAAGAATTATCCATTTACAAAAATCAAGGGAAGGTCACCAAAATTACTATTCCTCTGTGTCTCCTAAACGAAATTTTTAAACATCACGACGTGTTCTGAGGGACTAGAATCCTCAAATTATTTTAGTGATAACAACTTTAGCATGGTTCTGATTAATATTCGTTCTATAAGATATAAAACTGACGAATTATTTCTATTTCTAGAGGAATTAGGGTTTCCTCCGATAGTTGCGGTTACTGAGTACTGGCTTGAAGTCAACGAGCCTTTTTTTGTAGAAAAATATTCCACTATTGCTAGGTACGATCGTCAAAGTTCAGCGCATGGAGGTACCCTGATCCTTTCTACAAATAATGATTTTTCTCTGGTAACAAAATATGATTTTCTATTAAGCGAAGCATTCTTTGAGTTTTCCTTAGTTTACAGTAAGAACTTTAATCTTTATATTATTTGCATTTATAGATCACCTGACTCTTCCGTGGAAGTATTTTTTCAGAACCTGCTTAATTTGTTAGATGACCTGCCCCATAAAAGCAGAAAAATTTTATGCGGGGACTTTAACATTAATTATGCTGCTGCTTGTGCTACACAAATATCCCTAGTCAACATATTTGAATCGTATGGTCTAACAATGCACATTGATTCTCCTACAAGGATTACAAAAACTTCATCTACCGTAATTGATTATATTATCTCAGACTTCTCACCCCGTGATGTCTGCGCTACAACTGTTAATGCGGGACTATCTGATCATGAAGCGGTTTATACGAAGTTTAACATCTTTAGCAAGCACTCTTCGAAAACTCGACGTTTAGGCAGGATTTTTTCCGCTAGAAATTTTCGTAAATTCCAAAATTTATGCTTAACCTCTGAGTGGCCCTTTCCTTCTATGAACGTCGATAATAATTTCAGTGACTTTTTGAATAAGCTTGTCTGTATCTTTAATAAAGCATTTCCTTTAATCACAATTAAGCCAAAACATCACAAACCCTGTATTAGACCTGTATCTCTCTTGTGCCACCTTTTCAAGGCCTTTGAAAGAATGATACTGAACCGGATCGCAGAATATGTGGAGACTAAAATTATTCCAGAACAAGCAGGATTCAGACCCGGAAAGTGCTGCTGCAGTCAAATTCTTAATCTCACCCAACATATTGAAGATGGTTTTGAACGGAAGGAAATAACAGGAGTAGCGTTCATAGACCTAACTGCCGCCTATGATACAGTTAACCATCAACGGCTACTCGCAAAACTCTACGAAACTACAAAGGACTTCCGACTAACAAGGTTAGTGAAATGTCTCCTCCAGAATAGACGCTTCTACGTAACGCTCCAGTCCAAGAACAGTCGGTGGAGGGACCAAAAAAATGGGCTACCACAGGGAAGTGTCCTCGCGCCGTTTCTATACAACATATACACCAACGACCAACCCATACACCAACAAACAAGGCAATTTATTTACGCTGATGATACAGCGGTGGCAGCTCAGGGAAGAACCTTCAATGAAGTCGAAGTGAAGCTGACAGATGCCCTGGGAGACTTAGCTCTATACTATGATAAAAACCATCTGAAACCCAATCCCACAAAAACCCAGGTATGTGCTTTCCACCTGAGAAACAAGCATGCCCGAAGGTCGCTGGAGGTGGAATGGCGTGGTCAGATGCTGGAACACAACAAGACGCCAAAATACCTTGGCGTCCGTCTGGATAGAACTCTGTCTTACCGATACCACTGTCAAGATGTTAAGAAGAAAGTAAGTGCCAGAAATAATATCATCCGCAAGCTAACTAATACAAAATGGGGAGCACAACCACACACTTTCCGCACTTCTGCCTTGGCATTATGTTTTTCGGCCGCGGAGTTTGGAGCACCAGTATGGGCAAACTCTGCTCACGCAAAGAACGTCGACGTGGCTCTAAATGAAACGGTCCGTATAATATCGGGTTGCCTGAAACCGACACCTATCGAAGAGGTATACCCCATTGCTGGAATTGCTCCACCACCAATCAGGAGAAAGGTCACGTCAGAGGTAGAACGGAAAAAGCAGGAGACGGACCGAAGACACCCCTTATATGACCACCAAACTCAGCCAAGCAGACTAAGATCTCGGAAAAGCTTCCTGAAAACATCAAGATCCATCCCCGAAGCGCCAGAGACGCGCCGAATACACCTATGGCAAGCGTCAACTACTGCGACACATTTTCCTCCCTCGGAGGAAATGGCTGCTGGACACAATTTACCGTATCCGACTTGGAAAGCGCTAAACAGACTAAGAACCGGCGTTTCACGTTGTGCTAGTAACCTGAAAAAATGGGGATACCAGGAGGACGATACCTGCGACTGTGGCGCGGTTCAGACCAGCCGGCATCTACTATCATGCACAGAGATGAGAGAGACCTGCACAGAACAAGACTTAATTATAGCAAATGACAGGGCCATCTATGTGGCCAACCATTGGAAATACAGAATTTAAAGTTGTTGGTGTTCCGGACACGGAAAGTAAGTAAGTATCACAAACCCTGGACTACCAAAGGTGTCCGCATATCAGCCAAAAATATGCGTTCACTACTGTACATCAAGAAATTTACTACCAACGTCTCTGTTACTGAATATATCACCAAGTACAGGGCAGTCTATTTAAAACTTATAAAATCAGCTAAAAAATTGTATTATCAAAATCGTCTGAGAAGCTCTAAAAGTGTTGCAAAAGAAACTTGGTCCATAATAAACGATATTCGTAATAAAACTCACACAGCTCAAACATTTTCCCTTCCAGACCCAGAAAATATAAATGAATACTTTGTTAATGTGAGTAAAAATATAAATCAACTATTGTGTCACAACAAGATCCCATTTCCTATCTCCCTAATTCAGGAAAGGTCTCGAATTCATTCTTTATAAGACCGGTTCATAAATCTGAACTGATTCAGACAATCAATAATATCAAAAGCAAATCTTCCTGTAGTACCGATGGACTATCCATAAAAATTTTCTCAAATCTCCCAGACAGTGTGTTGGGAGTCCTTATCTCTCTAATTAATGATTCTTTTGAGAAAGGTTAATTTCCAGAGTGCCTAAAGACGGCCATCATTATTCCTCTTCATAAGGGTGGTGAAAAATCAAATGCCTGCAATTATAGACCTATTGCATTACTACCGGTACTCTCAAAAATTATTGAGAGACTCATAAAAGTCCGACTTATGTCCTTTCTCGTTGATAACAATATTTTATCACAAAATCAGTTCGGCTTTTTAAATAATAAATGTACCACAGATGCCATGTTTGGTGTACTACATGAGGTTTATCAAGCATTAAACAATAATCTGCACACTGCCACTGTTTTTTGTGATTATGCCAAAGCTTTTGATTGTGTGAGTCACGATATTTTGATAAAAAAACTAGATTTCTACGGAATTCGAGGTATTTCTTCGAACTGGTTTCAATCTTACTTGGATAATAGGAAACAACTGGTTAGAGCAAATGATACAGACTCTAGTCTCAAAAATGTTGTATGTGGGGTACCACAAGGTTCAGTATTGGGTCCTCTACTTTTCCTTATCTTTATTAATGACATCACTAGCTTAAAAATCGATGGAAAAGTTTTTCTTTTTGCTGATGATACAAGTATCACTTGGAGCAACTCAAATATCGCAACTCTTCATGCTACTATAACTTCTGACCTACTTACAATAAAATCTTGGTCCGATTCAAATTTACTCTCTTTTAACGTAGATAAAACAGTAGCATTGTCCTATAAAGGAGCTCTTCAACCCTTACCTCTTCATAACAGCCAGATCAGTATCGTTGATTCTGTAAAGTTTCTTGGTATTTTTTTTAGATAGCAATCTGAAATGGTCCCTCCATATTGATGTGTTAAGCAAGAAACTATCCTCAGCTTGCTTTGCAATAAGATCTGTTTCGAAGGAAATGAATTTAGCCTCTTCCAAAATAACATATTTTTCTTTGTTCGAGTCACATCTTCTATATGGTCTCCCTTTTTGGGGTTCTGTTACGGCTGCCCAAACTGATGTTATTTTTAAATTACAAAAAAGAGCAATAAGATATCTGTTTGGCCTCAGAAGAACAACACATTGCAGAAGCTACTTCAAAGATCACAGGATTCTAACACTACCTTCTTTATATATTTTAGAAACTGTTTGCTTAATTCGTAAACATCTACATGTCTTTCCAACAAGACCTAGACATGACTATTCCACCAGAAATTCTACCTTTGACATCTATTTACCGATCCCGTCCAGTGAGTTAGTAAAGAAATCTATATTATATTCTGCAAAAAAACTTTACAACCATCTCCCTCTACAACTTAAATCTGCAACATCTCTCCCCAAGTTCCGTAAAATGACTAAAGCCTATTTATCTGAAAGACCATATTATTCAACAGCAGAGTTTCTTAACCAATAACTAAGAAAGTACAGTATTCTTATTTACAAGTATAATCTTAATCTATATTTGAGTGTCATATGCAGCAGCTTAACTTAACTTATTAAATTTCTTAAGGTAGAATATGCAATTTGCAAATTTTTTTTTTAAATTTTGCAATAGATTTTTACTGTTTTTTTTTGTTTCTCTTCATTATTTTTATTTATATAGACGATTTATATAATTTAATAAATTGTATTTGTTATTTGTTATTGTTCGTATTTATGATTCTTGTAAGCTTTGTCTATAAAATTGTTAAATTTTTCATGACAATAAAGCATATTTCTATTCTATTCTATTCTGTCTTGAGTAATCTCCATCTAGTTTTCCACGCCCATACCTTTAAGGTCTCCTGCTATATTATTTTTGTTTAACATTTTTGTTTAATTTATTAATATTTTGTATTTTGATAACCACGTCCGAGGTGCAGTCAAAACGTCACTAAAATAATTTTTCAAGTTAAATTGTGGCTTATTTCCCAATTAAAATTGTAAATTTTCTTTACCAAACACGTAGTGTCCCTTCGTTTTCTTTGTCGTCAAGGTAAGTTTCCTTTGTCGTCCCTTTGTCATCGCCCCCTTTCGGTACCATACATCACTACGGGTCGTATGATTGTTTTATACAGGTCTATCTTTGTATGTTAATTGTTTCGATTTTATTAGGTTTTGAAGGACATAAATACATCTACTGCCGGCTTGGATCATATTGTTTATTTCTTGTGATCCGTTATTGTCTTCAGTTATTGCTGTTTCCAGATAACTAAATTTTCTGAGGTGCCCAAAGTTATAGTCATCGGGATGTTCTGTCAATTGTGAATAACTCGAAAAGCATTGAGTTAAAAAAATATAGAACAGTTTTGGCTTAGAGTAAGGTTCTCCAAGTACTTCCGTGATTATTTTCGCGACTAAACCAACAAAAGTTTCCACGAGAAGGGATGGGAACCACCCTTAAGATAAAAGAGACATATTTTGTAATATTGGGTAGACTTTGTATTAAGAGATAAGCAGATGCTATCTATTCCCAAACGTTCAATAAAATCCATGTAGTAGGAAATAATTCGGAGGTATACCATTTTTTTGCTCTCATTGACTGACGCAATATCCAAATATCACAAAACATTGACTATTATTTTATTGAAATTTTTCATACAAACTAAAAATACTGCTCCAGTTATTGAGTTACACTAAAATTTTCTATATTGAAACTACATTATCATAGCATTAATTGGGGTAGTTTCCGGCTGAGGCAGACAGAACACAAAACCTGACCTAAACCCCCCAAGTTTATCCGTAAGTGTCTATCTTCCCTATCCTTTAATTATGTCGGTAGATATAACTAATTGTACTTACGTTTACTAACGACAATGTCCTGTTTCTGCTGCGGGGTAAGCGATAATCTTTTGTCATTTAGAGGCAGGTGTGGAGGGGGCGGCAACTGAAACAAAAAAAATTAGATCGATATTGATGTAAAAGCGGATGTTACTAGTTAAGCTCTTAAACCACAGGTTGTGGGTGAAAAAAGGTGTCGTATATTTCAGGAATTTTTAAAACCTATCAGGTGTTGTAAAGGACGATGCCAGGAGTAACTTCTACTAGAATGTAAACAAAAATTTTGTGCGCTTTTTTATTTATGACGTTTTTCATTCGTTAAATTTGCAATTTTAAAAGGTTTTTAATTTTGCAACAGGATATAGTGCAGCCGATATGTGAAACAATTGTGCATTTAATGATAGAAGTGTATAATTTGCACCACATATACTGTACATATAAAGGTTCAAATTTAGATATCAGGCCATCTCAGATTTTGCCTTTTACAAAAATGGCGGGGATTCAAAATGGCGACTATACATTGTGACTAATAGCACGATAACTTTTGAACGAGACTTCAGATTTCAACCAAATTTGGTATATAGGTTCTTTTTTTGATATATAAGATCGAGGTATGGAACCGGAGGAATCGGTTTACCAGAAGTTGTGTTTTTCCTGGTTTTTATGTAAAAATAATATGTTGTTTTTTTTCCAATTCTTTCACCCTGTATGTATTAATTTTTTAAAAAGTTAATACCACCATTGAAAAGAGCGTAATCGTTATTTATGATATAAGTGTTAAAAGTACACGTTTAAGGCACGCATGTGAAAGTTTGCAAAATGAGCGATAACGAGTTCTGCAATTCACATGAATGCCTTAAAAATGTACTTTTTAACACGCATATCATACAATATTTTTTCTACAAACGTAATTACAGGACAATATTTACAAAAGCTTTTACTTGAACTTGACTGACATTCCATTTTTATATTTTTTTGACATTACATCAAAATTGCCTATACTGTCAATACGAATTGCAGTGCCATAACAATTTTAAAGCACTAGTGCCTTAAAGTAGCATTTTTAACGGTCGTATGGAGTGCTAAAAATTGCATTTTTAACACGGTTGTAGAAAAAAATATTTTTTAGGAAATATTTTTAACTTTTTAGTTATGTTAATTACCATTTAATAAATGCAAAACCTATCTTCACGTGTACCTATATGCGGCAGATTCGTGCAAATATTATAAGGATTATTGTGCATTTAATGTTAGAAGCATATAATTTAGGCCACATATACTACACATAATAAGGTTCAAATTTAGATACGAGGCCATCTCAGTTTTTGTTTCTTTTACAAAAATGGCGGGCATTCAAAATGGCGATACATATGTTACTAATAGCACGATAACTTTTGAACGAAACGTCAGGATTTTACCAAATTTGGTCTGTAGGTTCTTTTTTTGATGAGTAATATCCAGGTCTTAAACCGGAAGGATCGGTTTACCACAATTTGTGTTTTTGCTGTTATTTTATGTAATAATATGTTGTTTTTTTCAATTCTTTTACCCTGTATATATCAATTTTTCAAAAAGTTAATAAAGCCATTGAAAAGAGTTTAATAATATTTTTTAGGAAATATTTTGAACTTTTCAGTTGTGTTAATTACCATTTAATAAATGCACAACGTATGTTCACATGTACCTATGGGCCGCAGATTAATTTTGAATACCCGCCATTTTTGTAAAAGACTAAATCTGAGATGGCCTCATATCTAAATTTGAATCTTTGTATGTGTAGTATGTGTGGTCCATTATATAATAATTCTTGTATTATTATTTGCACGAATCTGTCGCACATAGGTACCTGCATCTGAAGATAAGTTATGCATGTATTAAATGGTAAATAATATAACTAAAGAGTTTAAAATATTTCCTAAAAAATACTTTTACGCTCTTTTCAACAACGGTATCACCTTTTTGAAAAATTAATATATACAGGGTGAAAGAATTGAAAAAGGAACAACATATTTTTACATAAAAAACAGTAAAAACACAAATTTTGGTAAACCGATTCTTCCGGTTCAAGACCTCGATATTATTCATCAAAAAAAGAACCTTTATACCAAATTTGGTTGAAATCTGACATTCGTTCAAAAGTTATCGTGCTATTAGTCACATATGTATAGTCGCCAAATTGAATGCAGCCATTTTTGTAAAAGGAACAAAAACTGAGATGGTCTCGTATCTAAATTTGAACCTCCATATGTGTAGTATATGTGGTCTAAATTATATGCTTCTACCATTAAATGCACCATAATTCTTATAATATTTTCACGAATCTGCCGCATAGAGGTACATGTGAAGATACGTTTTCCACTTACTAAATGGTAATTAGCATAGCTAAAAAGATAAAAATATTATCTAAAAAATATTTTTACGCTCTTTTTAATGGCCGTATTAACTATTTGAAAAATTATTACATACAGGGAGAAATAATTGAAAGACAAACAACATATTTTTACATAAGATCCAGGAAACACACTTTTTGGTAAAGCAATTCTTCCGGTTCAAGACCTCAATCTTATACATCAAAAAAGAACCTATGTATCAAATTTGGTTGAAATCTGAAGTCTCGTTCAAAAGTTATCGTGCTTTTAGTCACATATGTATAGTCGCCATTTTGAATCCCCGCCATTTTTGTAAAAGGCAAAATCTGAGATGGCCTCCTACATAATTTTGAAGCTTTATATGTGTAGTATATGTGGTCCAAATTATATGCTTCTATCATTAAATGCAAAATTCTTATATTATTTGCACGAATCTGCCGCACTAATATTCATTTTAGAGAAAAAAATTTTAAATAGAAAGTTGGAATAAATTAAA
The DNA here is from genome assembly GCF_917563875.1 of Diabrotica virgifera virgifera. Classification (NCBI taxonomy): domain Eukaryota; kingdom Metazoa; phylum Arthropoda; class Insecta; order Coleoptera; family Chrysomelidae; genus Diabrotica; species Diabrotica virgifera. The sequence continues at coordinate 180,475,923 of NC_065450.1, forward strand.
AACCTACATCTTGAACTATGGCAAGCTAAATTTCGTTAATTTGTTATTGCAAAACAGCCTGCGAAATGTCCAAAATGACCGTTTGTTGCAATTGCATTATTTATTGTAAAAATAACTTTTTTTTATTCTGTAAGACTTTAAAATGAAGATCTTTCAATTAAAAACATAAAAAAATTATAAAGCCCGATTGATGAAGTTGTTGCTTGGATTATAAATTGTTTATCCCCGAGAGGTCAAATTTATTGTCGAAAGCTATAACTTTTTGAAAAAAATCGTAGAGTTAATCCTAGATCCACTCTTCTTCTAAAGATTTATATTTTCATAATTTGATGTAAATAAATGCATCAATAATTTTTCAACCTCTTTTTTCGGGTTTTTGAAAATACGGGGGCAAATTTCGTTAAAACTGAAACGGCCCCTATACATCCTAGGAGTTTCTAACTTGCAGATTATTATTGCTGAAAACAAAACGAAGATTTAAATTAAAATACAAGTTTTCTACTACCAACCGAAGCTGAGATAATTGTTTTTGTTTTCTTAAATCGTAGTGACTTTATTTATAACAATTAAGAAATTGTTTAACATTTATTGACTAAAGAAAGACTTTTATCATAAAATAAAAATTATTTTAAACGAAAATTACATTTAATTATTAAAAATTATTTTTAAAGTGGAGCGGATGTATTGTGTCGGTTGCCCTAATAACTTTCAGTACATTGAATCACGGTTTTTGGTCCAAATTTTAAAGAACCGCTTGGATTGGCATGAAATTTGGCACACACATAAATAACATGTTTCTAGAAGAAAAGTCATATTGGGCCGATGTGGGCTTTTGCCCGGGAGGTGAGTTTCACCCCCTATGAGTGGTGAAAAAATATACGTTCAAAATAAGTCCGGGAATGGATAAACTGTCTACTTCTAAGCAACTTTTGTTTTAAATTATTTTTCACTAACTTAACACTTTTCAAGTTATTTTCGAGTAAATACGTTCATTTTTCAACAAAATAAAAACACGTTTTCAGGCGGTTTTTTGCAAATAACTCAAAAAGTAAGTATTTCTCGAAAAAAACATCCTTAGCAAAAATATAGCCCATTAAAAATTAAAAAAAAGAAATGGTGTATGCACGAACTCCCTGGACTCAGTAGAAGCAAAATTGTAGCTAATGAAAAATAATTTCATATTCGTCAAATTTAAACTTGAATAGTTGGAAGGTAACCAAAAAATTATGCACTTTTTGAAGAAAACTCATGACAACTTTTTTAAAGTTATTAAAAAAAGGTTTATTTTTGATTTTTAAAAAAATTTCAATCATCAAAAGTAAGCAAGTTATGTTCAAAATAAAGTTTTTTTTTGTCAAAAAACTCGGGAAAGTCGACCCCTAATTACCATCTTAAATCAAATTAATCGATACCGCTTCACAAGTTATTTGACTTATGTATTATTAATATGATCTGTATCATCGGTTCAAAGGGCTTAATTTAAAAAAATTGGATTTAAAAAGTAATTTTTTTTTTAATTTTTAATTTTGAGAAAATAAAGTTTTTTTTTCGAAATAACTTAAAATCTATTAGTGACTAAAAAAATCACAAACATTAAAAAATGTACGTTTTGCTTTTGTGAATAATTCGGATTTTTTTGTTTTCCTGTAAGCCAAGAATTGGTTAAGATATGGCTGTTCAAAATTTGCATACACTCGTGAATATTGACTTGACTAGGTCAAGTCCTTTAAACTACAGCCCCTCAAAACTAAGCACATTGAACCGATGAAATTTACAGATCATATAAACAATATATTACACAATATATAGGGTGAGGCAGATAAAGGGCCTATTAGAAATATCTCGAGAACCAAAGGTAAATGAATTATGAAAATTGGAATAATGGGGTTTTGAAGACTGATCTATTTAATGAAAATATTTTCATCTATTTGGTACTTCCGGTTATACCGGAAGTTGCCTATAACTTCGTTTTTTTAAATAGGACACCCTGTATATTTTGACATTTTTGGATTCTCCTCGATTTCTTCTTTCTTAAAATATAATGTTTTGTTAAAAGATATTTACGTATTCTAATTAATTTCGTAGCAATATTCACACCTTGTAGGATTGTAGTAGTTTGACATAATAAACTCTATTTATATTCAAATGATTTTCAATATAGTCTACTATTGTTAGCAATTATTAGTATAGCTAAATTTTTAATTTTAGTATACAGGGTGGGTCTAAACTCGGAATGAGTATTTTCTGAGTTTTCTTAATGGAACACCCTATATTTTAGTATTATAATGAAACGATATTTCATGGTACTTTTTTATTTCTTAAGCATTCCCTATACCTAACTGCTTTAATTTGTGCTTAATTGTTAATCGCACCAACAATCTTAACTTCTATGATATTTTGACAGTTCAACCATTATTGGCAATTTTAAGTATCAGTCTAGATTAATATGTATTTATTTCCAAAAAATTATTTGTGATTGAATATTTTCACGGCCAACCTAATACAATTTCACATATTTTTTGTTGCAATTATTAATGTTTTGCTTGAATCACCAATAACTCACAAATTAAAGCAGTTAGGTATAGGGAGTGCTTAAGTAATTAAAATGTACCATAAAACAACATTTCATTACAATACTAAAATACAGGATGTTCCATTTAAGAAAACTCAGAAAATACTCATTCCCTGTTTCGACCAACCCTGTATACTAAAACGAAAAATTTAGCTATACTAATAATTGTTAACAATAGAAGACTATATTAGAAATCATTTGAATATAAATAGAATTTATTATGTCAAACTACTACAAGCCTACAGGGTGTGAATATTGCTACGAAATTAATAAGAAAACGTAATTATCTTTTAACCTACCCTGTATAATATTACAAAACCTTATATTTAAAGAAAGAAGAAATCGAGGAGAATCCAAAAATGTAAAAATATACAGGGTGTTTCATTTAAAAAAACGAAGTTTAAATCAACTTCCGGTATAACCGGAAGTAGCAAAGAGACCAAAATATTTTCTTTCAATAGTCCACACCTCAAAACCTCTGTACAACAATTTTCATGATTTTCTTACCTTTAGTTCTCGAGATATTTCTAATAGGCCCTTTATCTGCCTCACCCTGTATAAAGCAACTTGTGAACTTTTTACCAAAAAAATAAGGGGACCAACTTTATTTTGAGCATAACTTCCTTAATTTTATGCTAGAAACTTTTATTAAAAATAAAAATAAAGCTTTTTTAATAAATTTAAACAAGTTGTAATGAGTTTTCCCCAAAAAGTTAATTTTTTGGTTATTTCACGTTGAAATATTCAATTTCGAAATGGGCGAGTATGAACCTATTTTTTATTACTTAGAACTCTTCTCTTACTGGGTGTAGAGATCTAATACGTACACACCATTTTTTTTACTTTTTTATGGGCTATTGTTTTGCTTAAACGGATGGATATTTTCGATAAAATACTAACTTTTTGAGTTATTTGCAAAAAACCGCCTAAAGCTTGTTTTTTTTTTATTTTTGGAAAAATGAACGTATTTACTCGCAAATAACTTGTAAAGTATTAATTTATTGCATTAGAACAAAAGTTGCTTAAAGTTATTCAGTTTATCCATTTCCGGACTTATTTTGAACGTATATTTTTTCACCTCCCATAAGGGATGGAATTCACGATCTATCGATGGATCACGATTCTACGACCAACTAAAAAAGTTATTTTTACAATAAATATTGCAATTGTAAAAACCGGCCATTTTGGATTTTCGCAGGCTATTTTGCAATAACAAATTAATGAAATTGAACTTGCCACAGCTTAAGTTAAAGTAAATTTGTAGTAAAATGCAGAAATTTGTAGTAAATTTAAAAACCTACAATGTTAAAATTTTTCTCTAAAATAAATATCCTAAGCTGCAAAATTAAAAATATTTAAAAATTGCAATTTTAACAAATAAAACGGCTTAAATAAAAACGCTCACAAAATTATTGGTTACATTTTAGTAGAAGTCCAACATCACCTGATACCTACGTTTCAAAATTCCTGAATTATATCCTGAAATCACCTATTTTTCACCCACAGCTTGGACTATTAAACGCCCAAGGCTGGGTAAAACATGTACACCTAATGCGTATTTCCTTATAATACACTTATTTCGTCCAAATTTTTTCAATAGTACATTATATACCGCGGGACTGAAGTAGTACATTTAATCCTGAAGGTAAAGTTTATGGCCCGACCGCAGGGAGGGCCATAATTTACCTGAAGGATTAAATGTACTTCAGTCGCAAGGTATATACGATACTTTTCGTACTTCCGGTATGATTTTATTAATTATTTCAATAATTTCAATCAGTTTTTTCTCTCTTCAACTCATTTAATAAACTGTCTTTAAAATAAGTTACCATAGTAACATTGCGTTGTGACAGTTATAATTTAGAAACATTGTCATTACTAGTGTCATTGTAAAGAAACATTGTTATTGATAATTATTGGTATCATGAGTGAAGAAGGTGTATCTGATATTGATAAAAGAGCAGCCGAAGTAGGTGAAGAATTGTTACCACCGAAATCTAGAAAACTATACGAGCAGCAGTACGATGCTTTTAAAAAGTGGTGCCGCTTAAAAAATGTGAGACAACCTACTGAAAATGCGCTGTTAGTCTACTTCGATGATAAATCAAAAGCGGTTTGTGCCTCAACTCTCTGGGCACATTACTCAATGCTGAAATCGGTTATTAACATTAGAGAAGATATTGATATAAGTAAATTTCCAAAATTATTAGCTTTTTTGAAGAGAAGAAATGAGGGATTTAAGCCAAAGAAGTCAAGAATTCTCACGTCTGAGCAGGTAGATCAGTTCTTACGGGAGGCTCCGGATGATAAATATTTAATGCTTAAGGTAAATTTGGAAATTTGTTTATATTCAGAAATTTTAAGAAATCAATTTTTTTGTAGGTTGCACTTATTTTGGGCGTTGCGGGAGCTTGTCGTGGAAAAGAGTTGGTTGATTTAGAAATCGACGATGTGAGAGATTTGGGCGATTCCTTCCTAATTGCGATTAGAAACACCAAAAATAAAATTGACCGAAATTTTGTGATCAAAAATTCAGAAAACAGTGCCATCAGTTTTGTGGCGATATTTCGGAAATATGTGGCATTGCGAAAGACAGGGACAACTCATTCAAAATTTTTTGTTCAATACATCAACAAAGAATGTACTACGCGAGTAGTAGGAAAAAACATGTTTGGTACAATTCCACGGCAAATAGCAGCTTTCTTGAAATTAGAAAATGCGACGTCTTATACGGGACATTGTTTTAGACGCACATCTGCGTCTTTGTTAGCTGATTCGGGAGCAACAATAGACGTGCTGAAGAGACATGGAGGATGGAAATCCTCCAACGTGGCCGAGGGATATATTGAATCGTCTATTAAAAATAAACAAAAAATTTCAGATAAAATATTTGGTCAAGTCGCCGATTCGTCCACTATAGTTATGCCACAGTCCTCATTCTCGCTTCCTGTTTCCGCAGGATCTTCGAAACAAACACCAGTTCAATATGAAAAGGACCTATCTGTTACTCGTCAGTTACCTGCTGCATTAACCCAGGAAAGACTGGTCAATATGACGAACTGTCACAATATTAATTTGAATATTAACGTTAATTACCATTCTAATTAATTATATTTTTCAATAAAATATCCCTTAAATTCGTTTGTTTGTGATTTAATCGTTCCGGGAGTTTCGTCAATATTTAATCCCGGAGGGATTAAATGTGACACTTTAGTACCTGTCACAAGGGAGTGAAGTTGTCACTTTAGGCCCGGAAGTACGAAAAAATTATTATTTGTTAAGACGGACATTTATCGAATGTTAATGTGGTTTTACCAATATGTTTAAAAATAAAAAGTAATATCTTGAGTTAGATATGGATGCGCACAATGTCAACCCTAGGTAAAATTTGTTACTAAAGTGATGAGCGGCAAATTTTTGGGGTATATAATTTTTCATCTCTTTCATTTCGTGTGCTATAATAACGATGCATCCCTATTCTAGTTTCAGTCTTTTCTTCTTTGTCACCCAATTTTGCGTTGAAATCTTCAACAATGATGGTATATTTTGTACCAATTTTCTCTAATACTGTTATCAGATCTTTGTGGAACATTTCAACTTCCCCTTCTGGATGTTCTGGGAGCATACACTAGTATTACCTTGATCTTGTGGTTTTTCCTACTGTAATTTAATTATTATTATAAAATTTTTATTTAACTTTCGTCATGGGATGGAATTTAAAAAAACCTAATACTATCGGTATAATTATTTGTTGGACTACAAAGTTCCTATCACTTTATTTTTATTCTCAGTTCATTTATTCAATAAAAAAAAATTGAAAATTCCCATCTCTATGCTGACTTTAGGAGTATTAATTTATTCGCAAACATGTCTAAAGCAGGTATATGGGTAAAGAAGGTTAGATAGCCGAAACGTATTATCAGTTGTATCATTTGCATACGCTTTGTTGAATTTACCAACATAATGCGATAAAAAAATCAGATATGAACATGAGTTTTTTCCGAATGGAATAAAGGTTCTGCTTTTTTCAGGAATAAATAATTTACAAAAAAAAATAAAAGGCATATCTAAACCAAAAGGCATCAAATACTATTTGCAGAAAACTGAAATCGGTATTGAAAAGAAAAGATAAAATTTTTCTTTTCTCAAAAATTCTCGTATATAGGCCTGGATTCAACCTGAAAATTTGTTAATAGCTTACCGGTATCTAGTCCGACAAACTTTCATGTCTGGGAACATTAAAACCGAGATAGTTTTAATTGTGGAACGTGATTTTAATTGTGGAACGTGTCATCCTGGCCAGTTTATGATTGTGAAATCTAGCAGGTTGTTTTTAAATTTATTCAATAGCAAACTTAATGTAATATATGTAGGGTTCGTTAAAAACAATCGTAATAAAAGTAAAATATGATGTTTAACAGTTTTAGTTAATAAAATAGATAACTAAATTATAGATATTTTTAAATTGACGAAATGTAAAACTGTTTGTGTAATTGCGACTAAAATTTTACGAATTCTCACAAAAAAGCTGTCTTTGAAATAATCGCGTTTATCTACTTAATATATCGATACATTTTTGGCAAAGTAACGTAAGTGACATTTTTGGCGAATCATGTTTTTCCATTAAACAAACGCTCTTATTGTTTAGAAGGTACTGCCGGAGTGTTGTAAGCCTAGACATATTATGTTTGAATTAATTCTAGGCTTACTACACTTTGGCAGTACCTTCTAAACAATAATAGCTTTAGTTTAATGGAAAAACATAAAATGTCACTTACGTTACTTTGCCAAAAATGTATCGATATGACCAGCTTGTCAATATATAAGTACGTCTTAAACTTCGTCCCTTCGATTATTGCCAAATACAATGTCTTTCCTCAGAATCTCAAAATCGAATGACCATACCACCCCCACGCTAAAACAAATTCTCTTAAATACATCTAATCCCCCTTTTCCGTTTTCCCATGAGAAGCAAACTATTAAAATTGTTTCAAAGTTGCGAATGTTATTCTTACTTAATTAGGCCTTAAAGGTTCAACGTCAGCAGTATTTCGGACCGGCTGCCGTAGTAATCCCAATTCGTTCCACCCATCTGGGCCAACGTAGGTCCATATTTGTGAGACTCTGATTTCGTTTTCCTAATAATCGAATAAGGTAAAATATTTACAATTCTACATTCGGCCATCCTGCTCAAATTCGACCCGAATTCCGTGTAGTTCTGCATCCATGTCTTCATATATACTCAGTAACCGTTCATTACCATAACTATCGGGTATAAACTTAACCTGTCTACGTGCCATCCTTGTTCCCTTTCTGTGTTTCAGCTCGTATCGACAATCTTCCAGTATTAATGACCATCTGACAACTCTGCTAGTTAACTCCCTTCTACACCTCGTCTTCGTAAATGCGAAGCAATCTGTATATTTTTTAAATTTGATTCCGAGTAGAAAAAAAAACGAAATTATTTCACTGCTTGAATTATAGCTAACAATTCTAGCTCATAACTCATATATTTTCCTCGGCTGGAGTTGTTTTCCTGCTAATGCAATAAACTGGGTGAAGTTTATTATGGTTTTCCGATATTTGTAAAAGACACGCTCCATATCCGTAACTGCTGGCGTCTGTATGTAATTCTGTTTCTATCTCTTCTTGATAAATCTCTAACACAGGTTGATTAATCGGCAGTTCTCTATATATAATGCTTCTAATAAACCCTTGAAACACCGTAGGCCTATTACTTAATCGAAACTGACATCGACTCTCGTTTCTCAGCATCTCTCTATCTTCATCAAATTGTTTAATTATCTCCTGTTCTATGATCTCCTTCATCCTCAAATCTTCTTTGTTCTTGGTACGCCTGTTGTAATTTTTACATGTTTTATATCTTCACTTTCGCAATAGTCTTCGAATTCCTCTATCTGCGTTTTTATTTTTGTATCTTCTGTATGGTTCAGCTGGAAATCATTATTGACTGTCGTCTCGCTAATTATTGTAATCCTCCTTAGAAAAGTATCTACTCTTTTTTTACATAAAATTATCCCGTCTTCGGTTATTTTAACCTCCGCTTGTCTCAGTATATTGTTTCCGATAATAATTTCCACGTCTAGTGCTGCTCTTGGAATAACATGAAACAAAATATTTAAATCCCCTCTTTGAATTTCTACCATTTTATTAAATAAACCTAAAGTTTTAACTCTCGTACCTCCTAATCAGCATAAATGTAATACGTTTTGTAAAAGAATCATGTCATCAAAATATTTTTCAAAAATATCCTCTCTTACTGAACTGATGTCACTTACTGTATCCAATAATGCACGTAGTGATGTTTTTCAAAACTTCAATGTCACCGAGTTTTTATAGCCCAATTCAATAACATTTACATGCCCAGAAGTTGATGGTTCCTCTTCTCTGTCATTGCATCTAGAAGAGATATATCCAAACTGATGGCATCGAAAACATTTCACTCCCTTGGCTTTGTCAGGACAATCTTTTAATCTGTGTCCTTGCCTTCCTTAATTGAAACATTTTTCTTTCTTTTTATTCCTACTTTGAGGCGCTCAACGTCTTTTTATGCGTCTCGGTTTTAACTGATTTTTGCGTCGTCTGTTTTTTAATTAACTCGTACAGTTTAATTTTCTCTTTAAAGTCATTGAAATTTTTGGCACCATAAAGTATTACTTTATTAGCAGGGTCATCCATAATTCCCTCAATTATATACTGCATTATGACTTCATTTTCGATGTTTCCTCTGCAACCGATTTCTCTCATTTTTAGTGCATACTCTTGTACGCTTTCACCTTATTTCTTCTCTTTATTCATCAGCATTCTGTGTATTTCAGCACTACTTATTTTGTTCTCAAACTCTGCTGTCAGTTTTTTCTTCAGGAGCTTCCAGCTATTAACCCATTTAGCGCCAAAGGTGCGAAAACGCACCATTTCTTTGTAGAATTTTTTTTGACAATTCGTTAATTTTTTTTATATCTTTGTATTTTTTAAGCAACCACAAGATATAAGTGTAACTAAATTTAATTTTGTTTAATTTCCAAACTCGTGCTTTCATCACAAAAATATTTTCTAAATGTCCGACATTTTCAATCCTTCGACACAACTTTATTTTTACTGTAGTAATTTTATTGGTATAACACTTTTATGGTCAAATAAATTAAAACATTATTTTTTTAACCTATTTGTACACCAATTGTTATAAAAATACAAAAAATATAATTTCTGAGTCATCAAATCTCGTGTTTGAAAATAATGGTTCGATAACGAACCATTGGCGGAAGTCGACATATAATCCTGCCTGATCAGGAATAAGTTCAAGGTGATGCACAGGCAGTAATTTGTTGGGATATTTCTTTATTATGTGTAAAAACACGTATCCACTGTGCTTGCGCTCCGAGCTCCTGCAACAGCTCCACATAGTGGACACGTTTGGCGCTCCCGGACTGTGCACTTGTGCGCACTCTGCCTCGGCGCTCCAATCTGTGGACAATTTATATGTAAGGGGGCGCATACCGTATCGATTGGAGCAGTTGCAGGGAGCGCAGAGCGCAAGAAGTTCGTGAACATAGTGGATGGTTGGCGCTCTCGGACCATGCAACAGTGTGCGCTCCTCCTCAACGGTCCAATAGGTGGCGGTTTATATGTAGAGGAGCGCATGCATGTAGATGGGAGCAGTTGCAGGGAGCGCGGAGTGCAAGAGGTTTGTGAACATATTGGATGGTTGGCGCTCCCGGACCGTGCAAGAGTGCGCCAACGACCGTGCGGCAGTGCCTCGGTGGTCCAATATTACGAACGTAGTGGATACGTACCTTTAGAAAGACGGGTATTCCGGTATGCAGTTTTGTTATAATCTAGGATGGGGGAGGGGGCTACATAAGGGAGGCTGTGTAGTGTTGTAGACAATATGTCGATTTGTCGAATTTATGCAACTGGTACAGTGCAAGATACGGGATTGGAAAGTGTAAACTGGAAATATCTAAAATAATTTCTAAAAAAGATAGAGGGCCGTTCGACTTCGTTTTTGAGAAAGAAGCTGAAGAGGGTGTAGGCAATGTTCTAACCATACTATTTTTGTTTATCCAAACTTCCAGGTCCATTTACACTCTAAATGTTTTGAGACTTTTCACAAAAAAATAAAATTGTGTATTTCAATTTTTATATCTCATTTCCGCCAAAGGTTCGAAAACGAACCATTTTGTTGTTGTGACACCTGCCATTATCAAAATGTAAAATAATTTTTTTACGAATGTTTAAGTTTATTCTACTCTAGTTAATCAAATATATTACATATTATTGCAGTATTTCTTTGCTTGGCGGTTAATGGGTTAACTCCTTTCTCTGACTGTATATACAGTTTAGCTATTCCCTTTAGAGATTGTTTAGCAAACATTAGCATTTGCAAATCATTACATCCCATCAGATTGGAAATTTCTTCAAATTCAGCGATCCATTTTCCTATGGGATAATCGTCTTTTCCGTCGAACGTTCTTATGCTGTCCTCTACGTCTCTAAAAGTTAAGGCAAATGAATCATTCAATCTACCTCTTGTGATTTTGTTTGATTTTGATCTATTTCTCTTATATAAATCCGTCGTCCGTTTATCCTCCATATCGTCATCATTATTATCGTTGTCGGTGACGTCTTTACCTTCTTCCTCGTGATAAGCGTCTTTATCACTATTTTCGTCGTTATCCTCATTAAAGCCATCGTCTTCGGTAACGTCTTTACCGTTTTGCTTGTGAGAAACGTCTTTATCACCGTCATCGTCGCTAGCGTCTTCGTCTTCATCGTCATTTTCGTCTTCAAAATTGAAGTCGTTCAAAAATAAACAAATACGTTCAATCACTTCGTCCTCTGAATCAGCGTAGTTCAGATCCAAAACATTGCAAACTGCTACTAAGTCCTGCATACTTAGCTTATTTTTTACGTCTTCCAATTTTGTAGAATATTCCTCGGAATCTTTATCCCACGCAAAATTTGTAAAATTCCGTAAGTTCTTTCGCGTTTGTCGCGGCAACCCTTTATCACCGTATGCAACAACATGCAACGCCTTAACAGCACTTAATGCCGAATTCCTAAGATTTAAACTAATTTTTGGAAAATCGTTAAGTGTTTGTTTAGACTGAGTTTTAAAAAGGTATATAATAATAAAAAACAAAAAGTTAGATTATCTTTTAACTAAAAGGTTAGATTATTTTTTCCCGTATGCAAATTGTATTAATGTGAACTGTAGAATTGTAGTCGCTTTTACTTCAAAATTATCAATATTTACTACAAATAGTAACAAAGTTATGATTTACTAAAATAAATGAATAAAAAAAACAATGAAAAAACAAAAAAATAGTTAATCGTTAAATAATTTATGATAGTTCTTTCTCAACATTCACTGTTTTTCGTCAAAGTTTCCAGTTCACAATTCCTCGAAAAAATAATCTTTGGTCAGATTTCTACTTTTCCGACACCAGAAAAAAGTGTCTTGACTACTTTTAAAATATTGGAACAAACACACTTGATTTCTCCTTGGTAATACTGCTTGCTATGATTGCGTCTCGACGTCGTCGTCGTCACTGCCCAAACAGCCGTCGTATTTGCCTAAACAGCGTCGTCTACACTGTACTAGCCGGCTACTCCACCAACATAACAATTCACCAACAGTTTCCCAAAGTACGAAAGTCACCAATAGTTTAAATAGTCCGAAAGTCCCCAACAGTTTCCACGTTTCACGATCAGTCATAAATAGTTTCCAAAAATTACGTCACGTCACTTGAGCCGATTTTTTAAATTACACATCACTTTACGGTATTTCGCGAACTTTATGACGAAATTGTCTTTCTTAGATCCGCGATTGAGCCCCGAAAATGTAAAGTTCGTTAAAAACAATCCTAATAAAAGTAAAATATGATGTTTAACAGTTTTAATTAATAAAATAGATAATAAACCCGCGCCATCTTCATTTGCCGAATTTTGGTCTGTCAAAAATGTTAGTATATGAAGATTCCATGTAAACGGCAGAAACATCGTTATTACTTTCGTTTTCCTCCAAAGCTATATCGAGATCTTCTTTCAAAGAAATTTCTCTAAAAATAAGAAAAGTAAAAAAGAATAGTGAAAACAACATATCCAGCAAACCGCCTAGTGGTTCCATTTGGGAACACCCATATTTTTGGAATAATTACGAAATCCCAAAGATGAAATATTACGAAAACCCGTACTAGTTGTTTATTGAAGATTTTAGTAATAAAACACTTACACGAGACAAATGTCCATATTTTGGTAAAAACAAAACCAACCGTAAATTCAAAAAATTATTACATTGGAAAATAGGTATAAAACTAAATTTGAGTTGTTCATTCAAGAAGAGGTAACCTTGAACTACAACTAGGCCAAATCTCTCTGAGAAATTTTACCAAATAATATGGTAAATAGACTCGGATGCGTACGCAATTTGTTGGCTCCATACGGTACAAACGAGGCTCTGACGTCCGAGTGATTGCCGGTATAAGCAATCCCCCACTTACCTACCAACGGCTTCGGGCGGATGAGTTGGTAAGTGGTAGGGCACTCTTTTGTCCTAGGGTTGGGAAACTGGCCCTAAAGGCGGATGAACCGAGAACTAGGTCAACGGCGTAAGGATGTAGAAGGCAAGGAGAAACCACTACATTAAAGATCCATATGGATATCTCTTGTACATCTATCATGGCTACAGCTTTGAGAGTGAAGACTACTGATCATGTATATCGGAGTGCAAGATCCGGCAGGGGAGGAATAACAACACAGAACCATGGGGCCCCCCAGGTCTTTAGCAAGCGAAACCCCCAAGTAAAAGAAAAGGATACGCCTATAAAAATTAAGCAGTTTTTTAAAATATGCACCTGGAACGTCAAGACCATGTACGAAGCAGGCAAAATTTATAATGCCATCCATGAAATGGAAAGACTGAATATCGATATAATGGGCATCAGTGACATGCGATGGCCTGATGCCGGAAAATGTCAAATAAACGAGCACCAAGTATATTACTCTGGAAATACAGGAGGTCAACATAAGCATGGCGTCGGAATAATTTTAAATAAACAAATAAAAAAATACGTTACGAATTTTGTTCCAATATCCGAGAGAGTCATTCTCATTCAATTGGATTTATTCCCAGCAAAAACCAACATAATCCAAATATACGCACCCACAGCAGACAAATCAGACGAAGTAATAGAGGCTTTTTATTACGATTTAAGGAAAGTCCTAAGTAAGTTCAAAACCAATGAAGTAACGCTAGTTATGGGTGACTTTAATGCCAAAATCGGTAAGGGTAGTTATGGTGAAGTAGTAGGTCCATGGGGTTTGGGTGAGCGAAATGAGAGAGGAGAACGCCTACTCACATTTGCTACGGAAGAAGAGTTGGTAATCACCAATACACTCTTCAAATTACCATCCAGAAAGTTGTACACATGGCGCTCACCCGGTGACACGTCAGAAAATCTCATAAGAAACCAGATTGACTATATTTTAATAAATAAAAGATTCAAAAACTCAATAACATCAGTGAAAACCTACCCTGGTGCAGATATTAAGTCAGACCATAACCCACTTGTCAGTAAGTTTCGTCTGAAATTTAAAAAAATCCACAAACCTAATTCTATAAGATACGATCTCAAACAACTAAAAGATGATGGCATAAAGCAAGAAGTACGGGAATATCTGAAGAACAACATATCTAAGTCAGAAGTAGTTAATGATGTTGACACAGAAATAAACCACTTAGAAAACATTGGGAAGGAAATACTAGAACAATACCTGCGACCGAAAAAGACAGAAAAGAAAAAAACATGGATGACCGACGGTATATTACAGATGATGGACAGAAGAAGAGAATCCAAGCGGAAAGACTACGTTGCATATCAGTTGCTAGACAAAGAGATAAAAAAAGCTGTCAGAGAAGCTAAAAACAGAAATCTGGAAAAACAGTGTGAAGAAATCGAGATATTGGAACGTAAACACGATTCCTTCAACCTCCACAAAAAGATCAAAGAAGCAGCAGGCATCTATAAATCAAAAAGGCCGGGACACTTAACAGACGCTCAAGGAAATCCAATAGTTGATATTGAAGAAACAAAAACAACATGGATGAACTATGTGACAACAACATTTGAAGACAATAGGAATGTCACCATCACACAAAATAAAAATGACGATACCGGACCACCTATTCTCGAAGCGGAAGTAGAAGCTGCTATAACCAACATTAAGGAGGGAAAAGCCGCAGGACCAGACGAGTTCTACTCAGAATTTTTGAAAATTATGGATAAAGACGAAGTAAAAGACTTACCTTGATCTTCAACAATATATACCAAAGTGGAAAAATACCCCAACAGTGGCTAAGATCAACTTTTATAACAATCCCTAAAAAACCCAATGCCAAAAAATGTGAAGATTATCGAATAATAAGCCTTATGAGCCATCTACTGAAAACTTTTTTAAAAATTATACATAAAAGGATATATAAAAAGTGTGAAGAACACATGACAAACACACAATTCGGCTTCAGGGATGCATTAGGTACTCGAGAGGCACTTTTTGCAATACAAGTTCTCTTTCAAAGATGTAGAGACGTGAATTGTGATATATATGTGTGTTTTGTTGATTACCAGAAAGCGTTCGATAGAATAAAACATGACGAACTGATGAAAATATTAAATTCAATTGGTCTAGACAGCAGAGATCGCCGTATAATAAACAATATCTATTACGAACAAACTGCAGCCGTTAGAGTAGGGGATCAGTTAACAGACGACATAAAGATAAAAAGAGGTGTGCGACAGGGATGTACATTGTCCCCATTATTGTTTAATACATATTCAGAGCACATTATGAAGCTAGCGCTAACGGACATAGACGAGGGAATACTTATAAACGGAGAACGATTGAACAACATAAGATACGCTGATGATACTGTCATTTTTGCAGACAGTCTTGAAGGTCTGCAGACACTTGTCTCCAGGGTGGCAGAAGTAAGTAGCAGGTTTGGGCTTGATTTTAACATCAAAAAAACCAAATACATGTTTATAAGCAAAAATAGGATACCACCTGGTCAATTACTAGTTAACCAACAACCTATAACACAAATCACCAACTTTTGTTATTTGGGTGCAAACTTAAATGAACACTGGGACCAATCGACGGAAATTAAGATAAGGATCGAGAAGGCAAGATCAGCTTTCGTCAAAATGAATAAAATCTTTAACAGCCACGATATAAAATTGGAAATAAAAGTTCGTTTACTAAAATGCTACGTATTCTCCGTTCTTTTATATGGCGTGGAGTCATGGACCTTAACTGAAGCATCACTGAAGAGACTCGAAGCATTTGAGATGTGGTGCTATAGACGCATGTTGAGGATTTCCTGGATAGACAGAGTTACCAACGAAGAAGTTCTACATAGAATGGGTAAAGAGCTCGAACTAGTGGTAACCATAAAACGTCGCAAACTGGAATACCTGGGCCATATAATGCACAATGAACAACGATATGACCTACTTCGGACCATACTTCAAGATAAAGTGCATGGGAAAAGAGGTCCAGGACGAAGAAGAATATCCTGGCTGCATAACCTGCGAAAATTGTTTAACTTAACCACTACCGGACTTTTCAGGGCAGCAGTCAACAAAGTCAGAATAGCCATGTTAGTGTCCAACATCCGTAACGGATAGGCACCATAAGAAGATACGGTACTCGTAGGCGTTAATGGGTTAATAATAATAATTAATAATGATATCTCTGTTAGTGAGAACATAATCTATCATAGAACTTTGTCCACGGATGCTGTTGATTGTATATTTGTTTTGGTCTTTGTGGTTAAAAAAGGTGTCTCCCCCATATGGGGAGAAACCTGGTACCCTGCACAAGTACCTCTACCATATATTGGCTCTTAACACAGGGAAGTTCGTTAAGGGGGCACGAAAAAAAATCTATCCTTAAAAATACTCGAAATTGTCAGATTAAGATAAGGTAAGTTACGTACATGCAAAAGCGTGTAAATATATTTCAAAAATCTGACGATTTGAGCGGGGCGTAAGGAAATTGGTTAGTCTAAAAGTTTCACAAAAAAGCGAATATTTCTCGAAATGAACGTCAGATCGGAAAACTAAAAAATACGTCTTGAATACTTTTCAAAAATCTATCGAATGATAGAAAGGGATGGGGGATAAATTTAAAATTTTAAACAAAAACCCCGCGATATTTAGCAAAATAAACATCAGACCGAATAACTGCAAAATACCCTTTCAAAATGTTTTTGAAAAATCTATCGAATGGTACCAAACACGGTCCCCCACGGAGGTGGGATGGGGGGTTACTTTAAAATCTTAAATGGACCCCCAAATTTTTATTGCAGATTTTGATTCTTTACGTAAATATAAGCAACTTTTATTCGAGACATTTTTTCGAATTGTGGATCTTCTTCTTCATGTGCCATCTCCGCGACGGAGGTTGGCAATCATCATGGCTATTCTGATCTTAGATGCTGCTGCTCTGAATAGTTCGGTTGATGTGCATCCGTACCATTCCCTCAAGTTACGCAACCACGAGATTCGTCTCCTTCCTACACTTCTCTTGCCCTGGATTTTCCCCTGTATAATCAACTGAAGCATGTTGTATCTCTCATTACGCATAACATGCCCCAGGTACTGCAGCTTTCGTGTCTTGATGGTTTCCAATATTTCCAGTCTTTTGTTGACTCTTCCCATGACTTCGTTGTTTGTTATATGCTCGGTCCATGATATCTTCAGGATTCTTCTATACACCCACAGTTCAAATGTTTCCAACTTTTTAGTATTGTAGAATTGTGGATAGATGACGCTATAATCGGAAAACACGATTGTTGGAAATGGAAAATTAAATTAAAAAAATGAAAAGCCACCAGTAAAATTGAAAATTTTACTTAACTTTTCTTGGTTTTAGGACCTAATAATAATCACAACTAGGGATGGGAAAAACCTACCGGTTTAAACCTAAAACCGGTTTTTTTACTTCGCAATAACCGGTTTTACCGGTTATTTTTTTTGTCCCGGTTATAACCGGTTTTTTCTTTTTAAAGTAAAAACCGGTTATTAGGTTTTTACGGTGATTAGGATTAGGTTAGGTATTATTTGGGATCCCAATCATAATTATTATTCTCAAGTAACTATTCCAAACAAAACTATAATTCAAATTTTATTTTATTTTATAAATACAGAAGCCAACTGAAAGTGCAATCTCACATCAGCCAGCAGAGTCAGTTATTAAGTTTTATTTAATATTTCCTTGAAAAGGTATTTGTAATCATAATATTTACATAAGAAGTGTCTGTTAACCATAAGAAGTGTCTGTATTACATAAGAAGTGTCTCACTAAACTCTTAACTCTTGACATTGAAAGTCGGTAAATGATTTTATCTGATTACCAAAAATAATGCTCTGCCTATTAATATCGTATTACTGATTACGAATACGAATCTCCAAGAATTTCCCTACGTTTTCAAAACGATACACCCATACAGGAAGTATTAAATGAGTTAAAATTTATTAAATACCTATTCTAGAAATATATATACAAACGTGTTAAAAGTAATACATGATAAATTTTTTTTGATGGTAGTAAAAATAAAAGATATATTGCATTATCCAATTTATTTTTAAGTAAAATATTTATGTTGATATTATTTTTTTTTAAATCCCATTTCAAAGAGTCTGGGAATTTTTTTTTAAGTTGAAATGGTTGGGGAATTTTTTTATTTTGGGAGGAGAGGAAAATTGTAATTGTAAATGTAACGTTGTAACCTATTGGATTAAAAAAACCGAAAACCGGTTTTTCCAAAAACCGGTTTTTTTGGCCGGTTATAACCGCCAGGTTAAACCGTAAGCAAAAAAAACCGGTATAACCGAAAACCGGTTTTTTGTCAAAAACCGCCATCTCTAATCACAACTCAATAGGTCCCCATAACGCTCGAGTGACTGCAAATTTAGCATACTTTTTTCCTCTACCATTATCATCAGTTCTCTATGTTCGTTTTTGACATTCTCGTTATGTTTGTGTTTAATACCAGATATTACTTGGTTGCCTATCCAAGCGTTAAAATCCATCAGTATTATCAACTTTCCTCTAACTTGATCTACTACTTGTTGCAATTGATCATAGAATATTTCTCTTGTTGTTTGGGGCTTACTGTTTTCTGGGCCGTATACTCCGATGATGTTCAGGTCTTCCTTCTCCATTCTTATTTTTGCAGCTTCATGGATTTTATTCATTATTGGAAATAAGCTAATTAATACTCTAACACACTTTTAACTCTATATTCGCTAACACTGTTAACAATGCATGCAAGACCATCCATTACCTCAATTCGCTAATTATATTTACGTAAGGGATTTTCTAAAATCCTTTTATCTGCAAAGCAAGCAAAAAGGCCAAAATAAAATCACACAAAAAGGAGACCAATTTATTTCTACCTAGCTATACCCCGGATAAAAATATATTGTTAGCGTTAACAAAGCCAAAAAGATTCCAATATACTCACCGTATTGCTGATTGCCGTCATCCAGTCACTGAAAACGACAAAAATTATATTAGCAAAAGTGAATATGATATAATAGACTGGGGAAATTACGATTTTTTCGAGGCATTCTTTTATACAGATACAACTGCTTTTGGTAAATTTAGTGATAAAATAATATATTATATTCTGTACTCTACCAGTGTCACTTTTGATAAATAATATTTCGTAAATTTTTCGTTATTTTATCTGTATATTATTCTGAAGCTATTTCCTTGTGGTATTTTTATAATAAACTATTTTTAATGGGAAATAAGCCACAATTTTACCAAAAAAATGATTTTATTTAACGTTTCGAAGCCCAAATCGGGTTTCGTTGTCAAAATACAAAATACTACTAAAATAAATAAAAATGTTGTTGCTAAGTAAAAAAATTCTTCTAATAATTTATTTAATCTGACTCATTTATATTGGCAATTCAGACGTATATTATACATTTTAAAGTAGAAGACTTTAAAATGATATCGCCAATATTTATGAGTTCCGTTCCTGGGACGACTTTACTAAAAGATAGTTCATTCGATTACATAGTATTTTGTATTTTGACAACGAAACCTGATTTGGGCTTCGAAACGTTAAATAAAATCATTTTTTTCGAAAAATTGTGGCTTATTTCCCATTAAAAATAGTTTATCTGTATAGTGGCACAACTCAAAAAAAATATTTTTTTAAATATTTTTAATATACTTAATACGTAATTTTATAGAAATTTAAAAACCATTGTAACTGAATAAAATAATTATTATTCTAATTTTAATAGTTTTTGAATTAAACCCGAAAATGTTGTAGGAAAAACTTTAAACGTCGTTTTCTCGAAACTTTGCTTTTTTGACTTATGACACTCTTTGAGCGGAGTTTGTGCGATGTTATATTCTGTACTGCAAGTGTCACTTTTCTTAAATAATATTTCGTAAATTTGTCGGTATTTTATCTGTATAGTGGCACAACCCAAAAAAAATATTTTTCTTTAAATATTTTATACTTAATACGTTATTTTATAGAGCTTCAAAAGCCATTGTAACTGACTAACATAGTTATTATTCTAATTTTAATAATTTTTTAATCAAACCCGAAAAAGTTATAGGACAAACTTTAAACGTCGTTTTCACGAAATTTTGGTTTTTTGACTTATGACACTCTATGAGCGGAGGTATGATATTATTAGTCCTGTTGCCGGGGGGGGGGGGGGGGGGTACAACGGCTTCCTTAATTCAGATGGACTTACCCAAGTTTTTTTTATGTATTTTGACCCGTAGAACACGAATTTTTTGGGTATCAGTTGATCCGGATGTCGATAAGTTTGTTATAAACAAAGAATTAGAGGAATTATATAACTGCGATTTTTCGCAAAACAAAACATTTTTTGTATTTTTCGGGTGATTCTCAGCAAAAAATGGTCTTACAAGTTTTTTCGTAGGATGCATAGTTTTAGAGATAAACGCGGTTGAACTTTCAATTAATCGAAAAAGTGCAATTTTTTAACCCGAATAACTTTTGATTAAAAATGAAAATAGCAATTCTGCTTACTGAATTTGAAAGTTCCAGTCAAATTCTATCGGTTTTGATTACTTGCATTGCTAAACATTAAGTTTTTATTTGTTAAACAAAGCCATAAACACATAGTGTTTCCCGTGCCCAATGCGTGCGTTTTAAAGTACGTAATCTACGTAGAAATTGTCTGTATGCGCGCCTACTCGTTCGATTTCAAATGGGAAATGCATTGAAAACATCATTTAATCACCATGTGTTTTTAGCTTCGTTTAACATTAAAAAAATTAATTTTTAGCAATGAAAGTAATTAAAACCGATAGAATTTGACTTGAACTTGAAGCAGAATAATAGCTATTTTATTTTTCAATCAAAAGTTATTCGGGTTCAAAAATTGCAATTTTTCGATTTTTTGAAAGTTCAACCGCGTTTATGTCGAAAACTATGCATCCGTAAAGACACCCTGGCGGAAGATAATGAGGTAAAACTCACTTGGGTGCCTGGACATAAAGGGATCGCTGGTAATGAGAAAGCTGACGAGCTTGCTAGACGAGGATCAGCAACAAGATACTTCGGTCCAGAACCAGCACTGGGAGTGCCCAAAAGCACAATCAGCGACCGATTAAGAAGCTGGATACAAAGAGAGCACAAATAATACTAAAAATTCCTACGCAAAAGCATGCGAAGAGATTTATACCTCAGACATGCGCAAAGAGAGTTGAAGAACTGTTCAAAATGAACAGAAATCAGCTCAAAAATCACTATAGGTTTCCTAACTGGACACTTTCCAGTAAAAGGACACCTACACACGATAGGACTTTACAACGGAGATCTTAGTTGCAGACTATGCAATAGAGAGACCAAGACAGTCAGACATTTATTGTGCGATTGCGAGGCTCTGGACTTTAAGAGACAAGCTATATGTGGAAACTGCAGACCAAGTCCGACAGTATATGCCACTAACCCAATGGACCTTAACAGGCTAGCGAAGGGCACTACTATATTGGATTAGGTGTCATAAGAACAAATGGTAGAAAGCACAATAAGCTGAAAAGCTGCAGTGCGACCGGGGTACATGCACGGACGGCTTCCAGGAAAGAAAATGTCTGTGCGTACGCAGTATTCACAAAAGTTGAATGTTCAGATTGCAATTTTGTAAGATCGTATTTCGTGAATTACACGAGATCAAATTATTCCTCAGCTTCAACATCTTCAAATCAACTTAAAATAAAATTTGATTTCAACAAGAAGGCTGTTTTTATAAAATTCACAGGACATCAGAGACTATTAAATAGTCTCAGAGATTTAGATTTGTTTTTTTCCTGAGCGTGTGATTGGTAGACAACGTACATTAAAATGGCTCTCTGGGTTACCAGACTACATTCTCCTAGATTGTTGATTTAGGAGAATGCTGCTTGGAATATGTATTTGTACGGGTATGAATTCGAACGAGGCAATAACTTGGAGGAACTGATTAAAAAGGTAGTCAAAACAGATCAACAAATGAACTCAACGCCATCAAAAATGCGTTGTATAATAGGCTTGGTTCCTGTTTGGCACAAGGTGGCAGTTTGCTTAACCATTTAATTTAGTAAGAAAATTCTAAGCAGCTTTTGTTCTATAGCATTTTTTCACTAAGTTAATACTTTTTGAGTTATTTGCGAGTAAAATATGTTCATTTTTCAACAACAAAAAAACACGATTTAAAGAAATGTGCTGGTAGATGCATTTGTATGCTAGCCAAAAAAAAACGAAGTGGAAGTGGAAACACACTTTTAGACGGTTTTTTGAAAATAACTTAAAAAATAAGTATTTCATTGAAAAAAAAAAATAATTCTTAACAGAAATATAGCCGCAAAATATAAGTAGGTACTGCAGTAATTTTACAACAGTAAAAGAAGAGTTGTAGTTAATGAAAAATAGGTTCATAGTCGCCAAATTCCAAATTGAATACTTTAACGTGAAATAACCAAAAAATTAAGCAGTTTTTGTGAAAAACTCGTTAATTATAACTTTTTAAAATGTTCAAAACAAGCTTTGCCTTACAGAAAAACAAAAAATCAAAAATATTCAGAAAAGCAAAACCTACATTTTCTTACTCTTAGTGATATTTGGTATCACTAATGAATTTTTTATTATTTTGAAAAAAATCATTTTTTTCAAAATAAAAAATTAAAAAAAATTACTTGAAAACCAAATTTTTTAAAGAATAGGACCTTTCAACCGATGACATTTACAGATAATATAAATAATACATAAGTAAAGTAACTTGTGAAGTGGTAACGATTCATTTGATTTAAAATGCTAATTAGGGGGTGATTATCCCGGGTTTTTTTGACCAAATGATGGGAAAAACCTTATTTTGAGAGTAACTTGCTTACTTTTAACGTTAGAAACCTTTTCAAAAAACAAAAATAAATATTTTTTAAACATTTTATAAAATCTTTAATGAGTTTTAGCCAAAAAGTTCATCATTTTTTGGTTATTTCACGTTAAAAGATTTGCTTTGAAATTTGACGGATATAAACCTATTTTTCATTAGCTTCATAACGTTACTTCCACTAGGTCTAGAGAGTTAATATATACACCATTGTTTTTACCTTTTTAGAATGTTTTTTTTTTCGATGAAGTACCTACTTACTTTTTAAGTAGTTTGCAAAAAACCGCTTACAAACGTGATTTTTTGTTGAAAAATGAACATATATTTACCCGCAAATAACTCGAAAAGTATTAAATTAATGAAAAAATGCTATAAAACAAAAGTTGCTCAAAATTATTCAGTTTACCTATTTCCGGACTTACTTTGACCGTATATTTTTTCACCCCCAGAAGCATAGGCGTAACCAGGATGATCCTAAGGGGGGTTACAACTACCTGAAAGGGAGGGGTTACAACTACTGGAAGGTCTCTGAGAGCTATGGTGTTAAGCTCAAAGTACATCCCAATGGGGGGGGTTATAACCCCCAAAACCCCCCTGGTAACGCCTATGCCCAGAAGGAATGAATCTCACCCCCAAGGTAAAAGCACACATCCGCACATTCACTTTTCTTCTTTGATATGTTACCTATGTGTCACCCATCACGTCAATCCAAGCGGGTCTATAAAATTTGGAGCAAAAACCGTGATTCAATGTACTAAATTATGATATCATAAATACGCTATACAAGGACAATTTCAAAATGGGTCATACTGTTTGAATGGAACTCGCATTTACAAGCGATATTGGAAGCAATATCCTGTCAAGTCCGGTTATTTTTGCAGCAACGTAACAGCTACGGCTAGACAACTTCAATATCCTGCGGTGCTCAGTAAAAACTCATCAGTTTGGAAACCGCGGCCAACAGAGAAATTAGATTTTTGTAGTTTGTTGATAGACGGGAAAAGAATGGGATAGAAATTGGAATTAAGGTTATTGCTTTCACTTTGTTACACAAAGGAAACACAAAATCTGTATTAATGTTAGTCTTAATATTAAAAAAACGGTAAGATATAGTAAACTAAAGTATAGATAAATTTTTTTTATAATATTGCCATTAATTGGTAATATCTATGATTTATTAGTACGTTCACTGACGGTCAAATATGGCAAAACCTATAAGTTTTAAAGAACTGCTTAGATTGGCATGAAATTTGCCAAACACAGGAAACATGTCAAAGAAGAAAAGTGATATTGTGTCGACGTGTGCTTTTGCCATGAAGGTGAATTTTACCCCTTATCAGTAGTGAAAAAATATACGTTTAAATAAGTCCGGAAATGGTTAAACTGACTAATTCTAAGCAACTTTTGTTCCATAGCATTTTTTCACTAAGTTAGTATGTAATTTTCGAGTTGTTTGAGAGTAAAAATGTTAAAATTGTTAATTTTTCAACAAAAAAGACCCGCTTTTAGACGGTTTTTTGCAAATAACTAAAACGTAAGTATTTTATCGAAAAAATCATTAAAAACAAAAATATACTCCATAATAAAGTAAAAAAATGGTGTATGTATGAGATTCAAGACCGAGTAAAAGAAGTGTTGTAACTAACGAAAAATAGGTTCATACCCGTCAAACTCCAAATCGAATATTTCAACGTGAAATAACCAAAAATGAAACACTTTTGTGAGATAACTCATTACAACTTTTTAAAGAGATTTATTTTTTGTTTTTTTTTAAGTTTCTAGGATTAAAAGTAAGGAAGTTAATGATCTACGTAGACGCAGACGGTTAAGTCAAAATTTCAGCAGAATAGGAATGGTAGTTTTGTTTTAACCCCATGTGGAAGCGATCCTGACCGTGGACTTTAGAAAAATGGAAAAAGCGTAAAACCGTCGGTGATTCGAGTCTAATTTTCGGAAGAGAAATCGCGCAGCGAAATTCAAGAGCACTTCAATGCTATGTACCTAAGGTAACCTTATGAACGCGGTAAAACGTTACTTAGTTTCCTGCTGGAGAAAGTCTATTCCAAATGAACAGCTTCTTCTACCAAAAAGAACATCGTAGATGGACGTGGCAGAGCCCAAATAGAAAAACTAGAAACGAGATCGATTTTATAATCACCGACAAGAAGCAAATCTTTAAAGGCGTTACAGTTCTAAACCAGTTTTCAACAGATAGCGACCACACAATGGTAAAAGTCTCGATAGAAATAGACCTTGGGAATGAGATATACCGCATGATCAAAAATAAGTCCACAACTACCTGGACCGAACCTAAAAATATAAATGTATTTGAAGAACATATCAACAGCATTCTCCAAAACGATAGGAATACAGACCTAAATGTTAACACCCTTAATGACATTATAATAGAAGCTATAGAGAGAGCCAAAAGATACACTGCCAAAAGACATCACATAACAAAATAATAAGCCCCCAAACACAAGCATTAATGGAAGAGCGGAGAAAAATGCAAAGTAATAGAAGTAAACAACACCACGAATTTAGAGAGATAAGTAAAAGAATACAAAAATCTATTAGGACGGACAACCGAAAATATAAAAACAAACGTATTTCAACAAACAATTGAAGATAACAAGAACCTTAAAGTTCTAAGAAGACAATTGACAAATGGCAAAAAAGAAATAAAGAAATTAAAGGATAGAGATGGAAATATCATCATCAACAGAGATAAATTATTAAGGGTAGTAGGAGACTCCTATACAGAACCATACAACAGCCAACAACACCATGATGAGCTACTAGAAGATTCAGAGGAGAAAGGTTAGTCAACCAAGGATCGGAATTGATGCCTGATATATCTAGGGGAGAGTTGGACAAAACGGGATACCGTTCTTGTTTATTTTTATTACGGAAAAAATGTTAAAGAAATTATCATATTATTATTTTTTATAGGTACAACATTTATTGAAGCACACATAAAACATTCCTTTAGCTATTTTTAATAACTGGAAAATAGTAAAAAAAAAATATTTATTAAAGTCCTGCACATCCCTTTTTAGCATACCACGGTTGGATAAAATGGGGTAGGTTCACAATATTTAATTTTTTGCATAAAATTGTCTAAAAAGTATATTTAAGTAGATATAAGGCTGCAAAGCAAAATTTACCTTTGAAAAAACAATATCTTTAGTAGCCAGAAACTTAAAAATAGGCCTTTTTTATGTTTTATTGCAAAATGGGAAATAATACCTTTTATTTAGGACTAGGTACGTATATCAGAACAAAAGTCACATAAAAATATGTTGTTCTATTCTGCAGTATGAGAACACGCTTTATCGCTATTTAAAAAAATTATAGGCCAACAAATAATTAGGTGGATAAAACGGGACATAAAAAACTGTATCCCATTTTATCAAACTTATAAGTGTCACGTTTTGTCCAACTCAGACATTTTTCAAAACAAAAATGGCTCCTGCATAAACGTGAAAGTAAAATTAGATAGACTCAGAATAGGACCAAATTGACACATGAGAATATTCGTTAATGAGTGCTTAATTAAATATAATGGTCACCGGAATTATACGTTTAGATATGTAGGCAATATAATGTAGAAAACAACGCACTTAAAAGTACAAAGTAACAAAAAAATAGAGTCAAACAATTCTAAACACAACAACTTTTCATAAAATAGTGGCATCGAGGTAAAACGAACTGAGAATGTTTAAATGACGACTGAGAGCAAGTTTTCGTCGTTGTCCGATTGATAGCAGCACTAGTTGAGTCTTTAGGCCAGGTATCCCGTTTTATCCGACTATCCCGTTTTATCCAACTCTCCCCTACAGACGAAATCAGGAACGCATTGAGAAAAATGAAAAGAAATAAAGCTCCGGGAGAAGACAATATCGTTATAGATGCCGTAAAGATTGGAGGAGACAGACTTTTAAACAACATAAAAGAATTGTTCAACTTATGTCTGCACCAAAGTGAAACACCTATAAGATGGCATAGTGCACTTACCATCTTGTTACACAAAAAAGGCGATCCAACAGACCTCAAGAATTACCGGCCCATAAGCCTATTAGACTACCTCTACAAGTTTTTCATAAGAATAATAACAAATAGACTGAAAACAAAATTAGATTTTTACCAACGTAGAGAACAGGCGGGTTTTAGGAAAAACTTTGGCACTAACGACCACCTACACTGCATAAAAGGAATTATAGAAAAATCTATCAAATACAACCGACCATTGGCCCTGGCTTTCGTAGACTTTCGCAAAGCATTTGATACGATAGAAATTAACAGCATAATGGAGCATTGGAGGAAAGTTTTATAGATTATCGGTACTCCAAACTGATAGCGAACATATACAATAATGCAACCATGACCGTCCAACTACACAAAGATACCAAATCTATAAAAATCAAAATAGGAATTAGACATGCAGACACGTTAACTCTTTACGGCAGTACTTGAACATGCTTTCAAACAATTAAAGTGGGACGCCAAAGGAATAAATGTCGACGGTGAAAGGCTCTCCCACCTACGATCCTCAGACGACATAGTTCCTATAACAGACAACTTAAAAGAGATTAAAACTATGCTTACTGAGTTAGATGACGCCTGTAAAAAAGTTGGTTTAAACATCAAGTATGGAAAAACACAATACATGACAAACCTGGTACCAAGCGAAAATCCAAAAGTCGACGTCAACGAAATAGCATTGGTCCATAAATATAAATACTTAGCTCATGAAATCCAAATTGCCAGAGACAATCAAACTGCCGAATTACAGAGAAGGATCACATTAGCATGGGCTGCATATGGAGCTCTATCAGACATCTTCAAGAGCAACTTTGCCAAATTATTTGAAAAGGAAGACGTTCAACCAATGTGTCCTTCCAGTCATGACTTACGGCGCCGAAACATTATCGTTAACCCAGGCCAGAGCAACGAAACTTAGACTGGCCCAAAGAAGAATGGAACGGTCACTACTTGGACTGACTCTCAGAGACAGGGTCAGAACGAAGGAATCAGAAGGACAGGCGTCACAGATGTCATAGAGCGAGTAGCATGGCTGAAGTGGGATTGGGCGGGCCATGTAGCCAGAATGAAGGACGGGGGGGTAGACCCAAAAAATTACAGTGTGGAGACCAAGAGAAGACAGAAGAAGTAGAGGTAGACCACCTACACGATGGACAGACGACGTCAAAAGGATTGCTGGGAATTGGTTGCAGAAAGCCCAAGATCGACAAAACTGGAAGAAATTAGGGTATGCCTATGTTCAACTTTGGATGCAGAAGGCTGGATGATGATGATGATGATGAATGTTGTCGCATGTTGGTTCTTGATGACGTACACCCAGTTGGCTCAAAATCGAATACCGTAGGGGATAAGGTGTATTCGAGACAACGAAGCAAGCAATAAACACCAAATTTTGCAGATCAAATAGATGTAGTAATGCGTAGTTATTTTTTTTATTTTTTTAAATTTTTTATTTTTTTTTGTGGAATTTATGGCTTTGGTAAGAACCAATTAGCTTTAATATTGTTAGAAAGAGATATATTTAACATAACAAGTAAATAAAAATCTAATGTAATAGAAAGGGCCTAGCCGGGTAAGATGATGAAAAGTGCCCCCAACTCGATTCGAATTCCATATAAGTCACCGTTTAGCATATATAGTGAAACTAACTTTCTGAAATTTTTAGCCCCCTAAGTGGTCATGTGACCCACCTAGAGCCTAATTAGGCTTTTTAAGTTTTTATTTTTTATCTCAGCTCCATTGAGAACTAGCGAAAAACTTTAAATAAAAAAGTTGTAAGCTTTAAAAAGTTCTGTCCGAAAAAAATTTTGTTTTTAATTTTTGGCGGGAAATTTAAATTTTAGAACGATTTTAAAATTTTAAATGAGTATAAAAAAATAACTTAGACATAAGTTTTCACGAAAAAAATATATAACGTGTATTTTTGCATATTGTTTCACCCTGAATTTTTTCAAATTTTTAAAATTGGTGAAACGCACCTTTAAAAATATAAACCGCATTTTTTCGTTTTTTTTTTTGTTTTTGATACAATTTTATACATGTTTCTCAAAAAAGGTAACACCGTCACTGGAGTAGGTAAAAAACTGAAAACTAATTGGGGTTTGCTTAATAAAAATTTTTTGTAAAGCCATCCATTTTCAAGATACAGGGCGTTGAAGAAATCAAAATTTTACACATTTTTTACGATTTTGCCGAAACTACTGGCAACATTGTAATAAAACTTGGCGGGTTTTAAGAGGTAGTTATTGTACATGTTTTGACATACAATTTTTTCAAATAAAAAAAGGTAGTACGCCACTGACGTATTTCAAATTAACAATCATTTTGAATTCCTCGTTCAATTTGCGATAAAAAAACTATCTTCTCATTTTTTCATACGAGGCGCCGTTTTGCTGCAAAAAATAAAATATCTTAACGCTTCCAAAGTATTCGAATTAGTTTTTTATATTAACTATTATTATTAGATGTAGAAATTACTAACATTATAGTAGTATTTTATTTCATAGAATTTCGAATACTTTGTAAGGGTTAAGATGTTTTATTTTTTGAATAAAAATGGCGCGTCGTATGAAAAAATAGAAAGATAGATTTTTTGTCGCAAATTGAACAAAAAATTCAAAAACGATTATTAATTTGAAATAAGTCAGTGGCGTACTATCTTTTTTCTTTAACCCGCCATTACACGCGCTATGAAGAAATCCCTCACCATATTTGTTTATAACCAATGACATTGTGTAAACTAATACAATAACCTTAAGCACCCAGGAATGCCTTTAGCATGGTTTATGAGAGGGTATGAAAAAGTTATAGAATATTTCAGGCGGCCAGTGTGCTGTGTGATAGTTGAAAGAAGAGACATCCCTCTTCAAGTGAGGGAATTCCTCACTGCGCGTGCAATCACAGTGAAATCACGTTTCTATTATCTCAAAGAAACTTTTAGGTGTTTATTTAATATTTAGGTAGGTTTAATTAAAATATTATTGTTTGGATTAGGTTAGGAACAGTGGCACACCGAGGGGGGTTTGGGGGTTAAACTCCCACCCAGAGCATATAGAAATATATATAAAAGAAAGTAGGAAAATGTAACTTGTCTTTCACAAATAATACAAAAAACTTTCGGTGCCCAAGCAAACCCCACCCCTCCCCAGAGGAAAATTCTAGGTGCGCCACTGGTTAAGAACCCATTTTTAAATTTACCTATTCTAATTGGGAAATAAGCCACAATTTAACTTGAAAATTGATTTTATTGACGTTTCGAATTCCACCTCGGACGTCGTTATCAAAATACAAAATATTAATAGTTAGTTACATAAATACTACAAAGAAATAACTTCAGAACAGTTTTTAATTTTAATTTGTATTTTTAGTAAAATGAATTCGCGTAAAGAACGTTAATTTCTTCAGTGGCTTGCTGAAATTGAAAATTAAGAAAACTTGCTTTTGATCTATATTATTTTTACTTTTGTTTTGTTAAATTAATAAAAAAAATTGGTTTACGAGACTTTCTATAATATGTGAGTACAACCCATTTTATATTTTTACATGTTGACATTCATTCTTCCTCGAAATAAGTCGAATTTATGTAGGTGAGGGCGACGCTCATACGCGTGCAACCACGTCACAATAGAAGACGCGTGTAACGGCGGGTTAAAAAGTTCAGACCATTACCCCAATGCGCGCCAATGATAAATATAAAATTCTTATTTGTATGTCAAAAAATGTATAACAACTAACTTTAAAACTCGCCAAATTTTATTACAATGTTGCCAGTAGTTTCGGCAAAATCGTAAAAAATTTGTAAAATTTTATTTTCTCCAACGCCCTGTATCTTGAAAATGGATGGTGTTACAAAAAATTTTTATAAAGCAAACCCCAATTATTTTTCAATTTTTTACCTACTCCAGTGGCGGTGTTACCTTTTTTGAGAAATATGTATAAAATTGTATCAAAAACGAAAAAAAAAAACCGAAAAAATGCGGTTTTTTATTTTTAAAGGTGCGTTTCACCAATTTTAAAAATTTTAAAAAATTTAGGGTGAAACACTATGCAAAAATACACGTTATATATTTTTTTCGTGAAAACTAATATCTAAGTTATTTTTTTATACTCATTTAAAATTTTAAAATCGTTCTAAAATTTAAATTTCGCGCCAAAAATAAAAAAATAAAATTTTTTTCGGACAGAACTTTTTAAATGTTACAACTTTTTTATTTAAAGTTTTTCGCTAGTTCTCGATGCGGCTGAGATAAAAAATAAAACATAAAAACCCTAATTAGGCTCTAGATGGGTCACATGACCACCTAGGGGGCTAAAAATTTCAGAAAGTTAGTTTCACTATATATGCTAAACGGTGACCTATATGGAATTCGTATCGAGTTGGGGGCACTTTCATCATCTTACCCGGCTAGGCTGTTTTAAATTCGTATTTAAATTCGTATTGTTTGATTTAATTTAATCGCGCGACTGATTACGCGATAAATGAGCGCAACTCTTCCCGGGTTAAAGTAGCAGAGGACTCTTTTGTAATATACTTTGCTCTTTTTCATTTACATATTATAATTTGCCTGTCAAATAAAAAAATAATAAAAATTCCAAACTAAAATTTCAATATAACAATTTACAACTACTATAAAATCTCTTGTTGACACAATTGCGCTTAATGGGGGTACATAAGATATGGATAATGTCACCTCGTTGGCTGATGTACTGTATCGACCCTGATTTCCTGAAGCCATGACATATTTTAACAAAGAGGTCAATTACTGTAGCTCTAGAATATTGTTTGTTGTGCGGGAAAATAGGACGAGAAGACAATCGTTGTGTGTATCTGCCCTTAGGCGGTTCATTCTCTCTTAGTTTATGACTTTCATATTAAAAACCTAAAATAAATAAAAAAAGGTAAAGCATTATTTCCCTTAGAAAATATTTTGGCCTGTTTTACATTGTATAAAGAAAACTCATATTTAATAACTGCTATGTACTTGTACTAATATTATTTTGTTTGAATAATAATGAAAAATGAGTTTTAATAACTTTTGATTACTTTGGACTAAATTTGAGTACAGATATTACGCAGTGTTTAAGACCAAACAGGAATGTCGAAATCAATGTGCAAAATCACGAAAATTGTAGAATTGAATGTGAAAATACCGAATACCTAAAAATCATACGAGGAGTGAGATAAGGCTGTATTTGGTCTCATACAATCTTCATTCTCTACCCTGTGATACACAAATACATTTGTGGACAAATTAGAATACTTAAAAGTCCTTATAATCAAAATTACTTGACTGCTTTCATAAGATCATAAGGCATCATAATAACTAAAATTGAATAAACAACCAGGAGATAAGAGCGCTCCTCAGAATAACTACACCGCGAGAACAATTTCTTTTCTCTTAAAACACTGATTTCTTTGAGCCATCTTTCTTAAAATTTAACATATCATATTAACCTTAAACATATCGGTACACGTATAAAGAAACGAGTTTTTTAAACAGAACTCAATAATTTCTTACAGATAATTTCTCCAATAAAAAGAAATTCATTAATCATTACATTTTTATTTTCTTATCCTAAAGTTTTTTTTTTCTTAAATTGAAAACTACAAATATTTTTCAGTATAAGAAATATATGTTAAGTTATTCTATATTTATGTTTGTGAACAAGAAATTTTCTTGCAATCAAATAAATATTTTAAACCACAAGAAATAATTCTTCAGAAATACCCTCTGTAGTAACACTGTGGTTATACATAAAATAAAAACTTTTTAAGCCGAAATATTACTTGCAAATAGATTTTCTGGACATCTTGGTTATTAAAGCACCCTATGTAACGCACAGCTGAATGTGGCTGAATTTTTATGTTTGTGGGTCACAGTGTTGCCATGCTGTTTTCTATATATTTCTTTCATAATTTCAATCAATGGTAAATGTACCTACAAATATAATAGAATAATAACGTTTACTTCTCCGTCATTATACTAGGTAAAATGACAAATGAGGTGTCAAATGAAAGCTTATAATCCAAGAATAGTACTAAAGGTGAGAAATTAGACCTAGATTGTCTAGATTGAGGAAGCTTATAATCCAAGGATAGTACTAAAGGTGAGAAATTAGACCTATATTGTCTGTCCCTCAAAAAATAAGCGTTATATTCGGGATTTCTAATGTTGACATTAAAAGTTGCACTATTTTTTGTTTCTATAAAACATTTTGATCTAAAACTTACCAGAAAACT
Source organism: Diabrotica virgifera virgifera (assembly GCF_917563875.1). Lineage (NCBI taxonomy): Eukaryota > Metazoa > Arthropoda > Insecta > Coleoptera > Chrysomelidae > Diabrotica > Diabrotica virgifera. The sequence continues at coordinate 180,509,236 of NC_065450.1, forward strand.
TCTTTGTACTCTTTACTTTAAAATAAACGTAATTGAGAAGCAAAATTTTAAACTTGGTCACACAACTTTTGCGATTAAACTTTGCAATGCACAAATCCGCACCTTTTTCTTTGAAAAATTCATAACCTTTATCATGATAAGAATAAAACATGAGGCAGATACCTTTGTCTTTAGAAATATTACAGCTATATAGTGTAAAAATTTCAGAAAAAAATATTAAAATGGAACAGAGTTGTAGCGAGGTAAACGCAAAAAAAAACGTGATTTCTTTTTTTTATTTTTAGGTTAAAATTGCGATTTTGACAATGTTTCCCCACATAAAATTCAAAATAAACTTTATTTTCATTTTGAGCACCCTCGGAAATATAAAGTATGAATAAAATTAGCCATTCATCCCTCTGTGGTCAGTATCTCGAAAACCAAGCGCTTTTTTACGCTCGTGTATAATATCACAAAAATTGTAACGTGATAATATGAAAAAATAGAGGATACGGCAACGATGTCACAAGTGATGGTCGGATCGAACCCCAAAATCTACACAGACATATTAGGGTGCTTTAATATCCAAGAGGTCCGATTTTCTTCCACAAAATAATTGCGCAGATTAACTATTTATGATTTAATCGGCAGTGTTTGTCAAGATGGTGTGATATTAGTTCATGTTCATATATGCAGATGGATTTTGGATTTGTTGGTGTTCTTTAAAAATTAACGGATATTTTGAAGGTACGTACATATAGGTATTAAATAAAAGTAAGTTGAGTAATTTAAGATGTAATAATAATATTGTTGCGTATCCGAATTTATTTATTTATTTATTTAAAACTTTACAAACACTATAAACTAATAGTAGTTACATGTAAAGTGAAGTACTTACTAACTAAGAATATAAACCTAAAACTAATATGCTAAGTAAATGAAAAAGGAAGGGAGTATTTGTGTTTTATGAAATCCCTTAAACCTAGCGCTGATGTGCAAGCAATGTTCTAAGGTCCCTGATTTTTACATTAAATATGTCTATATCAGTTAGTCCATTGAATACTTCATTACATATTTTTAACATATTCACTGGTGACATATTTCTATAAGAACTTGTATAAAATAGATCTGGTTTGGTTATCCTTAACCTACTTTTAGGCAGAGGCGACTTTACCTATTGTGCAGGGTGTGCGGTGCACACGGGCGCCGGCATGTTGGGGGCGCCGAGCGCCAAAGAGCGGGTCCTTTACTATGTTTCAACATAAAATAGGCTTTAAAACGATTTTTGGACGGCGGGCGGCAATCTTTTGATTCGTTTGAAGACATATCGACAATGATTTCGAAATAGGTTGTGGAACCTATAAAGCTCAAATTGCTTGGGACTTGCCGGGCATTTTCAAAGGCGTTTGTACACGTGTCGCGGGGTAATTTTGCGAAATAAGCGTTGACGGAATGGATTATGTATTATGTTTAAGTTAACATGTAAATATAAAGTAAAGCGGCTTTTCTTTTGATTAAAATGATTTAAAAGAAAGATTTTCTGTTATTACTACCACAATTATTGCGACTTTCAGCGGAGTCAGAGCTTCTCAAAAATTATCCGTATTAACAATTTGTTGTTGGTTTTTTTAGTAATACTGAAAATACGTAGTTCATCGTAGATTAGATTCGGGTAGGTTGTTCTGACGCTGTAAATACCTATTGGCTCCCGCCCTTTTAGTCCTTGGGCCCACATATAAAATTATTATTAATGACCACACCGTCGAAACTTTTTGTACTTGTTATTTGGGTGGAGTCGGACAAATTTGGAGCTTGGCGCATTATGGTAGTGGGGCGTTTGTCTGTCAAGCTGTCACGAAGTTGTCAATTTTATGCAAGAAAAAAATTTATAACCACATAGGTCATTTTATTTTAATTAATGGTTTTTATCATATCAACAGCGAAAATAATTTTGTCGGACAATAATATTGGTCCATATGACGCGTCGGACACGCTGAATATGTCAAATTTATCAAAATAATGAATTTATTACCATATGACTAATTTTAACAGAATCTAGCCTAAAACATTTTTACAATAATGTGGTAACCTTGTCGGACAATTTTCAGGGGGTTTATGCGCAGTCGGATGCGCCGAAGATGTCAATTTCCCGGAATTTTTTTATTTACAACCATTTTTCCGACAAAAATAGTAGGATATAAGTAATTATATTCTAAAGCAAAAAATCTAAGTGTCCGACAAAAATATTAGGGCAGGTCGGACAACATAGTCGGACAAAAAATTTAATTTTTATTAGTAAACTATACTCTTAAACTATGCTGGGTTCGTGCATCCTTTATTTTCACAACCATTTTTCCGACAAAATTAGTAGGTTACAAGTAATTATATTCTTAAACAAAAAATGTAATTGTCTGACAAAAATGTTGGGGCAAACGAACAGAAAACTTAATTATTTTAGGTTATCGACGCCCTTAAGAGAAGGCATTGTCAAAAAAATTTTTAAAACAGTTTTTCTCGGTTACTTTTGAATCGATTTAGCTGAAAATTGGTACACACACTAAGTACAACATTTAAAAGAGCCTGACGTAGAGTTGTACCCAAAATTTTCCAAAAAAAATTCCGACAAGAGGGAAAATTTTGGAAAAATTTTGATCTGAAAATTTGTGTACATAGTCCTTGAACAATGACGAACATCGTTCTGTAGTTTCTTTTCTCGAATTTTCAAAAAAAAATTCCGAAAAGAGGGAAAATTTCGGAAAATTTTTTGAAAATTTTGGACCCATTATTTTTGTCCGACAAGTGATCTAATATGGATTACACATGTAAAAAAACAGTACAAAATAAAAATGACATATGTGGTACTAAATAAAAAAATTCCAGGAAATTGACATCTTCGGCGCATCCGACTGCGCATATGCCCCGTGAAAATTGTCCGACAGTGTTACCATAATATTGTAAAAAATTTTTATAGTAGATTGGGTTAAAATTAGCCATGTGGTAATAAATTAATCATTTTCATAAATTTGACATATTCAGAGTGTCCGACGCGTCATATGGCCCAATATTTTTGTCCGACAAAATTGTTTTCGCTGTTTATATGATAAAAACCATTGATTAAAATGAAATGACCAATGTGGTTATAAATTTTTTTTCTTGCATAAAATTGATAACTTCGTGACAGCTTAACAGACAAACGCTCCACTACCATAATGCGCCAAGCTCCAAATTTGTCCGACTCCACCCAAATAACAAGTACAAAAAGTTTCGACGGTGTGGTCATTAATAATAATTTTATAGGTGGGCCCAAGGACTAAGAGGGCGCCAGGGCATCAACTGCACACGGGCGCTACATGGGCTAGAGCCGCCTCTGCTTTTAGGAACTCTTAGGTAAACAAACTCAATTAGATCACAGTCTGTGTACTTAATACTATTAACAATTAGGTATATAAACATAATGGCCTGACTGTTTCTCCTAGTGGCAAGTGACTGCAACTGAAACGAATCCAACATTACCCTGTAAGAGACCATATATGGATATTCCTTGTTTTTTCTTAGGTATAAAAATCTTAGAAATCGTTTTTGAACTTTTTCGATCCTTTCTGAGTTTGAAAATGCAATTGGAGACCAGATGTTTGAAGCATATTCCATATGTGGTCTCACCAGGGCATTATAGAGTTTTATAATTGTGTTTATTCTGGAGTTATTGCTATTTCTAATAACAAAACCCAAGGCACGATAGGCTCTGTTAGTTATTTCACAAAAGTGTGTATTGAACTTCATGTTTGTTTGAAATGTAACTCCAAGATCCTTCATAACACTCACTCTCTGCACTCGATCACCGTTAATACAATAATCTTCAATAATACTGTTAAGTTTTCGAGTATATGAGACTACTGCGCACTTTTTAACGTTATGAATGGTTAACGTTATGAATGGTTAACGTTATGAATGGTTAACGAATGGTTATAAAAGAAACATAATAGTACCTTTACATGATTTTTAGGTATAATGATGGACAACTCTGAAAGAAAGGAGCATATTATTCTAACTGGGAAATAAGCCACAATTTAAAGCTGGGACAGAATGATATAATATATAGCTTCAGAACAATATTAAGAAAGGAGCTATTAACCAACTGCAAGGCCTTCCAGAAATGGTAGAATTTTATACTTGCAAGTACCTTTTTAAAAATGTGTATATTTATGTATCAAATAATAGGTTTCTTGAATGTATCGTCTTCTATAAAAATATACAATACAAAGCTATATCAAACATGGCGGGTGCAACGCTGATCATGTTTTATGTTTATATATATTTGTGATAAAGAAATCAGTTAGCCTAAAAGAAATATTTTAATGGTTAAGGAATTTTATTGCCAAAAACTGTGAATTAGTTAATACGTATTAAATGACTTAAGGTGATACAGTAGCGATCAACAGGTAGCAAAAACGCGTTACAAGATTACGGCTGTAATTTTGAATATTTTTTCGAGATATTTGGCACACGTATTCGTAATATAATAAAGAATGGCGGTACAGAGCCCAATTTGAAAAATATAATAATATGTGGAAATTACTCTGTAATAAAATACAATATTAAAAAGACGAGCCTGTACCGCCATTAAGAAGAACAAAAAAATACACTTTCTTCAAATAAACTTTTTTATCCAATGCCTAGATTTTGTGTCATTTTGGAACTACTAAAATTTTTTATTTCATTAGTAGTTCCAAAATGACACAAAATCTAGGCATCGGATAAAAAAGTTTATTTGAAGAAAGTGTATTTTTTTGTTCTTCTTAATGGCGGTACAGGCTTGTTTTTTTAATATTGTATTTAATAACAGAGTAATTTCCACATATTATTATATTTTTCAAATTGGGCTCTGTACCGCCATTCTTTATTATATTACGAATACGTGTGCCAAATATCTCGAAAAAATATTCAAAATTACAGCCGCAAACTTGGAACGCGTTTTCGCTACCTGTTGATCGCTACTGTTTCCTCTTAAGATGTAAACTAATAATACTTTCCAGTAATAAAATTTTTTAATGATTAGGTATGCTGTCCCTTTTAGATTATAAAAATAAAGAAAATTACATATTATGTCTGCTTCAATGTTTTACATTGGTTGTATTTTCCCTCTTGTTTTCGCTAAACATTGTTTATATAACTTAATATTATGCAGATGAATAATTAATATTTCATTAACAAAAAGAAAAAAATAATCAAATATGTGTAGGTTAAATAATGCCATGTTTGAACTAAATGTGATTGATTATTATTAGTGTTAATAGTTCTTATGTGGGGCCGTATATTTGTTGTTTTTTATTTCCTGAATTCGTCAAAATAAATATCTATATCTTTATAAAAAATTTTTTTGTTAAAATATTACTCTTTTTATATAACGATTTTGTTTTAGTAAATTGCTGATATACAAAGTGCTATTAACAAAAGAAGGAAAAATTGAGGAAGTTGTATTTGCCTCTCCATCCTTTTATTGTTGTGTAGAAACCAGTGGTTTAAGATTGGAGAAAATATTTGTATGTAATAATAACGTTTAATATCTTGTTTTTATTAGTAAATAATGATTTTACCTTAACACAATGATTTATTTCGCCGTATGTAATATCACTTTATTTTCAAGAAATATTAATTTAGTTCTAAATATACGATTATATTTCTTCGAAAATATATTTCTTAACATTAAATACATTAATTATTAATAATAAGACAATAATATTCCTTACTAACAAATATTATTGCTCAGAAAGAATAGTTTTGTAATGTCAAGAAAATATATTATTCATATAACGAATAAAATTAATTAACATCAAGTGTAATTTCTTTCTGATAAATGAGTTTGAAGTTTGCCAGAAAGTGATAGTTCAATCATGTTTAAGATATATTGGTTTGGCTATAGTAAAATTTATTTGAAATATTTTAGAAAATTATATATCACATACAACGATATATTTCTTAGGCAATATGCCAAGTCGAACTTTCTTAAATATAAAGTTTCTTTATAACAAGAATTTTTTTCTCTCGGTGCAGTGATCCACCTTTAAGCCGATGAGGGCCTTACTCAAAAGCCAAAATCTTTCTCTTATTATGAAAGAGTGAACCCCGTGAAGACACCAAATTACAAATGAAAAGACCCTCAGACGAATAAAGAAGATCCGAGAGGTACTGAACACCATCAAATGTCGAAAGCTACTACAGTAGGTACTTTAGACACATTATAAAAAATTCATTTCTATATGATGCCTTTACCATTCAAAGAGAAGAATTATTTGGAAGGCGAGGTCCAGATAAAAGAAATACATCCTAGTTAAAGAATCTTAGAACCTGGTTCAAAATAACGTCTGTAAATATTTTCTGCGTTACCACAGAGAAGCAGACATTGCTATGATGATTGCCAACACTCACCATGATAGGTACATAAAGAAGAATCAGAAAACTGGCCTCTAACGATCTAATCGCGCTGATCACAGAAACCGAGTAGTTAAGACAGTTGATAAAACATAATAAGAAAATACTATTTGGGTATTTCTCTTATTTGTTGCAGCTGCGATGGATACTATGTAACCATAAATATAGTCGGTTCGCTAAACTCAGATACAATTGGCTAGTTATTTTAGTAAGTTATTTTGCCAACTTCGTAAAATTAACAAAAAAATAATTACTAATTAGTTAATAATTACTACCTAGTTAGTAATTTTGCCAATTTTGGCAAAATGGGTCAAAAACAAAAAAAATACCTAAAAATTACCAGTTGTGTCTGAGTTTAGCAAACCGATTATACTAACAAAATATTCTAAATCTGGCGAAAATATTGTCGCGATTTATATTGAAATATTGAGGCTACAGCAGAAAGTCTATGACTCTCCGACTACCCCAGAGAACATACTGTCTTATTTTCTAAAATAAAAGATGTAATTTAATCGATAAAAATTCCTGAAATTGACATAATCACAGGATAAATCCTGCAGACACTAGGCAATCACTCTTTTTATAAATCGGTACTATCTGATACTTCTGCCAAGAATTGGTACCTCTTCTTCTCTCCATATGGCAGTACATATATCTTTAACAATAACTTTGTTGCATTTTGTGCCATTTTTTCATCATTTCCCTTGGTATTCTGCCATACCATGGCGCATTCCCGTTTAACATTTTACATTTCTTCAATAGCCTTTTGCAGCTCATTTATGGTTGTAGGATCTTCTATTCTTTGGTTAAACAGGTTGTTTTCTTCTTGATAGCAGTGAGTTTGTAGCATCTCTTTCTTGGAAGTATTCTTTCTGTCTGTTTTATTCTTTCTATTATACTCTGTATTTAATTTTCTTCTGTGAGAGAACTTCGTCAGTATTATTCTTTGTGTTTATTACCTATTGATATTCTTTCTGTTCACATTGATTTTAAAACCCCATAGAACGGTTTCTAAGTCTCTTTACTGTTTGTTTCCATCTTTTCTTCAAATTCTGTCAAGTTGTCCGGTGCAATTGTAACAAATTATTTTAGTAATTCTGTGTATTTTTATATTATTTACAGTTTTCGGGTGTTTGATTTTGCAAGTATATTTTCCAAGTAATTTTTTCTATTTCTTTACAATTTTTGTTTCTTCATTTCACCATGAAATTTGATTTCTTTTGTTGCCCTTCTTACTTGTTTTTCACATACTTCTTTTGCTGTATTTATAAACTGGTAGTTCCATAGTTGTTCTATATTTCGACACTCTATATTTTCATAATTATTTTCTAGCTTTTGATATTTGGTCATCTGGTACTTCTCAGTATTTTCTTTTATTCTCAATTTATATGACTTTTCTTGCAGTTTGCTAATGTTGTTATTATCTGACTTATTTTGTTTTATGTTCATTAATTCAAAATAGTGGTTACTTCCGATTTCTGGACCCTTCCCACCTTTGGTGTCTATAAAGTTTCTTCTGTTATTTTTTCCACTAATATGTAAACACTTATCGATTCCTCTTCTCTACTTTTAACTTATATTATGTACTTGTGGATATTTTTGGGTTTAAAAACGTTTTAGTTATTACTAAACTATGTTAAATACGGAAGTTTGACATTAATATTGTTTTGTGCTGTATCCCCACATTTTACTAATATCTCGATTACCTTTCTGGTTGTTTGCGACTATTCTGCTATTAGGCGAGGTATATAGTCCATGCGGTGAGACCGCTCCCGTCTGAAATAATTTCTGATCCGGTTTCTTTGTGGATTCCTATTCAAAAATGTCCCCTACAAATCTGAAGGGTGCCGGACGGAATTTTTGAGCAGAAATTGTTTAAACAATAATTAATAATTATGTGACAATACCTATGATTTGTAAAGATAATTATGTAATGATAATTGCTTACCCTAAAGTAAGTAATTCACTTTTGTTTGATCCTGTAATTTTTACATTTATCAATCATATTTGTTTAGGGTTAGATTAATTTTAATTCCAACAAATGTTTTTTCACTGCTGTTATTATTTTAAATATTAACAAAAAATTTAAATTAGTTGTTTGTTGTTTGTTACAAACATTATTTGGCCTCAGCGAATATTTGGAGTTCATTCTCAGTAAGCCAATTGGAATTTATAACTGGAATCTGATCCCATGATAAATAAAATTACTAATAAAAAATGTTTTGAAATGTATTTTTTTACATGAGAAAAAGTATTGTTAATAAAAAAATATATTTTGTCCTGTAATGACTAAAAAACAATTGAAAAATGTACTTATATTAAGTACTACTTGTATTACTATAATCGTGGCGTATATTGTGCACCACCGGAAACAACAAATAATAAACTGTAAATTACGATCTTTCCAGAACGACGTTTATAACGAAACTAAAACCAATTATTGTAAAGCACATTCCAGTGATAAGTTAGATGGATAAAAAGATCAAATTTAGATTTTTAAATATATTTGCAGTAGAATTCTTATATCTGGCGTACAAAATACGCCAGCGGGTGTATTTAAAGGTTAAATGTGACAGTTGTCAAAACTAGGAATTTCGTTGTAAATAAACAGAAACAATCTAACTAAAAATATTTCCGCTGTCATAATCTAAGTTGAAAATTCCCACTATAATAATAATCTGATTTGATAGAATTAAACACGTGATGAAAAATCTTACTATACGATTGGAAATTAAACTCATTAAAAAATAATCTTTTTTCAAAAATCGGACAGGAATTTAGACATTTTTGACAACATTTTTGAAAGAAACGTTCGATATTTCCTTATACTTTGCCGTTGCCTGGAAACGAAAAATAACTGTATAGAAATGTTATTTCCTTACTGCAAGGAATTATTCTTCCCTAAAGCAGATTCAGAACAAATTTATAAATAAGCAAATGCGTCAAATTTGATAATTCAATATTTTTCTGACAATTCAATATTAGATGGGCTGGCTCGTTTTGGCTTCAGAGCTGTGCACGCTAGCTCTGCTGAGGAAGTCTGTAAGGCAGAAACAGCTGTCCAGGGATTGTGCATCTCTCTGAATCAAAAACAAGCAAAACCATCTTTTACTTTTCAATCTTTACTCAGATTTGAGTACTAGGAAGTTTCTTTCAGTCCTGTTCCTAGAAGAATAAAAACGGAGTATTATTGCATATAGTAGGATCCTTTTTATTTTCTATATTCATCGTCTGCTGTCTTATAAATTGTAAAAGTCGCAGACTCAGGATGTACCAGAAAGAATTTCCAACAAGAAAAGTTTCAGATTTAAATAACGATTTACCATTTTAATTTTTATTACAATGGTGGATTCTGTATCTGCGACTTTTCAGTTCATTCAATATTTTTGTTTCTATAGTTACAAAACCTGTATTTGGTGGCATCACGAATATTTGAGTCAAAATAATATGTCTACTTGAAAATTTTACCATGTTTATTTTAATATAATTTAAACGTTAGATTTTCGGCAAAATAGTATGGATACCTTGTAGGAAAAGCCACATTCCTGGACTCTCTATTGCCTTGTCTCGGCTTGTGCCTCGACGGCAATTTTTTCATCGTCCGGGAATGTTAAGTCTTTCCTATGAGGTAGACAATGTACTATTTGAAAACGCTTAGCTACTAGATATTAATTGCACAACATTACGGCTCAATATTTTTGTTTTAAATACTAGCAATATCCAGCGGTCATTCAATCAAACAAGGCATTCTCAAACAGGCTTTCTCAAATTTTTCAATAATGAGTAATCATTTTATGTACACTTAGTTTATATTTCGTCATAGTTTACCGTGTTCTCTCATTATAAATTATGTATCTTATTATATTTGAACACAATAAAATAGACCTGGATCCCGCGTACAAAAAAAAGTTTATTTATAGCAAGCTGAAAATTTGTTAATAGCTTGACGGTGTCTAGTCGGACAAACTTTGATGTATGGGAACACTGGAACAGGGGAAATTTTAATTGTGGAACGTGAGTTTAATTGTAGAACTTATCATCCTTACAAGTTTATGATTGTGAAAACTAGCAGGTAGTTTTTAGTACATTCTTTTACGGTTTTTGCTGTAAATTTTAAAGAACCGCTTGGATTGACATGAAATTTGACATACGCATAGAAAGAAAAAAAGTGATATGGTGCCGATGTGTGCTTTTGTCCTATGGGTGAGTTTCACCCCATCTCGGGGATGAAAAAATATATGTCCATGATAAGTCCCGAAATGGATAAACTGACTAATTTTAAGCAACTTGTTCTATAGAGTTTTTTCACCAAACCAATACTTTTAGAGTTATTTTCAAGTGAATATGTTCATTTTTCAACAAAATAACCACTTTTTAGACGGTTTTTCGCAAATAACTTAAAACGTAAGCATTTTGTTGAAAAAAATAATGTTAGCAAAACTATAGCATATGAAGAAGTAAAAAAATGGTGTATATATTAGCTCTCTGTACCTAGTAAAAGCAGAGCTATAGCTAATGAGAAATAGGTTCACATTCGGAAAATTTCAAATAGAATAATTCATTGTGAAATATCCAAATGATGAAGCATTCTTGGGAAAAACATATTACCACTTTTTAAAAGTGTTTAAAAAAGCCTTGTTTCTGTTTTTATATATAAAAAAATTCTCGCATCAAATGTAAACAAGTTACGCTCAAAATAAAGTTGGGCCCTTTTGTTTTGGCAAAAAAAAATCAGGAAGATCACCCCCCAATTAGCAACTTAAATGAAATTAATCGTTACCGCTTCATAAGTTACTTTACTTATGTTGTGTTTATACAGTGAGCACGTAAAGGTTGGAATAAACTCATTTTATCGAGAATGGACAATTTTGGAAAAAAATCCCGAAACAGGTCGATTTATTTTTTTAAATTACGACTTTTTGGCATATATATCATACTAGTGACGTCACCCATTTGGGCGTGATGAAGTCGTCGATGATTTTTTTAAATGAGAATAGGGGTCGTCTCATAGCTCATTTAAAAGGTAATTCAATTCTCTATTCAGTAATATAAACATTAACATAATTATTTATACAGGGTGTCCAAAATTTTTTTTTACTTAAATTTATTGACATAAAAAGAAGAATCTGTGTAATTTATTTAATTTAAAATACATTTTGCTGCTATCACAAAACAGGAAAAAATGTTTATTTGACAAATAAAAAATATTGTTTTTTGCAAACTTAATATTAAAGCAGCCACCCCTGCCTCTTGATAATTTGAGCATTTAATTAAGTGAAAAGCAATAATTTTTTTCAAATAAACTTTTTTCTTCTGTTTTCTGAGAGCAGTAAAATGTATTTTGAATCAAATAAATTACACATATTCTTCTTTTTATGTCAGTAAATTTAATTAAAAAATTTTTTTTCGACACCCTGTATAAATAAATATGTTAATATTTATAATGCTGAATATAGAATTGAATTACCTTTCAAATGAGCTATAACATGACCCCATTCTCATTTAAAAAAATCATCGATGACGTCATCACGCCCAAATGGGTGACGTTACTAGTATGATATATATGCCAAAAAGTCGTAATTTAAAAATAAAAATTGACCTATTTCGGGATTTTTTTCCAAAGTGGTCCGTTCTCGAGAAAATGAATTTATTCCTATCTTTACGTGCTCATTGTATAATCTGTAAGTTTCATCGATTCAAAGTGCTTATTTTTGAAAAAATTGGGTTTGAATATAAAATTTAAAAAAAAATTAATTTTGAAAAAAATGCTTTTTTGCAGAATAACTAAAAAACTGTTAGAGATACCAAAAATCTTAAACAATAAAAAAGTCAGCTCTACTTTTCTGAATATTTTGTATTTTTTGTTTTTCTGTAAGACAAAAACTGGTTAAGATTCGGTGTTTCTAAATTTGCATACACTCGTGATAAGTGACTCGTTCAAGCCGTTTTAACTACAGCTCCTTCAAAAATAAGGACTTTGAACCGATGAAACTTACAGATCATATAACCAATACGTATGAGAGTAAAAAACTTGTGAATTGGTAACAATTAAGTTCATTTGAAATGCTAAGTAGAGGGGGATTTTCCCGATTTCTTCCAAAAAAAAGGGACCAACTTTATTTTTAGAGTAACTTGTTTACTTTTGATGCTAAAATTTATTTTTTTTTTAAAACAAAAATAATCATTTTTTGAAACACTTTAAAAAGTTAAAATGAGGTTTCCCCAAAAATGTGCTTCGTTTTTTGGTTATGGCACGTTAAAATATTCGATTTGGAATTTGACGAATATGAACCTATTTTTTATTAGCTGTAACTCTGCTCCTAGTAGGTACAGTGACCTAATATATACACCATATTTTTCACTTTTTTTCTCGACCAAATACTTACTTTTTGAGTTATATGCGAAAAACCGTCTAGACTAAGAGCCGCTATAGGTGAAAATTCTTAATCATTTTAGGCACGACGGGACCCTATAACTTAAATAGTAGAACCTAAAAGAAAACCTTTGAACACTGTGCCGTCACTTTTCAGTGGCACATGCGTCTACAGTGGCGCATCAAACTTTCCACTTATGGACGGGATACATAAATTAAAAAATACCCTCCCTAATTACCAGAATTTAATTTTTTTCATTTTTTTAAGTTTTATGTGATTAAGACATAAGATTCATCGTAATTTTAACCCAGCACCCCCTTCTCCCTGCCCCCACCATCAAAAACTTTATTTTTCGATTTTATTTTTTTTTTGGTGGGATGCAATCAATTTTAAAATTTCAAAAAATTTACACGCATAGCTAAGGGTTTTATAAAACACGTCTATTTTTTATAGATCTGTAGGTTGAGTGTACATAACCTCAAAAAAATTTTAAAATTTTTTTTTTGAAAAAAAGTATATAACTTTTTTTTGGGGATAGCTGCAGATCTAATTTTTTCTTAGTCTTATGTATTTTATCAAACACTATATTTCTGATTTTTTTCAGATTTTTATGTAACGTTGGTCACCTTCAAAAATCCAAAAAAACTGTTTTTTAAGGGGGTTTTGGGGGGTTTGAACGTGATTTTCTGATTTTTAAATACTCTGAAGAACTCAGTTACTTCAAGTTGCATATAACCTATAAAAACAAAATTGATTTGATATATTATGAAGTCTATAAAATAGGGAAAATCCCCCAAAACCCCCCAAAAGACAGTTTTTCGGATTTTTGACGGTGGGGAGACTTACGGAAAAATCTGAAAAAAATTTAAAATATAGTGTTTGATAAAACACATAAGATTAAGAAAAAATTAGACCGGCAGCTATTCCTCAAAAAAAGTTATACGCTTTTTTGAAAAAAAAAGATTTTTTAATTTTTTGAGGTTATGTACACTCTACCTATGGGTCTATAAAAAATAGGCATGTTTTATAAAAGCCTCAACTATGCGTGTGAATTTTTTGAAATTTTAAAATTGATTGTATCCCACCAAAAAAAAAAATAAAAACGAAAAATGAAGTTTTTGATGGAGGGGGCAGGGGGAAGGGGGTGGTGGGTTAAAATCACGATGAATCCTATGTGTTAATCACATAGAACTTAAAAAAATAAAAAAAAAATTAATTCTCTTAGTAAGTTCTGTTAACTTTTAATTTATTTATCCCGTCCATAAGTGGAAAGTTTGATGCGCCACTGTCGACGCATGTGCCACTGAAAAGTGACGGCACAGTGTTCAAACGTTTTCTTTTAGGTTCTACTATTTAAGGTATAGGGTCCCATCGTGCCTAAAATGATTAAGAAATTTCACCTATAGCGGCTCTTAGTCTAGTTTGAAAACGTGGTTAATTTGTAGAAAAATTAACATATTCACTCGCAAATAACTCGAACAGTATTATTTTGGTGAAAAAACTTTATAGAACAAAAGTTGCTTAGATTTTGTCATTTTATCCATTTCCGGACTTATTTTGAACATATATTTTTCACCCCCAAAAGGGGGTGAAACTCACCCCTAGCGCAAAAGCACATATCGGCACAATATCACTTTTTTCTTTGACTTGTTAGCTATGTGAATGCCAAATTTCATGTCAATCCAAGCGGTTCTTTAAAATTTAGAGGTTTTGCAATATTTTACCTTTAAAGAACGTACTATTTTCAGTTTATTCAATAGCAAACTTTATAAATTATAATATATGAAAAAATATTTGTCTGACAAATATGTTGCGCATTTTAATAAGTCCGACACGTAGAACCTGTCAAATGACAGGAATTATATTGGTTGTAAATAGCAGTCTCATTTTTGCATGAGAGTCTCATGAAATGGTAACAAATGAATTGGAAGTTTTGTCCGACAAAATAACATAAGGTGCTGCTGAGTGTCCAAGTCGCTATGAAATTTTTAAACGCATTTGATAAATTTTGACAGCTTAAAATAACTTTCCTTCGCAAGTTAAAAAATTGAAATTTTGGTAGAAATTGTATCGTTTAACCACGGGAGATATTTTAAAAAGGGCGAATTTAGACATTCACTACTTTCTCCCATAAATCTTAGCGTCTATTTTTAAATATACCGTAGGCCCTATAGACAATGCACTACCCTGTTATTATATAAAGCGGGGGACTATTATTATTGTATAAAGCATGTATTCGACATGGCAATTGCATAAAAAAGCGTCAATTCTGGTTGGGTAATTTGGGGAACAAGATGTGTTCTTTGGTTACGTGGTTGGCAGAGGTGATGACAATTTATTTATTAAAAAACTCTAACAAGAAGTAAAACCACTTCTATGTAAATTGGTATATTTATTAAAACTTAAAAATCCCAATGGATTGAATAAAATATGTCCAATTCAGAACGTTTTCAGACCTATCGGTCCATCATCAGTGAATGTGCATACTTGCTAAATGCTTTAGCAAGTATGCACATTCACTGATGATGGACCGATAGGTCTGAAAACGTTCTGAATTGGACATATTTTATTCAATCCATTGGGATTTTTAAGTTTTAATAAATATACCAATTTACATAGAAGTGGTTTTACTTCTTGTTAGAGTTTTTTAACTATATGGTATACAGCCAACCTAGGGAACTTCCCTTTTAGTTTAATTTATTTATTATTATCCAGGTTATTTATAGCGTTCTTCGCCTTCCGGTTCCCAGTTTCCAGCTTCGTGGGTCGTTCCTTTTGCCAGGGTGAAGATTCCTTTCCGATATTGCCTTTAGAATGCCGCCTAGCCATGATTGTTTCGGCTTTCCTCTCTTCCTTCTTTCCCTTGGCGTCCATTTTAGAATTTGTTTTGGCAGTCTGTCGACGTCCATTCTTTCTACATGGCCATACCAGATCAGTTGTCTCCTTTGAAATTCGTCTGTGATGGTTGACTCGACTCCCGTTACATTTCGGATTTGGGCATTTTCTATCCTTTGAAGCCTTGATTTTCTAGCCGATCTTATCCAGAAGTCCATTTCCAATGCAAGTAAGGCGTCGTTCCAGGAATTTAGTAAGTTGAATTGCCATCCCTGAATAAGATCGTCTCCAGTATTATAGTGCTTCATTTAAATAGATCTTAAATAGTACTGGGGAGAGGCAGCCTCATTGTCGTACGACAATTTAAAGAAGTTAGTTGTTTCTGGAAGCGTTCTGGAGATACGACCAATAGGACGCTCACCAACCAGATGGCTTGACTAAACTCAGAATTCAGCTGAAAAATTAACCCATAGAACAGCTGAAGATAGAGACCAATTAAGAAAACTTGTTAGGAGTATTGAAGTAAATCGCGATCCCCAGTAATGGAGAAATAAAACGAACAGAAAACAGAGAGAAAGAACAAATAACACTAATATTTGGCAAACTAAGAAAATAATCGTCCTATTAGTCGAGGAAATTAAGCTGAAAAAATGGCAGAACCTCGCAATTTTTTCGTCCAGCATCGATTTGTACAAAAATTTGGTTTTAGGCTCATTACACCCTCTAGTTCATTTTCTATATTCAGCCGTTGTACGCTTTTGGTTTTTTAAGGGTGAAAACTACCCCTAATTGTAAAAAATTATAAAATATCATTTTAACTTTAATATTGTCAACATTTGGTTCTTATTAGTTATATAATTATTGTTTTATACTTGAAGATATACTATCATAATATTTAAACCCTTAAAACCACCCTTGTTGGAGCTATATATAAAAAATTTACTTATCCTAAAAGAATAATTTCGGCTTGCATCGATTTACATAAAAATTTGTTAATAAGATCATCTCACCCTGTACTTCATATTCTATATCATGCTTAAGGGCGTTGATTATTTTTAGGGGCGTAAACTACCCCTTATTGTCAAAAATTATATAAAAATATCTTAAACTTTAATATGGGTAAAATTTGGTTTTGATTGGTTTAATAATGATTGTTTTATACTTAAGGATATAATATCATAATACTTCAACCCTTAAAAACTACCCTTAATAACATTACAATTTTTATAAGTAGATATTTTGATAGATCTATTCAGAACAAAAAGTAGAATTAAAGAATTAGAAAAACATTTATTTACACAAAAATACGAATATACAAATATGTACAAATACAAATGCAAAAATAGTTTTTTAGTCATCTTCTAGTATACGAACCGGTTCTGTTGTATTATACATACATTGAAAATTATCCACAAGCGGACTATCCGAATTTTTCGAAAAAAAAAAAATTCGTTTTATAAACATAGCTCCTTCATTTTGGGCGATAAAAAGTTTTTTGAAAAATGACTTTGTAGGATTTTTGAAGAGTTATAAGACTGTGTAAACTAAATTCCGCAGGATCCCTTAGTTTTTAATTAGGGTGGGTTTAAAGGGCTCGAACAAGGGGGTGTTTGCTCGTAAATAGAGGCTTTAAACAGCTATACCTCGATAACTTTTCACTGTAATGAAAATCTATGTGCAACACAATTTTAGTTATTAAAAAAGCTACAATTTAGTAGTCCATAATTTTTCCGTATCTTCAGTATTTTCGAAATTACTTTGAAGTAAATGGTGAAAAATGGGAAATTCCAAAAAATAATTTTGGTTTATACTCCAATTTTTCTAAAATTGGGCCTTTTAAATAAGTTAAACTTCTTAGGTGTATTGATAATATAAATATAAAAGAAATTACAGAAAGGTGAAAACCAATTTTTAATGAGGAGGGTAGTTAGGGGGTTGTTTTCAATGATTTTTTCATAGAGAAAAGCAGGTACCGAACTTTTTTGATCATAACTCGCTTAATTTTCAGGCTAAAAACTTTAGATAAATATTATTTGAAAGGGCTAACTATATACTTGAAAAAAGATTATCGAATTTTTTCTCGAAAAATGCAAAGTTTTTCCGTTATTTTACTTTAAATATTTCAAATTATGCATTTGACGAAAAAAGCTAAGTTTTAAAATGCCGTATCTCGTTTTGTATAGGTCTTAAAGATATTACAGAAAAATAATTTAGTTTCTGTTACTAAAAGATACAATTTTGATATGTACAGTTTTTTTGATTAAATGCATATTTTTCGAGGTATTCTCAAAAAACCCTATAAAAAAGTCGACTTTTCATCGAAAAACTGTTGCTTTCAATCGCGAATAACTCGAAAAATATTAGTTTTACGAAGAAAATGTAAAAAACATTTTTTTCTTAGAATTACTTTTTACATCGATTTACATGGTTAAAATGTAATAAAAAATTCCCACCCCCGAGATGGGGTGGCAACCACCCCCAAGGTTTTAGCGTACAGCGGTATGATATAGAAAATGATCCTTGGACTATTCCCTACCTTCTGTGAAAATTTCAAGTAAATCCATTCTTGACGAAAAAATTGCGAGTCAACATGCTTCATTTCCTCGACTGATATCCAGCAAAATATTTTATTTTTTTTATCTTTAAAATCACTTTCGATTATATGTATACCCGTAAAAAGCTATTTTCCAGATATTCTACTACATATAAATTTAATAAAAAATTTAAATTGGAATGCAAATTGTTTTTCAATTAAGGATCCCTTGAATTAATTTCTAAACATTAAACAGCTTTGAACCTTTTTCAATTCTCGCCTTGTTTCGCAGCTTCGATCAACACAAATCCAGAATTCGCGTGCAGTGATGTTATGTTAGGCGCAAATAACAGTTCAATGATTAAAAATAATTGACTTACTTAATTTCCGCTGGTGATTTCGCCATGAGCCAGTGAACGTCATGTAGTTTCCTGCTGCCAATCGCTAGCAACTGACCTGGAATTAAAAATAGAAGTAGAAATTGTCAATTTTGCGTGGGATGCACTTAAAAATTATTTCAAAAATTGTGTTTTTATAGAATAAACGAGGTATAAAAAACAAACTGGAAAATGTTCGAATTATATCGATAGTGCAGTCACTGAAGGTGGTTACGAACTATTACCTACGATTTCGTTGAACCTCCATCGATTTTATTGAAAATTGGTGAGTGGTTAATGTATACCTCAAGGAACAAAGGTGACACAGTGCCAACATGCGCTTTTTGCATTTTAAGGTGAAATCCACCCCTTTTTAAAAATTATTTTTTATATTTTTGACAGTGCAGTCACTGAAGGTTTTTACCTCCAATTTCGTTGAACCTCCATCGATTTTCACAAAAATTGGTAAGTAGTTGGAGGATACCTCAGCAAATAAAAGTTAGATGGTGCCAACTTGCACGTTTTGCATCAAAATCACCATCACGTAGCGTTACAACCCAGGGTGGGTCCCGGCTGACTGTACAACTTTCTTCCAATGTGTTCGGTCTTCCATCAACCTAAAGTCAAATGGGATGTCTGGTTTTTGGAGATCTGCTTTGATGTTATCTCTTCATCGCATTCTGGGACGTCCGAGTGGTCTTTTGCCTGTAGGAATCTCCTCCCATACCAGTCTTACAAGTCTCTCGTTATGAAGTCTGTGCACGTGGCCTGCCTATCTTAGTCGCTGTGATTTACTAATTTTTTGGACAATATCTGTGTCATTGTAGAGTTCTTTTAATTCAAAGTTGGTTTTGATCCTATACTGGTTTGTGTTAATATCGTGATGAGGTCCGAAAATTTTTCATATTTTTCGTTCAAAACCTCTGAGCTTTTCTTCGTTTGATTTGGTCCTGGTCCACGTTTCGCAACCATATGTTAGTACAGGTCTGACGATGGATTTACAGATTTTGATCTTGGAACTTATTGTAAGATTTTTTGATTTTATAAGCTTATCCAGTTAGAATAGACAGCGATTTGCTGATTGGATCCTGTCTTTTATTTTTTCAGTAACATCGTTGTCAGCTGAGATTACGGCCCCCAGATACTTAAAACGTTGTCCTCTTCCGAAATTGAAGTTGTTGACCGTCACATTTTGTCTTATCCTGTCTCTTCGTATCGTTCTATTTATACACATATAGTGCAACTTCTCTTCATTAATCCTCTGCCCTACTTCGCTTGTTGCTCCTTCAACCTTGTTGAAAATGGCTTTTGTGGATAGGATGGAGTCTCCAACGAGATCAATGTCATCTGCGTATGCTAGTAATAACTTGGGACCTTTAACCGATAGCAGTTCTGTTTTTATTTCAGCTGACCTCATGGCTTTCTCTAATACAAGTTAAAAAGTAGTGGAGATAATGCATCACCCTGTTTGAGTCCACTGTTCATTTCGAAGCTGTCAGATAGTTTATTATTTTCACCATACAGACTTTAGTCATCCGAATGAGTTTCTTTGGTATTGAGAACTCCGCCATGGCATTCCATACTTGGCTTCTTTCGACGCTGTCATATGCCTGTCGAAAGTCTATAAAGAGATTGTGTATGGGTCTGTTATACTCCCATACCTTTTCTAGAAGCTGTCTCAGTGTGAATAGTTGATCTATTGTGGATCTGTTTGCCCTAAAACCGGCTTGATATTCTCCTAGGACATTTTCAGCATAAGGGATTAGTCTACTAAGAATGATGTCTTTTGCATGTTAGGGGTGAAATCCATCCTTTTTTTCATTATTTTTTATATATCTGAAAAAGCACTTATTGAAGATTTTCACCTCCGATTTCGTTGAAACTCCATCGATTTTTATGAAAATTGGTGACTGGTTAGAGGATATCTCAAAAAAGAAAAATTATATGGTGCCCATTTGCATTTATTGCGATTTAAAGGTGAAATCTACCCTTTTTAAATTATTTTTTATATTTCTGAAAATCCAGTTACTAAAGATTTCTACCTCCGACTCCGATGAACCTCCATCGATTTTTATGACAATAGGTGAGTAGTTAAAAATACCTCAGAAAACAGAAGTAATATGGTGCCAACTTGCTCTTTTTGCATTTTAGGGGTGAAATACACCCTTTTTTTTAATTATTTTTTATATTTCTGAAAGTGCGCTCACTGAAGATTTTCACCTCCGATTTAGTTGAACCTCCATCGATTTTAATGAAAATTGGTGACTGGCTAGATGATACCTAAAAATAAAAGTGATATGGTGCGAACTTGCGCATTTTGCATTTTAGGGGTGATATCCACCTTTTTTAATGCAGATTTCAGCGTTCTGGCGGAAGTAATCTCGTTTAATTGAATAAAATAAATATTTAACATTTAGATGCAATATTTATATTTTAATTAATTTTTTAGCTCTTTTAGCAACCACTCCTGTAATCGAAAATTATGAAAACAATATTTTTAATTGAATATTTTCGCGTGCAAACTAATAACATTTCACGTAATAATTGTTACAATTAATGTTTGGTGAGAATACACAACAACTTACAAATACAAGCAGTTAGTAATGTGGAATATTTAGAATAAAGGATGTAAGTATTGCTATGAAAATAAAAAAAACGTTATTTTTAAAACAACTTCGTATGGCATAGCAAAACCTTATATTTTACGAAAGAAAATATCGAAGAGAAGCTAAAAATTTAAAATTACAGGGTGTTCCATTAAAAAAAAAAGATAAGTTTGTTTCAACTTTTCAATACAGATGGCCCTGTATATTCGGAAATATTTTTAAATTCTGATTATGTCTATGCCCCAATCCCATCTAAATAATATTTTTTCGTATCTCTTACTACAAACGAGTAATTCGGCTTCTACGCACCTTTTATACGTACAAAATCGCAGCTACAAAAATTTTTCCAAAAAAATGTTATTGGTTTTTTTTAAAATAACTCCGTTAATTTTTACAATATCAGGTTTAGCTGAAACCATTTCAAAGATAATTGCAAGGGCTATAACATCGTAGCAAACTTAATCTTCTAAATCCATTATTTTTTAAAAGATAAAATGTTGAATTGCCGCGGTTACATGGTCCTCCTCCTCTATATTTTCCCCTTCGTAAGGATATAGTGGCGTCATGTAAGCAGTTTGACTATTTCTGTCCAATTCTCTCTCTTCTGCGCGTGTTGTTTTGCTTCGGAGAATTAGTAACCAGTCATGTCCTTTATTTGGTCCGATCATCGTAACGGAGGTCTTCCTCTGGATCTTCTGCCCTCTACATTGCCTTCAACTATCATTTGTGCTATGCTTTTTGTTCTTCTAGATATATGCCAAATTAGCTTAGTATATTTTGGTTGATAGCTGTGGTGAGTCTAGTTTTTATGTTAAGTTCGGCTAATATTGAATTTATAAGAATAAAAGGTAATTATAGGCTATTGATTAAGTACTATAGAAAGGAACTACAACGTTAACGGGGTTTTATTATTTCATATGGTCAATGAATCTCTATATGTGAAAAAACCGCGGAGTGCTACCATTTAAAGGGGTGCGTTTTTGAGAAATGGGTGAATTAGTCCCTGGGCACAGGTTACATTAGGTTGAGTTCTATGCACTTTTGGTAAAAACTTTTCTACATAAAAATTGTTCCTGGTTAAATTTTCTATCTAAATATAACTTTTTAAAGTCAAAGATACTTTTTAGTACAAAAATATATTCAAAAGAAAAAGCACAAAGAAATCCAAAAGAAAGAAATTTTGTTTTTTGTCCCATAACTTTTGTCCACGGGGATATAGGTATAGACATTGCTTCAAAGAAAAAAAACTTACATATTTTGTCTTTAAAATTATGTTAGGTAGAGGTCATTAGCATTTAGAGTTTTCGAAATATGATTTTTCAAATTTCGACACTCACAGCAATTTTGGGAAATTTTCCTTGTTATTTCGCAAATATTGTTCTGTAACTTTGTTCTACGTAACTTTAGGCATATGCAATGGTACATGTAAGATGAACATAAATCAATTACCTTTAAAATGTTCTACTGTATAATGTTGTACGACTTCTTTTAAAGAGGTTATCTTTTTCAAGACTTTATCCTTTTAACGAGATTTTATATTTTTAACGATTATTTTTTAAATTTCCCATTATACCTTTTCTTCTTCATTTAGATACATATTATATAATAAAGACGAAAGCTTATTCTGTTTACTTTAAAATGGTGTATTATAAAAAATTCTATGATTATTTTTGAATAAGATATGCTTTTTCAAAATGTAATAAGTACTTGCAACGATTTTTGATTTTAGGATTATTTTTTAAATTCCTCATTATAACTTTTTTATGTGATTATGTGTTATGATTGAACCTTATTTTTTATAGGTAATACTTAGGATCCACTTGACTTGGCCGGGCAAACTTCAAAATATGGATTAATTCCAATATTTACTGTCAAAGTTCCTGCACCACAAGCTTTGCTTGAAAAAATAGCATGTAAATGGTATTTTTATACCATTTACATGCTATCTTTTTTATTAAAAAACATTTATTAAAAAATACCAAAGGATGTACAAAAAACTGCGGTTGTAGGAAGATAGGAATTAGTTGTTCAATATTCTGCAAAGGGTGCATGTGCATGGGTACTAATTGTGGGAACTCTAAGATAACTGAGGTATCAGAGGAAGATATTGAAGCTAATGCCAACAAAGAGATGGACTTTGATTTTGAAAATTTTTTAAATTTCAACGTTTAAATAATTTTAACTAAAGTGATGTTTTCTAAGATTAATGTTTATGTAATTTTTTTAAAAGAAAAAATTTATATAATACAGGTAAAAAAAATTCAAAGAATCACTCGGTTTCCAGTTTCCATTACATATTTAAATATAGATGATACACCATTTCAAAGAACAGAAAGTAAGCCCTCTTTGTTGAGCAATATGTAATATATTCATATACAAGAAGAAAAAGGTCAGGAATTTCAAAAGTATTCCTAAAAAATGTAAAAAATAATTTTTTTTATATTAGGTATTATATAATATATAATATATAATATAATATTATATTAAATATACTATATATAATATAATATTATATAATATATAATATATTATATAATATGATTATTTAGTTTTTATATTATATTAGAAAAAATCGTTAAAAGTATAAAACCTTGAAAAAACATAATCTCTTTAAAAAAAGTCGTACAGTAAACCATTTTAAAGATAATTGATTTCTATTCCTATTACGTGTACCATTGCATATACCTAAAGTTACGGAGAAAAAAGTTACAGAACAATATTTGCGAAATAACAAGGAAAATTGCCTAAAATTGCTGTGAGTGGCGAAGTTTGAAAAATCATATTTCGAAAACTATAAATCCTAATTACCTCTACTAGACAACATTTTAGAGAAGAAATATGTGGGTTTTTTTTTCTGTAAAGCAATGGCTATACCTATATCCTCGTGGACAAAAGTTATGGGACAAAAAACAAAATTTCTTTTTTTGGGTGTCTTTGTGCTTTTTCTTTTGAATATATTTTTGTAAAAAATAGTATCATTGACTTTAAGAAGTGATATTTAGATAGGAAATTTAACCAGAAACAATTTTTATGTAGACATGTTTGTACCAAAAGTGCATAGAACTCGCCCTAATGTAACCTGTGCCCATGGACTAATTCACCCATTTCTCAAAAACGCATTCATTGAAATGGTAGCACTCCGCGGTTTTTTCATATATAGATGTCGATTGACCATATTAAATAATAAAACCCCGTTAACGTTGTAGTTCCTTTTAGCTATCTTCTTTTGAATAGAATCAATAGCCTATTATCGAGCACCTAGTTTAAATAAATCTTCCCCAAGTATACTTTCGCCAACTTAGCATCGTCAGGCACATTTCGTTAAATCAGGAAGATACCCCAGCAATCTGCAACATTTGTTTGGCAAGAAAGAAATTTTTTAGATTGGCAACTAACACATAAAATAAAACACACACACTGTACGAAGAACAAACATATAAAAAAATAAATTAAATTATGCCGGGTACTATATTTTGGCAAGTCGACAACTGTAAGAACATTGTTGTTCGTCTTGCCAAGATGTAATACCCGGCATAATTTAATTTATTTTTGATCTGTTTTTTCTTCGTACAGTGTGTGTTTTATGTTATGTGTTGGTTGCCAATTTATAAAACAAATTTTCTTTTTTGAGAAAATTGTTTTATTAGGTTTTTGTTCTTCTAATATGTTGTTTTACCTTTTAAAATTTTAAAATAACCTATTTTTAGCTAAATAAAAATTACAGGAAGGTATTATCGCAATATGTCCCACTAGATTTTCGAATTTTAGTGGATAAAGGTAATATGTCCAAGATCGCATTTGGACATAATACCTTTATCCATGTGAAATGTGTAAATATGGAGAATTTTTTCTACTATTTTGAAGATCTGCTGACGAACCTCTATTTATGTAAAAAGCAAACAAACACTTCAAATCAAAAGGTTAATTTTCGTGTTACGTAAAATGGATAAGAGTGGACGAATTTGGCTTCTATCTCTATAAGACATAGATACCTTAATGACTACATGCCATTTCAGCAAGTAGATTTAAGAAAAAAAGGACAGCACATCTGACCACAACTGAATATAGACCAAGAAGACTGGAAAATAAAACTGGTAGTTTGAGTTTGGAAAAACTGGGAAATTTAAGACACCGAATAAAATTTGTTCCCGAAGAGTATAGATGGTTTTATGAAAACGCGACAGAGGAAAATAAAAAAAATCCCAAAAAGAAAAGAAGAACCTACTAAAAAATATGTTTTTATTAATTTTACAGTTTGTATTGCAATTTTTTTTTGACAATCAATGCCCATTTTGGATACTTAACTCTTTTTTTTCCACTTAACCCTAACGTTTTTTTAATTATTTTTACTATGTGGATAAAGGTAATATGTCCACAAAATTTAAAATTTTTAAACTCAACTTAAAGTGTGAAAAAAGGGCATTCAAATACCTGTTTAAAAGAGTGTAGAAATGCAAAATAAAATAAATAACTAATAGGCTATTCATTATGTACTATGGAAAGGAACTACAACGTTAACGGGGTTTTATTATTTCATATGGTCAATGAATCTCTATACATGAAAAAACCGCGGAGTGCTACCATTTAAAGGGTTGCGTTTTTTAGAAATGGGTGAATTAGTTCCTGGGCACAGGTTATATTAGGGTGAGTTCTATGCACTTTTGGTACAAACACGTCTATATAAAAATTGTTTCTAGTTAAATTTACTATCTGAATATTACTTTTTAAAGTCAATAATACTTTTTTTATAAAAATATATTCAAAAGAAATAGCACAAAGAAACCCAAAAGAAAGAAATTTTGTTTTTTGTCCCATAACTTTTGTCCACGGGGATATAGGTATAGACATTGCTTTACAGAAAAAAAACTTACATATTTTCTCTTTAAAATGTTGTTTGGTAGAGGTCATTAGGATTTACAATTTTCGAAATATGATTTTTCAAAATTCGCCACTCACAGCAATTTTGGGCAATTTTCCTTGTTATTTCGCAAATATTGTTCTGTAACTTTTTTCTACGTAACTTTAGGCATATGCAATGGTACATGTAAGGGAAATAGAAATCAATTACCTTTAAAATGTTCTACTGTATAATGTTGTACGACTTCTTTTAAAGAAGTTATCTTTTTCAAGATTTTATACTTTTAACGAGTTTTTATATTTTTTACGTTTTTCTTTAAATTTCCCATTATAACTTTTTTTTTCTACATTTAGGTATATATTATATAATAAAAAAGAACGCTTATTCTGTTTACTTTAAAATGGTGTATTATAAAAACCTCTAGGATTATTTTTGAATAAGGTATGCTTTTTCAAAATGTAATAAGTACTTGCAAAGATTTTTGATTTTAGGAATATTTTTTAAATCTCTCATTATAACTTTTTTATGTGATTGTGGGTTATGATTGAACCTTATTTTTTATAGGTAATACTTAGGATCCACTTGACTCGGCCGGGCAAGCTCCCGGTACTGTCAAAGCTCCTGCACCACAAGCTTTGCTTGAAAAAATAGCATGTAAATGTACCAAAGGATGTACAAAAAACTACGGTTGTAGGAAGATAGGAATTAGTTGTTCAATATTCTGCAAATGGTGCATGTGCATGGGTACTAATTTTGTGGGAACTCTAAGATAACTGAGCTGTCAAAGGAAGATAATGAAGCTAATGCTAACGAAGAGATGGACTTTGATTTTGAAATTTTGTTACATGCCAACGTTTAAATAATTTTAACTAGAGTGATGTTTTCTAAGACTAATGTTTATGTAATTTTTGTAAAAGAAATAATTTTAAATAATACAGGTAAAAAATATCAAAGAATAACTCGGTTCCCATCATTTAAATATAGATGATACACCATTTTAAAGAACAGAAAGTAAACCCTCTCTATTGAGCAATATATAGTACATTCATGTACAAGAAAAAAAAAGTTATAATGAGAAATTTAACAAATAATCCTAAAATCAAAAATCGTTGCAAGTACTTATTACATTTTGAAAAATAATATCTTATTCAAAAATAATCCTAGAATTTTTTGTAATACACAATTTTAAAGTAAACAAAATAAGCTTTTTTTATCATATAATATAATATATACCTAAATCTAGAAGAAAAAAGTTATAATGAGAAATTTCAAAAATAATTGTAAAAAATGTAAAAAATAATATTTTTTTTATATTAGGTATTATATAAAATATAATATATAATATAATATTATATTGTATATACTATATATAATATGATATTATATAATATATGTACTATATAATAATATTATTTTATTCTTATATTAAATTATAAAAAATCGTTAAAAGTATAAAACCTTGAAAAACCATAATCTCTTTAAAAAAAGTCGTACAACGTTATACAGTAGACAATTTTAAAGATAATTCATTTCTATTCCTATTGCGTGTACCATTGCATACACCTAACGTAACGTAGAAAAAAGTTACAGAACAATATTTGCGAAATAACAAGAAAAATTGCCCAAAATTGCTGTGAGTGGCGAATTTTGAAAAATCATATTTCAAAAACTGTAAATCCTAATTACCTCTACTAAACAAAATTTTAAAGAAAAGATGTGTAGGTTTTTTTTCTGTAAAGCAATATCTATACCTATATCCTCGTGGACAAAAGTTATGGGACAAAAAACAAAATTCCTTTCTTTTGGGTTTCTTTGTGCTTTTTCTTTTGAACATATTTTTGTAAAAAAAGTACTGTTGATTTTAAAAAGTGATATTTAGATAGGAAATTTAACCATTTTTATGTAGATATGTTTGTATCAAAGGTGCATAGAACTCACCTTAATGTAACCTGTGCCCAGGGACTAATTCACCCATTTCTCAAAAACGCACCCCTTTAAATGGTAGCACTCCAGGGTTTTTTCATATATAGATGTCCATTGATCATATGAAATAATAAAACCCCGTTAACGTTGTAGTTCCTTTTAGCTATCTTATTTTGAATATAATAAATAGCCTATAACTTGGGACAAAAGAGATTAAAATGCTCATTACTCTAAAACATTATTTTGTGACATATGACCTTTATCCACTTATGTCTTCAAATGTTGCATTTTTCTGGGATACCTTCCTGATTTGACAAAATGCCCCTGATGATGCTAAGTAAGCGAAACTATACTTGGGTAAGATTTAATTAAACTAGGTGCTCGTTATCTGCCTTGTATTCCTATAAATTCCATATATTCGAGCATTCAACCTACTTCTATTTTAATATTGAATTTTTTGTGCGATGTGCGGTCCATGGTATGCGCAACATTCTCCGGTAGACCCACATATCAAATGCCATTATACGTTTTGAATCTGCTTTTTTGATGGTCCTAGTCTCCAAAGCGTAGATGGCAATAGGAAATATTAACGCTCGAACAAGGCGTAATTTTGTGTCAACGCGTTTACATGGTACTCACAGTAAAATTTAGGCTTTAGACGTTTCTATCTCAGTTATTTTTTATCATACAAAAATTAAAAGGTAAGTAAAAACTTTAACAAATGAAAAACTAAAGGTACCCTGCACAAACCTTATGGAAATTAGGTCCCAATAGATTCAGTTCATAATTTGGGAAAATCCTCTTTGAAGCATCCTGATAAAAAGTTCTCATGGGCGCATCTCGATCGTATGGAGGATTTTCAAGATATAGAGGCACAAACTCGGAAAATTATAAGATTTACTGGGTATTCCAATTCCCTGAGGTACTGGTTATCTGGCAACATGTAGAAGTTTGGATTAAATAAAAGTACTAGTAGTCTAGGATTTTTTCCTGGCTATCCAATGGCGACCTTTACTTTGACCTTGACCTTCAACGGACGTCATCTTCTAGAGTTTCGATGGTTTTCAGCATTAAATTGATATAAACAGATTACACATGGGTTTTTGGGATCGCTAAACACGAATATGCCACCATAATTGACTTCCGGAGGACGTGGTCGCCAGGGTCACTGCAAGGGACGTCATCTTCTAGAGTTTAGATGGTCTTCGGCACTTAATTGATGCAAATGAATTATTGGAGGGTTTCTTAAGGTCGCTAAACACGAATATGCCACCAGAACCGACTACCGGAGAACCTGGTTTACAAGGTCAATGAAAGGGGCTCCTGAAGTTTCGACGGTTTTTGGTATTACATTAATGCAAACGGATTACTCATAGGTTCTTGGAGTTGCTGAATACCCCATCAGAACGGACAACGGAGTACCTGGTGCCTAAGTCACGTCATGTTTTGGAGATTCGAGAGCTTTCGGTACTAAATTAATGTAAACTGATTACTCACAGGATTTTAGGGCTGCTGAACATGAATACGCCATCAGATCTGACCCACGGATCACCTGGTGCCTAAGGCAGGTCTTATTTTGGAGTATCGAGAAGTTTCGGCATTAAATTGATGCAGATGGGTATTACTTATGGGTTTTTGTGGCTGATGAATACAAATACGCCATCAGAACAGACACCGGGGTACTTGGTGCCTAAGGCACGTCATCTTCTGGGGTTTCGAGAGTTTTCGGTACTCTTGTGTCTTTGGGGCTGCTGAACACGAATATGACTTGAATAAAAGACTCAAAGATTCTGTGATCACGATGAATAACACTATCAAAATAGAATATGGTAAATCGATCTAACGTAAATGAAAGTAAAACATTTTCAAATAAATTGAGTTTATATTTATAAATAATCAAAACAATTAAACAGCACAACATAGTTATTTATTAAAAATCTACAAAGAGCAAAAAAGTTTTCTCCAATTTGTACGCTTTCTTTGAACAGCAAATCAGAAAACATCCAAGTACCCGTTTGCATCAGTTTGGTACCGAAAACTCTCGAAACTCCAGAAGATGACGTGCGTTAGGCGATAGGTGCTCCGGTGTCTGTTCTGATGGCATATTCGTGTTCAGCAACTTCAAAAAGCCATGAGTAATCCATTCGTATCAATTTAATACCGAAAACTGTCAAAACTCGAGAAGATGAATAACCTTAGGCACCAGGTGCTCCGTGGGTCAGATCTGATGTCGTATTAGCGTTCAGCGACCCCAAAAAAGCCACGAGCATTCCGTTTTTATCAATTTAATGCCGAAAACCCTCGAAACTCCAGAAGTTGACGTACCGTAGGCACAATGTGATTCGTAGGTCGGATCTGATAGTATATGCAAGTTCAGCAACCCCAAAAACCTAAGAGTAATCCATTTGGTTTCTCCAAAACTCCAGAAGATAATCTGTCTTACTCACCAGGTGTTTCTGTGTCTGTGCTGATCACGTATTTGTTTTCAGCAACCCCCAAAACCTATAAGTAATCTGGATTAATGTAGTACCGAAGACACTCGAAACTCCAGGAGCCTCTTTCATTGACCTTGGAAACCAGGTGCTCCGGAAGTCGGTTCTGGTGGCATATTCTTGTTTAACGACCTCAAAAAACCCTCCAGTAATTCATTTGCATCACTTAAACGAGAACCATCGAAAATCTAGAAGATGACGTCCCTTGCAGTGGCCCTGGTTACCACGTGATCCGGAGGCCAATTCTGATGGCATATTCGTGTTCAGCGATCCCAAAAATCCATGAGTAATTTGTTTATAACAATTTAATGATAAAAACCCTCGAAACTCTAGAAGGTGACGTCCGTTGAAGGTCAAGGTCAAAAGGTCGCCATTGGATAGCCAGGAAAAATCCTAGACTACTAGTACTTTTCCTTGATCCAAACTTCTACATGTTGCCAGAAAACCAGTATAAGGATAACTCAGGAAATTGGAATACCCAGTAAATCTTATAATTTTCCGAGTTTGGGCCTCTATATCTTGAAAATCCTCCATACGATCGAGTTGTGCCCATGAAAACTTTTCATCACCATGCTTCAAAGAGTATTTTCCCAAAATATGAACTAAATCCACTGGCACCTAATTTCCATAAGGTTTGTGCGGTGTCCTTTAGTTCTACATCATTTCTTACTATACGTATTTTCAGTTATACTTAACCTTATTAAGTACCTCTTATTTCTGGAGTTATTATCAATTATAATTTTTTAAATCATATTTTTTTTTTTCAAAAATATGCATTCTAAACCAGTCAAAACTTTTGAGTTCATAACATATATTAAAATAAAAAAAGTTTTATACGGATTACTATAAATTTTAAGTTTTGTTGAAATGACGTATGATTTATTTTTTTTTCCTAAAAAATTCGAAAGGGTCCTCTTATTTTCATTATAACTTGCTTAATAGTATGGTATAGTTAGACCCAAACCCAGACATCCAAAGTGAAAGTTATCCTCCAACACCAAATTGTTCTATATGGTCCACATAATGTTCAGAAAAAAGTCACACCATTTTGAGCGTCGGGTTTGGGGGGAGAGGGGGAAGAATTCTACAAATTCGTAGTATTTTAGGTTTTTCGTCAATATTTCTAAAACTAAGCGGTTTAGAATGAACAACCTTCTACACAAAATTGTTCTACATTAAATTTGAAATAAAAAAGGCTTTATGCATAACCCTTCTAAAATGAACGGTTCCAAAGTTACGGAGGTAGTATAGTATAATTGGTCCAAAAAAAGGCCTAACCCAGACATCCAAAGTAAAAGTTTTCCTTCAACACCAAACTGTTCTATATGGTCCACATATTGTTCAGTAAAAGGTTACACCATTTTGAGGTCCGGTTTGGGGGGAGATGGGGGAGAAGTCTCTAAATTAGTAGTTTTTTAAGTTTTTCGTCAATATTTCTAAAACTATGCTTTAGCGTAAGGAACGTTCTATAGAAAAATGTTCTACATAAAATTTAAAACAAAAAAGGTTCTATACATAATTGTTATAAAATCAACGGTTCCAGAGTTACGGAGGGTGAAAAGTGGAGGTTTTCGATACTTTTTATATTTACCGATTTCTCCCCCCTCTCCCCCCCAAACCCGACGCTCAAAATGGTGTGACTTTTTTCTGAACATTATGTAGACCATATAGAACAATTTGGTGTTGGAGGATAACTTTCACTTTGGATGTCTGGGTTTTTGGTATAGTTATATCATAAATATTGCCCAAAAAATATAAAAAGTATCGAAAACCTAGACTTTTCACCCTCCGTAACTCTGGAACCGTTGATTTTATAACAAGTGTGTATAAAACATTTTTTGTTTTAAATTTTATGTAGAACATTTTTGTATATAACATTGTTTACGATAAAGTATAGTTTTAGAAATATTGACGAAAAACTTAAAAAAAAAACTACTAATTTACCGGTTTCTCTCCCATCTCCCTCCCAAATCAGACGCTCAAAATGGTGTAACTTTTTACTGAACAATATGTGGACTATATAGAACATTTTGGTGATGGAGGAAAACTTTTACTTTGGATGTTTTGGTTAGGCCTTTTTTGGGACCAGTTATACTATAATACCTCCGTAAGTTTGGAACCATTCATTTTAGAAAGATTATGCATAAGACCTTTTTTATTTCAAATTTAATGTAGAACAATTTTGTATAGAGGGTTGTTCATGCTAAACCGCATAGTTTTAGAAATATTGGCGAAAAACTTAAAAAACTACGAATTTACCAATTTCTCCCCCCTCTCCCCCCCCAACCCGACGCTCAAAATGGTGTGACTTTTTTCTGGACATTATGTGGACTATATAGAACAATTTGGTGTTGAAGGATAACTTTCACTTTGGATGTTTGGGTTATGCCATCTTTTGGATCAACTATACTATACTATAATTTTACCGCTATCGACTTCTATAGTTTTTTTGATAGGCATTTCTATGTAAGTAATTAAAAAATGTTTAGTAGCTATATTTAATGAAATGCAACGTTCTCCTGTTGTTTAAGGTTGAATTTTGATTTTTTATTAACTTTAATTTTCGTAATTAAATAATTAATATATTATAACACCCTGTAAATTTAGATAATAAGTAGGCTTAGATATTAACTTAAAATTGTTATTGTGATACCATACAAAAAAAAAACAAATAGTCTGGCTAATTGGCTATGTCAAAGCCATTAATAAAAAAAATAAATAAAAAAAAATTTTCGTAATGATAACTTTTCCGAAAAAACTTAGTGTTTTTGAGTTATTTACGAAAAACCGTGTTGAAACAAGTTTTTTTAACGAAAAATCAAAATATTTCATCTTTAATAACTTAAAAATTATTCATTTATTTGAATAATTAAAATAACAAATTTTATTTAAAATTGGACTCTCTATTTCTGTGGGTATTTTTAATATAATAATTTCCACCTCCGAGAAGCGGGCGAAATCTCCCTCAGGGTAAAAGCGCAAGCAAATCGATGGAGGTTCAACGAAATAGGAGGTGAAAACCTTCAGTGACTGCACTACGAGAGCCGATAGTATTCATAAAAGCTGGAATTGAATTGACTTTTAAATTACTTTTTCAGCTCTACGCAATAACGCAAATTAGTCCATTCATTAATTTCAGTATCACAAATGGTCCCATATACACCGGTACCGTATTAATTCAATTTTATTCACTTATAGTAGGGGAGGAAAGTATGCTAAATTTAAAGTTACTCGAGCGTTATGGGACCCTTTTGAGCCATGGAGAGTAGGTTTTAAAACCAAAAAGTTAAGTTTTTCATTATAGTGGCTATCCATAATTCAAAAAAAGTTAAAAAATATTCCTTATCCCCTTATCCGTGGGGAGTCGTGTTTGGTAACATTCGATAGAGGTGTCCACAAAAAACAAGGAAAAATACGGGCAGTAATACAGTCTGGTGGAACAACGGCTTAAAGAGTATGAGGTCGGAAGGCCGAAGCCTATTTAACAAAGCCAAAAGTAACCAAGATTGGGATGCCTACAGGTATAAGCTAACGCTACACAATAAAGAAATTCGGAAAGCTAAAAGGAATTCATGGAGAGAGTTTTGCGAGGAGATTACAGATATCCCGGCCGGTTCTCGAATCCATAAGATCCTGGCAAAGGATGGTGCTACAACTAAAGAAGTAGGTTTCCTAAAGAAAGCTAATGGCAAATTTACGGACACCAAAGAAGAAAGTCTTATAGAACTGATAAATACGCACTTTCCGGGCTCAACATTTCTGAATGATGCAGATAGGCGAACCAACATAGACCAAAGGCTGATTAGGCCGAGATTTATAGATTGGGAAATAGCCACAGCAATCACAAGACCGAAAAGAATTAGATGGGCTATAAATAAATTTCGGCCATATAAGTCTTCTGGGACAGATTGCATATATCCGATACTGTTGCATATGGGATTGGAGGTATTGATAGCACACCTATGCAAGCTCCTCAAAGCCTGTTTAGCATGGGGAGTCATACCGGAAATATGGCAAAAGGTTAAAGTTATATACTTGCCTAAGGTAGGTAAAGTATCAGACTTAACACCAAAGTCATATAGACCAATAAGCCTATCCTCTTTTCTATTAAAAACACTAGAAAGGCTTCTGGATAGATACATCAGGGACGAAGTGCTAAAAGATAATCCTCTAAGCAATCGTCAATACGCATACCAACCTGGTAAATCTACGGACTCTGCATTGGATGATCTAAATAGGCTTATCTCAAAGTCAATGGAGGACAAAGAGATAGCAATGGCCGCTTTTTTAGATATTGAAGGGGCATTTAATAATGTTACTACCAGCTCTTTGATAGGGGCTATGAGTAGACGAGGCGCACCTGCGGTAATTTGCAGATGGATAAGGGCATCCCTGGAGAATAGGATAGTAATATCTACTCTGGGTAAAGCAACCATCAAAGCAAGAGTAGGTGGAGGCTGTCCACAGGGAGGAGTTCTTTCACCTCTACTTTGGGCAACCTTGGTAGATGATCTTCTCAAAAATCTGTCCACAGAAGACTTTTACTGTCTAGGATACGCGGACGATATAGCAATCGTTGTCAGGGGCAGGTTTGCCCAGGTGGTGTCTGGAAGAATGCAAGCAGCCCTAAATATAGTTGACGACTGGTGTAAACAAGAGAAACTGATAGTCAATGCTCAGAAAACACAAATCGTCAACTTCACCAAAAAGACAGCACTACAAGGCCTAAAACCACCTGTGCTGGGAGGAAAAGAGATTTCATTTGCCAAAGAAACAAAATACTTTGGGGTTTATTTTGATCATAGGCTTACATGGAATACTCACATCATAAAAACCACACAAAAAGCTACTATGTCCTTGGGCAGATGTAGAAGAATGTGTGGTAAAAATTGGGGGCTTAACCTCAAAATGACTCTATGGTTATACACAAGGGTTATTAGATAGCTCATGATAACCTACGGCTCGGTGACGTGGTGGACAAAGACGCAGCAAGTGGGAGCAATAAGGCTGCTAGGTAATACACAAAGGCTAGCATGCCTGTGTATTTTAGGGGGGCCATAAAAACCACTCCTAGAGCAGCGCTGGAAGTCCTACTGAATCTACCACCACTTCATATCTTTGTGCAGGGCGAAGCCAGATCAGTGATGCATAGAGTG
Source organism: Diabrotica virgifera virgifera (assembly GCF_917563875.1). Taxonomy (NCBI): domain Eukaryota; kingdom Metazoa; phylum Arthropoda; class Insecta; order Coleoptera; family Chrysomelidae; genus Diabrotica; species Diabrotica virgifera. The sequence continues at coordinate 180,544,798 of NC_065450.1, forward strand.
CCAGTACAGAAAAATATTGCAAACGTATTTTTTTGTTTTTCGATCTGACGTTCATTCGCTTTTTCTGTAAAACTTGACTCACCCATTTCCTTATGCCTGGCTCAAATCGACAGATTTTTGAAATATACACTCTTTTGCATGTACTTAATTTACCTTGTCTTCATCTGAAAATTTCGAGATTTTCTAAGGATAAATTTTTTTCGGCCCTCTTAAAGAACTCCCCTGTATTAAAAGCCAATTTGTGGTATAGGTACATTTACAGTGTAGAAGGTTTCTCCCCATGTGATAATCTGACGCGCTTTAGTATCTGCAAAAATCCCCGCTTGGGCTCCCCTATCAGAATGTATCTTTTTAAAAAGAAAATTTTGATTTTGGAAAAAACCATTTTATTACAAATTATAATTATTATATTTATTACGGAATAAAATCATTGCTTGGGGATTTTGGGGGAAAATCCCACAACAGGTCGATTTTTATTTTCAATTTATGATTTTTGACATAATATTATATGAAGAGTATAGAATCAAAACTCGCTTTATCCATCCATGGCCGAAATTGATTTGTTTATATTTTCTGAATCTGTTTGTTGAACCCTACACGAATCCAGACCTAGTTTGACTTAAAATTAGCTTTATCCAATATAAATTCTCTGTTAAAAGTAGACTTTTGAAACAAACCCGTCTTTCTCCAATCGACCAATAGGAGGCGTGTAAAGTGAGTGGAGGAACCCCTCACAGATTTAATCACTCTATGTGTCTAATGCAATGTCAGTGTTTGTTTAGTAGTTTTATTAGCTATTAACTTTTAATACTAAGTATTTGCATAGTTTTTTCTTTTAAAATAAGTTGTAGTACAGTAATATTTTCTTCTATTCATAATGGATGTTCAAGTGACTCCTGTAGGACCTGGTAAAAACGCAAGGAAAAGAACACTGATGCAAAATGAATGGGCAAAAACTAAGAACAAAAAACCTGTAAGTTGGGAATATTACGGATTTTAGGCATGGTATTCCAAGAACTATACTGTCATTGGAACCGATAAAATCTGTTGTACCACTATCGAGCTAATTACTTTTATTCTATTAAAATCGGCAAAAAACAAAAGATGTACAATTTCATCTCCAAAAAAGGAAATTGTTTAAAAACTTACTTTCTCCAAAAGTTTGCTTCAAAACCCGCTTTCTCCAAACAAAAATGCCAAATATTTGCGCCTGACCGTGCAATACCGGGCCCCATAGAAAAACTAACAAAAAACTCCCACAGGTTATTATATTATATTATTATATTATTATATTATTATATTATTATATTATTATATTATTATATTATTATATTATTATATTATTATATTATTATATTATTATATTATTATATTATTATATTATTATATTATTATATTAATATATTATTATTTTATTATATTATTATCCAGATTTAGCCATACGGCTCACACTCCCTCTAAGGGGAAAATTGACTCATCCCAGATACCTACGGTTTCAAAAGGATTGAGCTCTGGTGGGACTCTTTCCGTGTTATCGAGCCCTAGGTGACTTGGAATGCAGGTGTGTCTCCCAAAAATTTTCGTACACTTCTGGCCGTCGCGAGTAGTACAGCTTTCTGCATGGTCTTATAAAGATGTTCATTCAGACCCAGCTTTTTCATGCTTTCGAGGAGGGTCTTCGGAATGACTCCAGTAGTAGACATAATAATCGGTATCGTCTGGGTACTTTGCATTCTCCATTGCCTTCGTATTTGAATTTCCAGATCTCTGTACTTGGCGATCCTTTCAGTAAATTTACTACGTAGATTATTGTTTTTGGGTTTCGCCACATCAATTACTCTTGTTTGTCTTGTTAATTTATTAACTGGTACCTATCCCAGATTTAGCCATACGGTTCACACTCCCTCTAAGGGGAAAATTGACTCATCCCAGATACCTACGGTATCAAAAGGATTGAGCTCTGGTGGGACTCTTTTCGTGTTATCGAGCCCTAGGTGACTTGGTATGCAGGTGTATTACACAAAAATTTTCGTACACATCTGGCCGTTGCGAGTAGTACAGCTTTTTGCATGGTCTTGTAAAGATGTTCATTTAGACCCAGCCTTTTTATGCTTTCGAGGAGGTTCTTCGGAATGACTCCAGTAGTAGACATAACAATAGGTATCGTCTGGGTACTTTGAATTCTCCATTGACTTCATATTTGAATCTCCAAATCTCGGTACTTGGCGATATTTTCAGTACCTATATTATTATTGGCGATCTAGTACCTATCTTATTATTATATTATTATTGTATTATTATATTATATTATTATTATATTTTGTATTACTTATATATGTGTACTAAGCCGGGTGTACGGGCGCATTCTTAGAAATCCCATTGAGATGGAGTGTAGGGAACAAGAAGAAGAAGAACAGGCTGGTTTCCGCCCTGGAAGGACTTGCACAGATAATGTCTTCTGCCTAAAACAATTAATTGAAAAAAAATCAGCAACCAGTCAAGAGACCCACCTCATGTTTGTTGACCTCCGTAAAGCATACGACAGCGTTTCTGTGACTAAATTGTGGAAATCGCTACAAGAAACTAACATCAGCTACACTCTAGTCAAAGCCTTAAAAAATCTATATGAAAATTCTACATCACAAGTAAAAATTGGCAACACACTATCTAAAAAGTTCATAGTTAACAAGGGTCTGCGCCAGGGCTGCTGTATTTCACCAACTTTGTTCAAGATATATGTTGCAAAAGCACTAAACCAGTGGAAACGTAAATTCCACGGTATGGGTATAGACCTCGGAGAGGTTTGTTTATATACCTTACAATTTGCTGATGACCAAGTCATTATAGCTAATGATAAAGACGACCTACAATATATGGCAAGAAAACTAAAGGAGGAATATGAACAGTGGGGCTTGTAAATTAATGTGGAAAAAACTAAATACCTACCCATAGGAGCTGAGCTATCCAATATCGAACTAGAGGATAATGAACAAATCACATCCTGTAGTGAATACACGTACCTGGGAGTAATCTTCGATAGAACGGGAAAATACGATGAGGAAATAAATAAAAGGGTAACACAAGCTAGAAGAAAAATTGGCTGTCTAAATGGAATACTTTGGAGCTCCGAAATAGGAATACAGCGAAAATATAATATCTATGAGACACTTATTAAAAGCAGCCTACTTTACGGAGCAGAAACTTGGAGAATAACCGAGAACAACAGGAAAAAATTAGAAGCTGTAGAAATGGATGTGTTTAGAAGATCGTTAGATATATCCCGTAGGGAAAGAGTTCGAAATGAGGAAGTAAGACGACAAATTGGAATAGATAGTTACTTAACAACAAGCATTGAGAGGAAACAGTTGATTTGGTATGGTCATATTCAAAGAATGGAAGACACAATATTGCCCAAAAAGATCATGCAGTGGGTACCACCAAACCGCAAAAAACGAGGAAGACCCAAAAAGACATGGAAAGAAGGGGTAACCAAAGCAATGAGTACAAGGGATCTTAGAGATGGCCAATGGGATGATAGAAGGACGTGGAAGTTAGGCATCTGACAACGTCGAAAGACGTTCTAAAACCAATACATACATACATTATTTATATATTCTGTAAGTTTCGGGGCCGCTTCAAAGTGGTTATTTTTGAAAAAATTTGGATTTAAAGTATTTTTTTTTATTTTTGAAAAAAATGTTTTTTTTTGAATAACACAAGTTATTAGCGAAACCAAAATTATTAAAGAGTAAAAAATGTAGGTTTTGCTTTTCTGAATATTTTGGACTTTTTGTTTTGTGTAAGACAAAATTTAGTTAAGATATGGCTGTCCAAAAATTGCACACATTCTTCATTAGTGACTAGTTCAAGCTCTTTCAACTACAACTTTTTCAAAAGCACATTGATGCTATGAAACTCACTGATCATATAAACAAAATATACACGACAAAAGCAACTTATGAAGCGGTAAGAATTTCACGATTTTTTTGCAAAAAAATGAGCCGATTCACACTCGGTTTCTCGTGTATGTACTAGTACTTTCCAGTAAAACAAAGTTTGCCCATATAAGCTGAATTTTTAGTTTTAGTCTCCCGGGTTTGAGTCTCAGTCGTGATGTAAATTTCGAATTCTATTTTTAGTATAAATTTTGTGTTATATCGTTATATGTCATTGTAAATAGTAAACAGAATAAATAATTAATTTGTGTAAATACGTTAAGAATAATGAATATAAATTAAGTGTTTTCAATTCAAATAAAGTGTTAATGGATAAATAAATAAAAAATAATACATAACAAAATAACATACCCATATGGCAAGCATGTGGAAATTTCGGCCTTCGTGGCACTTGTCTGGTCCATTCGCCTACAGCTAATAATTCCGGTGCGTCACTAATACGAACGCAGCCTTTCGGCCTGTTTAAGCCTTTATCTGAGTACCAGGCTAACGTCGAGTCCTCGTAAAGGACTACCCACTCCTCGCACCATTTTGGACAAAAGAAGCCGCCTGCAACAAAGATTAATACTATTATCGGTGTAATTATATTAGGTCAGGGTAATAAGTCAAAAATATACCCTGATCGTGACCCTTCAACAGCCAGGGTAATGAAGCGTTTTTTCAACAGGTAATACCTATAAGAACAAATTGTAACTATTTGCTGCGTAGAATCTGGCGGCCATTTTATTTATAAACAATTTGGTGTCAAAAAACGGCATTTTTCATTTTTTTTTTCAAATTAATGGAAAACAGTTAAACTTATGGTTTTTTTAGTACAAATATCTTCGAGAGCATGGAAAAAGCTTTAAAATGGCGTATTACAAAGTTTAATATAAGTACTCATTTATTGTTAAGTAATTGCGAAAAAGGCCTAAATTGCAAAAAATTTATTTCGCAATAACTTTGTTAAAAATTAGTATACAGTTTTGAAATTTTTGTCAAATGAGGTTTCTTTGGTGCCTAATATGTGACAAAAATTTCAAAGCGATTCATTAAATTGTTTAAATCTTATTCAAATTGTTTATCCCAGAGAGCTTTTTTACAATAACCTAAGTCAGAAAAAAATGATTTTAGAACTACTCTACAGGTGTCAAATGAAAGAGCAAGAGTTAAACTTTGAAATTGGTTTAAGAAAATAAATAAAAGGTGCATTTATTAGTAATAAATAATTATGCAAAAGTATCGTCAACTTTTCCTAAAAATTTTTAAATAACTTTTTTCAAAAAAATCAATTTTTTACCGTTTTCTGGGTACACCACTACAACGTAATGTTATGTATATAATAACTGATAAAAAATTGTAATAAATATATATAATGTAATATATAAAAAAATTGACACAAAGGAAAAAAATTGACGATACTTTTGCATAATTATCTATTAATAATACATGCATGTCTTATTCACTTTTTTTAAACCAATTTAAAAATTTAGCTTATTATGCTCTTTCATTTGACACCTGCATAATGTTTCTAACATTATTTTTCTCTGACTTATGTTATTGCAAAAAAGCTCCCTGGGATAAACCATTTGAATACAATTTAAACAATTGAATGAATAGCTTTGAAATTTTTCTCACATATAAAGCATCAAAGATCCCTCATTTGATAACAAGTTCAAAGAGTTAGACTAATTTTTACAATAGTTATTACCAAATTATTTTTTTAAACTTCGGCATTTTTTCGCAATTATATTAACAATAAATGAGTGTATATCAAACTTTGTAATACGCCATTCTAAAGCTTTTTCTATTCTCTCGAAGAGGTTTGTACTAAAAAAACCATAAGTCTTAATGTTTTCTATTGATTTGCAAAAAAAGGAAAAATGCCGTTTTTGACACTAAATTGGTTATAAATAAAAATGGCCGCCACATCCTACGCAGGAAATAGTTATAATTTGCTATTATATGCTCTGAGCTTCGCTGGTATCGCCACCTATTTAGCGGATTATTAGTATGACTTTCGTTGGAAATTTCGCTGGAAAGAGAAATGTGTTGGCTCACCTCTGTGAGTTTCGATGGTATGGCTGGTATTGCCATCTAGCGGATTACTTATTGTTTCGGCTTGAAATTTAAAGAGGAAAGGAGAAAAACAAATAGTAATTGTTTCAAACTTATTATTTAATTGTTATCGTGTAATATTTACAAAAGAAGTAATTGAAGTAATCAGTACGTACAGAGTTTATTATTCATTATGATTATTTTTAAGATTTTGCTTATCGTTTTAAGTTTATGCTGACAGATAATATTAGAAACAATTTATTCTGCAAAAAATTATAATAAGTTAATATAAATTATAGTATAATACCTCTAAAATATTAAATTATGCGACGAAGACGAAGTACGAAGACGATTCAAGGGACTGGACTGCACTCCGTATTCTAATTGAAAAGTAAGATTGTTTTACCTTCGCATTGCAACTGAATAAAAATGGTATACATTTTTATTAAATTATGCATTTATTGCGCTTAAATAATTAACTAAGAGCGTAAACGTCAAATTTTGCACCAACTATTTTTAAATGAATTACTTTTTTTCGAATCCTGAGAGAACCAAAAAGTATATTTGAAAAATTGAAACGCATAATGAAAGACTACATTACTGTCGAGGGTCAAAAGTCCCTGAAAATTTCTGTCTATTTTAATCAGTTACAGGGGTGAAAAAAAGAAAATTTAGTGTGGTTTTTAATTTTAAATATCTCGTTTAAAAGAAACTTTTTGTTTATTCTAAGGAACTTTCTTTCTAAAACTTTCAATTTCTGGATAATCGGAATAATTAACCTGTATTCACTGTATCTTTTTGTCCATTGCTTCATTGGCATTGCTATAAAAACATCCATTTCTCAGTATTAAGCCATTCCTCGTCATTTTCACTAGTAAAATACACGTCAATAAACTGAAGTTTAACTACAGGTATGCTTATTTTCATGAGCATTTTTCAGATATGGTCCTGTTGTGTCATTTTTAATAGTTCAACTGGGATTTCGTCTAAAGTAGTTCTTGGTTTTGGTTGATTATATAACATGAATAATTTTACATTTTAAAATTATTAATTGATATAGGCCTGTCTGTTTGACATGTCATCTTCGAATAATTTAGTTACATTATAGTTATCCCATGTTTCAAATATTTCTTGTCCATCAATATTAACATTTTATGCAGTATTTACTGCATTATTAGTGTTTTTTTTTATATAGACCAGCGACTTTAGGAACCTTCTTATGCATATTTAACGTGTCTTGTTTCTATTATAATTCTTCCTTGCGATCTGTTCTAAAGGTATTTTTTATTTCTTTTTTTGGTGCAATAAAACGGTTCCCCTGAGCAGTTTTAGAAATAACGCTAGACCATTTTCCAACAATGTAAAAATGGTCGCTCTTTGCTCAATACGTGCCAAGGATTGGAGAGACGAATCTATAACAGCTATAGTAGCGGCTGAATAAGAAAACATTTGATGTCCTTTTTAATATTGCTTCTAGATAAACTTCATTCAAACACAGCATTCTAGCAAGGCTTAACTTACGGCCCATGCTTCTACTCCATATAGCGAAAAATTAAACGCTTACAAGTAACTTCCATCTTTGTAAGAGCAAGCCTGTGGAGTTAAGTCTTTAAACAGGGACAATTTGGTCAGAGGTCAAAGTCAAATATAAGTTGGTAATTGTTACATTTTTGAGTTCAATAATTAATGTATAAGTAAGTGGTAAAATAACAGTATCGTTGAATAATCTTAAATAAATATACTCTGGGTTAATTAGCAAAATTCATTGAAAAGTTACTTACCAGCAATTTTATTGCTGGAATCGAATTACAAGATCCTATATATTAATAATATAGGTATGCAAAGTCCGCAGATAGTGTGTTACTTTTTTATAAACAAAATGGCGCCAACAAATCGTATTTCTTTTAATTATTGCTCATTCGAAGATTTTAACTTTATATCAAAAACACCTAAATAAAAATTCACCGAAATTAAATTATGCATAGAGATATGCTTCTTTCAAAATGCGGGTATTCTCAACAAAATCTCTAATTTTCAAATAAAGTTTTAGGTAACTAATTATTAATCAATAATTAAATAACTGAGTAACATCACAGCTTTCTTGGTATAGATTGTATTTCCAAAATCCGGTGAAAATTAAACGAATATTTTAGCAACAATTTAATTGTTAATTAACAATTTATGATCGCAATAATAACCAAAATCATCATGATACATTGCTCAAACTTAAAAATATTATAAAGATGAGATGCTTATTTAATATTTTATCGACAACATATAAATTTTTCGTTTTTTTGCATAATCTTTAAATTTTGAAAAAAAAAAATAGTTATAATACGCTGGTCTAATTAATAAAGTAACGTTTACACGTATCCAGTAACTGGCGCCAGTCTCACTGGAATGCGAGTGCTTGACTAAGACAGCGCTGGATAGGTTCGTTTACACGTATCCAGTAACTGGCGCCAATCTCACTGGCACTCTTATTAAAAATCCTAATACGGCCACTGAAACCACAGGTACGACAGCGCCAGCGACTGGAACGCTGTGTTTACACGTGTCTACAACCACTGGCACGGGGTTAGAGGGGACGCGGACGAGTGCCAATGGCACGAAAAATAGACCAGCCTTCTATTCGAGACAGCGCTGGCAGACAGCGCTGGACTGGAACAAAAAAGCGTTTACATGATGCCAGCACTGTCGTTCCAGTGCGACTGGCGCCAGTTACTGGATACATGTAAACGCGCCTTAAAGTACAAAGAAAGGTTATTTACCAGCAATTTCATTGCTGGATTCGAATATTATGATCCTATATATTAATAGTATGCGAAGTCAGTAGATAGTGTGCTACTTTTTTTATTAACAAAATGGCGCCCCCAAATCGTGTTTTTTTCAACTCAGAAGATTTTACCTTTACGCCAAAAACACTCAAATAAAAATTTACCCCAATTTAATTCTACATAGAGGCATGTTTTTCCCGATTTGCTCCGACGAAAATTTTTCTCGGAAAATGTGGGTTTTCCCAACAAAATCTCGAATTTTCAAATAAATTTTTTGGGCAAGTAATTATTTATCAATAATTAAATAACTTAGTGAAATAAAAGCTTTCTTGGTATAAATTATAACTACAGAAGCCGGTGAAAATTAAACGAATATTTTAGCAACAATTCAATTGTTAATTAACAATTTACAGTCGCAATAACAACCAAAATAATCATGAGACATTGATCAAACTTATAAAAATGTGATGCCTATTTAATATTTTTTGACAAAATATAAATTTTTTATTTTTTTGCATAATCTTTAAATGTTTAAAAAAAATAGTTATAAACAAATTAACATTTCTCAGAAATTGCTTCTTATATTATAATTTTAAAAAATACTTAAAATGCATATTTCAAAGGTCTTGAAAATGAATGCTTTAAAATTTTTTTCCAACCATTTGAAAAAAAGTTATGAAACAGCAAAATTAACATACGATTACGCCGTTGGTTATAATTTGTTTTAATTGTTTCAAAGCCTAAAAGTGAGTTTATGGTACAAACTAATTACTCTCAAAAAATATCAAACATTAGTTCAATGGTAATATTTTAATCAAAGATTAAAAATGTTTTTTTTGTAATTTTTAGCACGAAAGTAGGCTTGATACAGAGCAGGAGCTAAAATGTTCACTCGAAGCGATTGACAAGCAGTATACAAATACTACTGTACGTCGCGGGGCGGTCGTCGCTTCGAGTGAAAATGTAGCTACGGTATTGTATTAGTCTACTTTCGCGCGTGTAAATTAAAAAAAAAATATTTATAATCTTTAATTAAAATATAACCATTAAACTAATAATCGACATTTTTTGTAAGTAATTAGCTTGTACCACTTTTACGCTGTGAAAGAATTAAAAAAATTATAAGCAACGTAGTATTCGTATGTTTATTTTGCTGTTTCATAAGTTTTTTGCAAATGGTTGCAAAAAAATTTTAAAGCATTCATTTTCAAGATCTTTGAAACACGCAGTTTACCTATTTTTTAAAATTAGAATTTAATAAAAGCTTTCTGAGAAACGTTAATTTGCTTATAACTATTTTTTTAAACATATTAAGATTATTCAAAAAAATTAACAATTTATATTTTGCCGACAAATGTGTACCATAATTATTTTGGGTATTATGGCGACCGTAGATTATTAATTAACAATTGAATTGTTGCTAAAATATTCTTTTATTTTTCACCGGCTTCTCGAACTATAATCTAAACCAAGAAAGATTTTATGTCACCGAGTTATTTAATTATTGGTAGATAATTTCTTATCTAAAACTTTATTTGAAGTTTAAAGATTTTCAATGGGAAAGTCCCCGTAGCTGGCTGTATACCATAGTTAAAAACCATACAGAAGTAAAAACTTCTTTTGTATATTGGTATAAAAAGTTTTATTAAAAAACATAAAAGTCCTCCAAAAGGATTTGCAAAACGTTTTCAATCTGAATCAGATCATCCTCAGTGCGTTCTGCTTCGTAAAAGAAACTAGCAACTTTTTTAAAAAGGTTACATCGATATAAATGGTTTACATAATAATTAAGTGATATTTGTAGCGACTCCAAGTCGATGTTACAAGATGAAATGTGCTAGGAGTGCTCAAAGGGCAACATGGTTCCCTGCTCGTTAAGAACTCGTGGTTCTTGCCAGTTCAATGGAGTTGGTCTGTGTCCATTGAACTGGCAAGAACCACGAGTTCTTAACGAGCAGGGAACCATGTTGCCCTTTGAGCACTCCTAGCACATTTTATCTTGTAACATCGACTTGGAGTCGCTACAAATATCACTTAATTATTATGTAAACCATTTATATCGATGTAACCTTTTTAAAAAAGTTGCTAGTTTCTTTTACGAAGCAGAACGCACTGAGGATGATCTGATTCAGATTGAAAACGTTTTGCAAATCCTTTTGGAGATCTTTCATGTTTTTTAATAAAACTTTTTATACCAATATACAAAAGAAGTTTTTACTTCTGTATGGTTTTTAAAGATTTTGTTGGGAAAACCCGTATTTTCCGAGGAAAATTTTCGTCGGAGCAGATCGGGAAAAACATTTCTTTATGCAGAATTTAATTTTGGTGAATTTTTATTAGGATTTTTTTGGTGTAAAGTTAAAATGTTCTGAGTTATGGAGCAAAAATTGAAAAAAACACGTTTTGTAGGCGCCATTTTGTTAATAAACAAAGTAGCACACTAACTGCGGACTTTGCATACCTATATAAGAGTAGTTTCATACTTCTTATTCTTGTAAGAGATAGCCGTATGAATTCATCTAAAAAGAGTTTATTTACAATATGTACAATAAAAATTATAAACATTAATACAACAATACTAAAATAATTTAAAAATACAAACCTAAAAAGAGAATCAAGAACATGCTATTTCTTACTCTCTGAGTTTTTGACAACTATCAAATAATTATTTACAAATGTCATTCAAACTAAAGTTACACAGTCATGTCAACTAAAATTATAAATAACTTAAAATAACTAAATGTGGTTTTATTGAAAATAAACAAAGTTTTATTTTTACATCCCCCCATCAACAGGTATGACAAACCATGAAAGTCTATGGTTGGTCACATGGTAACAATTTTGAGATGTGAAAATAGTTTATATCGTTCCTTTTGTATCCGATATCTATTTCATATAAAGTATTTGAAATTTGTTTTTTTATTTGAAATGGGCCTAGTCTTACTTCATCAAGTTTTTTTCTATTTAGTTTGGATTTATTTTCTACATATGCCCAATCTCCTTCTTTAAATTCATGGAATTTTCTATTTTTGTCATAGAGCTTTTTATTATATTCATGATGTCGTACTGAATTTTTATAAGCTATTTGCTTATCTTTTGATTCATTTCTTGTTTCACAAAGTTCTTCGGGAACAATCGGATCCGCTTTTCCAAAAAGCAAATATTCTGGGCTGTATCCGGTTACGGAATGATCTGTTCTATTATATTCATCTATACATTCTTCAGCTATTTTTGTCCATGCTCTACTTCTAGTTTCATTTAGTTTACATCTTATCCTATTAACTAATGTTTGATTAAGTCTTTCATTTAAACCATTCGAAAATGGGCAGTAAAAACCAGTTGAATATTTAACTGCTTCATATTATTTCTAAATATTTTGGAATTAATTCCCGGATACTGATCTCTTAGTAATGTTTTTATGGGGTGTTTATCTTGAATTTTAGAGATTAGTTTAATAAAATCACCTGTCGTCTGATTTTTGGAAGTAACTGCAAATGCATATCTGTTAAAATGATCTACAAGTAAGTGGAGGTATTTTTTTGTTGAACGATTGCCAGCAAATCCTCCTATTGTATCTAGGGACATTATCTCGAAAGGTTCTTTTGCCGGACCTAATTGTGACAAGAGACCATATTTTGGACCTACTCTTGTTTTATTTTTACAGCAGATCTCGCATTTCTGGCAGATATCTTTTGCCAGTAAATCCAAATTCTTAATGTAGTAAAAATTCCTAATTTTGTTAATTACTTTACCAGCACAAATATGACCATAAAATTTGTGAATTTTTGTTATTAACTCCACTCCAAAATCTTTGGATAATATTATTTTTTTCTGGTTCTTCCTTAATTTATAGAATACATCTTGGTTGGAAATTGTTCCTATCATTTTATCTATAGCTTGTCGATTATTATTCTGGTCTTGTTTTATCTCAGTTAATGTCACTAGGTTCACTGTTTTTATAAATGTTTCTGCATTTTCGATATTTTCCAATAATGGGTTTCTAGAAAGGCAGTCTGCTTCTACATTTTCTTTTCCAGGTTCATATTTAATGTCGAAATCAAATTGTGAAAGAAAATGAGTCATATCTCCTAATTCTTCATCTGGTCTTGTACGAAGTTCTCTTCCCTCAAGGGGCTTATGATCAGTAATAACGACAAATTTTCTTCCCATTAGCCAGTATTGCCAAAATTTTAACGCTTCTTTAATTGCCAGGCATTCTAAAAAAATTGTTTTTTTGTTTTTCTGATATTTGTTCAATTTTTTTGAAAAGTAAGCCACAGGTTTCATTTCTCCATCTTCTGGTTTTTGTTTGAGAACTGCACCAACTCCTAAAATACTAGCATCGGTATATATAATTGTAGGAGCATTTGGGTCAAAAATAGCTAGAATAGGTTCAGAGCAGAGGATACTCTTTACCATATCAAAGGCTGTTTGGCAGCTTAAAGACCAGTGAAATTTAATATCTTTTCTAAGTAAATTATGTAATGGCTCTAATAACCTAGCTGAGTCTTTTATATATTTGTGGTAAAAATTTACTTTTCCCAAAAGCTGTCATATTTTTTTTCTGGTATCTGGTGCTGGAAAATTTCTGATCGATATTAAATTATCATGTAAAGGACGAATTGAATTGTTTCCCACAATGTGCCCCAAATATTTTACCTCTTCTCTTGCAAAATTACATTTTAGAAGTTTGAGCCTAAATCCCTCTTCAAGAATGGCTTCCATGAGTCTTTCAATGTGCTCTAAGTGTTCTTCAAATGATACTGAAAATATTAAAATATCATCTATGTAATTTATACAAAATGGATTTAAATTATGTTTTCTGATAATATTACTTAAAATCCTTTGAAATATTGCTGGTGATGTTTTAAGCCCAAAAGGTAAGCATTTCCATTGCCAATGACCATCTTGTGTAACAAAAGCTGTCTTATATTTATCTTTATTCCGAACTGGAATACACCAAAAAGCAGAATTTATATCTAAAGTAGTAAAGAATTTAGCATTCCTTGTTTTGGTCAAAATCTCGTTTTAGATCCTTCATCTTTTTTAAGAGCCAACGTAACAGGTGCTGCAAAGGGCGAAGATGATTCTTCTATTAAATTTGATTTTAGCAATTGTCCAATTTGAAATTCTATCTCTTTTTGGTCCTCTATTGAGCATCTATATGGCTTCTTTGCGACAAATTTATGTTCTAAAAGTTTAATTTGAGCTTCATTATTTTGAACTTGCCCAATATCAAATTTATGTTTTGCAAAAATATTGTCATATTTATTTAGTAATATTTCTATTTTACTTTTCTGCTCTGGTTGTAAATGTTCTAATTTTGCTTCAAAAAGCTCTGTGGGAATTCCTTCATTAAAGTTTATTGAATATTCTGTCAAATTAACATTGTGATTAAACTTTTCAATCTTCTCTTCAATATCTGGATCTAATCTTTGATACATTTCTAAATCAAATTCTTGTTTCATTTGAAAATTCAAAATAGAATCCAATCCAAGTAGAATATCATACTCGAAATATTCACCATTAATTACAAAAAGATTAACATTTTTCTCAATTTTATTAATTTTCATTTTTGCAATTAGTTTTTCTGTAAAATTTGTTCTGCCATTTATCGTTTTAAACATATTCCTATCTTTATGAATAACTAATCCCAACTTACCTGCTATCTTCGAATTCAGAAGAGTAACATTCGAACCTGAGTCATAGATTCCACATAATTCTCTATTATTTAGGAATACTTTTAATTTGATCAATGGCAGCAAATTCAGTTTTTTTGGTCTGTTACCGTTTCATTTAATGTCTCCTGTATAGCAATATTATTAACACATTGAATATCATTTGATTTGTTTTCTTGTATTGTCCTATCTTTTTGCTTTGAACGACACATTGCCTCTTATCACTACCTCTTATTTGTACAAAATTTGGGTTTGTCTCTGATATTTTCTTCTTGCTTATAACTGAACTCTCCAACTTTCGTAACTCACCTAACAATTTTACCATTGTTGTAACCTCAGCTCTATTAATTAAATCGATTAATATATCAATAGGAAAATCATTTTTGATATTTAGCAATAAATTTTCTTTGCGAAATGCATAATCAACAAGACTACCACCTACATACTTAAAAGAATAAGCTTTTCTATGATTATCCCAACCTGTTTGACAAAAACTATCTAAAAAATTAACTTTCCATACCTCAAAACTGTTATCTAAGCATAATGTTATTATTTTTGATTCAAACCATTCCTTTGCTATTCCATCAAGAAACAGACGTAGAATCAAAATCTTGTCTTTATCAGCATCCACCTCACATCGCGAACATTCTGATTCGAAGGTCTTGAGCCATGAATTCATTGGAACATTTTTACCATCAAAATTTCGAAGTACAAAATCATCTTTTAGTTTTTTGTAATTTTTCTTTTCAACTTTAGGTATACTAGTATCACCAAGTTTCTGGAGCAACTCGACTAATAGTGGAGATTGTTCAATCGCTTCTTTCTTCTCATACACTGGTAATAAGGTCTGTTGTAGGTACTCATTTTGATAAACCACATCACCATCTGAATCAAAATAAATCACTTTCAAATTATCATCTAATGAAATGGTACATATTCTAAAGCATCCTCTTGATTTCATGGATGCTAAAACATTTTTTACTTTCTTCAGACGAAATAGTTCAGAATGATAATATTGAAGTTGCTTTTCAGCAGGAATTTCATAATAGAAACGGGACTCTGTTGGCTGCAACCACTTAAATTTACATACATTATTCTTACTATGACTACTGCTTGCTTCTATAGCAATACAAATTTTCATTGATGTAATATTCATCCTTAGTTTGTACAAATAACGGTTTGAAAATCTATTTTTATCACTATTTCTGCTTGATCAGCTTAAGTTCTTGATTTATAAGAGTAGTTTCATACTTCTTATTCTTGTAAGAAATAGCCGTATGAATTCATCTAAAAAGAGTTTATTTACAATATGTACAACAAAAATTATAAACATTAATACAACAATACTAAAATAACTTAAAAATACAAACCTAAAAAGAGAATCAAGAACATGCTATTTCTTACTCTATGAGTTTTTGACAACTATCAAATAATTATTTACAAATGTCATTCAAACTAAAGTTACACAGTCATGCCAACTAAAATTATAAATAACTTAAAATAACTAAATGTGGTTTTATTGAAAATGAACAAAGTTTTATTTTTACACCTATATTATTAATATATATAATCATAAGCTTCGATTCCAGCAATAAAATTGCTGGTAAATAACTTTTCCCAAAAATGGCCTATTCTCCGATAATCAGCCCAGACATAATTCAAACCATGAATGATTTCTGTTAAGTTATACGCTAATTTTATTTTTAAATCTCAAATAACCGCTGCAAAACAGAAAACGTGACGCATTTTTTAATTCTTGTTTTATTTCACATAAATAGGGTTCAATTTTTGAATTTGTCAGAAACAGCCCTTCTCTCGACGTTTGATTGAACAGAAATCTAAATAGGAAACTAGAAAAATACTATCAACATTTTCAATAGAAAGAGCCAATTTGCCAGGTGACACAAACGCGAGAAATTTCAGACGTTCGGATTGACTAATTGCTGCATAAGTTAAACAATGATGTAACAATCCAATTGGGAAATCTTCATTTATGGTTTCATAAATCCACTGATAGGCGAAGCAATAAAGCACTAAAACCGGCCTTACCTCCGAAAAAGCAACGACAAGATGGATCTTAATAATTCTTTTTTTGCATTCGATTCATGAATGCTTCAGAAAACTTTGTGAACCCTAGCCATGAGATAATATTAAAAAACTGCATACAAAAATGCATTCTTAAAGTGCATCTCAAACAGACAATAAAAAAAATCAGAACTCGTCCATTCACAGGCCAACAAAAAAATATTTACAAAAGTTTTCTTACAAATTTATGTGAATCCTATGTATTTTTTGGCGCTAAAGAGGAATCTGAAATTAGATTTTATGTATCACCTATAGTTTTCCTACAATATGACACTGGTTTATTCTACATTATAATAATTTGAAAAAGACAAAATACCGAAATTCATTAAAATGATACATTATTAACATAATACCTTTTATCTAATTCATATCTTGTAATAGTATAGATCTTTACAACCATTTCAAGAGTCAATGCTTTTGTATTTTCTTCCTCTTTTTTAGGTAAAACTTCTGAAACAACTTTTTGTCCTATGAGAGGCACTATGTTGTGCCCGATTAAATGAACAACAGTAATCACCCACCATCTTGTTGTTCCAACGTACCTGGTATCGTTTCTCCATCACCTTGGTTCCATAGTGGAATCGTTAGCCTTGTTCTTCACTGACATTACCCAGATTTTCAGAGAAAAATTCAAGATGGTTATGCAAAAAGTGGATTTTAAAGCTCATTAGACATCCCAAATCTTAAATCTTATCTAATATCTTAAAAAACTTATCTATTAAATTAGCTGCTATAAGCTCGTACTTAGGGTATTTCACATTACTTAAAAACTTGGTTACAACTTTTTTGAATGCCATGCAAGCTTCTTTTTCCTTAGTAGTCATCATGGTTTCATAGGTAATTATGCAATTTAAAATGTTAAACTGTGAAAGAATGGTGGGTGACACAGCATTTTTAATATCATTTTCGGACTCAGCACACTAAAATACATAAGACAGAGGTAATCTTACATTGAAAAAAATATTGTATATAGTACCAATGAACGCCAATCATTGACTTTTTTTTACATTGATTCAATGAAAATTTCGTTAATACTATAAACACGTAGTCATTAAATAATGACCATATTCATTATTATAATGTAATTCTATTCATTAAAAAATAATGAATAGAATCATTATTCCAATGAATCGTTTTATCTATCCAATGACTTTTTTCATAATACTAATAATTTGTTCATTTTATATATGAAACTATACATTTGGATTTTGCGGTTAAATTAATGAATATAAAACGTTGCACTAATGTACAGTGTTCTTTAAATTACGAACTCGTTTATTGAATCAATGTTTTCGTAACATTAAATCAATGTTTCCTACTTCGATTAATAACTCGATACATTGTTTTGATGTAACGCAATCATTCTATTAATGTAATATACCTGAATCAATGATCAATACATTGTAGCGATAACCTTGTACATAAACCGATACATTTCTCAAAACTCTATAAGTGTTTTTATTGGTGTAAAAAAATCACGTGACAACAGTTGCAGCCTCCTAGCAGACAGTCACCCTGCAGAATCTGAGGGGCGGTGTTTGGCACTAGTGATTTGGTTGATTTTTCTAAGGTAGGTATGTATTTACATATTTTTAACTATTTTTAAATTATTTTGTTGGATTTCTATAAAAAAAAGTTGTACTTCTATTTCCACTCTTGCAGATTGATATGGACTTTGGAGTGGCATTTGGAAATGGAAATGGGCTTATTGATGGATGGGACAGCAATTTTGAAAGAACTATCTCCTGTCTTCGGTGTAAAAGTCATATCAAGGATAAAAAAATAAATTTTTATTTGAAAAGATTACCCGTGAAGACATTACGGAATGTAAGTACCTATTACATTATTCAATCCTGCATATCTAGTATTAATTAATTTTTGTTCTCTGTAAATTTTTTCAAAAGCTAATTCGACACATAGGTAAAAGAAAATAGGAACCATTTGAAAATATTTCTAAATGGTATAATCTTATAAAAGATTAGTAAATTAAATCTTTAGGTGATTAAACCGTAAATAATTGAAAAATATTATAACTCTTGCAGTCGGTAGTAGTTATCTATCAAAGTAAAAATAAACATATCAACAATATCAACATCTAGCAATTTTTTTCAGGATATATTAAAATATTTCTATAAAAAAAGTCATGCCCAAAAATACAACTATGTTCATTATTTAGATTTATTTTTTTATAATAATTATTAAAATAAATTGTAGATGGCTAACATGCAGTTCTTCTTTGGGTTCTACATCGATATTTTGTACGAACTAATAAAATGTTTAAAAAAGATCTTAATGGACAACCAAATATACAGGGTGTCCCGAAAAGATTGGTCATAAATTATGCCACACATTCTGGGGTCAAAAATAGTTCAATTGAACCTAACTTACCTTAGTACAAATGTGCTCACAAAAAAAGTTACAGCCCTTTGAAGTTACAAAATGAAAATCGATTTTTTTCAATATATCGAAAACTATTAGAGATTTTTTACTGAAAATGGACATGTATCATTCTTATGGTAGGACCATCTTAAAACAAAATTATAGTGAAATTTGTCCACCCCATAAAAAATTTATGGGGATTTTGTTCCCTTAAACCCCACCAAACTTTTGTGTACGTTCCAATTAATTCATTGTTGTGGTACCATTAGTTAAACACAACGTTTTTAAAACTTTTTTGCCTCATAGTATTTTTTCGATAAGCCAGTTTTTATCGAGATGCGGCTTCTTTTTCAATATATTTACGTAAAAATTTTATGGGGGTTTTGTTCCTTTAAACCCCCCAAATGTTTGTGTACGTTCCAATTAAACTATTATTGTGGTACCATTAGTTAAACACAGTGTTTTTAAAACTTTTGCCTCTTAGTCTTTTGTTCATAAGTCACCTTTTATCGATATGTAGCTTCTTTTTCAAAATATACCTAAAAATGTAAATTATAAATAAATTTTCAGATTATTAACAGGTCTCTAGAACCGTACTTATACATATACAAATATGTGGTGGATTCGACAAATATTCAAAATATCTCGATAAACACTGGCTTATCGAAAAAGTACTAAGAGACAAAAAAGTTTTAAAAATAATGTGTTTAACTAATGGTGCCACAATAATAATTTAATTGGAACGTACACAAAAGTTTGGGGGAGTTTAAGGGAACAAAACCCCCATAAAATTTTTATGGGGTGCACAAATTTTACTTAAATTTTTTTTTAAAATGTTGCTGCCGTAAAAATGCCGCATGTCCATTTTCAATAAAAAATCTCTGAGAGTTTTCGATATATGAAAAAAAATCGATTTTCAATTTGTAACTTCAAAGGGCTGTAACCTTTTTTGTGTGCACTATTGTATATAGGTAAGTGAGGTTCAATCAACCTATTTTTGACCCCAGAATCTGTGGTATAATTTATGACCAATCTTTTCGGGACACCCTGTATAATAAAATCAGAGATTTCCAGTTTTCATTCTTACATCGAGAAGACCCAGCAAGAAATCGAAGATCATACTAGATTTTTGAAATCAAAGAAAAATGCCATTCAACCATTTGTTTTTTGTATGGGTGGTGATAATTAATCCCAGAGAGATGTTGTATATGGAGATGTTATTGTAGATGTATTTATTTTCACGATATCAGGTATACATTTTTTATATATTTTATAAGAAAAATCAATTTCTGTTATATTTAGTTATTCAGTTTTTTCCAAATTACATTATAAAAAGTTGTTTGTGTTAATTAAAAATATATGTTTTTTTTCTTTAAACTTATAAATACTTAACATTAGTTTGATAATCGGCAAAAAATCGTTGCTTCAACCTATATTTGTAATATTTATGTAGATATTAAGTCGTCACTTTTTTCACTTATTAACTAGTTGTAGGTTATATACAAATATACATGAAGATGACATTCACTGAACCAAAAAAGAACGTAAATATAATGAAAAAAACGTTGATTCAAAAACGGGGAGCAATAATTTTCGTCCAAAGATCAGTATCGTTGGTCCAATATAAGTAGATACATTAACTAATGCTCAAAAACATTAACTTCTATGAATTAGTACGTTCATTCAATGTACTTTCTACTTAAGTATTAATGTACCGATACATTGATTCAATGTACCGATCCATTGATTCAATGTACCGATACATTGATTCTTAACTATAAAGTACATTGAATGAACGTACTAATTCATAAAAATTAATGTTTTTGAGCATTAGTTAATGTATCTACTTACATTGGACCATGATACTGATCTTTGGACGAAAATTAATGCTCCCCGTTTTTGAATCAATGTTTTTTTTCATTAGATTTACGTACTTTTTTGGTTCAGTGTATCATAAAAGCTTTTTCATCGTTGGCCTGTGTATCAACGGAAATGAGTTTAATTTTGTTACTCGACGGTTTTTGAGGTCGCTGAAAACGAATATGATGTCGTAAGTGATCTCAGGATTACCTGAATAATTTAGTTATGTTTATTGAATTTCGGTATATTCGGAATATTCGGAATGTATTTCTACTGTTCTATTTTACACAACCCAAGTAAATTAAAAGAAAAGAAAGACTTAATTACAAACAAATATTAATGATCTGTTAATTTTCTCCCGAAGTTCAACTTCAAAGGCGTGTATATACACTTACTGACAGGAACTACTTCTACTGCTACGTCTATTGTTCTCGAGCGTGTGTCGCCCTAGGTAATGGATTTAATTGTATAACGGTAAATTTAACCGCCACTCGAGTCGTGGTTTTAGTATTTAAAACAATGAAACACTAAACAATTACTTCATTAAATACACAAACACAGACCATCTACACCCTTAACCAATAATATGTAAGTACAGTCGGAAAAATGAAAGATTACCCATGAAAGATCACATCAATAATTTATTTTGTATTTGCTGTCTTTTTCTATTAATATCAAACGTTTGTTATAAAAAAGACAGCAAATACAAAATTAGTGATTGATTTGATCGTTCATGGGTAATTTTTCATTTTTCCGACTGTATATGTATTTATACATATGAGAAAATCGGCGATTGCATGTGATACAAAATGGTATCTTATTTGAGACTTTGAATTCACGTTTTCACGTCCGCTACTGGAGAAGGTTTCTTTGTATACCAGAGAAATCTTTTCTTTTATTTCATTTATACCTATGTATATACAAAGAGGGCCAAAATTATGGAATACATTCACTTTCTCTAAAATGGACCATCTTGGAGAAAAATCTCGAGACAGGTTGATTTTTATTTTTAAATTAAAAATTTTTGGCATATATTTCATACCAGCGACGTCATCCATCTGGGCGTGATGAAGTAATCGATGATTTTTTAAACAGGAATAGGGGTCGTGCGGTAGCTCATTTGAAAGGGTGTTCAATTCTCTATTCAGTAATATAAACATTAACATCATTATTTATACAGGGTGGCCAAAAATAATTTCTGAGTTAAACTAATTGACGCAAAAAGAAGAATATATGTAATTTATTTAACTTAAAATAACATCCATATATCGAAGCTCATAACTCAAACGATAAAGGTTGTAATAGTTCATATAAAGTGATAAGTTAAATTTATTTAAATTTTAGTTTATAGTTTATAATAGAATTAAAAATTATGAGTTGCTATTAATTTCACAAAAAAAGGTAATAGAGACCACAAGTAATAAGCTGAGGGTAATAATACCGACTAATTCGGCAAAATTAATGCATGGTATATTTGATTCAAGTTACTGATGTCAGTTCTCTAATTTAATGCATTGGGATTTTTTAATATGTAACACATTTCCAAAAATTATCTTTTAGAAAGATTGAGTTCATTGCAATAAATTGCGTTGTGTTATTAATTCCTGGTTGCACCAACAGATCTTAAGCTTAAGATGTACTTTAAGCTCCGCTTACGAAATATACGCGTTGCACCGTTGAGTCCTGGATCAATTTTTAGCTTGCCACAATGGATTGCCACGTATATTGCTTAGATAAGAATCGAAAATTATAGTGCAACGTAAGTGAGACTCAAAGCGGCGCTAATTATAAGCTGAGCTTAGCTAAGCTGGAGCTTAAGATTTGTTCGTGCAACCAGGCTAAATGACTTTTACTGAGGGCCGAGTGACATAGTTCAGTTATTAACTTGGTTAATAATTTACATTTATAAAAATAATTATTATTATTAGGATAATCTTTCTAAAAAATGGCGAATGTGCCGATTGGGTATACATTTATAAAATAATTACAAAAAAGCCGAAATACTTGTTGTCGAATTCCACAAGAATACCTTTTTGTTAACATAGCGATTCCTATAAGAAAGGTGGATCCGTAATATTCATATGACTACCACATTTACATACCTATTTATTTACACACCTAACATAAACGTTATAAGCTCTAGCGCAATGAGAGTTTGAGAGTTTTATATGGAAACTAAACAGTTGTAAAATAGAAAATATAAAACGAGTGTAAAATTCTAAAACCGTGAATGAATTAAAAAAGTTTATATAAGGTTCTGAAACTGTTTTCTTTGCATGTGTAAGTTAAATATTGTGATTATATGGGATTAAGCCACAATTGTAATTACAATTTTCCACTTAATAAGGAAAAATTAGGATTAAGCCATGGACTTATATTTGTCTCCATTATTAGCAGACATTATACAGAAATAAGTCCGTTGCCATAGCCCCATAGTATTGTGGAGATATGTATGTAGATGTTCTCTATTTGGCCTCATATACCAGAAGCATTAAATATATTACTCATGCACATTAACAATAAAAAAATAATCAATCAAATTCACCATGGACCCAGAAAACAATTCACTTGCTTTTCTGGATGTGCTTACCACAAAAGCAGACACAGCATGTAAAACCAAGTTTATAGAAAACCAACCTACACCAACAGATGTTTAAATTACCACTCAAATCACAATGTAAATATAAAAAAGGATCATCAAATATTATATGATGGTCTCCAAAACACCTGCTATAATGAAAAGGCACTTCAAGAAGAAAAAACCCTGCCAATAAAGGTTTTTTACAAAACATTATTACCTATTGTCATTTACTTACAAGGAATCCCATAAGATAGAAGAAAAAAAGTAACAAATCACCACCAACAATCCGTAAATATTTTTAACCCTCCGTTAGTCGCTACGATAAACGAAGCATCAAGAGTCGCTACGGTGTCAGAGACCGACAACTTAAAAAAAAATAGTTATTGCTATAAAATTCATACAAATATTTTATATTGTGCAGAAGAATGACTGAAAAATATTTTTGAAAATGTTTTATTGAAGAACAACAGATATAAAATGAAAAACCCTAGTATAACAATATACATATTGTTATTTGTAGTATAAAAATATTCGCTAGGAACCATTTCCCATAATTCCAACAAACGTTTTTGTTCGGCTTCAAAGGACATCTATAAATAAGATTTGACCAAAACTTACCGACAAAATGCAATAATAAGATGCTAAATCTTTACCTGAACTGCAAGTTATGCAAATAAAATAATAACCACAGCCTTAGTCGCTACGGAGTCTTGCACCGAAAATAGCTATAAAACTCGCACAACTGTACCCAAGTAGGTAAGAATGTAAACTAACATGAGGTTAGTTGATAGGAAGAGGTACAGAAAGTGGCGATAGAAAAAACCAGTTATTTTGTATATCCCGAATGAATAATTCTGTCGTCGGTGTGCGACACCGATAGCGACTAACGGAGGGTTAACAAAAGACTCAGGAATACTAGGCCAGGGTAATAAGACAAAAATATACCCTGTTCGTAACACTTCAGCAGCCAGGGTACTGAAGCGTTTTTTCGACAGGACGTAATACCTATAAGGACCAAATTATAACTACTTCCTCTGTATGATTTGGCGACCATTTTTATTTATAAACAACTAACTGTCAAAAAATGGCATTTTGCCCTTTTTTTCAAATCAACGGAAAACAGCGAAACATGATTTTTTTAGTACAAATATTTTCGAGATTATGGAAAAAGCTTTAAAATGACGTATTGCAAAGTTTGATATACTCATTTATTGTTAATATAATTACAAAAAAGATCGGAATTACAAAAAAAATATTTTCTCAATAACTGTTGTAAAAATTAGTGTACAGCTTTAAAATTTTTGGCAAATAAGGGTCCTTTGGTGCTTAATATGTGATAAAAATTTCAAAGCGATTCATTCAAATTTTTAAATTTTATTCAAATCGTTTATCCCAGAGAGCATTTTTATTTGCAATAACATAAGTCAGAAAAAAATGACTTTAGAACATGAGCATGAGCTACATTTTCAACATGGTTTAAAAAAGTGAATATAAAATGCATTTATTAGTAATAAATAATTATGTAAAATATCGTCAATTTTTCTTTATAAACTTTTTGGATAACTTTTTCCAAAAAAAATTAACTTTTTTACCCTGTTTTAAGTACACAACTACCAAGTAATGTTATCTATATTATATCTGTATTATTATATCTATATTATATCTAATTATTTATTACTAATAAATGCATTTTTTATTCACTTTTTTTAAACAAAGTTAAAAATATAGCTCATGCTCATTCATCTGACACCTGCGGAATGGTTTCAGCGTCATTTTCTTCTGACTTATGTTATTGCAAAAAAATGCTCCTTGGGATAAACCATTTCAATAAAATTTAAACAATTGAATAAATCGCTTTAAAATTTTTATCACATATTAAGCACCAAAGAACCCTTATTTGGCAAAAATTTCACAGCTGTACACTAATTTTTACAACAGTTATTGCAAAAATATTTTTTTTTTGCAACGCCAACCTTTTTTCGCAATCCTATTAACAATGAATGAGTATATTAAACTTTGTATAACGTCATTTTAAAGCTTTTTCCATAATTTTGAAGATATTTGTAATAAAATAACTTAATAAGTTTCCCTGTTTTTCATTGATTAAAAAAAAATTAAATATGACATTTTATGACACTTAATTGTTTATAAATAAAAATGGCCGCCAAATCCTTCGCAGGACATAGTTACAATTTGCTCTTATAGGCATTACCTGTCGAAAAAACGCTTCAGTACCCTGGCTGTTCAAGTGTCATGTAGAAAACTTTATTACCCTGGACTTTAAAATAACCAATAGACTTGGATCTATCTTGTCCAAAGCCAAACCTACCAACACACAAAAAAAATCGAAGAACTGCATCTAGAAAATACCCTATGAATGCAACAATTTCTATGTGGGAGAAACCGCAAGACTACTAGTGTGAGGATAAATAATGTGCATGAAACATACATTAAACAGAAGTAACTTCGACAGATCACAGCTAAGCAAACATGCCTGGGTCAATCAACACATACTACAATTGAAATATAAATCAATAATTATTAAAAAAAGAGACATGGAAAAGAGAAAAATCAAAGAAGTCCTCCTCGTACCCAAACAAAAAAAATGTGTAGCAATATCACCAGCAGAATTCAGCCGGCTTTGGTTACCAATACTAAATGAAGAAGTCAGCAACATAAATAAACCAACAACAGAGAATTAAAAAACTCCGAGATACATCATGTTCAGTCACACACAATACATATGCAATATACAAACATAATACATAAACAATCACCCACACACAAAAGTTAAGCAGATATAAATAATACAGAAACACACGTAATGATCAGAATTTGAAATTCTATTGAGCAAAAATCCGCCCTCTCATACTTACAGCCACAGACTAGCTATTGGCTATGACACCGGGTCCAAATCAACTTTAAATTTTTTTGAAAAGACATAACCTCAACAACATCTGCCTGGGACAATCAACACAGGCTACAATTGAAATATAAATCAATAATTATTAAAAAAACAGACATGGAAAAGAGATAAATCAAAGAAGTCCTCCTCGTACCCAAACCAAAAAAACTGTGTAGCAAAATCACCAGCAGAATTCAGCCGGCTTTGGTTACCAATACTAAATGAAGAAGTCAGTAACATGAATAAACCAACAACAGAGAATTAAAAAACTCCGAGATACATCATGTTCAGTCACACACAATACATGTGCAATATACAAATATAATACATGAACAATCACCCACACACAAACGTTAAGCACATACAAATAATACAGAAACACACGTAACGATCAGAATTTGAAATTATATAGAGCAAAAATCCGCCCTCTCATCCTTACAGCCAGAGCTTAGCTATTGGCTATGACACCGGGGCCAAGTCAATTTTAAATTTTTTGAGAAGACGTAACCTTAACAACAACTTTGTGGTTATACATGGTTTATAACTAGTAGGAAAAGCTTAATATTCCCGGACGATGTAAAGATTGCAGTCGAGGCGCAAGCCGAGATAAGGCAATACAGAGTCCGGGAATGCGGCTTTTCCTACAAGGTGTACATACTATTCTTCCGAAAATCGAACATTGAAGTTATATTAAAATTAATATGTTAAAATCTTCAAATAGACATATTATTATTTTGACTCAAATATTCGGGATGCCACCAAATACGGGTTTTGTAACTATAGAAACAAAAATAATTAAATTGAAAAATTTGACGCATTTGCTTATTTTTGACAGTATTTTTGGTGTTTCTGAATCAGCTGTAAGGAAATAGCTATTTGTATAACAAGGGAGGAAAGTGCTACTTTTCCTCCCGAGAATGAAGTAATCATTCAAGGGAGGAAAAGGCACTTTACTCCCATGTTACACATATGGTTTTTCCACCTTCCTCAAATAACAAGTCATTTTTTCATTTTTACTTAATTTATTTATGTAACTAACCAACAAAATTTATTAGAACTAAAACTAACAAGTACGTACAATATAACTGTCAACTGTCAAATATAAGTCAAATTAATAATGTAAACATTGTTAAATCAAAATAATTATTTACTGTTTTTTACCATTATGCAAAATACAGAGTGTTTTATAAATAAACTTTAAAATGTATAGAAACTTACATAATAGAAAATAGATATTATACAGGGCGTCTATAAGTTACATTTCATGAATGAAATACCATGACGTCACTTTTACTTTTCCTCCCTAGGGAGGAAAATATTTTTCTCCCTAGGGAGGAAAAGTACAACTTTGCTGCCTACAATCAGGTCCGGAAAAGTATACTTTCGGTAGAGGTCGGTGGAAAAAATATTTCCTTACAGTAAGGAATAGCTATTTGTAATCATTCAAGGGCACAAAAGGCACTTTACTCCCATGTTATACATATGGTTTTTCCACCTTCCTCAAATAACAAGTCATTTTTTCATTTTTACTTAATTTATTTATGTAACTAACCAACAAAATTTATTAGAACTAAAACTAACAAGTAGGAACAATATAACTGTCAACTGTCAAATATAAGTCAAATTATTAATGTAAACATTGTTAAAAAAGGATAACAATTTACTGTTTTTTACCATTCTGCAAAATACAGGGTGTTTTATAAATAAACGTTAAAATGTATATATACTTAGGTAATACAAAATATATATTCTACAGGCGTCAATATTTCATGAATGAAATACCATGACGTCACTTTTAGTTTTCCTCCCTAGGGAGGAAAAGTATAACTTTGCTCCCTACAATCAGGTCCGGAAAAGTATACTTTCGGTAGAGGTAGGTGGAAATAGCTATTTGTATAACAAGGGAGGAAAGTGCTACTTTTCCTCCCGAGAATGAAGTAATCATTCAAGCGAGGAAAAGGCACTTTACTCCCATGTTATACATATGGTTTTTTCACCTTTCTCAAATAACAAGTCATTTTTTCATTTTTACTTAATTTATTTATATAACTAACCAACAAAATTTATCAGAACTAAAACTAACAAGTAGGTACAATATAACTGTCAACTGTCAAATATAAGTCAAATTATTAATGTAAACATTGTTAAATAAGAATAACAATTTACTGTTTTTTGCCATTCTGCAAAATACAGAGTCTTTTTAAATAAACGTTAAAATGTATAGATACTTAAGTAATAGAAAATAGATATTGTACAGGGCGACAATAAGTTATATTTCATGAATGAAATACCATAACGTCACTCTTACTTTTGCTTCCTAGGGAGGAAAAATATTTTCCTCCCTAGGGAGGAAAAGAACAACTTTGCTCCCTACAATAAGGTCCGGAAAAGTATACTTTCGGTAGAGGTAGGTGGAAAATAACATTTCCGTACAGTTGTGTTTCGTTTCCTGGCAACGGCTATGTATAATAGTCTAAGAGCTAGTGAACCTTCCGACTAACGGTCTTCCTGTAAGGCTAGAAATTTATATAGTGATAATTCATAGCACACCAAGGCTAAAAACCATGACCTGGCAGGCATCAGCCCTGGACGTGTACCTACCAGGTGAATCGAAAAGTGCATAGTTTAGGGGAAAAATAAACTTTCTCCTGTAAGGTTTAAATTTAAGTATGTGTTTGAGTAAGCCATTTATAAGAAATGTGTACAATGCCAGGCGATTCTGAACAGCATAAGACCTTGCCAGGCGAGGGGAAAATTAGGGGTTTTTCCTAAAATTATTTTTTTTGGATCGAACAAAGTTTTTTTAGGTTTTTTGGATCATTCCAAACAGAAAAGGTCTTTAGTGATTTTTAACTTAGGTTAATAGTTTTTGTTATATAAGCGATTAAAAATTTTGAAAATTGCGGAATCGGCAATTTTTAATCCCAAATCGGACATTAAACTAAAAATTTCAGTGTGACCGAGGTAGGTAGATATTTTTTAAACATTGATTAATCAAATCCCGAAGAGATTTTTGCAATTCAATATCGAAAACCCTTTGTTTTTTAATTGCTAATCAAGCGGGCGCGACACGTATTATAAGTGAGGAATTTGAATGGGCAAATTTGAAGAGAAATCCTCAGATAGGTCGATTTTTATTCTTAAATTAGGACTTTTTGGCATATATATCATACTAGTGACATCATCCATCTGGGCGTGATGACGTAATCGATGATTTTTTTAAATGAGAGTAGGGGTTGTATGATAGCTCATTTGAAAGTTTATTTAATTCTCTATTCAGTAATATAAACATTAATAAAGTTATTTATACAGGGTGTGCAAAAATTTTTTTTATTAAATTAATTTAGACAAAAAGAAGAAAAAATTTTTTGTACACCCTGTATAAATAAATAGCCTCATGTTTATATTACCGACTAGAGAATTCAATAGTCTTTCAAATGAGCTATCACACGACCCCTACTCCTCTTATTTAAAAAAATCATCGATTACGTCATCACGTCCAGATAAATGACGTCACCAGTATTATATATATGCCAAAAAGTCCTAATTTAAGAATGAAAGTCGACCTGTCTGAGGATTTTTCTTCAAATTTGCGCATTCTCGAGATAATGAATTTATGCAAACTCAAACGTCCTCACTTATACTACAGTGTCGCTCCCGCTTGTTAAGCAATAAAAAACCAAAGGGGTTTTCGATATTGTATTGCAAAAAGCTCTTTAGGATTTGATCAATCAATGTTTAAGGAATATCTGCCTACCTTGGTATCATTGAAATTTTTAGTTAAATGTCGGATTTAGGGTTAAAAATGGCCGATTTCGCAATTTTAAAAATTTTTAATCGCTTATAATTAACTTAAGAGAAAAATCACTAAAGACCTTTTCTGTTTGGAATGAGTCAACAAACCTAAAAAAACTTTGTTCGATGCAAAAAAAAATAATTTAGGAAAAACCCCTAATTTTCCCCTCGCCTGGCAAGGTCTTATGCTGTTCACAATCGCCTGGCATTGTACACATTTTTTCTAAATGACTTACTCAAACACATACTTAATTTAAACCTTACAGGAGAAAGTTTATTTTCCCCCTAAACTATGCACTTTACGATTCACCTGGTAGATACACGTGCAGGGTTGATGCCTGCCAGGTCATGGTTTTTAGCCTTGGTGTGCTATGAATTATCACTATACAAATTTCTAGCCATACAGGAAGACCGTTATCGGAGGATTCACTAGCTCTTAGACTATAAGGAAATATCGAACGTTTCCTTAAACAATGTTATCAAAAATGTCTAAATTCCTGACCGATTATCGGAAAACTTTATTAACCTTTGTGTAGCAAAACGGGTCTCAATACAAATGAAAATGTTTAAAATTATTCTAAAGTATGTATATTGATAAGATAACATACATATACTCCATAATTCCAAAAGGGTTTTAGTTCTACACAAAAACAAAGAAATCACGCTTTATGTTGACCAGCTTTTATATACAAGTTTATCATAATTATATAGGTCTGGATCCCGCGTATAAAAAAAGTTGATTATTAGCAAGCTGAAAACTTGTTAATAGCTTAATGGTGTCTAATCGGACAAACTTTGATATATGGGAACACTGAAACAGGGGCACTTTTAATTGTGAAATAGGTTAAAAATTTGGAACAGTCAGACCACGAAAACGGTACATGTATTTTGTCCGACAGAACAGACTTAAACTCTCAAAACAGAGATTAAACTCTCATGCAAAAATCAGACTGCTACTTATCACCAAATGGGCGTTTTAATAAGTGGAACATGTAGAATATGTCAAATGACAGGAATTATGACAGGTGATGAATAGCAGTCTGATTTTTGCATAAGAGTTTTGATCTCTGTTCGGAGAGTTTAAGTCTATTCTGTCGGACAAAATAAATGTGCCGTTTTCGTGGTCTGACCGTTCCAAATTTTTAACCTGTTCCACAATTAAAACTGCCCCTTTTCCAGTGTTCCCATATATCAAAGTTTATCCGACTAGACACCCTTAAGCTATTAACACATTTTCAGCTTGCTATTATTCAAACTTTATACGCGGGATCCAGACTTAATAGCACTCATCATAAAGACCGCCCAAGCTAAAATTTAACAATTATCATAAACATAACTCCTGCTACAAGAGACTCTTAACTTTCTATTGACTTTTTGCAGGTGTTCCGTTGTTTGATAATTTTAAGGCTATCCACTTTGTATTCACGTTGTTAACCAAATCGTGACTGGCATAAAATTTGTAACCCCTTAGTTGTGATTGTCATAAAGTTAGAGTCTGTTTCACTGACGCGGGTTGAAAACAAACAGATGGTCACTTGCTGAACGTTGTTCGTCACTTTCGAGTTCTGAATTTGTTGAAATTCAAAACTAAATTCGTGAGGCGTCCTGCCGTTTGTTAGTTCAAACTTTACTCATGAATAAAAACTTCGCTCCAAGGCA
Organism: Diabrotica virgifera virgifera; assembly: GCF_917563875.1. Classification (NCBI taxonomy): domain Eukaryota; kingdom Metazoa; phylum Arthropoda; class Insecta; order Coleoptera; family Chrysomelidae; genus Diabrotica; species Diabrotica virgifera. The sequence continues at coordinate 180,576,510 of NC_065450.1, forward strand.
GTTGTCTGAATAAATATTCCTTTTTCTTTATGGAAAAATATTTAATTTTATTTCACTGTGGCGCTGAATAGCTGAAAAAGTGTGATATATAAATAGCAGGTCGCATTTTTAAGTTGAATTATTAATATCTAGGAAACACACACATAATATAACATAAATATTTAGAGCCAACAGTAGTGCGTCATCAACATAACTTCGGGATATAGTAGCACACCTTTTTCGAAAGTTCTGCGAAATTTTGGCAACAGTGCGTCAGGATTATTTGACATAACTTAAATACTCACAGCCGCGCTAAATTGAAATAATAGAAAACAGTTTTATTATTAGTGAATAAATATTTATTAAAATAAACCAAAATAGGTGAAAAATTTATTAAAAAGTTGTACCTAGTTTGGTTTCTTTATTTAAATTTAAAATTTAACTTTTAAACTATTGATAATATTTCTAGGCTAAAAAAATCCCCCTTTTTTTGAAAAATAGCTTTGGCAGAGCCAATTAGCCAGACTTGATTGTGATTGATTGCAGATTCATAGTCATAAATTTCTTATTTCTTAACATTGTACATATTACAATATTATTTTTAGATACATAGGTGGTACATTGTGTTGCTTTTTTTTATTTTGTTTTTTTAATTATTTTACTGTATTTTTTAATATACAGGGTGTTAGTAAATAAGTATGAAACATTTTAAGGGCTAATTTTACATGAAAAATTAATGCCGGTTTGCTCTATAAACATATGTCCTCAAATGCTTAGTTTCCGAGATACGGGGTGTTGAAATTTTTATTTCAAACTGCCAATTTATTTATTGCTCTAAGACCAGTTAAGCTAAGAAAATGAAATTTGGTGAGTTTTAGGAGGCAGTTATTACGCATTTTTTGACATAAAATTAAGAATTTTGTATTCATCATTGGCGCGCCTAGGGGTAATGATCTGAACTTTTTCAAAGAAAAAAAAGTACGCCACTGATATATTTTAAATTAAAAATTATTTTTAAATTCCACGTATAATTTATGATAAAAAACCTTTCTGCCTTTTCTTCATATGGTGAATCGTTTTTATGCAGAAAAATAGAACATCTTGACGCGTATTTTTCATTTTTTAAATACATTATCAAGAAACATCCAATATAATAATACTAAACTGGAACAATAACAGAAAATATTACTAATACGATTTTAACTAAGTGCAGAGCTATAACCAATGTTAAAAGTGATCTCCTTTAGAGGTCACAGAAGAATTTTATATTCATCACTGGCGCGCGTAAGGGTAATGGTCTGAATTTTTAAAGAGAAAAATAGTACGCCACTGAGACATGTCAAATTAAAAATTATTTTTGAATTGCTGATTAAATTTACGATAAAAAATCTTTCTTGCCTTTTTTTCATATGCGGCGCCGATTCTAGGCAAAAAAATAAAACATCTTAACGTTTACAAAGTATTTGAACTAAGTTTCTATGCATATGGAAACTACCTCAAATACTTTGTTAGCGTTAAGATGTTTTATTTTTTGTATAAAAACGGCGCTTCGTATGAAAAAAAAGAGTCAAGAAATATTTTTTTTCGTAAATTGAATGAGGAATTCAAAAACGATTTTTAGTTTGACATATCTCAGTGTCGTACTATTTTTTTCTTCAAAAAATTCAGACCTTTATCCTTACGCGCGCCAATGATGAATATAAAATTCTTCTGTTACCTGTAAAGGAGATCATTTTAAACATTCCTTGCAGCTTTGCACCTAGTTGAAATCTTACTAGTAATATTTTCTGTTATTGTTCTAGTTTAGTATTATTATATTGGACAGTTCTTGATGATGTATTAAGAAATGAAAAATACGCGCCAAGATGTTTTATTTTTCTGCACAAAAATGGTGCATCATATGAAAAAAAGGAAAGAAAGGTTTTTTATCAAAAATTAGACGTGGAATTTAAAAATAATTGTTAATTTGAAATATCTCAGTGGCGTACTATTTTTTTCTTTAAAAAATTCAGACTATTACCCGTATGCGCGCCAATGATGAATACAAAATTCTTAATTGTACGTCAAAAAATGCGTAATAACTACCTCCTAAAACTTAGTAAATTTTATTTTCGTAGCTCAACTGGTCTTAGAGCAATAAATAAATTGGCAATTTGAAATAAAAATTTCAACACCCCCTATCTCGCAAACGAAGCATTTGCGACATATGTTTATAGAGCAAACCGGCATTATTTTTTCATGTAGAATTAGCCCTTAAAATTTTTCATACTTATTTAATAACACCCTGTATATTTTAATTTGTGCTCAACACTTTTTTACTTTCTTTTTTATTTTTCTTTTCTTTTTTATTTTTGCTTCACTTTTTTTTAATTTTTTTTTGTTATTATTATTTTATTATGTGTTTTTTATATATTTTTTTCCTTTTTTTTATTTTTTCAAACCACATTAACAAATTATGCCTAGTTAGTAGGTATATATCACATTTACAACTTGTATTTACAAAATTTAACATGTTTATAAATGAGATGAAGAATTTCCATACCATTTGTTAATATTAAAGTATTAAGGTTTATTGGGAAAAACGTTTTAAATTTTTTAATTCCTTATAAAGGTCGTTTATATTATTTATTTGTAAATGACATTATAATACGACATGTGTTAAATCTCCGATTTTGCCACAAGTACAATTAGGAGTATCTGACAAGCCGATTCTATGCAGGTAAGGTGGCGTAAGAGCATGATTGGCTCTCAGTCGATTAATAGTTTTCATAAAATGTCTATTATATTTTGTGTAAAACCATGTCCCTAAAAATTCCTCCTAAAACTTTATATACTCACTCGCATTAGAATTCGAAATATTTTTACGTAAAATATACTTACCCATAAGTAAAACTGAAAATAATTAACAATAATGAATTTTTAAAACTAGTCTAACAACTTAATTCTATTACACAAAAGTATAATAAATTATTACGGGATAAAATAAGAAATGAAGATCTCAGACAAACAAACGGTATCGCAGATGTTGTAGAACGTATCACCAGGCTCAAATGGAACTGGGCAGGACACGTCGCCAGGCTGAAAGATTCAAGATGGACACGAAAGCTGATGGAATGGAGACCAAGAGAAGATAAACGCAGTAGAGGAAGGCCGCCTAAACGATGGACAGATGATATCAGGCGGATTAGTAAAAACTGGCAACAATCAGCACAAAACCGTGAAGTGTGGAAACAATTGGGGGAGACCTATGTCCAGCAGTGGACGTGAATTGGTTGAATGATGATGATAATAAATTAATTATAAATAAACACTAACGAATTCTTGAGAGCACGTCATCCATATAACTTCGGGAGATAGTATCATACCCTTTTTCGAAAGTTCTCTGAAACTTTGGCAACAGTGCGTTGGGATTAATTGACATCACTAAGATTGACATAACTGACAATATACTCATAGGAGGGCTAAATGGAAGTAATAGAAAATAATTTTGTTATTAGTAAATAAATATTTATAAAAACAAACCAAAATGGGTGAAAATTTTATGTAACATAGGTATTTGCACGAAATAATAATAAAACCAAAATAAATAGTGATTTCGTTGTAAAGCTAAAGAAGACCCGTCTTAATTTTTTAGTTCATAGAACACCAAAGGCATTCTAACTAGTTTCAACCTTTTTTTAATAGAACTTTATGAATTTTTCCCATTTTTTTAAACTACTGATAATATCAATTTCTAGAATACAAATCCTCCTAAAGCTTTATACACTTGTATTAGAATTCGAAATCAGTGATGAGCGCGCTAATAACCGGCAAAATAGCATGAAAGATGGAAGACGTATTCAGTTTTGAGATAAAAAGAAATAAAACTAGTCGAACTGGGATATTTAGCAATATTAACCTATTAATTTACATCATATTGCTTAGTCCATATGTTGAGACTGCTCCCGTCTGAAAAAATTTCTGATTCGGTTTCTTTGTGGATTTCAATTCAAAAATGTCCCCTTTAAACAAATCTGAAGGGTGCCGGGCGGAATATTTGGGCAGAGATTGTTTAAACAATTTTTTAAACAAATGCAAAAGATCACGTTTTTTTGCTCCGGAACACATATATTTTTAAGTTTTGTGGGTAATTCGTAAGAAAGGTATCTTGTAAATTTTCTCAAAAATTGAAAATTTTCGAGTTATAGGCGATTCAAAATCTGAAACATGCGAAAATACGCATTTTCCAGGCCTAAAAACTTATATTTAAATTAGTATTTTTGAGGTTGCCAGATACTTAAATTGAAGTTTAGACATTCAGCTTCAAGATTCTAAAGAGTTATTGCGTCTAACCTTAATTTATACCGTTGTTTTTTAATTGTTAAATATGCGTATTTATCCGATTTTTTTGCCGGTGCGGCGAGCTCTATTTTAAAAATCTCCTATTTTCCTCCGAAAAATATTTTTTCTAGTTTCTAGAAAGTTAAGTTTTCCATAAAGTGTGGGATTCTCCATTTTTTAATTTAATTTTCCATTTCCACCAATCGTTTTTTCCGATTATATTAATTGGAAAGGATGTTGCGAATAAAAGTTGCTTATTTTTACGTCAAGAATCCAAATCTGCAATAAAAATTGGGGACTTCTATTTAAGATTTTAAAGTATCCCCCCACCCCACCTTCGTGGGGGGTCGTGTTTGGTGCCGTTCGACAGATTTTTGAAAAATATTGAACACTTTTTTTTTATTTCTTCGATCTTACGTTTATTTCGCGAAATATTCGCTTTTCTTTGTGAAACTTTGTGACTCGCCCATTTCCGTACACCCCGTTCAAATCGTCAGATTTTTTAAATATATATGTACACTATTTGCATTACTTAACTTACCTTATCTTAAGCTGACGATTTCGAGTTTTTCTAAGAACAGATTTTTTTTTTCGGTCCCCCCTTAATAAATTCCCCGGAGTAAAGAACCAATATATGGTATATATATATATATACATTTACAGGGTACAAGGTTTCTCCCATGTGATAATCTGACGCGCTCGAGTAACTAATCTTCAATAGATTTATTAAATAAATAAATTACTAAGCGATGTAAGCGATGTCACAATGACGACCTACCGTGGATTTTAGCTGAACTAGCTTCGAGGGGGGTTTAAATGTTAAACGGTGAGCACACATGCATTTGAATCAAGTATGTAATATTCATATTTATTTTTGCACGTTTTTTTACAAATTTTGTATACAACATCGACGAAAAATGAATATCAGATCGAAAACCTGCAAAATACACATATTCAATATTTTTGAAATACCCACCAAACACGAGCCCCCACGTAGGTAGGGGTGGAGGATTTAATTTAAAATCTTAAATATGATTCCCAATTTATATTGCAGATTTGGATTCTTTACGTAAAAATAAGCAACTTTTATTCGACAATTTTTTTCGAATTATGGATAGATCGCACTATAATCGGAAAAATCGATTGTTTCAAATATAAAATTAAATTAAAAAATGAAAAGTCTCCCACTATATGAAAAACTTAACTTATTTTTCTGGTTTTAGCACATACTGCAAATTTAGCATACTTTACTCCCCTATTATGAGGATTTATTTATAAAGAACATGGATAGTTGTTAACGCACATAACTTTTAATTATCCCACACAATTAAATGAATAGAAGAGAATAATGTTAAGAAAGCCGAAGTCTACAATCGATTTTTAACTTTAATATTTTACATATGCTAGAATATTCCACAGAGTGTTCCAAACTTTAAGAAAAAAACACAGTATGATTAGTACACCCGGTATAAAATGATATTTACCTATCTAGCAACAATATTATCACAAAGATATTCTTAAATAATAAGGCTATAACATACTAAAAATATCACTCAAATAGGACCACTGGTTTAGGAAATTCGAGACATCAGACATGTCCCATTTTTAAGGTTTTCGGCTAATTTTGCCGGTGTGTGTATATTTTCATTATGTTGTAGTAAAATCCAAGTATATAATCAGCGGGGATGTAATTTAAACCCTGTAATTGTCGCGGCCATGTCGGGTTGATGAAAAAAATTCAAATATTCTCTCTCCCCTGTTGTTCCTTAATCCAAGTACGAAACCTCCAATCAATCGAGAAATTTTTTCTTAATCAAATCGATGACGTCAAAATAGTCGCCGCGTTACTGCGATTTTGCCAATTTTATTTTTATTGTCATATTGTTCTTTGTCCCTTGAATCTTTTTTTCATGCTCCTTTTTTACCATTGATAGCCAGTTTTATTGGATTTGACCACCATCTGGTTCGTTTGTGGTTTTTAATTATTTTCTTAACCACTAAATGCAAGGGTATTTCTGTGAAATGAGGTCAAAAAAAGCAGTTGTTTCTGTTTTTATTTATATCCAATATTAACAAAGTAGAAATCATAATATAAAGTTAAATAAACAAAAAAAATTGGAAATATAAAAAAATTTTAAATTTAACTTGTGTGATAAATCTTATATACTTATTTATATTTTTATCTGAAGCGATATCTTCTCACCAGGTTTTATTTCAAAGAGCAACGGAAATACGATATAGTGCTGTTTTTGCAATGTTGTCATGCTTGTTTTTTTTCCTATGATACCCTAGGTGTATGTATCCCTTTCATTCAACGTATTTTACGTTAAAATCGGACCAATAGCAACGAAGATATGATCTTGTTGGTAATGTCGCTCTGTTTGTTTTTTATCTCAATATATTCGCTACCTTCTCCCCTTGCATTTAACGTCTCGTCAAAATCGTCTCATTAACAACGAAGATGTGTTACAGGACTTTTTTGACAATACCATTGTTTTTAGATTTTTCTCTGTTAGCCTCGACATCCCCTTCTCTTTTATGTTACGCCTCAGACGCCGTAGCAATCGGACCAATAACAATGAAGGTAAATATAATGTAATACCGTTTTGACAATGCCGCTATGTTTAATTTTTCTATGTCTTTGTATTCACCATCCCCTTTCCTTTCCAAAGACTCCTCTTACGTCACGATCCGACGAGCCTACACCACAAAACACGTCAAAAACGAGCATAATGGACCTTAGGTTTTGGTGAAGGCGCTCATGTTATTTCTAATGGCGCATCCACAAAATCGTAGATTTTAGTGTATATGTTACGGTAAAAGTAAATAAACTGGTAATTGTACACAATTACCGGTAATTACCAGAGTCGACGGTAAATGTAGGAAATATTCTTTAAAAACCCTTTATTTCCTACTTTTACCGGTAATTGTATACATTTCAAAGAGGATCTTGGTAAAAGTAAGAAATTCAAATTATAATGATTGACACACAAACGGAATGAACATAAAAGTCTAAAAATCATAAAGATCTATTTGGATCCGTGTGAAACTTGCCAAAAAATGCTGGACGGAAGAGCCGCCCGGGAACTTTATCGTACCGATCTATTATCGTTATCGTACTAGATACTGGCATTCTATAAAAATAGCAAAGTTACTCGTTATTTTGGAATTTTAGAAACACCTTGTATACTTGAAAATATTTTATGGTTCTACGCATCATTAATTCCAGCATTTGAGAAAAGGTTCGTTGCCATATTTCGGGGACACACTATAGATGTATAGATTATTGCTAAATCAATAGAATATTATAGTCATACTTTCATTTGAAATTAGTTCATTTTTCTGAGAAATTAATAGTTTACAATATTTGCATTTCATTCTATTTCTATTACGCCAGTCAATGCGCGAGATTAAGAACAAGATATTACCTCCGAATTCTATCATGGATTTTAATGAAATTTTGGGAGTGGCCCAATCTCCTGATTCAAAGTCTATGCTATATACTATGGCGCTTTTACTATGGGGGCGGTTCCCACCACTTTTCGGGGGTGGAACATTTTTATTTTTGAATTATATGGAGAAAAAGGAAGATTTTTTAAGAAAATTTAAAAATGCATTCTATAATTTGATCACATTTTTACAAAAACAATTCATTTTAAACCCGTTCAACTTTTTGAAAGTAGAAATAACACTATATTAAAAGGTATTGCAGAAGGAAGACAATGCATTTAAATTCTAGTGGATGAGGGGTTAAATGTATGTACTGTTCATTTTTCCTTAAAGTACATTAGTCATATATTTTTTTGCACCCTATCTCGCTTAGTTTGAATGTAACCGGCATTTAATGGTGCTCGTTTTAAATGCCTTTTGAAACACTACAAAAGGCGTTGGTAGCATTATACACCTAAAACCTACCGTGTTGCTCTGTTATTTCAAGTTGAATACACCAATTTGAGCATGCACCAAAAAAACAAACTCTTTTCACCTACCATATCTCTTTTTTTATTATAAATAGAACATTTACGAAGGAACGAATCTCTTTGTTATTTATAATCTAAAAAAGTGTTATATAGTGTTTTTAGTTCGATGCATAGTTTTTAAGGTATTCACAAAAAACCGTCCGAAAAGGTGTCATTTTTCAATGAAAATGGCCAATTTTCCAGTTTTGCTTAAATAGACCAGTTTTGCTTAAAAATAGGTTCTCTAGCGACTTCCGTGCTTATTTTGACCAACAAATTTTCCACACGCTTGAAGGGATGGGAACCGCCCTAAAATAAAAGCGCCATAGTATATAGGGTAGATTTTGTTTCTTGAGCTATTCCCTACTTACTGTGAAAATATCAAGTATATCGATGTAGTAGGATGGAATTCGGAGCCAAATACCCTCATTAACTGCCCTATAATAATGATCTGCTATGATCGCGTGAGAGAGGACACACACAAGATTATAGAAAAATTTATATTTACTGTAACTCTTCGAGTTTTTGAGCTACAGCAACGCGTTTTATGTCACTGGAAAGGTAGTTTTACATTCTTTTAAAATGTGTAAAAATATACAGGGCTTATTGGAAAATATTAAGATTTTTTTTTATTTCCGGTTCAACCGGAAGCCACATTTTGGGTAAAATTTATTGCGATAATAGATAATAAAGTACTATATATGTAATCAAAATTTAAAATTTTAGTTTCTATTACAAAGGAAGTTACGGGCACTCGAATATATTTTATAGAAAATTCATAACTCCCCTCCTATGGGAAGTTAAGAAATCTGAATAATGTCATTCAATTAACCGATAGGATGTTAAAAATATATTGAGAAATAAACAAATTCCATAAAGCCATTTTTGAGAAAATCGACTTCAAATTGATGTCAAATTTTGACCCCTTAAATATAGGCAAACCATAACATTTTATGAAAAACGATAATATTCTTCTTATAGCCCCATCTTTAGGCTATATAACGACTTTTTCAAATTAAACTTATCTTAAACAAGTTTTTAGATAGGTTGGGAAATGTGTCGGGTGGGCGGTCGGCCTTGTTGCCCACCATTTTGAATTTGGAAATGTTAAATTCCGTATTTCTATTTACCTATTGATGAGCTAACTTTGAGTTAAATTTCATTCGTTTCGGTCAAAATTTTCAAAAATGGGCCCTAAATAATACCCCTATTTCGGCCCCCCATGAGATGTTTTTTTAAAAGCTTTATTTCTCGACAAAATTCTCTTAAACTTACTCATACCGAATTTCATCAAAATCGGTCCAGTAGTTTTTGCTGGGCGGTGGCGATATACGTAGGTACATAGGTACGTACATACGTACGTACACACTTACGTACATACTTCCAACATGTTTTTTTATTTGCTTTTTAGACTCAGGGGGACTCAAAACGTCGAAAAAAAGTGAAATCTGAAAAAAAAATTTTTGCACGATCCTATAACTTTATCTATTATACTATACTACGTATGTAGTACGATAAAGTAAAAAATCTAAAGTTTCCAAAAAAGGTTTAGTAGTGAAGTCTATACTGTCAAAAAGAAATGAATAGTAGAGGTTAAAGAGATTTGATGGATATCTATGCAAGCACAAGCAGAAAATAAATTTAAGTTCATTTTTGTCTACCAAGATTACTTAACAAAAATTGTACAATTACATCCGTTGAAAACTAAACATGCAAAAGAGGTTGCGTTAGTTCTTGACATATTTTGAGCCTGTGGAGCTCCTTGCATTCTTCAAAGCGACAAGGGACAAGAATTCTCCAACATAATTATATAAGAACTGTGCTCCATGTGAAAAGATTTAAAGACAGTGCACGGTAAGCCACGACACAAGGATCTGTTGCGAATAAAGACATTGAAAATATACTAAGTTCCTAGTTGGAAAGCAATCAAACAAAAATAAGCTGTCAGAGGATCTTCGATCTGTACAATTCACCAAGAAACGAGCTTACCCTTATGGCATCAAGTACAGTCAGCATGAAGCTATGTTTGTGGTTCCTGCCAAAATTAGTTTCAAAACTTCATCACTGCCAGAAGATCTTTTGTTAAATATTTCTACTGATGAAGATTTGTAAATAGAAGAACAAGTAGAAGAAACCCAGATCCTGATTTTGAAGGACGTGAAAAAGCAGAAGTGGATGAACCAAATGAGCTTCTAATAGAACAATAACTAGAAAAAGCTGAGCAACCATCAGTGAATGAATCTAATGCGATTCTAGAAGAACCATTTCCTAATCAAATTTTAGAAAGGCGAGATTTTGTTGCAATTAAATGGGCACGTGGCAAAGGAAGACCTTGAATAGCAAGAGAAAAAAATGCTTAAAACAGCAAAAACTTTTGGTTGTTTTAATGAGTATTTAAAATGAATTATATGAATTGGGTAGGTACTAAAGAAGGGTGATTTCTACAGTTGCATAGAAGAAATCAATTTACCATCTGCAAAGAATCATTAATTTCTATAGACATAGTTCCAAAACTAAACATTTTTTATTGCGCGAGTATGTTAGAAAAACTGGAAAGTTGTTTAATTCCAACTTCCATGAGAGTTTGCCATGTCATAACAAATAGCAAGTAACTAAAACAGTAGTATTAATTGAGGCAAAAATTGCTCAATTCAGGTTAAACAAAATGTCTCTTGTTTTTAATTCAGTTCAATAAAAATCAAACTTCTTGAATAGCTTTTCGAATTTATTATTTTTATTCATCATTTTACTTACTTTTACCACTGGTCGTTGGTAATTTTATACAATTACCGGTAAACGTAGATAATTGAAAACAATTTCCTATATGTACCGTCGGCTCTGGTAATTGTTTACAATTACTAATTATCTACTTTTACCTTAACATATATATTTATATTTTTTTTCTACGACCGCACCGTTTAATAATATGCACATTATTCACTATTTTTGAATTGATGATAACACACATTGCTTTACCCGTGAGTCATAGTTTATTACTCACGGGCTGAAGTTACCCACGGGTCATTACATACGGGCTGAAGTTAGGAAGTAGTGAATGCCACTTTTAACTTAAACTTGTTTATTTTATACAATAATATTTATTTTAATTTATATCAATAATCAACTCCGAAATTTTTTTAAGTATTTTAAATTGTAACAATGGATCAGTATATTTTTTACTTTTATACCTTGTTTACTACTACGAATTTTGACGTTTATCATTTTAAATAATGACAGTGACGTTACCGTGTATTTGCTGTGTATATTGGAATTTAAAACTTGTATTGTGTTTATTTTATAAAGTTATATTTTGTTATATATTAAATATAATATAACATGTATTATGTACATATAGTTACATTAATATTATTGTACTATAAACTTAAATATAAATGTACATTTTACCTTTTTAAAATACTTCCACCGATATTAGCTATTTCCTATTATTTATTACAATGACAGTAGGTACCTACTTTGTACCTTTAGGGCCGGTTGTTCGAATGCTAATCAAAAATGATCATTATCAAATATTTAATTACTGTCAATGTCAACTTTGATTGGGTTGCTGAAAACATAATTATTGATTACAATTATGAAATTAATTAATCAATTATGTTAATAATTGTTATGTTAATTGAGTAACTAATCTCATAATTATAATTAATTAATTAATCAATTATGTTAATAATTGTTATGTTAATTGAGTAACTAATCTCATAATTATAATTAATTATGTTTTCAGCAACCCAACCAATGTTGACATTGACAGTTGGTGACAGTAATTAAATATTTCATAGTGATCATTGTTGATTAGCGTTCGAACAACCGGCTCTAAGTCAGCATTGCTAATAGTAAGCAACCAATTATTCAGCCGTGTACTATTGGTAAACAAAATTTATTTTTGTAAATTATAATTTTAATCAATAGTAGGTAGTTGATAGTTATATTTTTTTACTTACTCACTCTGATGCATTACGACACTCGCTTACGGCTCGTGTGGCAAAATACATCATCGTGAGTAATATCCATCATTACACGCTCGTTGAATAATATACTATTATTGTATACTCGTTGGAATTTAGTGCGTACGCCAGTGGCATACGCTCGCACGCGTATCACAAAACAGACATAAACAAACACACACGATCAGACGTGCATTTTCTTTGCATTCACCGTTTTATGCAGTGTTTTTCAGTTTCATATTTGAAGTGTATTATTTTGTAAATATTTTTTATTTATTGTTTTTGTTCGTAAAATAAATAATTTTTACCGTCGGAAAAATGAGAGAATACCCATGAACGATCACATCAATCACTTATTTTGTATTTGCTGTCTATTTCTATAAATAACAAACGGTTGTTTTAGAAAAAGACAGCAAATACAAAATAAGTGATTGATGTGATTGTTCATGGGTATTCTTTCATTTTTCCGACTGTACTTTATATTTTATACACCAATTTCTATATTCAACAATTTTCATTCATTTAATCTGAATTTTTTTCATTTCTTTTGCAGAATGGAAAGCGATAACGGAGAGGAAAGCAACACTGAACATGAACTTGGAAAAAAAACTGCTGCCGGCGGAGACATCAAACTTTGACAGGATCAAGTTAGATAAGTAATGTCATCATTATTTGACGTTTGAAGAAAAAATTATAAACTTATAGTATAGTATAGTTGATCCAAAAGATGGCATAACCCAGACATCCAAAGTGAAAGTTATCCTTCAACACCAAATTGTTCTATATGGTCCACACAATGTCCAGAAAAAAGTCACACCATTTTGAGCGTCGGGTTTGGGGGGGGGGGAAGAGGGGGGAGAAATCGGTAACTTCGTAGTTTTTTAAGTTTTTCGCCAATATTTATAAAACTATGCGATTTAGCATGAACAACCTTCTATACAAAATTGTTCTACATTAAATTTGAAATAAAAAAGGCTCTATGCATAATCTTTCTAAAATGAATGGTTCCAAAGTTACGAAGGTAGTATAGTAGAACTGCTCCAAAAAAAGACCTAACCCAAACATTCAAAGTAAAAGTTTTCCACCAACACCAAAATGTTCTATATGGTCCACATATTGTTCAGTAAAAAGTTACACCATTTTGAGCGTCCGGATTGGGAGGGAGATGGGAGAGAAGCTGGTAAATTAGTAGTTTTTTTAAGTTTTTCGTCAATATTTCTAAAACTATGCTCTAGCGTAAGCAATGTTATATTCAAAAAATGTTCTACATGAAATTTAAAACAAAAAAGGTTCTATACATAGTTGTCCTAAAATCAACGGTTCCAGAGTAACAAAGGGTGAAAGTCGAGGTTTTCGATACTTTTTATATTTTTTGGGCAATATTTATGATATAACTATACCAAAATTCCAGACATCCAAAGCGAAGGTTATCATTTAACACCAAATTGTTCTATATGGTCCACATAATGTTCACAAAAAATTTCACACCATTTTGAGCGTCGGGTTTGGGGGGGGGGGGAGGGGGAGGAATCGGTAAATATAAAAAGTATCGAAAACCTTAACTTTTCACCCTCCGTAACTCTGAAACCGTTGATTTTATAACAATTATGTATAGAACCTTTTTTGTTTTAAATTTTACGTGGAACATTTTTCTATAGAACATTCTTTACGCTAAAGCATAGTTTTAGAAATATTGACGAAAAACTTAAAAAAACTACTAATTTACCGATTTCTCCCCCATCTCCCCCCCAAACCGGATGCTCAAAATGGTGTAACTTTTTACTGAACAATATGTGGACCCTATAGAAAAATTTGGTGTTGAAGGAAAACTTTTACTTTGGATGTCTGGGTTAAGCCTTTTTTTGGACCAATTATACTATACTACCTCCGTAACTTTGGAACCGTTCATTTTAGAAGGGTTATGCATAGGGCCTTTTTTATTTCAAATTTAATGTAGAACAATTTTTTGTAGAGGGCGGTTTATGCTAAACCGCTTAGTTTTATAAATATTGACGAAAAACATAAAAACTACGAATTTGCAGAATTTCCCCCTCTCCCCCCAAACTCGACGTTTAAAATGGTGTGACTTTTTTTTGAACATTATGTGGACCATATAGAACAATTTGGTGTTGGAGGAAAACTTTCACTTTGGATGTCTGGGTTTGGGTCTAACTATACCATACTATTAATATTTATAGCGGCGAGAGGTACTCGGAATAGCGCAAATAGGAACACATTTGACTGTCATCCGTGAAATTTTAATTTTTAGGCCTCTTCGATAACTTGCTTCACTGACTAGATTTACTAATGTCTGGAGACCTTGTAAATTTTCTGCAAGAATGGCTATATTTTCATAGTATCTGATATTGTTGATTAATTTTCCTCTCAGTCTTACTTCTCTTGTCTGTCGTCCAATGCCACCCACAAGATTTCTTCAGAGTACAGATTAAAAAGTCTGGGCGACAAAACACAACCCTGTCGTACCCCACGTTTGATGGGTAGTTTTTCAGTACGAATATCTTCAACTTGTATAGAGGCTACTTCATTGTAATATAAGTATTTTAGCAGTCTTATATATCGTAGTGGTCAATAGGGTGCATCGAAAAAATAAAAGTTGGAAATGTTATATCTAATAGCGTGAAAAAGTTGCTAGTGTTAATTTTCAGCATATTAATATTTTATTTTGTTTTTCTAAACGAATTTTCTGCCTCCCCAACGACCTTGAATTTTATTAAATATCTGATTTTTATGGAAATTTCAATTTATTTTTATTTTAATGGAATATGTGCTAACTCAATCTAACAAAACTTAGAATGTTGTCAATTACAAATTTGAACGATATTTAAAGTTTTATTTGTTTTTTCAGTCTCCCCAACCTCTTTGAAATGTCCCGCTTGTGAGTCCGTGCGTGTAATTTTCGCTTATGTTTGGTGCGATGCGTTACTTTGTCATTATTGTGGTTTGTAAATTAAAGATTTTTAAAATAGATAAACTAGGACCGTCGGGAATAAAATCAAGATGTGCTGTGGAATGCCCCATTTTTGGGCAACCACCAAATATACCTGAAAATGTTTTACCGAAATACAAACAACCGATGAAGTTTTGTGGTTGCAAGAGGATAAAAAACTCACCAAGAAAGAGACAGAATTATCTGGTATTGCGGAACAGGTTGCAATTAAATTGAAGGAAATATGGAAAAAGGCTTTAATTCCAATAACTTAACATACAAGAATTATTCAGCCTTTAAAAGCCTATCATGACAAATATATGAAACTTATGAAACTATTTAAGAAAAGGCAAAACAGTGAATTTTACAAAAATAAAATTCAATTCTTTAAGGACAAAAGTAAAATTACACGTTGCGATTTTGCAGCATGCAAATGTGACACTGTGATTAATGGTCTTTGTAGCAAATCTCAAAAAGTGCCTCTGAATTATCGCTTTTTTCTATTAAATCAAAGAGGTCCCAGAAAAATGGTGATAAGCTCGATTGATAGGGAAAACAAAAACAAATATATTCAGAGAGAACAACGGCAAAAGAAGAAAGGTACCGACGCAAAGACAAAACTTTAGCTCAAGTAAAAAAAAGGTACCAAGTTTTATGGTCAATCGATCGTGGAAGAACACCTCTAACACTTGTGCATGAGCCAGGGTGCAAATCTCGGATATGTGTCTCCACTCTCTGGCAAGTATCAAATCCAACTATTGCATGTGACGGAACAGTCGTAAATATTGGGGCTAAGGGTGATGTAATACGACTGTTAGAAGAACATCTTAAAAAACCGCTTCAGTGGTTTGTATGTGTACGACATTCAAATGATCTACCTTTTGGACATCAAAAGAAGTTTGCCAGTGGCCAAATCAAAAAACGTAAGATTCTTCATACTTTCTCCTATATAAATTTTGATTGAAACGACTACATATTTTCAGTTAAGTAACTAGCAAGAATATCACCTTACAGAACCATATATAGAGTGTCCCAAAAGTAGTGGAACGGTCGAATATTTCGCGAACTAAACATCGGATCGAAAAACTGAAAAATACGTGTTCAATCATTTTCAAAAATCTATACAATGACACCAAACACCAATCCCCACTACACCCCCTGGAGGTGGGGGGTAACTTTAAAATCTTAAATGGAAACCCCCAGTTTTTCTTGCAAATTTGGATTCGTTACGTAAAAGTAGGCAACTTTTATTCAAGACGTTTTTTCGAACTGTGGATAGATGGCGCTATAATTGGGAAAAACTATTTATCCTGATACCATAGGTAAATTATAGAGACGGTCTAATATCTCACGAAATACACTTCCAAATGAGAAAACCAAACAACAGATTTTTAATCTTTTTTGAAAACCTATCGAATAACACCAAACATGACCCTCCAACCCACCCCCTGGATGTGGGGTGGGGGTAACTTTAAAATCTTAACTAGCAACCCCCAGTTTTTATTGCAGATTCGGATTCGTCATAAAAAATTAAGCAACATTTATTCGAAATATTTTTTAAAATTTCTGATAAATGGAGCTAACAAATCGAATTTTTTCAATTAAGGCGCCATCTATTAACAACTCTAAAAAATGTTTCGAATAAATGTTACCTAATTTTTCATGACGGATCCGAATCTGTAATAAAAAGTGGGGGTTGCTATTTAAGATTTTAAAGTTACCACCACCCCACATTCAGGGGGTGGGTTGGAGGGTCATGTTTGGTGTTATTCGATAGGTTTTCGAAAAAGATTAAAAATCTATTTTTTAGTTTCTCATTTGGAAGTGTATTTCGTGAGATATTAGACCGTTTCTATAATTTACCTACGGTATCAGTTTAAATCGTTTTTCCCAATTATAGCGCCATCTATCCACAGTTCGAAAAAATGTCTTGAATGTTGCTTACTTTTATGTAACAAATTAAAATCTGCAAGAAAAACTGGGGGGTTCCATTTGAGATTTTAAAGTTACCCCACCCCACCTACAGGGGGTGTTTTGGGAGTTGGTGTTTGATGTCATTGGATAGATTTTTGAAAATGATTGAACACGTATTTTTCAGTTTTTCGATCCGATGTTTAGTTCGCGAAATATTCGACCGTTCCACTACTTTTGGGACACCCTGTATATTCTTTAGATTTTCGAGTGACAATCTACGAGATTTTAATAGGAATCCTAACTTATACCCCTTTAACATTGAGGTTAAGAAATATCGCCGCCACAAACAATGTTAAGAACGATGTGTCAAGCTTGTGATACAAGCTTCTCTAGCAGTTTGTGGAGCGTATTCGAGGGATGGATTTATAAAAACGCGAATTGTTTCCAGAAAAACTGTGCTTCACTTTTATGC
This sequence comes from Diabrotica virgifera virgifera, assembly GCF_917563875.1. Classification (NCBI taxonomy): domain Eukaryota; kingdom Metazoa; phylum Arthropoda; class Insecta; order Coleoptera; family Chrysomelidae; genus Diabrotica; species Diabrotica virgifera. The sequence continues at coordinate 180,594,063 of NC_065450.1, forward strand.
TAAATTGGAAGAAAACTTCGAATTAAATGCGTTTACCATATTTTTGTAATATTAATATACCTAATGCACTATTTTAAATTATAGTAATTTTGTACTTTGCTTTATATTTATTTTAGTATTAAAAAACTTGGGTGACGTCAGGTAGACGAATAAATTAGGCTATTTTTTATAAAAATAATGTTGGAGTACCTATACTTTTTTTAAGGAAAATTTTTAATTGCCTTGTGAAACCAGAAAATATTTACCAGGAAATAAACCAAATTAAACCGAATTTATTTATTCAACTTTTATGAGGTATTACATTTCCCTTGCAAAAGGAATTCGCATATTAATGTATATTTTCTAATTTTTAGTTACCGTGGGGGGCAGAAATTTTTTTTTATTTCAACGCAATTTTACTAAAATACTAAATAGCATGTTAGGCAACTTTTGTGACATTATCGTTCAAAATAAAACTTTTCTTCATCTGTTAACATTTTTTCAAAATTTTTAATTATCTCGCAGAGGGAGAAGATATTTTCCAATTTCGAAAAATTTTTACCAAAACACTTAACAGTTGATTGGACAACTTTTGTGAGGTACTACTTTTCCATCGCAATAAAAAAACTTTTTTCGCCTTTTTCGATGCACCCTAGTGGTCTTACTGTCCGCAGGCAATCGAAAAGTGTATCGTGTTGTACTCGGTCGAATGTCTTCTCCAAGTCAATGAAACAAACATAAACGTTCTTTCGGAACTCACAACTTTTTTGTAAGAAAACGTCTACATTATCCATTCTACTATCACACAGAAGGAATACTTGGATTTGTATAATTCGTATAATAATTCATATTTTGTATAATCAACCATATGATTATAAATTTATGTAACAAAAACAAATTTAATGTTTTAAGATCAACAAAAACTTTCTCTGCTCGTAACCAATTACGTTACGAAGGAAAACCAGGAAATGGAAAAAATTAATCTCCAAAATACATTTATCAAAATAGTTTATCAACTCTTATACATCCGGCAATTCGCATAACAAAGCACAAAAGAAACTAACAAAATATCCTTGGCCTTCTCAATATCACATCCTCGTGAACTCCAAAAGAGTTTGTAAAAAAATATTACTAGGAAAATATATGTCCATGCCGCTTCAGTCGCTTTATGGCATTGTAAAATCGAACATAAAAGATTCAAGACGAAGTCTGCTATTGTGAAAGTTTGACGGCCTCGCTAGAATCCAATTCAATCGGAACTATTATCAGGCTCTGAGCATGTCTACATAGTTTTGTCAGAGGTGGCGCAAACTATATAGCTGCGTAATATCGGAATGTTTGTGGCTGATCTAACTGAACTTTACTTCGTCAATATAATGTATACCAGATCGTTTGTTATTTTTAGTCACTTAATTAGAGAGTGTAAAAAACAAGAATATACATGCCAAACAGATTGCGAGCAGTCGTTGCTGCAAGAGGTGGACATACCCGCTATTGAATTGTTTTGATTTTGTTGTTAATTTTGTTTTGTTTTGTTTTGTTAATTTTAGTGAGTTTGATATTTTTAATTAAAAAAACCTTCAGAGCAGTGTTTTTATTTAGAGCTGTTACAAGAAAAGTGAACTTTGGATAATTCAAAAAACAAAACCTTAGTGACACTTCCAGGATAATAAAAAAGGAGTATGAAACAAAATCAGCCCTTAAAATTTTTCCTCAGAATTTTTGAAGTTATACTTCTTTACGCGCGATATGAGGGTGAATTTTAATAGGATTAAAACCTTTTATCCCGGCGCAGTCGCATTACAACTTTGTTCTGATTGGATGTTCAAATGACATGACAAAAATTATCCAATATGGCAGCTGTGGCACAGCTGTGGGACTGTTGTTTGGTTATGTATGGTTGTTGCGTTTTAAAATTTGTAGGAAGAGAAACAACAAACAAAAAGTTAGTTAATGGTTATACTGCCTTTTTAAATAGTTTTCATATTATATTTTTGGACTTATTAACACAGAAGAGATTATTGTTGCATGCCAATGTGAAAGCCCATCAAACTGTGACTAGTATGAGTGCCGCAAAATTACTGATAAAAAACCTATTAGCTCGAAGGCGTAGAGAACTGTGGATAACAACAATCAACCGGGACGATCTACGATCTCGCTTATTCAAAGCTAAAGAATCTTACACTGGTAAGTGTTTTAAAAATAGTTGATCAAATTTTGTTATGATATTTGAACATAGCCACTTTGCACGATGCAAGTGATTGCGAAATTTATTAGTCGTTATACGGGCTCTGATTGGGTGTTGAAATAATCTGTCAATAATAAATAATTGTTCAATATGAAGGTAAATAAATGTATAATATATTAGTTTTATTGTTGTGAGGACAGAAACAAATAAGTTTATAATTGTAGTGATTTTTAAATAGTTTTTAAAGCAACAGGTACATAATAATTGTAAATGTATCATAGGTACCTACCTATTTGAACCTACCAAAATACATATTATGTAATACTTTTATTTACATAATTTGATTACCATCAAAATTTCTATCAATATTCACCTAATATATTGTTTTATTACTCTGTGTTTTGTTGTATTTTTCAATTCTAAATCATTTCAATTCAAAATCAAAATAATTTGATTTACATAATTCAAAAACGTCAAAAGTTTAATCCGTTTAGTTAGTCGATCTTCGCACATAATGACACACTGTCTCCGTGGCGAAGCGTTTAATGCGAGTGAACCCCAATACAACGCCAATACCAGCCGCGCTGGTAAGTTGGTTCGAATCCCAATAGAAACTTTTATTTTTTTATTTTTTTTTATACATTTTATGATTGTAAGTATATTTATTACATAATTTTATTTTCAGAAAATACGTATTTAGTTAAAAAATTTTCCGACAATTAATGTTCAGAAATCATTTGTGGCATTTTGATGTGTTTGTGTGTGTTTTATTCTTTTATGATTTTAATTTTTGGCACTGTTTTAATAAAAATGTTTGAGAAGTAGTAAGTATAAATTAGTTTAATATTTAAATAAAATATAAATAAAAAGTATATTAATTTCGTTTATAATCATATAATAATATAATAGAAGTATAACTTCTTACGTGCGTACAAAGTACACACACATTCTTTTTTAAATTTAAGAGAAAATACAACGCTTCCATTCACCCCCGTATCATGCCATCTAAGCAAAAAAATTTTTGTTAACGCAATAATGAAAAACGATATTAATACACGTACCTACAAACTGGTGCAACGATCTTGAAAACCGAAGTACAAATAATAAAGTTATAGATTGTCAAACTTAATCAAAAATTTTGGGTGGCGGAATTTTGTGCCGGTGAGTGTATAATAATTTGAGGGAATTTGAAAGGTCTGCGTAGAAATAAAAATAGATACCATAATGGGTTGAAATTAATAGAGATAAAAGAAAAGTTCAAAAACAAAGAGGAGGGGTCATTCTATCAACAAGTTAAGAAGATGGAAAAGACTATAAAAGTCACTGTAGCTATATGAAAGACAAAGATGGAAATTTAATTAGTGGTCCCGTAGAAATAATGTTGGAGTGCAAAAAATACTCGAAGAGTTATTGAATGGTGAGATTCAGCGAGAAACAGTAGACAACAGGTGAGTTGAAGGAGTAGAGCTAGCTAAAAGGCAGCCTACAGAACAGGAGGTTGTGACAGCCATACAAGAAATAAAAAATAACAGAAATACCCTGGGAAAAATGTCATATGAATAGAAATGATCAAATTAATAGTTTTTGTATTTTGACAACGACACCCGATTTGGGCGTCGAAACGTTAATAAAATAATTTTTTTAGTAAAATTGTGGCTTACTTCCCATCAAAACTAGTTAATTGCAAAAACGCCACAAGAAAATAGCTTCAGAACAACATTAAGAAATGATCAAGTTTCGTGGAGATCAACAAATAAAGTGTAGAGATGGATGAATGTAGAATGTAGAATGTAGAAAATGGGGCGGCCAATAGAGCCTGATACACTGCGACCTTAGTAGGTCTATTGTGTTTCCCCTTTCTTTTAAAGCACTTCATCTAGCTTAGTCCTCTTAATGAGACTTAACAGCCTTGATAGTGGCCTTTTCATGTAGCTTGGTTCTTCCGGTTTTTCCTCACCGAGTTCTAGAAACCACACTCGTGCGAGACCTTCGCAATGACACAGAACGTGTAGAGCGGTTTCCACTTCTTCCAGACAGAACCGACAGGTGTCCTCTTCTGTCAGGCCTATGAGACTCAAGTGTCTATTGAGTCTACAGTGTCCAGTCAGCAGACCCACTATCATTCTGACAGTGCTTCGACGGCGTGAAAGTAAGTCTGTTGTAAATTTAGCCGAATGTCCTTTGATGAACTGTTTGGCCTGCCTCTATCCTGGGGAGTTGTTCCACCATTCAAGAGACTTCTGTTGCGCCCATTTTTGTATAGCTGCTCTTTTTATCGTATTTGCGATTCCAAAGACGGGTTCCGGACCAACCAGTGGCGTAGATGTGCCTTCTCGGGCCAATTCATCGGCCTTCTCATTGCTACGATGACCTTTATGTCCCGGCACCCAGGCAAGTGTCAATATGTTTCGACTTCCCACCTGAGAGAGGACACTCAAAAGTTCCATACCAGCCATGAATCGACCTGTACCGAACTGAGAGCCTTCAGAGCCGCTTGACCATCCGAATAGATAACGATGGAGTCGTTATCTAGATTTCGACTGATTAGTTCCATAGCGCACCTTTGTATAGCAGCTACTTCGGCTTGAAATACGGTCGCATATGTCCCCAGACATATGTCATATGGTCGCATATGTCCGGACTTCCGTCCTTGGTTTTAAGCCATATATTCCAGCCCCTGTACCTATATCGGTTTTGGAGCCGTCCGTATACCATATTGAGTTTGCCGTTATCGGCGGACCAGTTTCCCAGTCCTCTCTTTTTGGTATTGTGACTTGAAAATTTTTGTTAAAGCTATACCTCGTAACCATTCGGTCTACAGGCATTCCTAGAAAAGGGCCTGCCTTTATGTCCTGGTATAGCCTTAAGTTATCAGTTCCCTGCATCATACTTATTGGAGCTTGGCCCTGGATCAACCGATGTACTGTTGATCTGGCTTCACTCTGTGAAGCGTAGAGATGGATACATCAATTAATAGTACAAGTATGGGAAAACGAAATAAATAAAGCTAACTGATAGGCGTGAGGCCCGCATATAGGGCTCCTCATCGATTGTCATTTGTTTCGACCTTCTGTCATGTGTCACATAATATTAATATATCTACGTCATACGTCTTTGGTTTGTATCATTTGTAAATATTAATAACGTATGACGTAGATATATTAATGTTATGTGACACATGACAGAAGCTCGAAACAAATGACTGTGAATGAAAAGCCCTATTCTTGCGGCATCAGCATACAAAAGGAGACAAACTGCATTGTTTTGTATAACTGTATACAAAATCTTGGCAAGAATATTGAGACATAGATTACATTGCTAGACAGAGATAATCCTACATGAGTATCAGGCCGGCTTTAGAAAGGACAGATCCACTATAGACCTAACCTTCTTTTTAAAGGAGACACAGATAACTTAAAGGTATTGTTCCACTGCACGTTAGGGACAAAATGTACAAAGCAATGGAACATTTGGATATATGTACCAAAAAAATGATGAGACTAGTAAAAATGACATGAGGCAAAAAATAAAGGAGGCCAAGGCTGAATTTGGGCTGTAGTGCCGTAGAACAAGAAGAAGTAAAAATGACACTTAATAATTCTAGGTACCTGTGAAATTTGTTGGCTCGATAACGTTTCAGATCAATTTACGATTGCAAAAGGCTCGAGACCCTTATCCGCATCATTATTGAACTTAGTTTTAGTGAAACTAACAAAACAGAAGTGAATGCAGAAATATTGTTCATCTGGTACTTCAGGGTAGTTAATCTTAACCCATGATAATTTCCTTAACCCATGATAATTTCCTTTTAGCATTGTATTGTTTTACAGAGAACAAGAAAATAAATCAACAAAACCTAAGACTTTGTCACCTATTAAATCAAACACAGCTTGACAACTGTATAGAGAAAGGACATCTAAATGTGACAGCCAAGGTTTGAAGTATTGAAAAAGCCCACAACATATAATAAATCAATTATAAATTCATGTACAGTAGGAAAAATGAAAGAATACCCATGAACAAACATATAAGACACGCTGTATTTTCCTGTCACCGTGTCACACAAAAAATTGACCAGCGCAAGTACATGTAATAATTATTGTTACATGTACTTGCACTGGACAATTTTCTTTGTGACACGGTGACAGCAAAATACAGCGTGTTTTATATGTTCGTTCATGGGTAGTCTTTCATTTTTCCGACTGTATATTGTGAGATACATTGGGTTAAAATGGATTAAGGGCGTAGGCGAAAAATTTAGGACAATTGCTTTTTAAATGTAGCCATTTTGTCGAATCCTGGGAAACTAGTAAATATTTTTGAATAATTTAAACTTATAATGTAATATGACATTATTACCGGGTTCGTTGGTAATCAGTTATGACCAAACAAAACGTAAAACGTAAATCCTTCTCCTTCTTAACTCTTTCAGGGGCACAAAATGCTACAGCAAATTTTACCTTAAGTGGGCAGGATTAGAAAAAATAAATGTAAATGCGGTTCGAAATTTGTACCACTGCCCATTTCAGTCAATTTTTTTGTGGTACATTGTGGGTATCCTCGGCCTATGAAACAGTAAATGTGTCTTATCAAGTCCCATTGACGTTGACCTTTAACACGATCTCGGTATTGAGCTATTTTGAATAGTTGTTTGACTCTCCGTATCCCAGCCCGTTAGCTGAGATTCTTCAACTAAGTGGCTTGTTTTCTGTTTAAGAGTCCATCATATTTTTACTGTTCGTCTATAGGTACAACCACATTTAAAATCCCTCAAAGGCGTTAATGGTAGATATATTCAAGGTCCATACTTCGACACCATATAAGATAACTGGAAGTAGATAACACTTAATTTTGCGTTCCAATAGTTGAAGTTTCAAGTTATCGCTACATAATCGTCACCTCATTTTTAGAAAAGTTGCACGGGCCTTCTCAATCATTATATTATACATTTGATTTCTTTATCTGAATTTTATTATTCAGTAATAAAACAACCTTATAAATATTATATAAAAACAATCATCATAGCTATTTTAATTTTTGAGGCAGTTGCTCCAAAAAGTTGTTTTGAGCTGCATCCAAACCATTCTCGCAGGTTCTTCAGCCAGGAAATTCGTCTTCTTCCGATGCTTCTTCTGCCATCTATTTTTCCTTGCATTATGAGTCGCAGAATGCCATACTTCTCGCGTCGCATCACATGTCTGAGATACTGTAGTATTATTTTTTTAATTGTAAGTTCAACTTCCTTCGCTTTACCTATTCCTCTTAGTACTTCGTTGCTCGTAACTCTATCTACCCAGAAAACCCTCATAATTCTTCTATAAAACAACCTAGATATTTAAAATTGAATACTCTGTGTATTGGTTTTTTATGTATTTTTAATTGTGTATTGTGATACGGTAACCGACTAAACAACTTGTATTTCGTTTTTACGAAAAACCATTAATTACAAATCAAGAAATAAATAAGTAAAACCATACAATAAACAACAAAAAGGTAGTTATACTATATTAGTCGGTTTTATTAAATTGTATCTTTTTCTCAATATACCGATATTCCTTTTTCTGCCTATAAATATGATTAGCTGATATTTTCTTTGAAGTTTGGTATATAATCCTTATAATTTAATCTTTTTTGTTTACAACTTTTATATGAGTTGTTTTTAAAGTACTCAATAAAAAACCGGCGGTTCCAAATTTCTCATAAATTTCAGAAGTTTTGTTATCTTTTGTTACCGACTTTCTTAAGAAAATGTATATTACAAAATACAAACAAATGATAAAAAAAGCTATAATAATAATGATACAATCACATTATACCTATAAAGAAACACGAAACAACTTCTCATATTTCATATAGAGGGTGATCAGCTTTAATGATAAATTCACCTTGCATGGAAAAGTGAGTTATGATGGGAAGGAGTTTCGTCGTGTAAATATTGTTGTGTGCCCAGCCATTCAATAACAGATATTTTGAGCTCTATATTGGAACGAATAGATAAAACAAACAACTACCTTCAGAAAGAAACAATAGCACTGGACATTTTAATTAATTTGTTTACTGCACTCGATGATTATACAATTGGCCTAAATGATAAATTTGATTATTTCAAATCGTCCGCCAAAGAAACAATACCCGGAATTAGACTATAAAGATCTATCTCACAGAGATAACTCTGCATCATCAGTCCAACTGAATGGAAAAGGAAGATTCAGAGTCGAAACCTATATTTCCATTGTTACTCTGGGCATTCACTTAAAACAGCGATTAAGTTCGTATAGAAACATTATATTAGTCAACGCTTTGGAAACTCTGAATTCCCAATAGTTGAGACACAGTTGCAATAATTTACTGAAATCTATCATGAAAACCTTAACGAGAAAGAGTTAGAAATGAAATATCTGCATTTAACAGAATATTTGAAAATGTATTGAAAGAAAAAATGAAGGAACTAATAGTATTCTGGAAATATATCATCTTTTAAAATACAACAAAATTGAAGACATCTTTCGTAATGTAGAAATGGCACTGAGAATCTTTTTAAGGATGATGGTAACAAACTGCAGTAATGAACGCTCCTTCTCCAAATTAAAACGAACTAAAAATGAATTAGGAAGTGCATTGTTTCAAGAAAGATTAATCAGTTTGTCGCTAATGCAGATAGAATATCAACATGCTCGAAAACATAGATTTTGAAGGTGTGCTTATCGATTTTGCTCAACTCAAATTTAGAAGGGTGTCTCTTCTATCAGCAAAATATATAGAATTGTTTATAAGGATTAATCGTGGATGATAATTACTTTGTGTGTATTACATTATTTTAATTATCTTCTTCTTCTTCGTCTAGCCATTCACGTCCATATCTGAACATAAGCCTCTTTAAGTCTTCCTTTCCATTGTTTTTTGTTGTACGCTAATCATAGTCAATTTTTCCCGGCAGTTCGTTTCAGATCATCTGTCCATATCATAGGAGGTGTACCTCTGGGTCTTTTGTGTTGGTATGGTCTCCAGGTTAGAATTGTTCTGTGTCATTTGGTGACTTTGGTGTTCTGTCTTATCCACATGTTTGTTTTCCTGTCCTTAAGTGATATGCCAAGCATTGCTCTTTCCATCGCGTGTTGTGTGACTCTGAGTATGTTCATATTCTTTTTTGTGATTGTCCATGTTTGTGCCCCATATGTTAATATCGGAATTATGCATGCATCAAAAACTTTAGATCTAAGATGTAGTTGAATTTGCTGATTTCTGAGTATATAGTTCAGTTTGCCGAATACTGCCCATGCTAACTTTCTTCTTCTTTTTTTTTCTTCCGTTTGAATTTACCTATTTAGTATTATTTTTTGTCCTAAATATATATTTATATTCTTCAACTTTTTCTATAACTTTGCTGTTTATAATTGTCACGGTTTCTTCGGAGTGCATGACTTTGTTTTGTTTAAATTAATTTTCAGTTCTATTTTAGAAGATTCTGTGCGTAGTTCTGAAAGCATGGTTTGCAGTTCTTGTATGTCAGTTGCTATCAGGATTATGTCATCCGCAAATCGTAGATTACTGGGGTAGCGGCCATTCATGTTTATTCCCTTATATTTTCAATTTAGATTTTTAAACACGTACTCCAAAACTAAGGTGAATAGTTTGGGTGATAGAGTCTCTCCCTGTTTGACTCTCTCCTCTTTAATGGTACAGGTAATAGGTAGTATGTAGCTGTTGCTTGGTTTATAGTTTCTTTTATTAAGTTAATATATCTGATGTCTAGTCTACAATTTTGCATTGTGTTTATTACGGCCGTGTGTTCTATAGCGTCGAAAGCTTTTTCGTAGTCTACAAATGCTATAAAAACTGGAAACTTGTATTCGTTACATTTTTCTATTTTTTCTATATTTTAGTTCTTTTATTTTCTATATTATTTTAATTATCTATTCGTAATAAATAATATCTAATGTTACTGTAAAGGAATACAATTAATAAAGCAAAAACTTTGCATATTGGTCTATGTTCTTTTTCTGTTCTAACGAAATAGTGCTTTATTATAGGCCAAGGGCTCCATTTTCCTAATATGGTTCTTTTCATGAGCATTTTTCAGTGCGTCACAAATGATTTAGTCCGTGATACATACGGTTTAGTCCGTGAACAAAGGTTAGTCCGTGATAAATACACATTTATGACATTTATTCTAACATGACATTTTAGTTAAATCTGACATTTGTCACATTTTATTTGCAGTTTGGTATAAAAACAAATCAATTTTGTTTATTGCATTTATAAAATGGTATTTTCTTTGATTTGTATAGTCTTATAAATTGTACAGATTAAATTTTTTTTATATAGAATAATATAATATTATTTAATATTATATTATTAGCGTCATATACTGACAACTAGAGTAAATGTTATAAATGTCACCGACGAAATGTAATCAGCGACGTGCCTTTTTTTCTGTCACATACAATTTAATGCATTAGAGAGAAATTGAAAAACTGTGACGCACTGAAAAATGCTCATGAAAAGAACATATGCCCAAGGTCTCTAATAGGTGAAATACCTACGGTCTTTGTGATATTCTTTTTCTCATGATCACCTTTCAGTGCGTCACAGTTTTTCGATTTTTTTCTAACGCATTCAATTGTATGTGACAGAAAAAAAGGCACGTCCGTGATTACAGGCATTTACAACATTTATTCTAGTTATTCTAGTTGTCGATAGATGGGGCCATAATAAAAAAAATATTTTTTTTAATTAGATAATAATATTACAAATATAATCTTTATAATTTGTAAGATTATACAAATCAAAGAAAATACCGTTTTATAAATGCAAGAAACACATTTGATTTGTTTTTATTCCAAATTGAAAATAAAAATGTGACAACTGTCAGATTTAACTAAAATGTCATGTTAGAATAAAAGTCATAAATATTTATTATCACGGACTTACTAGTCCATTCTTTTACGGTTTTTGCTCTAAATTTTAAAGAACCGCTTGGATTGACATGAAATTTGGCATACGTATAGCCTACATGTCAAAGAAAAAAAAGTGATATTGTGCCAATGTGTGCTTTTGCCCCGGGGGTGACTTTCGTCCCCTCTCGAGGGTGAAAAAATATATGTCCAAAATAAGTCCGGAAATGGGTAAACTGACTAATTTTAAGTAACTTTTGTTCTATAGAGCTTTTTCGCCAAGTCAACACTTTTCGAGTTATTTGCGAGTGAATATGTTCATTCTTCAACAAAATAACCACATTTTTAGACGGGTTTTCTCAAATAACTCAAAAAGTAAGTATTTTGTCGAAAAAAACGTTCTTAGCAAACTATAGCTTATAAAAAAGTAAAAAAAATGGTGTACGCGTTAGGTCTCTGGATCTCGTAGAACCAGAGTTATAGCCAATGAAAAATAGATTCATATTCACCATATTTCAAATAGAATATTTCGACGTGAAATATCCAAAAAACTAAGCACTTTTTGGGGAAAGCCCATTATAACTTTTTTAAAGGGTTTAAAAAAGGTTTATTTCTGTTTTTACATAAAGTTTCTAACATTAAATTTAAGCAAGTTACGCTCAAAATAAAGTTGGTCCCTTTTGTTTTTGAAAAAAAAAATCGGGAAGACCACCTCCTAATTAGCAACTTAAATGAAATTAATCGTTACCGCTCCACAAATTATTTTGTTTATGTTGTGTTTATAATATGATCTGTAAGTTTCATCAATTCAAAGTGCTTATTTTTGAAAAAATTTGGTTTCAAAATAAAATTTTTAAAAATTTAAATTTTGAAAAATATGCTTTTTTTCAAAATAACTTAAAAATTGTTAGAGATACCAAAAATCTCGAAAAACAAAAAAAGTCAGATTTGCTTTTCTGAATATCATGTATTTTTTTGTTTTTATGTTAGAGAACAATTGATTAAGATTTGGTGTTTCTAACTTTGCATACATTCGTGATCAGTGACTCGTTCAACCCCTTTTAACTACAGCCCTTTCAACAATAAGGACTTTGAACCGATGAAACTTAGAGATCATATAAACGATATATACACAAGTCAAGAAACTTGTGAAGTCGTAACGATAAGTTCATTTAAGATATTATTAGGGGGTGATTTTCTCGATTTTTTTACCAAAACGAAAAGGGACTAACATTATTTTGAGCATAACTTGTTTAATTTTGATGCTAGAAATTTTTTTTTGTAAAACAAAAATAAAGCTTTTTTAAACACTTTAAATAAGTTGTAACGGGTTTTCCCTGAAATGTGCTTCATTTTTGGTTATTTCACGTTAAAGTATTCCATTTGGAATTTGACGAATATGAACCTATTTTTCATTAGCTATAACTCTGCTTCTACTAGGTGTAGAGACGTGATATATACATAGGTCTGGATCCCGCGTATGAAAAAAAAGTTGATTAATAGCAAGCTGAAAATTTGTTAATAGCTTAAGGGTGTCTAGTCGGATAAACTTTGATATATGGGAATACTGAAACAGGGGCAATTTTAGTTGTGGAACAGGTTAAAAATTTGGAACGGTCACACCACGAAAACGGCACATTTATTTTGTCCGACAGAATAGACTTAAACTCTCCTAACAGAGATTAAATTCTCATGCAAAAATCAGACTGCTATTTATCACCTGTCATAATTCCTGTCATTTGATATATTCTACATGTTCCACTCATTAAAACGCCCATTTGGTAATAAATAGCAGTCTGATTTTTGCATGAGAGTTTAATCTCTGTTCGGAGAGTTTAAGTCTGTTCTGTCGGACAAAGTAAATGTGCCGTTTTCGTGGTCTTACCGTTCCAAATTTTTAACCTGTTCCACAATTAGAACTGCCCCTGTTCCAGTGTTCCCATATATCAAAGTTTATCTGACTAGACACCCTTAAGCTATTAACAAATTTTCAGCTTGCTATTAATCAACTTTTTTTTCATACGCGGGATCCAGACCTAACACCATTTTTTAAAAATTTTTACAGGCTATATTTTTGCTAAGAATGTTTTTTCGACAAAATACCTACTATTTGAGTTATTTGCGAAAAACCGTCTAAAAGCGTGGTTATTTTGTAGAAAAAATGAACATATCCACTGCCAAATAACTCGAAAAGTTTTGACTTAGTGAAAAAACTCTATAGAACAAAAGTTACTTAAAATTAGCCAGTTTACCATTTCCTGACTTTTTTGGACGAATATTGTTTACCCCCAAGAGGGGGTGAAAACCACCCCCAGAGCAAAAGCACATATCGGCACAATATCACTTTTTTTCTTTTACTTTTTAGCTATGTGTATGCCAAATTTCATTTCAATCAAAGCGGTTCTTTAAAATTTAGAGATTTTGCAATATTTTACCGTTAAAAAACGGACTATACCCTTTTCCTATCATTTGTTACGCACTGAAAAATGCTCATGAAAAGGACAATATTACATTTTGACCAGTAGTTACAAGACAGCAACGGTTTTTACTTAAATAGTATTGAACTTCAAAATTAATACATGTGCTTCTGCTGACTTCTATTTGTGCTAAGGTTCGCAAAAGCACGTACTTAAAATTGAAAATACGTTTATTTAAAAATTTCTGTTAGTATTAATAAAGGTATTTTCAACTGAAATTGTAGATAATTCTCATTAAATTTAGTAAATACACTAATCACAAAAAGTCTCGCATAATTTTTGAAACAGAAAAAGAGAAATAATTTTTAAGTTTTAGCAAAATAATGTTATAAAGCTGTCTACAAACCATAAAATTTCAAGTTAAAGGGTGTTTTTGCAGAAAAAAAAACAGTAGACAAAACGTTGTTAAATGAGAATATCTGATCTGTGCACTATGCCTGCTTGAGTTTTCAATGAGGAGGTGCGTTCTTACAAAAGATGTAGCAGCCCAAATTATAGCTTTTAGTATAAGATCATTTTGCAGTTGTAGAGCTGTAACATGATGTCTACGCAAAGTCTGCAGATGCACATAAAGTTATTCTGCGTAGTTGGTGCACTTGGTACGTCATAGAACTGATCTTCTTGTGTATCCTCCACTTTCTCTATACCTTCTTAAAGCTTTTGAGACGCTGGATTATTGGATTCCCATAACATCAGCAGGATATTCCTGCAATCATCCATCTCCAATAATTAAACCTACAATTTGGACTGCTTATTCTGACGTTATACTACTCATTTGGAAACTCAAGCAGACATAGTGCACAGATCGAAATCCCGAACACAAATGTCCAAACTAAATACTCTCCTTTAACAACGTTTTGTTTACTGTTTTTTTTTTGGCAAACACACGCTTCAACTAGAAATGTTGTTTGTAGACACCTAAAGGAAACGATAGAGGAGTATTTTAACATTCTCTTGAAAATAAAAAAATATTTTAAACTTTTTTCTATGTCAAAAATTATGCGATACTTTTTTGACTAGTGTAATATTAAAATTCCAAAAGGAAATAGCTTGTGGTAATAAAATAAGTGATGCTACCCTTACATGGGTTTGGTTATCAGGCATACACTTATTCACTTATCTGTACTCAGCTGATGACGACAATGACTACACTCTATTCTAAATGGTAGGAAACCCATAACGTAACGTAGTTGAAACTCTTCCCGTCATCTGACTGACTAATTATAATTAATAATCTCGTGTTGTTATGTATATCTATTTTTATATATGCGTATTCGTTTATATTTTCCTTTTCGATTCAGTTTTGCAAGTATGAAATCATAATACGACTCTTGCTGAATGGGCGTGATTTCTTTGTTTCGCCGAAGTGCGTGTGTCCCAGATATTTGTGGTACATTGATGGTATGTTATTATTATATTACCTAAACCATATCTTATTTAACATAAATGATTTATGCCTGATTGCACCAATAAATCTTAAGCTTCAGCTTAGCCCAGCTCAGCTTATACTTTAATGCTGTGGCTACACTAGCGCATTAGAAATATGTCACTAATTTGCATTTGAAATATGTCAAATAATGCGATAATTAACGGCATTAGATGCTCATGTGGCCCCAGCATAAGGATTTACATTTATATTAATTTAAGCTTAACACATTCGCGGACACGCTGTCATTGTATATGTTACAGTTCAAGTTGATTATCCAGTTGGAGTTGACTTTTCCTAGTTCGAGTCGACTCATACGGCTGGTTTCAGTAAAAGTTGATTATAAATATAAAATGAAGATTTTAACGAAGAAGACTCCAACTAGTTAAAGTATACTCTTCCCAATGCCATTTAGTAAAAGTTGATTCACATAAACAACCGATTCTATTTAGAAATTAAAAAATGTTTCTGGATATGATTTCAGGAAATGAAGCATTTTGGCTCGCAATATTTTCGTTTATCATGGATTTACTTGAAATATTCACAGAAGGTAGGGAATAGCCCAAGGATCATTTTCTATATCATGACGCTGTACGCTGAAACCTTAGAGGTGGTTGCCACCCCATCTCGGAGGCGGGAATTTTTCATTATATTTTAACCAGGGAAATCGATGGAAAATGCACTTCTAAAAATAATTGTTCCCTACGTTTTCTTCGTAAAACTAATATTTTTCGAGGTTTTCGCGATTGAAAGTAACAGTTTTTCGACAAAAAAATCGACTTTTTAGAGGGTTTTTTGAGAATCACTCAAAAAATAAAGAGTGAATAAAAAAACTGTAGCTTTAAAAATTGTATCTTTTAGAAGCAGAAACAAAACCATTTTTTATAATTTTTCTACAACCAATACAAACTGAGATATGGCATGTTAAATGTTAGCTTTTTTCGTCAAATGCATAATTTGAAATATTCAAAGCCAAATAACGGAAAAACTCTGCATTTTTCGAGGAAAATTTACAGAATATTTTTTTAACTATAAAATTAGACTTTTCAAAAAAAGTTTCTAGCATAAAAATTGAGCGACTTATGATCAAAATAAGGTTGGTACCTACTTTCTTCTACGAAAAAATCAGTGAAAACAACCCCTAACTACCCTCCTAATTCCAATTGATCTTCGGCCTTCTGTAATTATTTTTATATAGGTTTGTATTATCAATACACCCAAGAAGTTTGAACTATTTAAAATTTAGAAAAATTGGAGTTAAAATAGGTAAAATTGGAGATTGGAGAGATATTTTTTTTTTAATTTCATCAAATATCTTCCTTTTATTTAACATATCTCCGAAAATATTAGAGATACAAAAAAATTTTTATAGTATGTATTAAATTGTATCTCTTTTAATAACTAAAATTAACCATTGCAAAGATTTTCTTTACAGTGAACATTTAGCGAGGTATAGCTGCTTAAAACCTCTATTTATACAAGCAAACAACTCATTATTCGAACCCTTTAAACTCACCCTACTTAAAAACTAAGGGATCTTACCGAATTTAATTTACAAAGTCTTTAAGCTCTTATAGCTATAAGATAGCTCACCAGTTATAGAAAAAGACGAAGATGACATCGATCTCGATGAAGATGACTTAAAATCTATTTGTATTTGTATTTGTAAATTCGTATTTTTGTGTAAATACATGTTTTTGTACGTAATTCTACTTTTTTTTTCTGTATAGATCTATTAAATTACTTATAAAAATTGCAATGTTATTAAGGGTATTTTTAAGGTTTGAAGTACATA
The DNA here is from genome assembly GCF_917563875.1 of Diabrotica virgifera virgifera. Lineage (NCBI taxonomy): Eukaryota > Metazoa > Arthropoda > Insecta > Coleoptera > Chrysomelidae > Diabrotica > Diabrotica virgifera. Next base: position 180,610,822 of record NC_065450.1, read on the forward strand.
TTATGATATTATATCCTAAAGCATAAAATAGTCATTATTTAACATATTAAAACCAAATTTTACCCATATTAAGGTTTACAATGTTTTTATCTAGTTTCTGACAATAAGGGGTAGTTTACACCCCTAAAAATAATCAACATCCTTGGGCATGATATAGAATATGAAGTACATGGTAAGATGATCCTAATCCCAAATTTTTATGCAAATCGATGCAAGCCGAAATTATTCTTTTAGGATAAATAATTTTTATATATATATATATATATATATATATATATATATATATATATATATATATATATAACAGGTATATAATCTTTGCTGAACAGTTAGGAAACAAGGTTGAAATATTGGGGTAGCAGCAATTGCTGCTACCCCAATATTTCAACCTTGTTTTATATATATATATATATATATATATATATATATATATATATATATATATATATATATATATATATATATATCTCCAACAAGGGTGGTTTTAAGAGTTGAAATATTATAATATTATATCCTAAAGCATAAAACAATGATGATTTAACTAGTAAAAACTAAATGTTTACCATACTAAAGTTTAAAATGTTATTTTATAATTTTTTACAATAATTAGGGGTAGTTATCACCCTTATAAAACCAAAAGCGTACAACGGCTCAATATAGAAAATGTTATAAATAGTAAAATGAGTCTAATCCCAAATTTCTTGTACAAATCGATGCTGGACGAAAAAATTGTGAGGTTTTTCCATTTTTTCAGATTTATTTCCTGGCCTATATGTTCAAATCATAATAAGTAGATGAAACGGTCAAAACAAAGAGACGCACAGCACAGTCATCAAAAAAGCACGTGAGATTATACTCGTATAATCAACATTTACTGAATCGATCCAGGAATAGTCAACTCAAGCTAGTAAAACTTGAATTAAATTTTTCAAATCAACTTTTACTGCTCGTTTTAGTTGGAGTTGACTTGAACTAGGAATCTAACTGAGAATCAACTTGATCTGTAACATATACACGTATTCTTATGGAGTAAATGACTTCATATGCAGTCATGACCGTGAATGTGTTAAGCTACGCCCTATTTTATTGCAAACAGGCACTAATGAATCTTTTTTAAAAAGGATTTTTTAGAAGTTTCTTAATACTCAGTTAAATCCCATTACAAGCTTCACTTCACATAGTTCCAGTGTATAAACAATTAAAATTTGTTAATGAAACGCTTTAATTAAAATTATTAAACATTGTTACTAACACAAATCCTGTTTTTACCCTATATTATGCAAGATTGACAGAGTTTGATATTATTACTACCTTTTTACACAAACTAATCAGCTAACTCAGTATTTTCTATGCAGCTGCTTTCACGTCAGTATAAATAAAATAAAAATCGAGTCATCCGTAGCTTTCAAAATAATTTGAGTTTGCAACGAAGAATGCAAAACTCGTACTTTCTTCATCTGAATAAATGATTGTTAAATCTTGCCCCAATTCAGTAAGGATGGAGTTAAGTATAATTTTAGTTAATCGTGGGAAGTTAGAATGCAGACTGCGTTCACCATGACATAGTCACATGGCTGTCGGAAGGGATCTTATTACGGAAGGGTTTTGTAGAATCTTTCATGACGTAAGAAGACTTTTATGGATATTTATAGTAGGGGAGCATCGGATGCTAAATTTGCAGTCACTAAAGCGTCATGGGGATCTAATGGGTTGTGAAGATTAGGTCCTAAAGCCAAAAATAGTTAAGTTTTCCGTTTTAGTGGGGATTTTCCATTTTTTATTTCAATTTTCCACTTTCAAAAATCGGTTTTTCCGATTATAGTTAGTATATCTATCCACAATTCGCAAAAATGTCCCCAATTAAAGTTGCTTATTTTTACGTAAGTAACTCAAATCTGCAAAAAAATGGGGCTTCCTATTTAAGATTTTAAAGTAACTCTTCACTCCACCTCCGTGGGGGATCGTGTTTGGTGTCATTCGATTTGGAGATTTTTGGTTTGACTACCTCCTCAACCAATTTTAGATGAAATCATTTCATCTAAAATTGGTATAGGAGGTAGACAAACCAATGGGCGCAGTAAATTATGGCGACGTAAAAAATCGCCCGTGTGGCCAAAGCCCAAGAGAAACATTGTGTATAGTTCGGTCCAGTATTACTAGTAAAGGTATGTATTATTACAATTTTTGTACACCAGTATCATGATTTTACTTACCTCTGCTATATTTTCAATTTGTATCGATTTTTAAAGCGTAAACATATAGACCAGGGCGCATCTGTAAAAATATTAGTACATTTGGACGTTGAGAGGTGACTCAAATTTTTTTGCAGAAATTGCTTGAAAATAAATTAAATAATATTATTTGAGTTATCCTCCCTCTCAAAAACGTCCGGAACATTGTTTAAATAATCAAAATGTCAAAAAATTAAGGAAAAATTCGAGTTTTTTCTAGATTTTTTGATTATAACTTTAAAAGTATCCATTTTCGAGAAAAGTTGTACTGACATAAAAGTTGCATAATTAAATTTCATACAATATAGAATTGGTTAAAAATTTAAAAAATAGTCACCCTTGTTGCAAAATAGCAATAATTGTGAAAAAAACATACAAAAACAAGTATTCGCATTATACGTTTTTCAACCATTTATGCTACACTTAGGACCTTCATATTTCACCCTGAAAAACTATATGATACAGTAAAACACTACTGTATATTTTATTTAGATCGGTTCAATAGATTTTGCAAAATAAATTTTGCAATCCAGCTTTCGTAAAAAAAATCATTTTTTCAAAATGTTACAAGACTGAAAATAAAGCAGATAGCAAGTTGAAAATTTTTTTGCTTATAGAAGTGTACTGTACCTTTCATTTGCAATTTTGCAAAATTAAAATCGATTAACACCACGGCGTCAGGAAATTTTTTAAATAAACATTAATTATTGGTGCTACGCGCAGGACAGCGGATAGTTTGTTTTGATTGGGCATTCCAATGACCTTTGATAATGATGGATGCATTTTAATTTTCATTACATTTCGATATAAATAACTAAATTGTTTATTGCAAAATAAAAACACATACTCTATCCTTTGAAATAACACTTTTATTAGCAAAAATTTTCTTTGTTAATATATCTTAACTTAAATAATAAAAGTTTATTATTTTTAAACATATGCAATTTTTTAAACAATATTTCACAAACCGTAATAAAATTAGTTTGATTTTTGTGGAATTAAAATAGTAAAATACAACAAAATATAGAGTAAGAAAATAATATGTTAGATAAAGATTGGAAGAAATTTTGGTGGAAATCAACATTTTCTGACGCCGTGGTAATTAATCGATTTTAATTATGAAAATTACAAATGAAAGGTACAGTACACTTCTATAAGCAAAAAAAATTCAACTTGCTATCTGCTTTATTTTCAGTCCTGTAACATTTTGAAAAAATGATTTTTTTTTACGAAAGCTGGATTGCAAAATTTATTTTGCAAAATCTATTGAACCGATCTTAATGAAATTTACAGCATTGTTTTAGTTTATCATAAAGTTTTTCTGGGTGAAATATGAAGGTTCTAAGTGCAGCACAAATGGTTGAAAAGCGTATAATGCGAATACTTGTTTTTGTATGGTTTTTTCGCAATTATTACTATTTTGCAACTAGGTTGACTATTTTTTTAAATTTTTAACTAATTCTATATTGTAGGAAATTTAATTATGCAACTTTTATGTCAGTACAGCTTTTCTCGGAAATGAATACTTTTAAAGTTATAATCAAAATACCAAGAAAAAAATCGAATTGTTCCTTCAATTTTTGACATTTTTATTATATAAAACAATGTTCCGGACCTTTTTGAGAGGAGGATAACTCAAATATTATTATTTGATTTATTTTCAAGCAATTTCTGCAAAAAAATTTGAGCCACCTCTCAACGTCCATCTCAAAACAGATGCGCCCTTAACTAATACCGAATTTCTTGAAAAACTTATAAGGCGTTTGTGCCAAAATCAAATATTTACATCGTGGTTGACATATTTAAGTGCCATCGCTCCATGGTATTCTTATCCAGGTTTCAGATTTAAAAATGGCTCACATAAAAAGTTTATTTTAAAATTTTATATTGCAAGTTGGTACAGTTATATTCAAAAAAAAAGGGTACAAGTATTAGAAAGGGAAGTTAACGTCATCCTATTTGTGTACAACCGGCTGGGATTTTTGGAGGTTATCAAATGTCATAAGTGATCAAAAATGCAACTCATAGACGTCAAAGACGTTTAATTTGATAGAAGGTTTAACGTTACGTACAATAAAAAATTAATATGCCTCGTCATTTAAGTGAGATTGAAAAGGCTCAAATAATTACGAAAATGGAAGAAGGATGGTCAATTCGTGCGCTAGCAAATTTCTATAATAGAAATTTGAAAACAATCTTCAGAATTAAGCAACGATGGGTCCAACAACAATCATTAAAAAGAAAAGTTGGTTCAGGGCGTTCCAAAGTATCCACTCCTCAACAAGATGCTGTTTTAGTTCAATTCTTAAGAGATAATCCATTTGCGACGTCGAAGGATTCATACGGGATTTCCTGGTGCCCAACCTACTGTAAGCAGAAGGATCAATGAATCTGAATTAAAAAACCGACCAGCTGCTAAAAAACCATTAGTAACTGTTGAACATCGGCAAGCAAGAGTAATATTTGCACTAAACTATATTTACCGCAACCCACAATTTTGGAACAACGTCATTTTTACTGATGAAAAGACTTTTCAGTCGACCTATAACGGTCAAATCCGTGTTTATCGTCCAGCCAATACTAGGTTTGAAGAACGATATATTCACTCTCATAATAAATCTGGACGTTTTTCTGTAAATGTATGGGGTTGGATTAGTATACATGGACCTGGTGTTTGTTGGCGATTAGAGGGAAGATTTACTGCCGACAATTACATTAACGTTTTGGAACACGTAATGCTCCCTTCTATTGAGCAATTGTATCCTAATAATACTTTTATATATCAACAAGATAATTGTTCAGTCCACACTGCCCATGCCGTAAGGAATTGGTTTCAAACGCAAAACCTGGAAGTATTGCCATGGCCTGCGCACAGTCCAGATATAAATCCAATTGAAAACATTTGGGGCATAATTGTTAAAAAAATATATAAAAGAAATTTTATGCCACAAAATTCAGATCAATTGTGGGATACAATCTTAGAGTGCTGGGAAGATCTTGATCCAAATATGATATCTAATATAATTCAAAGTATGCCAAATAGACTAAATAAAGTTATAGAAGCAGACGGTTCTATCACCAAATACTAAATTCTATTTGTAACAGTCATTAAAATTATTCTTTATATAATTGTTGAATAAATGGTTTCGTCTAATTAATGCTCAACGCCAATGATTTATATTTTTAATAACCTGTGACATTTGATAACCTCCAAAAATCCCAGCCGGTTTTACACAAATAGGATGACGTTAACTTCTCTTTCTAATACTTGTACCCTTTTTTTTTTAATATAACTGTACTACTGTGTTGAATGATTCTTTTTATGTATTACAGCACAGTTCAAATTGTTTTTAGGTAGCTAAAACGGCGATAGATTTTTGGCGTTTACGCAATTTTTTTGTTGCAAATGAATAACAGAAGTAGTAAGAAAGTAACGTCGTTGCCAAAGAAAAATAATACATAGCAGCACAAAATGATAAGGATCATTGTAATTTTAGTGATAAATATCGAGAAACTAGAGAATTTAAACCGTACAGACTGACAATAATTGTATTGGCTATAATACCTGCTTCTATATTCCCCTTAGAAGTTTATAATCTTTATGATGTTTATATTGCAGAAGCTTTTAGCAAAGCTATTATTATCTCTGAAGAGCCAAGAAACGCTAAAGTAGAAGAAGAAATATCATTTATCCATGATCTCACATGTTTAGGATGCAAGGATCTCACAGGATAAGGAAATGCAAGCAAGGAAACCAATAAGGATGTTGATCCAAATATTGAATGTGACAGTGATTAAGAATGAGTATCCGTCGATCAAGAAACGTGGAACGTATTTTTGATTAATTAAAAATAAATTCTGTCAAAAATCATCATAGTTTTATAATTTCCTTTGTTGGCCTTATAGGTCTGGATCCCGCGTATGAAAAAAAAGTTGATTAATAGCAAGCTGAAAATTTGTTAATAGCTTAAGGGTGTCTAGTTGAACAAACTTTGATATATAGGAACACTGGAACAGGGGCAGTTTTAACTGTGGAACAGGTTAAAAATTTGGAACGGTCAGAACACGAAAACGGACATTTATTTTGTCCGACAGAACAGACTTAAACTCTCCGAACAGAGATTAAACTCTCATGCAAAAATCAGACTGATATTTATCACCTGTCATAATTCCTGTCATTTGACATATTCTACATGTTCCACTCATTAAAACGACCATTTGGTGATAAATAGCAGTCTGATTTTTGCATGAGACTTTAATCTCTGTTCGGAGAGTTTAAGTTTGTTCTGTCGGACAAAATAAATGTGCCGTTTTCGTGGTCTGACCGTTCCAAATTTTTAACTTGTTCCACAATTAAAACTGCCCCTGTTCCAGTGTTCCGATATATCAAAGTTTCTCCGACTAGACCCCCTTAAGCTATTAACAAATTTTCAGCTTGCTATTAATCAACTTTTTTGTCATACGCGGGATCCAGACATATTAGCGACAATTTTTAATTCTCCTCTTTTTTTAATTTACGGCATATATCCCTTTTTAAGCGTCATATTGGCTAACGTTACAGCTATGCGATCGACATAAACGCCAGAGGTAAGTTTGGCATATTCACCAGTGGTATATTTTGATTTCGCATAAGCTCCATTTTTTAGCTTTTAATTTATTTCAGACAGTACCTTAAGCCACATTAATGTTCACATGATATTAAAATTTGAAAAAAAATCACCAAACTTTTTGAGCCACTCTGCAGATAAATAGAATTGGTGAAAATAAAAATAATCATTTTTTTATGTTTCCTTAAAAATCAAGTTAATGTCGTTTATGCCGTTTTGGCTTGGCAGCGTCGATATATACTACATTTTTTTTATTTCAGGCTCTCCAATACACATTATTATTATTATCAATTCTTTTGACACCAGTACATATCTGTAAAATCATTTTTCTTTATTTACTCCTACCGTTGTGTCTGAAAACTTAATTTTAGATCTCTTCAGATATGTCGTCAAAGCATCTAACATAAATGTATTTGAATTTTCCTGAACGAAATCTAGCGGCCGTTTTCACATTACTTGCATCCATAAGTTACCACACAAAAAGAACGTCGGCATGTCTGTCAGATTCTCTCTCCGCTTTCGCTTCCGTTGGGATCTAGATCGATTCGAAGCGCGCGACAAAACATCAATTAGAGTCTTAACCGTGTTTACCAAAATAAAAAAGTAAGGGTAGCGTGCTTTAAAATTTTTGAAGTTATACTTCTTTACCGGCGATATGAGGGTGAATTTTTATATGTTAAAACTTATGATTCCGGCGCATGCGCATTATAACTTTGTTCTGATTGGATGTTCAAATGACATGTCAAAAATTATTTAATATGGCGGCTGCAGCACAGCTGTAGTTAGATTATTAATTGTTGTTGCGTTTTAAAATTTGTGTGAAAAGAAACAACAAACAAAAGTTAGTTAATAGTTATACTGCCTTTTAAAATAGTTTTCATATACCTATATTTTTGGACTTTTGGACTATTTTGGACAAGGAAAACTCATTCTAATTTGGTAAGTAGTTTTTTATAATCATATTGTAATTATACATTTGGATTAGGTTGAAATACAGTAGAGCGTCGATTATCCGAACTAATTGGGGGACATAGGTGTTCGGAAAACCGATTTGTTCGGATAATCGAACTACAATATATTGATACATATTTATAGTCATACATATTTATTCACAAGTGAATAAAAGCCATATTTATATACCTACATATTTATTTATATCTTGATAATGACAACTAGCAACTAAACAAAAAAGTGCAGTCTTTGCAACAACATAATTATTTTTGGATACAATATTGAAGAAAATTGAAGATATTTTAAGCGTCAATTACTAACGCTTGCTCGGTATTCGAGTGCGGGACGCGGGAGTCGATAGTTCGAATAAGCGGTCGTTCGGTTGATCGACGTTCGGATAATCGACGCTCTACTGTACATTTATTTTCTCAAGAATGGGGATTTTAGAGAGAAATCCCAAATTAGGTCCGATTTTTATTTTTAAATTATGATTTTTTTGGCCTAGATTTATTTATCTAGTAGGTATGTAATGCTTTGATTTACATACTTAATTTGATTACCAACAAAAGTTCTACCAATCTTCATCTAATATATTGTTTTCTTACTGTTTTGTTATATTTTAATATTTTCTTTCACAAAATTTAAACTACATAATTTAATTATATTCAAAACAACTGTCAAACAGTAAAACGTTCAGTTACTCTATTTTTCCACATGACAAATAATGTGGAATTGGACGAGTCAGTCTAGGCTTAGATTACGAATCAAAGCGCCCCGAAATTCACGGGTTCGATTCCCGATGCAAATTTTTATTTTTTTATTTTTTTATGCATTTTATGATTGTAAATATATTTGTTATATAATTTTTTTTTCAGAAAATGCGTGTTTAAAATTTTTGCCAACAATTATTATTGTTCAGAAATCATTTTTTTTGTGGCAATTTTTCAATGTGTTTGTGTGCGTTTTATTTTATTTTTTTAAATTTTTGGTATTGTCTTAAAAATCACATAATATGTAGTAGAAGTATAACTTCTTACGTGCGTACAAAGTACACACATATTCTTTTTTTCTTTTTGACTGAAACTGTAGTTTTCATGGCTCAAGAAACTTTTGATATAGGAAAGTAGTTAAATATGGCTAACTCAGAAGGTAACCGGTGAATTGCTCGAACGCAATTACTCGAAATTAATTGCTCGAAAACGAATTGCTCGACATGAAGATTGATCGAAATACAAATTGCTTGAACAAAAAAGAAAATTATACATCTATATAATATTATTTTATACTCTACTTAACAAGAGACTTTAAAGCCAGAATTTGGGCCATTGAAGACAACACTGGAACTCTGAGAACAATCAGAGAAGATATAGCAGACACATGGAGATCGTATTGCAGGGACCTATATAAAGATGATCAACGCCAAGAACCTATTAACCAAATCTCTGACGAAGTCCAAGAAGAACCTGATATACTTGAAAATGAAGTAAGACTCGCGATGAGTAAGCTCAAATATAATAAAGCACCAGGTCCAGATATATTAACAGCAGAAATGCTCAAAGCCACAGAAGAAACTGGCGTAAAATTACTTCATCTACTCTGTAACCAAATATGGCATTCAAAACAATGGCCTGAAGACTGGACAACATCTACAATAACCACAATTCATAGAAAAGGCAGCTTCCATAAATGCGACAATTATAGAACTATTTCTCTTATATCACATGTCAGTAAAATAATGCTACATATAATCAACGAGAGACTAAAAACATTCCTTCAAAGAGAAATTCCACAAGAGCAAACTGGATTTACCAAAGGTAGAGGTACTCGAGAACACCTGTTGAATATAAGACAGATAATGGAAAAATCTAGGGAATTCAATATTCCACTGTACATATGCTTTATAGATTATCGTAAGGCGTTCGACAGGGTCAAGTGGAGACACTTATGGCAAATATTAAAAGAAGTAGTCGTAACCCAACACCTTATTTCGCTTATACTACTTAACTATACGAACACACTACTGGATCAGTTAAAGTGCTTGACACACCTTCAAACGAATTTCATCCAGAACGGGGTGTCAGACAGGGATGTATACTAACTCCACAATTATTAAATATATATGGAGAGCATATTATGAGAAGAGCACTTGAAGGATGGGAAATCTCAATGATTGGATGGCATCCCAATAAATGGTCATAAAATAAACAACCTACGTTTTGCAGATGACACAGCCCTTCTTGCAAATAGTCAAGCAGAGCTGATTGATCTTATACGACGGGTTGAAAACGAAAGTCAAATATTTGGTCTGCAATTAAACATATCAAAGACAAAGACATTGATAGTGGATAGACTACATAACAATCATCCAAATATAACCACAATTGATCGGTTTGAGGTTGTGAGCTCTTACTTATATCTGGGTTCATTAATCACAAACACAGGGTCACTACAGGAAGAAATAAATTGTAGATGTGATCTAGCAAAAGTCGTCACAGCAAAAATGACCACAATATAGAAGGACTGTCAAATTTCAAGAGCGTTAAAGACGAGGTTGATCAATTGCCTAATATTCCCAATACTGACTTACGGATGTGAATCTTGGACCCTGAGAAATTCGGAAAGAAGAAAGATAGACGCCACTGAAATGTCCTGTTGGAGACGAATGCTACGAATTCCTTGGACCGACCATAGAACAAATAATTCGATTTTAAGAGAGCTAAAAGTTAGCCAACGGCTCTCCAGTAAAGTCCATCTCCAACAATTAAAATACTTTGGACATGTTATAAGAGCCAACAGAAAACATGGAAAGACTCATTATACAAGGAAAGGTGGAAGGCCGAAGATCACGAGGAAGATCCCCAACAAGATGGATCGATCAAATTACAGGAATATGTAAAAGACCTATGCACGAGTTAAAAGAAATGACCAGAGACAGAGATCTTTGGAGACGGACAATACACGACATCACGTCGACCACTACACTCCCTCCGGGGGGTCAGGACTGAAGAGAGAGATAATATTATTTATTTACAATAATCCAAAATATAGACACAAGACAGAGTACGGGATGGACTTCCTAAATAATTTTAACGAATATTGGTATCGCGGATTCAAAATGCAAATAAGTGCTGACCATCCAAGCATTTGGAAATTTATTTCCGCCCTAAAACGAAAGCAGAGTTTAAATGAACTAAAAATTGAACAGTACACATGTGGCGAACTACCTTAAGTGGGTCATATAGAAGGTATAGAAATAGTGCTGATAGTTTATTGCGTTTAATAAACAAAAATGAACCCCAAATTAATATATGTGATTATATACTTGGAATATAAGTATCTCTTTTATGTATATTTATGTATACAGTGCGCTGGAATAAGTGTTACCCCCCTTATTAACTTATTTATTTTTAACACATAAGCAAAACGCTAGGACAGGTCGATTTTGGAGCAAAACGCTAGATGAAAAAGAGCAAAACGCAAAGATGGTTTAATAGCGTACATGAAGATCCAAGAAAAAAGAAGGAATTAATGTTTGTGAAGAAAGAGCAACCAACAGGGATGAATGGAGAGAATAGTAAGTCAATTTATTAGGCAAGAAGCATGGTTGCACCAGAAGTACATACAAATTTTGTAATATACAGGGTGTTTCATTAACAACTATCCATATCGTAACTGAACAAACCTTAGCAAAATACGAAGATTTAACCCAAAACACTTAAAAATAAAATATTCTTCCTTACCGAGATACAGAGTGTTTTATTACAAATGTTCTAAAAGGATTTTAGCTCATTGTTAAAGCACTTTTTAATATTTTTTGTTCAAACTTGACACACAGTTTACTAATGTTAGAATACTTTAACTAGTGTTAAAAGATAGTTTTCCGCTGTTACCAGAGGCGTGCTGCAGGGATATATACTTCCTTTTCGTCCCTTTTCCCCCTTACAATTTACGACACTATCGTAGTAGTCATTTCAGCAAGTTTTTTTTATTCTTCGTTAGTTTTTACGTAAATATCATCCTTTTGTCTCAATGCGATAGAGTAAGTAGTTTTCAAGTTATTTGCGTTTTAGTTTAATGGATTCGATAAAATTATGTATTTTAGACAAATACAGTCGGAAAAATTAAAGATTACCCATGGACGGTCACATCAATCACATATTTTGTATTTGCTGTCTTTTTCCATATATAGCAAAGCGAGAGAGAGATTATTAATAATCTGAATAATATGTGATTGATATGATCGTTCATGGGTAATCTTTCATTTTTCCGACTGTAATCTTATTGAATATAATTTAAAATACATAGTTTTATGGAATGCATTATCTTTAAACGCAAATAACTTGAACACTACTTACTTTATCACAATGAGACAAAAGGATGATATTTATGTAAAATGTAACAAGAAATCAAAAAACATGTTGAAATGATTATTACGACAGTGGCGTAGAACGTGAGGGGGAAAAGGGGCGAAAATGAAGTATACATCCCTTCGGCACGCCTCTGGTAACAGAGGAAAACTGTGTTTTAACACAAGTTAAAGTATCCTAACATGTGTAAACTGTGTGTCAAGTTTGAACAAAAAATATTGGAAGGTGCTTTAACAATGGACTAAAATAATTTTTGTAATGAAACACTCTGTAACTCGGTAAGGAATAATATTTTATTTAAGTGTTTTGGGTTAAATCTTCGTATTTTGTGCTAAGGTTTCTTCAGATACGATATGGACAATTATTAATGAAACACCCTGTATAAGAAAGTATTGTATTAATTGTATTTTAGCTCTATACGCCAGTCAATGGGAGCAAGAATAGGATATTACCTCCGAATTCTATCCTACTGCATGGATTTTAACCCGGCACCTGCCACGTGGGGTGCTACCAGCACGCCATAACATATTTTTATCAAATATTTGGTATTTCAAGTTTGGTAACCGAGCTGTGCGTCATAGTAGCTTTCTATAATATTATATATGTGTTAGTGTTTGAAGTGGGTATTTAGTGTCATTCTGAACTTATAGCTCCAAAGTCGAATTGGGGTGTCATCATCTGGCACTTTAAGTTTTAATTTTTTTTTGTATTTTTGATAAACAGGTCAAAATTACATTTTTTTTTTTTTTGAAATAACTGATTTAAATTATTAATACAAACTCTATACTCACTAAATCTTAATTTTTTTAGATATTTTACTTGACTTCATTTATTATGGCTTGGTACTTGCTAATTTGCTTATAACACCTTTTTCATTTTATTTTTTAACTTTTATAACACATTAGTGGCTAATAAGGTAATAAAACATGTTTATTTATATTCTTGTGTTACTCAACACATTATTTTGTTTTTTAAACAAGTAGATCACACAAAATTTTTAATGGGTGCTGTGAGCACCCCACGTGGCAGTTGGCGCCTTGCAAAGCCACGTGGCAGGTGCCGGGTTAATGAAATTTTGGGCCTAGCCTCTACTTATCTGCTAATTCAAAGTCTACTCGATGTGTGCTTTTATCTTGGGGATGGTTCCCACCCCTTCTTAGGGGTGGAAAATTTTTTGTTTAAAATTACCACGGAATTAGCTAGAGAACCTAATTCTAAGCAAAAACTATTCTTTAATCTTTTTTGAAAACTCGATACTTTTTGAGATATTCGTTGTTGAAAATTGGCAATTTTCATTGAAACATAATAACTTTTCGAACGGTTTTTTGCTAATATCTTAAAAACTACGCATCTAACTAAAAAACTATATTAAATATTTTTGTAGGTTATAAAAAAACAAAGCGACACTTGCCTTCATAAATCTTCTAGTTATAATACAAAAAGAGATATGGTAGGTGAAAATAGTTTGTTTTTTGGTACATTCTCAAATTGATGAACTCAACTTAAAATAACACAGAAATGGTCGATTTTAGGTGTATAATGCTACTAATACCTTTTGTAGTACCGTAAAATGGGATGTAGTTGACCGCTGGGGTGAATTTGACTGAAAAGTTCGAAAATGATTCCAACATGCTTATTGTTTTTTTTTTGTTATTAATATTAGTAAATTTTATGCTAATTATGTTCATTGTAAATGTATGTTGAACATATTCTATGTAAAAATTAATAGTTTTTTCTTGTATATACCAAAAACGCGGCCTCAAAATTATTAACTTAATTTGTAAGAAAATGAATATTCTTAAACTTTGTTATAAAAATCATTATACTAAAAATATTATTGGCAATTGTTGGTAATATTTCAACGAATCATTAACTGTAGATAAAAATACCAGTTACTAATTTTGAATGAATTTTTAAGTTTCGTTACAATCTTCAAATTTGTCAACTTGTGCACTTTTCGCTTAAATTTGGGGTGAAGTTGACCGCCGGCATGAAGATATCATCAGGTCAAAACTTGCAGAACCTACATTGACTCGACGCTGCTTTATTCGTAGTTTGAAATGCGGACGGGAGATGACGCGTAAAATATTTTTAAAGATAATTACCTACTTATCGAAATAAATTTGTAAAATGCTAAGGGTGTATAAGCATAAGGATAGGAAGACCATGAATTTGCAGAGATTCAAAGTAATATTGCTGAGGAAACAGAATACTTTCACATTAATAATACAGAAGCAAATTCATGGGTTGTAATAGAATATCAAACTAAGAAGAATATTAAACATTACTTCGTTACTCCCTGAGACTCAATAGCAGAGTTCATTGCCAAGAATTCTTTAGAAAATTTAAAATATTAACTGTTCCTTCTTTGTTTGTTTTTGAATCCGTTTGTTTAATCCGCAAACATGCATCAGAAGGTCCAGAGAGACCCACTCACAACTATCCCCTTAGAAACGTGGAGCATAATCTTTATCTGCCAACCCCACGGTCTGAGCTGGTTAAGTGCTCTATACTATACAATTCGAGAAAAATGTACAATCACCTGCCATCTAACATCAAATCTATTGCAGCATTTCCCGCTTTTCGCAAGGCCTTGAGAGCTTATTTGCTGGAGAGAGCTTTTTATACAGTGAATGACTTTTTTATACACGATTTGAATTCAGCAAATTGACTTGCAGGATTATTACTTTCGAGTACTTTTATACACATTTGCAGCGGCATAGAACTTTTAATTTACTTTCCCTTTCCCTGACGTTGTATACATATTGTTTGCAAAATTTTTAATTTTTAATTTTTTAATGTGTACTTAATAACTATAAAATTATATTAAGTAGTATAACTCACGCCATTTACTTGGTGTCTGTTTCTGTTTTGTTTGTAGTTTTTTATTATTTTTTGTTTTTTATTGTATTTTTTTATTTTGTATAAGCTTTGTCCACAAATTGGTAAAATTTTTTGACAATTAAGCATACCTTACTTACTTACATTTTATAGGACAAATTTCAGCGATTAAAGAGGATGAAGCTAATGTTAATTTTCTAAAACTCTCAAAATTGGGAAAATTTATATGGCCTGATATTCTTGACGAAGACAATAATGCTCCTCTAAGTAACATAAAAAAGTATTAAATGCGCCAAAAATTTGCCTAATGGGCGAGCTGTGTTTTGTTTTGGACTTGTCTGCATATAATTTTAAATAAGTAACTTTATGTAATAAAAAGTTGATTAAAATGTTTATTATAATTTAAAATCATTTTAGTTTGTTTATCTTCATCCCAGTTAACTAAAAATTATTTTTATTAACTAAAACCATAGACAGTCAACTTCACCCTGTTTGGTCAAAAGTCAAAAGTCAAAAGTCAAATTTATTCATCACATGCGACATTATACAAAGTTGTACATGTATGAGACAAGTCAAAATTACAGACATATAATGTACATATTAAAAGTATATAAATTAATAAATACGACAAAACATACTTAAAAGTTATTTTTAGAATATGGCTCTAGCTCACAAATGTATTGATGTACACACCTCCGAAAGTTTGGCTGATGTAAATTCATTCGTAGGTATATCTGTTGGCAATTTGTTAAAGAAACTTATGGCTGCATAATGTGTGCTACCTTCCAACAGAACAGAACGATGTTGTGGAAGCATAAAGTGATTGTCTCTGAATCTTGTTGAATAAACATGGTTAAATTGAAATTTATTGAATTCATAAATTTTGCAATGTAAATACATTATACACGAAAATATATACAGACCAGGAATTGTAAGAATATTATTTTGTCTAAAGATACCTCTACAAGAATCTCTAAATTTCATTTTATATATTATCCTAATAGCTCTTTTCTGAAGTACGAATATCTGCTCTAATTCAGAGGTACAACCCCAGACTAGGGATGGGAAAAACCTACCGGTTTAAATCTAAAACCGGTTTTTTTAATTCGCAATAACCGGTTTTACCGGTTGTTTTTTTTGTCGTGGTTATAACCGGTTTTTTCTTTTTAAAGTAAAAACCGGTTATTAGGTTTTTACGGTGATTAGGATTAGGTTAGGTATTATTTTGGATCCCAATCATAATTATTATTCTCAAGTAATTATTCCAAACAAAACCATAATTCACATTTTATTTTATTTTATAAATACAGAAGCGAACTTAAAGTGCAATCTCATATCAGCCAGAAACCTTTATTAAGTTTTATTATAATATTTCCTTGAAAAGGTATTTGTAATCATAATATTTACATAAGAGGTGATCTGGTTGAATTAGACGCAAACATCATCTATTTTTCACACTTAACTCTTGACATTGAAAGTGGGTGAATGACTTTTCTGATTACCAAAAATAATGCTCTGACTATGAATATCGAATTACTGATTACGAATACGAATCTCCAAGAATTTTTCTACGTTTTCAAAACGATACACCCATAAAGGAAGTATTAAATGAGTTAAAATGTACCTATTCTACAAATATACAAACGTGTTAAAAGTAATACATGAAAATTCTTTTTTGATGGTAGTAAAAATAAAAGATAAATTGCATTACGTATCCAATTTATTTTTAAGTAAAATATTTATGGTGATATTATTTTTTTTAAATCCCACTTCTTGTAACCTATTGGATTAAAAAACCGAAAACCGGTTTTTCCAAAAACCGGTTTTTTATGGCCGGTTATAACCGCCAGGTTAAACCGTAAGCAAAAAAACCGGTATAACCGAAAACCGGTGTTTTGTCAAAAACCGCCATCCCTACCCCAGACTTCAATGCCATATTTGGCTATTGAGTAAAAATGGGCAAAGTATACTGTTTTCAATATTGATGTATTAAAGAGACGTGAAAGAATTCTCAATGCATAACATGCGCTACTTAATCTGGATTTCAAATTAGAAATGTGGTTTGACCATTTAAAATTACTGTCTAACAGGACCCCCAGCAACTTCGTGCAGTGTGTTTTATCTATTGCTGCTTGTATAGTGGCTTGATGGTTTAATAAATTATTTGACGTGAAAATCATATACTTTGATTTCTCTTCATTTAAAACTAGTTTGTTGGATAAGAAATAACTGTTGATGGTGGATAGTATCTGTGTAGTTTTATTTTGCAAATTTTGATCGGATGTTGCTGTGACTAGAATGTTGGTATCATCCGCATAACTGATGATGTTAACTCCACTCAGTGAATTAATTATCAAAGCTATATCATTAATATATACTATAAAAAGTAGAGGACCCAATACGCTACCCTGAGGGACACCATAATGGATATCCAACGTGTTTGATTCGTATTTAAGTCCATTAGATGTTATTCTTACTTTTTGTCTTCTATTTTCTAGGTAGAAAGTAAACCCTTTTAGAACTACACCACGAATACAAAATCCCTCAAGTTTTATTAGCAACAAATTATGATCCAAAGTATCAAAAGCCTTGGACAAATCGAGAAATAAACCACATGCCTTCTCTCGTCTGTCCAAAGCATCCAACACTAAGCTGACGAAATTTGCAAGAGCTGTAGTTGTAGACTTAGAAGATGTAAAAGCATGCTGAAAATTATGCAAGACACTATGCTTTTTTAGGAATGCGTTTATTCTAGTATAAACCAGAGTTTCAATTATCTTTGAAAACACAGATAAGAGACTTATGGGACGGTAGTTGTTAAGGTCATCTTTATCACCACTTTTGAATAAAGGGATTACAATAGATAGTTTAAACATACTAGGAAATTTTTGATTGCTGAAAAGAGGCATTACAAATATCCGTCAGTGGATCTGCGAAAGCGTGAATGCATTGTTTTAATAACTTAGGGGAAATCTGATCAAAACCACAACTGTGTTTGGATTTAAAACTTCCGAATACACTAGTTATTTCCTGTGGGTTAGTTGGATATAAAAACATAGAACAACTATTACGGTTTTTTGATGCTGATGTAAACCCACCTATTTTAGTAGGATCCAAAGCAGCAAGTAACTTTGGAGCCATTTCAACAAAATGGTGGTTACATTTGTCTGCTAAATTATTATTATTATCACTAGGTACTTTTGAGTTGTTTTGTTTCCCGACTGTTAAGTTTACTAAATGCCAAATACATTTCATTTTATTTGATGATTCGTTTAACTGTCTCATGAAGTGACTACTTTTAGCTGCTTTTAATTTAATTGAATATTCTGTCTTTGCCAAATGAAGGACTGGCCTAAGATTACTATTTTGCTGACAGATCGTTTCTAAAAGTTTTAGCTGATCCCTTCCAATTACCAATTCGAACGTGTACATTTTTTAGGTTTACATTTCAGTAGTGGAAAATGGGACCGAAAGTAATTTTGGATAGTATTTAAAAAAGCTAATGATTTATTCTCAGCAGAAATTGTATTAAATACCTCTGACCAATTTGTTGACTCAAGGGTTTGAACAAAACGATTTATGTTCCTTTCACTATAGGAACGGATGAATATATAGGCATCATTTTCTGTGTTAATGCTACATTGGAACAATTGCGCACGATGATCAGAGATAAAACCTTCCACAACCATCGTTTTCTATTGGTGATTTATGTTTGTAGCAATATAATCAATTTGAGTTTTACTAGTTGCAGTTACTCTTGTATAATCATTTACAGTTACGGTTAAGCCATAAGAATCTAAAACACTTACCAAGTTCTGCTTACTTAGTGAATTTGATTTGAAATCTATATTAAAATCACCTGTTAATATTATAGCCTTACCTTCGGAGACTAGCACATCAAGTATTAGATCCAGTTTTGACATAAAAACATCAATAGAGCCACGTCCAGGCAGATAAATACACAACACAACACAATTAAAAAGGCAATAGTCTATTTCAACAGCACTCACTTCAAAATTATATTTCTCAGATTGAGAACATATATTAGTACGTTCCTTCCAAACAACACCCTCTTTCACATAGATTGAAGACCCTCCATGTTCCCCTTGGTCACGGCAGAAAGATGAAGCCAGAGAAAATCCATTTATATTGTGTAGTTCTAGTTGTTCTTTAGATTTCCAGTGCTCAGTTAAACAGACACATACATTATGTAGACCTTCGCACTGCAGGAAGAACTCTAGTTTTTTAATGCTTGTTGATACACATTGTATATTTTGATGAAGCAAGCCAAAACTTTTTTGATTGATAGTTGAAGAATTTTTACCAACTGTGTCAAAATTAGGAGAATTGAATACTTCTAACTTATCCAATTTAAAACCAGTCTTCTGACTAACACTTGGGATATTTAATAATGTAATATCTGTATCAAAAACTAAGCTTCTTCTGTCTGTTTCTTCTTGTGGTAAAAAAAAACGGCTTACAACAGCTCCGTGAGGCCAAACTTCGGGATTCATGGCCTTGTTGAAGTTCCCTGAACATATATTTACTTTGAACGATGAGTAAATTTTTGGATGTTTCGATTGAATCATGTCACATGTTGTTTCAGGAAAATTCACTTTAATTAACTCGGTTAGAGAGTCAGTTGTAGTTTCTTTATTAATTCTTGTAACATGTAGAGTTGAAATTTTTGGAACACCCTTAACCTCATCGCTATTTCTATTGCTACCTACTATAATTTTTCTTCGTCCGTTAAACTGATGTCGCCTACGCCTAATAGTTTTCCATTCTTGATCATTTTCTGCTTCATTTATAGGTATTTCATCGTTAGTAGGTTTTTCGTCCTCTACTAAATTAATGAACTGATCCATTTTTAATCTGCTTTCAAGAGACCTTTTACCTGCAAAAAGCAGTCCTTTCTAAACATCTGTTTTTGTTATTGTTTGGGAATTCCCTTGTTTATTTACGTCAGGTTTTTTCTGAGTAATTACCAGTTCACTTTTTGCTGCTCTGCCCATAAAATTTTGTTTGTGTCCTTCTTTCTTTTTTTCGGCAATATTTAAATTGGTCTTATAATGTGTTTTGGAGTTCGCAATAGTACTAGTAGATGGCGTTGTATGTATCTTTGGTGAATCTGAATTCTCTTTTAATTGTTTTAGGAGAAAAATTAGATCTTCTTGTACTTGGCACCTTTTTTCTAGATGATATGTAAGTTTACTTACAGCGTCAAGTTCCTTTTTAATGGTAATGGTCCTGTCTGATAATGTGTCACAGTGAGAACAGGTTATGGTATCTACCAAATCACAAGATTTATTGTCGCTCTTGCTGTTTATAAATTCACCAATTTTATTTATATAGGTAATCACTTGTGGATTTGCAACATTCACTGGTACTTTTAACGTCACAATTATGTCGATTAGTTCATTTTTCTTTAATTTATTTAACTCAGTCGTTAACGTGGTTGTATCACGCGCCGCCATCTTTCAACGCCATCTTTGGGGTGAAGTTGACCAAAGAAGCAATTTATTTTTTCCAAGTTTGGTTTTTTAAAACAACCGTTGTTTTATCTACTAAAATTAAAGTTAAGACTTATACACATATTATGCAAAAATTATGATACATTTTATTTTGTTATCCAGAAAATATCTTTAGTTGAAGTTGAAAAACGGTCAACTACACCCCATTTTACGGTACTTGAAAAGACCTTTAACATGAGCTATATTAAAGGTCCATTGTGTTAAAACTAAGCGAAATATGCTGCAAATAAAATTGATTACTTGTGTATTTTAAGAAAAATGAGAGGTAATTTTAACCGCCGTCCACCAAAATGTAAATGCATCGTTTTTCTTCCACAATACCTTTTATTATAGTGTTATTTCTATGTTCAAAAAGATAAAGTCATAGAACGCATTTTTAAATTTCCTTAAAAATCTTTCTTTTTCTCCATGTAACTTGAAAATGATAAGAAATGCAGTAATGAAAAATAAAAAGGAAATTTTTATCTGAAAAAGCCTTACATTTTTGAGTGGTATCTTTTTTTCGTATCTCTTATCTTTTTCGAGTTACATGGAGCAAAAATAAGATTTTCAAGAAAATTTAAAAATGCGCTCTATATTTTGATCTTATTTTTTCAAAAACCGTTCATTTTAATCCATTCCAACTTTTTGAGCAAAGAACTAACACTATCATAAAAAGAATTATAGAAGGAAAACGATGTATTTAAATTCTGATGGATGAGGGGTTCTCATTATTTCTTCTTAAAATGCATTATTCATCAACTTTTTGCAAAATATCTCGCTTAGTTTGAATGTAATCGACATGTAGTATTGCTCGATTTAGAGGTCTTTTTAAGCACTACAAGAGTTATTACTATCATTATACACCTAAAATCGACAGTTTCTCTGTTATTTCAAGTTGAATACACCGATTTGAGCACGCAGCAAAAAAACAAACTCTTCTTACCTACCATATCCCTTTTTGTATTTTAACTAGAAGATTTATGAAGGAACGACTCTCTTTGTTTTTTTATAACCTACAGAAATATTTTGTATAGTTTTTTGTTAGATGCGTAGTTTTTAAGGTATTCACAAAAATCCGTCCGAAAAGGTGTCATTTTTCAATGAAAATGGCCAATTTTCAACCACGAATAACTCAAAAAGTATTGAGTTTTCAAAAAATAGTTATAGAACAGTTTTTACTTAGAATTAGGTTCTCAAGCCTCTTCTGTGGCTATTTTAACCAAAACTATTTTCCCCCCGGAAAGGGGTGGAAACCACCCCCAAGATAAAAGCGTACATCGGCATAGGGTAGACTTTGTTTCTTGAGGTATTCCCTACTTACTGTAAAAATATGAAGTTAATCGATCTAGTAGGATGGAATTCGGAGCCAAATACCCTCATTGACTGCCCTACTAGGCTTTCAAGACCTGTTAAGCTTTGTAAATATTAAAAAAAAATTATATCTCTATTCTACGAGAAGTCCAATTTTGGTTTTACGCCAAACAGTTTCGCAACTGGACTTACATGCCGTTTTTAATACTTTATTTGAAATAAAATATTTAAAAAATGTTGGTCTCATAGTATTAGATGCATACATACATACATAATCATTATCCTCTTATACCGTAACGTGTCGAGGTGTCTTCTTTACTCGTTATTCTCTGCGAACTTACGCCACTTTTTTCGGTCCCTAGCTAATTCTTTGGCTTCCTGCCACGATTTTCCTCTATCCTGCAATATTTCCATCACACTGGTATTCCACGTTTCCCTTGGTCGGCCTCTCCTGTTTTTCCCTATCGGCCTCGCTTCCCATGTCATTTTAACCTGTCTGTCGTCGTTCATTCTGAATAAGTGCCCAGTCCATTTTAATTTCTTTTCATGAATTTTTTCCCTAAATAATTTTACTTTTAATTCTCTTGTAATATCATCGCTACGTCTTTTATCGGTTCTCCTAGCTCCCGCCACTTTTCTTAAATACCTCATTTCCGCGGCTTGCAATCTCTTTTCTTGTTTGTCGTTCAATACCCAATTCTCTGCTCCATATGTAGTGATAGGTATGTAAATTGTTTTAAATACTATCATTTTGGTTTTTCTTGTTATTTCTTTTTTATTTAGGAAGTTTTTATACAGCGACTGATATGTTCTTGTGGCTGCTTTTATCCTATTTACAATTTCGTCTTCTTGTGTCCCCTTATTATTTAAAATTATTCCAAGGTATTTAATTGTATCTACCCGTTCTATTGTTTTGCCTTGGATTTCAATATTTAGCTTAACATCTTTCTTCGATATTGCCATTACTTTTGTTTTTTCCATATTAATTATTAGATTGTAGTTTTTTAATTCTGCCTCCCAGATTCTTATGTTCTCCTCCAGAGCTCTTTCTGTTCTTGCTACAATAACAATATCATCCGCAAATACACAGGCTTTGATTTTTATTTGTTTTAGATTTCTGTATCCTATGGTATATTTTTTTGTTTTTGGCCAGCACTTTTTAATGACTTCTTCTATTACCCAGATAAACAGTAGGTAGGGGGCTCAATACCCCTCCTTGTCATGACTCCGTCGTTATTCTCAAATTTGCTGGAAATAAGATTGCCTGTTCTTACCTGATTTATGGTATTGCAATACAAACTCTTGATTGTGGTTATCAATTCCATATCCACTTCCTTATTTGTCAAGCTTTGCCATATTCCCTCTCTGCTCACCATGTCAAAAGCTTTTTTCATATCTAGAAATCCCAAATATAGCGTTTCATCTTTTAGTATGGCTTTTTCAGTGATCTGCTGTAGAGTGAAGATATGGTCCTGAACGCTATGTGCTGGCCTAAACCCACTTTGAATATCTGCTAATCTAGGCTCGACTAAATTCCGGAGCTTCCGTTCTAGGATAATTTCGTAGACTTTTAATGTTGAACAGAGCAACGATATACCTCTGTAATTTCCACATTCCCTCGAATCTCCTTTTTTGTGTATAGGCAATATTATAGCCGTGTTCCAGTCACTCGGTATTTTTTTAATTTTCCATGTTAGGTTTAACAGTTCATAAAGTTTGTTTTTGCCCAATTCTCCCAGATATTTCAACAACTCGGCATCTAATCCATCTATACCTGCAGCTTTGCCTATTTTAAGTTGGGCTAAGGCATCTTCCATTTCATTCATTTGTATTTTATTGTCCTCAATTACATCTTGTTCTTCTGTGGTTGTATTGTTTAATTAATAGTATTAATTATTGTGAAACAGTTATAGTCCTTAAAATATCTTATATCTAATTTTCCTTGGTATTAAAGATAAAATAACTTTGTTAAATCTTTTTTTTTTTCACGACTGGTCCTGTACATGCTGATAGTGAAGGTGATGAATAGATTCTGATGTTAATTAGGAAAATTAGAATGTAAATCATTTAAGGAGTGCGATGAGCCTGATTTATGCGGAGATAAAGTTTGGTTATTATGAAACCGGCTCACATAACACGGAGATAACAAGCACGGAATATTGATATATTAGAATATTTTTGCATGAAAATTATGAGCGGCGGCATGGAAGCAGCCCGTTTAATAATTAGGAAATTAAAAAACTTTCCTAGTGCGGCAGATCTGTGCAAATATTATAAGAATTGTGCATTTAATGATAGAAGTATATAATTTGGAACACATATACCACACATATAAAGGTTCAAAATTAGATACGAGGCCATCTCAGATTTTACCTTTTACAAAAATGGCGGGCACTCAAAATGGCGACGATAAATATGTGACTTATAGTACGACAACTTTTAAAATCAAAGTCCGACTTCAACCAAATTTGGTATACAGGTTCTTTTTTATGTATAAGATTGAACTCTTGAACCGGAAGAATCGGTTTACCAGAAGTTGTGTTTTTTCTGATTTTTTATGTAAAAATATGTTATTTTTTTAATTATTTCACCCTGTATATATTAATTTTTCACAAAGGTAATACCGGCATTGAAAATAGCGTAAAAATATTTTTTAGGAAATATTTTGAGCTTTTTAGTCGTGTTAATTACCATGTAATAAATGCAAAACTTATCTTCAGATGTACCTATGTGCGGCAGATTCGTGCAAATATTATAAGAACTATTGTGAATTTCATGGCAGAAGCATATAATTTGGACCAAATATACTACACATACAAAGGTTCAAATGTAGCTATAAGGACATCTCAGATTTTGCCTTTTAGAAAAAAAGCGGGCATTCAAAATGGCGACTATACATATGTGACTAATACCACGATAACTTTTGAACGAAAAGTCCGATTTCAACCAAATTTGGTACATAGGTTCTTTTTTGATGTATAAGATCGAGCTCTTAAATTAGAAGAATCGGTTTAACAGAAGTCGTGTTTTTCCTGATTTTTTTTGTAAAAATATGATGTTTATTTTTTCAATTCTTTCACCCTGTATATATTAATTTTTTAAAAAGATAATACCGGCGTTAAAAAGAGCGTAAAAATATTTTTTACTAAATAATATTTTGAACTCTTTAATTATATTAATTACCATTTAATAAATGCATAACCTAACTTCACATGTAGGTACCTATGTGCGGTAGATTCGTGCAAATAATAATATAAGAAATATTGTGCATTTAATGATAAAAGCATATAATTTAGACCACACATACTACACACACAAAGATTCAAATTTAGATATGAGGCCATCTCAGATTTTGTTTTTACAAAAATGGGGGGCATTCAAATTGAATCTGCCGCCCATAGGTACATGTGAACATACGTTATGCATTTATTAAATGGCAATTAACATAACTAAAAAGTTCAAAATATTGCCTAAAAAATATGGTTACACTCTTTTCAATGGCGGCATTACCTTTT
Organism: Diabrotica virgifera virgifera; assembly: GCF_917563875.1. Lineage (NCBI taxonomy): Eukaryota > Metazoa > Arthropoda > Insecta > Coleoptera > Chrysomelidae > Diabrotica > Diabrotica virgifera. Next base: position 180,636,161 of record NC_065450.1, read on the forward strand.
TGAAATATTTATATATACAGGGTGAAGGAATTAAAAAAGAACAACTCATTTTTACATAAAAAACAGTAAAAACACAGCTTCTGGTAAACCAATTCTTCCGTTTCAAGGCCTTGACCTTATACATTAAAAAAAGAACCTACACACCAAATTTGGTTAACATCTGAGGTCTCGTTCAAAAGTAATCGTGCTATTAGTCACATATATATAATCGCCAATTTGAATGCCCGCTATTTTTTTAAAAGACAAAATCTTCTAGATGGCCTCATATCTAAATTTGAACCTTTTTATGTGTAGTATATGTGGTCCAAATTATATACTTCTATCATTAAACGCACAATTGTTTCACATATCGGCTGCTCTATCCGACATTTTTTATATTATTTTACGATTTTTTTTATTTACAAATTCGCATCAACCCGAAGGTTATTAGCGAGAAGCTAATATTAAATAAAAAACATAGTGGATCCTTTGTAAAAGGTATATTTAAAAGACCCTAATAAGGGTTCCATCACATTAACAAAACATTTTCGGAATTTAAAATAATCCATTGTCAGTGTTAAAAGCTAATAGCATGCATGCGTGAGCCACCAAAATGTTATGGGTAAAAACCCTTTAAATGCTACAAAATATTAAATGGTACTACATATTGGTAATAATAATATAGGATGTTAAAAATATTCCTGAATATTACCCTGGGCAACACAGGAAACTAACCCACGTGGATGTAAGGTGAAAGGCATGAACGTCACATATTGAGAGATGAATTGGCTTTTAACACTCATGATGGATTATTTTTTTTTATCCGAGAACCCTTATTAGGGTCTTTTAAATATTACCAGAGAACGGCAGTTCTCGCCAGTGGCGCACACCTACACCCTGTAATAAATAGTGTGTTGTTACTGCCTTCTGGTCCCAATTAATTAAAACTCAGGTTTTCCGATAACATTATATTTAATTCGAAGTCGATGATTCACTACATAAGTTGTTTACAATATTAACTTGACCTATCCTATACGTGAATACCTTCCAACTACATCAATACTTATAATCTTTCTCGACCGAGTTAATGTTTATATACACATTTAAATAATAACAAAACATGACAATTCAATGTTACTTGCGGTTATTGAATCCAAGAACAGATACTACATGGATTAATGACTTTGAATGAGTTTTAAACATCTTTTGTACAGGGTGATATTATAATACCACACCTCCCCGTTTTGTTAAAATTACATATTTTTAAAATGTGATGCTCCTCTTTCCCTTTTACAAAAATGTTTATGGTTACCTAATACTATTTTGAAAAATTAAATTTCCTAACTATGCTAACTAACTGTAACATGGTACATTTCAGATCAATCAATTTTTCCCTAAACATGTATATTCTTTTTCCTATTTTACACAAAAGTTCATATTTTCCCTATACTAAAACTGGTATTTTATAACCTATTACTAGTTCACGTACTTTCACGTCGTGTCTTTTCGTCCTTTTTTTTTTTCGTTCACTAATTCACTTCATCAATACAGTGTCCACAGTGAATGAAATTGATCCTTACTTTTAAATAGTCTTTTAGTGCCTATAGGCATCTCATATAAGCGGGGGAATACCTAACTAAAAATCTCGTATCTACCTAAAAGTCCTAAGCTAAGCTAATATTATTCGAATAAGTAAAAAAATGTATCCTTTACTCTATTAATAATTCCTATTTCAGTCTTCTTTTGATTTATTTATATATGTCTTACTAACTCTAAAATAATGTACCAATAATAAAAATGTAATCTCTCTAAAAAACTTCTAATGTGTCTCTAAAAAAACTTCTAATAACTCTCTTGTACCTATAATAAAGATTTAATCTCTCTAAAAACTTCACTTTTTGTGTCCCTTTGCTTACTATCTACTAACACTTATTGTAAGATATTGTCTATCCTTAATTCAAACACTTCCATTTTCCGCGAAAATTTAACCGGAGTTCATTGTCTACTTTTAAAAATAAGTTATTTATAATTTACGTTACTTTAGAGAAAAAAAATTTACAGCTTTAATTCTTAGACATATTTCAATGATTAGCTACTTATTTGCTTAGTATCTTCTTAATTTTGCTTCTTTTCTTGCAATTTTTATGTGTCTTCTTTCATTTTTCCTACATATTTTACTAAAAATTCTCTTTTTTTTCTATTCTTCTTCTTGTCTGGTACTACAACTATATATTATATTTCTTCATTTTTCTTCATATAACAGCACTTCTACAGTGTACATAATTCATCTTCATATACATATTTCATATAACAATCATATATCATTTATCTCATATATCATTTCATATATCATCATAATCATCACTTCATATACTAGCTCCGATACCTTCGTTTTGCCTTAATAAAAGAGGTTTCACTCGGATGTCTTAGTTCTCCGCCAATATTAACCCGAGTTTTCGCCCTGATCTGTACGCACCATTTAGGTGGTATAGTTAACTCAAAACACGAAATAGGTATTTTATGCGGTTCAAATTCTTCTAAAAATATCACAACCTCAATCCCTTGCTTTGAGGCCGTTGTTTATTCACGAATAATCATGAATAAAATAGGTACCCTTCAAAACAAAAAGTGGGTCTCTAATAAGCTTTCAAGCTTCTATAAATCATTAGTACCTTCTAATTTGACAAGAGCCGTGGGTTTCTTATTGTCTCAAGTTGTCTCATAATATTTAGCTTATACTATAGTTAGTTCTTCTTCTTATCTATATAGTTCTTCTCCAAATTCCTTATCTCGACGCATCAGGTCGGTTCGTTAAAAATAAATCTCTTCCTTATAGCAATGTTTGTCTAAAGCTCTTATATTAACGTATGTCATCACTAATCATTATTCATTAAAAAAAAAATCATTTATATATCATTTGTCACACAAAAATTATTAATTCAGGTTCATATCATACAAAATTTAACACAAAATCGATGAAAATGTACTAAATATACTCGATAAATATCAATATGTAATAAGATAACTGGCTAATAAAAATTCAAGAATAGTATACATATTCGACAAAAATTCGATAAAAATTCAAAAATAGCATATGCAAAAGTTAGATAAAAATATTCAAAATAAGTTTATATCTCAAAATTCGATAGAAATTTTTGAAAAAAAAAATTCGATATTCCATAAAATATTCAAAAATAACCGTACTAAAAATCGAAATCGGATAGATTTTTCAAATAAATTCAATAAAAATTCAAAATTCAATAAAAATTCAGTAATAGCATATATAATAAACTTTGATAAAAATATTCTCAAAAATCACTTCATATTTCAAAATTCATAGATAAAAAAAATCGATACTTCACAAATTATTCAAAAATCAGCAAAGATAAATATTCAATGTTCAATAATAATATAAAAACGAGGGAAGCATTTTTAATAAAGATAGACATTCTTACTTACATTTTATTTCCACTTGTGTCTTTGTTCACTGGGTTCTCTGCATTCTTCCTCTCCTGGTCTGTTTTCGCCGTCTATACTTCCAAGCTGGTGCCGCCATCTTTGTTCCTTACAGAAGATTCTCCAATTAGTTTACAGGAACGCCATGTAAGGAATGTTGAAGGGTTGGTATACAATTTACCCTTATAGTCCTTATTTAAATAATTACTGCTTCATCTGCTACAACATACTTTATTTACAAGTCTTTGAAGTGTATTATAAACAATAACATTATATCAGCCAAACCATTTCGCAATTATACGTACAATAATATAATCCTGGCAGGGTCGCCATGTAATAAATAGTGTGTTGTTACTGCCTTCTGGTCCCAATTAATTAAAACTCAGGTTTTCCGATAACATTATATTTAATTCGAAGTCGATGATTCACTACATAAGTTGTTTACAATATTAACTTGACCTATGCTATACGTGAATACCTTCCAACTACATCAATACTTATAATCTTTCTCGACCGAGTTAATGTTTATATACACATTTAAATAATAACAAACCATGACAATTCAATGTTACTTGCGGTTATTGAATCCAAGAACAGATACTACATGGATTAATGACTTTGAATGAGTTTTAAACATCTTTTGTACAGGGTGATATTATAATACCACAACCCCTTACACGCGATACTATATATACACGAAATTTTCGATTTTCTAAATCTGACTGAATTGAAAATTAGGCAACTCCCATCTTAAAGTTCAGGAAAAGACTCACCCATGCATATGTCAACCATCCATTTTGGTCCAAGGGTGTGGATTTTACGGCCCTTCCTATTTAGGGTCTGTTTTTCGTTCTCGTCCCCAAAACTCCCAAAAACTTCGAAAATTTAACTCCGACATTTGCAGCTTCCAATATAACGATCATTACCTTTCCAACGCATGTCTAATTTTGGAAATCGGTTATACCGTTCAAAAGTTCCCGAGCTCAGAAATATGAGTTAATTTTTATTTAAAAAAGGGAAAATGTTTGTGGATATGTATGTATGTATGTGTGTTTAAAAGTTAAACCGATCTGAATTCTTTTTCTGTGTTTGAAGAGGGGGTGAGGGCCGATTCAAAACCGGTGTAGTTTGTGAGTTTTGACTACTTATAAGCCAGCTATAGGACTTGGTAGGTACAAAAAGGCATATATTTTGACGGTATATATCTTCGGTTCAAGAAGAGACAGGCGAACAGTAAATACACCAAATCAATAGCGTTGAGTTAAGCTTTCAAATGTTGTCTAAGCTGTCAAGATCAGACATACACACGGCTCAGTATAGCCGAAAAACTGAAAAACTAAACTTTGAAAATTTTGGTTTTTCGACAATTACTCAAAATTTCAACCTATGAATTACGCCAATAACCGAGCGTCTGTAGAAGGACTCTAGACGAATCTAACGGTGTATACCTTATATCCAGAAAAATTCGAATTTTTTTAGTTATAGGTTTCATAATTATGATCAAATATATTTCTTATGGGAAAAACGGTTTTTCAAGCTCAATAATTCCTGTAATAGCTTCAGTTATCATACTTGACTTTAGATGCATAAGATACTACCTGTCAATACGTTTCAAACTCATGTTTAGTGAACAAAGTCGGTTAAGCCGTTTAGAAGTTATTAAGCTACAAAAGTATAATCCAATTAACGATAATTCCCTAAATGGTTTATGTAGTTGTAGTGGTTACGACGCTAATTTGATCTGGCAACGGGCAATCCGAGTTCATTTACCGGCATCCCAATATTTTTTTCAATCTATTTCGAATAAAAAAAATCTAGTGTACATTCGATGGACACTAGATCATTTGGGAGATAATGCGACAAAGGCGACCATTTATAAAGCTTAACGTGTAATCGAGAAACATTACATTCAACTTTATACATTTAATTTATAAATAACTTTAAAAAACTCCTGATACAAGAATAAAAAACCTCTAAACGCCGTAAAAATGAGTGGCGCATACAATATTCCAGCTACAAAAGATCTGATATGAATGTCACGTGGCGCGAAAATGTATTTTCATTTTGATGCAAAACAAAATTCTAGTTTTATTTTAAAAGATTTTTTCATACTATTTGCTAAATTTGAAGTAAACGCGCCACAAAAGAGTTTCAAAATTCAAACTGTATCGAAGTTACTCTTTTGTGGCGCGTTTTACTTAAAATTGGGCAAATATGAAAAAAAATTTTAAAAATAAAACTAGAATTTTGTTTTGCATCAAAATGAACATACATTTTCGCGCCACGTAATATTCATATCAGACCTTTTGTAGCTGGAATATTGTATGCGCCACTCATTTTTACGGCGTTTAGCGGTTTTTTAGTCTTGTACCTTTTACAAAACAAAGGATCCAGTATTTTTTGTGATTTATGGTATATAGCCAGCTACAGGAATTTTATTTTCCTCGTGGATTTTTCTAATATTAAATATTAATATTAATATCAAACTACTAACTAACAATAATAAATATTAGGTATTTGCCAAATTAATAAACTTTAAGTAATTTAACGTATTGCTGAAAGAATAATTTGCACCAAGAGCTTTCTCTAGGTTGTTTTAACTATTTATAATGGGAAAAAAGCCACAATATTATTAAAAAATGATTTTTATTAACGTTTCGACGCCCAAATCGGGTGCCGTTGTCAAAATAAAAAATACTATTAACATAAACAAAAATGTTGTTGCTTAGTAAAAAAATTCTTCTAATAATTTATTTAATTTGACTCATTTATATCGGCAATTCAGATACATATGATACATTTTAAAGTAGAAGACTTTAAAATGATATTGCCAATATTTATGAGTGGCGTTCCTGCGACGACTTTACTGAAAGATAGTTCATTCGATTACATGAAATCAACCCCAACTCAAGAATATCCGTCACAAAAAAATCATAGCATGTGATCGGTCTTTAAAAAGACAACCACATGCAACGGTGACATTAAAATTCTCGCGTTAGAGATCTCATAGTAAATCACGACGGAAAACCAGGAAAAACCTCGTGATACTATCCCGACATCGTAAGTATTTGCTCTTACATTTAATTTACTCTCAAAATTAATACCAAATTCTGACTTTACTATAATTTTGTTTAAATTATAAATAAAATCAATAATACATGGATATATAAGTAATACTAAAATATAAAATATGTACTAATTCGACTATTGACTTACTAATTGTGGTATTTTCTTTCTATTGACTTCCTCTTTCAGTATGGGTATCCACATCCTACTGCATTCCACCGAGGAATTTGCGACACAATTGGTTTCGTTTAGCATAATTAGAGCCGCTTCTTTGATTTTTCTCTTTTTACTATCTGTTTCTTTCAGGACTATACTTGAATCTCTCCACTGAACTCTATGTTCATTATCCCATGCGTGTTGACATATTTGAGATCGATCAAATTCTCTATTTTTAATATAAGTTTGATGTTCACTTATTCTAACGTTTAATGGTCTTGATGTTTCACCTATATAAAAATGTTCGCATTCACAAGGTATTTTATAAATACAATTCTTTGTCCTTTCTTGTTCATTGTTAGGTTTAGTTTTAGATAGAATAAATCTCAATGTGTTGGTTGTTTTGAATATTGTTGAAATGTTGAATTTATTTCCTATTATTTTAAGTTTCTCGGATAGTCCTTTTATGTATGGTATTGATATTTTCCTCGTATTATTTCTTGTGAATGTTGTAGGATCCCGTTCTATGTTGTTCTGTTCCATTCGATCCAATCTTGACAATTCCTTATTTATAAACGATAAAGGATAATCATTTTTTAATAAAACAGATGTTAATAATTGTTTTTGTTCTAAAAATGAATTTTCGTTAGAACAAGTAATTTTGGCTCTATCATATAAGGATTTTATGATTCCCTTTTTAACGGTGATGTTGTGATTTGATTTGTAATTGATATATTTTATAATTTTATAATTTTAAAGTCTTCTACTTTAAAATGTATCATATGTATCTGAATTGCCGATATAAATGAGTCAAATTAAATAAATTATTAGAAGAATTTTTTTACTAAGCAACAACATTTTTGTTTAGGGGAATAGGGGGCATGACGGGGTCTCGAGGTAAGACGGGGTACCGCACACAAACAAGAAACTACACGTTGGTGAATAGCATGCAGTAACTCAATAGGAAGAGTCATTCGACTAACGGTCCCTGCAAGAGAAACCGTGAATAAGAGTGCACGCGTTTTTTGTTTACAAACGGAAAACTGTTTTAGCGATCCGTTGATCTAATTTTGTGCAAGGACAACCATCGTTATTTTAAGGTAATTATGATCACCTCATTAATGTCTTTTTTATTGTTGTTTACTAGTATTCTTATTGTGATAATGGCATATTGTTTGTGTGAGTACGTTAAACATTTAATTAGTAAATTTTTTTTTTGTTCAAAGTTACTTTTTGAGGCAAGATGGGGTATTGGGTGCGGGGTATGATGGGACATTGGTGGTAAGTCTGGGTTAATTTAAATTTCTTAATAAATAACATTGGATTATTATTTTAGATAATACCATGGTACGTACTTACAAGAAAAAAACAAAAAAAGGAGAGTGGTCGAGAGATGCTATGAAAACAGCCATAGATAAAGTGACATCGTCAGAACCCTGGGTAGCCTGCCAGATCTGTGGATGTTGAGCTCACAATGCTTGTGCTAGGGTGGACAATGAAGATCTGGAGCAAATACACATTTTTGTTTTTTTTGTGAGAATTAATTAGCATCACCATTATGCCAAAATTCCATTACCCCATCATACCCCATAGTATGGGGCAAGATGGTTTTTCATAATGTTCTTATTAATGGCTAATTGTTGAAAAATGTGATAGGTTGATTTTCCAAAGATTGTACCAAATCATGGTTAGATTAATGACGTAACGTGCCATCAATTAGTAATAGTAATAAACGCAGTAATTATGTTGTATTTTTGTTATTTTTCTTAGCTACCCCATCATACCCCCCTTTCCCCTATGTTAATAGTATTTTGTATTTTGACAATGGCACCCGATTTGGGCGTCGAAACGTTAATAAAAATCATTTTTTAATAATATTATGGCTTATTTCCCATTATAAATAGTTAAAATTGTAAAAATACCACAAGAAAATAGCTTCAGAACAACATTCTCTAGGTTGGTTGAGATACCATAAGTGATTCTTGCTGCGAAGGAAACTGGACAGTCTGTGATAATATGTGTTACCGGGAGCTTGACGTCACACTGCATACATCTTGGTTCTGGTCCTTTTGTGATTAGAAACTTATGTGTTGGACTGGTATGACCTAATCTAAGGCAGGTTATTGTTACCTGATCTTTTCTTTTGGTTGGGAAACCTTTCCAAATTTAATGTTTGCTTTAATATTTCTAAGATTGGACACTGAAAAATTGCCACCGGTTTTGCCTCTCATTTAAGATCCGTGAATTAATTATACCTGGAACATCACTAGTTATAGCAAAGTCGGGATACCATTTGACATTGCATTAGGAGCTGCCCCAAATGTTATTTTTCTAATTTTTAGAGGAGGTCAATAGTAGTATAAATTTAAAATCTTGACTGAATTTGTTCGTTGCGTTAGCCGCCATCTTGATTTTAAATGAGATCGGTTTTTGCTTAATATCTCCGTCATTTTCAACTTTTTGACAAAAAAGATAAACTAAAATTATTGAAAATGCGATTTTCTATAATTTCATTTATTATAATTTTTTTCGTGCGGTCCATATTTTCCGAGTTATGGGGAAAAACAGTGACAGTTAAAGCATAATAGGGATTTATTGAATTATCTCGTTTATTATTACTTTACAACAAATTTTAACCTATACAAAAATGAAGAGAATTAAATTTTGTACAATTTTGATCTCTTTCATTTTTTTTTTTGATAAAATCAATATTTAAGGTAGTACGTATGCGGTAAAGGTGCGAGCGTAAGAGCCGATTGATTTTAAAGCAATTGTTTTTGTTCAATATCTTCCCCATTTTCAACTTTTCGACAAAAACTGTAAGGACTGAAATTGTTGCAATTACGATTTACTACAATTTTTCGAGAGAACCAGTGGCGGGTCTAAGAGGGGGAGGGGAATGGAAAAATTCCCTCCAACAGGGTCCAAAATTAAAAAAAAAATTGTTGAAATATTAAAATATGTTAGCTGACATGAAACTTAATTATCGGCAGACAAATTCAATCATAAAACCCGCTAGTTAATAAAATTAAGTGAACCTAATGCACATAAGTTATTATTTATGTCTTTTATGTACTTAGTTTGGTTGGTGTTTCATTGGAAATTTCAAAAATTGTATAAACTATAATCCTCTTTATTTTTGTTTATGTACAATTATGTCGTAAAGTTAATAATAAATGAGACAATTTAATAATTATGCTTCCCCTTCGCTTCCACTATGTTCCTCCTTAACTCGGAGAAAATTGATCGCAAAAAAAAAGAAACTAAAATTATGTAGAATTCAATTCTCTCTATTTTTGTATAGAAACATTTTTGTCGTAAAACTAACAATAAACGGGATAATTCAATAAGTATGCTCTAATTCTATATAACTGTCACTATTTTCCGCTATAACTCGGAAAATATCAATGGCACGAAAAAATTGTAAAATTAGAAATGATAGAAAATTGCATTTTCAACAATGTTGATTGTTACACTTTTTGTCGAAAAGTTAAAAATGGCGGAGATATTGAGCAAAAACAGTTCTCGTTTAAAATCAAGATGGCGGATAACGCAATGGCGGAATTCAGTCGAGATTTTAAATTTACACTACTATTGACCCACCTAAAGTTTAAAAAAATAAAATTTGGGGCAGCTTTTAATGCAAGGTTAGGCCTGTTATTCGTCTAACCCGACTGGACTATTACTACATATTTCTCGATCATAGAGTCCTGAGCTGACGGCTTCACGTGCACACTTATCTGCTTCTTCATTACCTCCAATGCCAATATGTGATGGGATCCAAATGAAGACTACCTTCTTATTAAATTTTTGTATATCTATCAGATTTTGTTTGATTTTTTCTAAAATGTGATTCTCTGGGTATATTTTTCCTATGGACCTATGGATTGTAATGAGATTAGTGAATCAGTCAAAATGATGTATTTCTGTTGTAGTGAGGATATAATATAATGTGAGTGCCCTGTACATGGCATATAATTCTGCATTAAAAATACTGTAGTCAATTGGCAACTTATATTTTTGACACATATTTGAAGATATAACTTGTTGCTCCCACGCCATCTGCTGGTTTTAAAGCATATGTATATATTTAAGAGAAATTTGTACAGTTTGATAATAAGTTTTGCAGATTTTGATGTATGTATTATATTGTGGTTAGTAGTAAGTTTGTCCAATGAAGTTAAGGTAGTTATTATTTTAGGTACTCCCAATGTCCATGTCAAAAGTTAAAAGTCGGACTTTTGCTAAAAACCAAAAACAAAAGTCTAACTCAAGTTTTTCTATACCCTATACCACTACAGAAGCCCCAACTCAACTCAAGATATTATTTGAACCAATAACAATATGACTATCACAAGAATTTGCTATCAAAGATATTTCTACTTTAATATCTATCCTAGATATTACTATTCAAGGTTCCTGTTATATTTCGAAGCGCTGGTTTTTGTAGGGAGGTGAGAGAGAATTCTCAAGATTTTAAAGCGGTCTTTTTCTACCAAAGTAGATGTATCCAACGATTACCTTTGGTTTTAAGCCCCAGGTTTTACCTAATCTTCCGCAGTGCCAGAAGAGTCGCGTAGCCCTGTTGGTTATGTTGTTAATATGAGTGCTTTCATTAAGTTTGGAATCCAGAACCGATTTCTGATTGAATTAATAAATATTTCAATTCAAAATATTCCAATTAGAGTATTTATTTTAGCAATAATAACATAGTAGATCACCAGGGCTAGTAGATCAGCCCTGGAGATTGAAACGAAAGGTAATCTGTTGGTTATACACATCAGTGACACCACCGATAGTTACTTATGGTTCAGTACTTTGGTGGATATAGATTACATTCCACTCTTGTGCGATCTGACCAGTGCTTCTAAATATAACAGGAGCTTTGAATAGAGGGTCATTATCATTAGAGGTTACCACAGGTCTTCATAAGCTGGAATTATATATTTCGACTGTAGCCTTTATCCCGATTTAATGCAAACATTACTTGCGGTCCCAATTATACATTAAATAGCCGCCATAAATTAAGGGGATCGGTACAAAGTTTCGGCTCCAATGCTATTTAGATGGGATTATTTTTTTCAACTCCTAAGAAAACTAATAAGTATTTTTGAAAAATGTAAACGCAGAATGAAAAATTACGTTCTTACCCAGGGCAGAAAGTCCCTGAAAACTTCTATAATGTTTATTTTAATAAGTTACAGGGGTGAAAAATGAGAGAAAATGTAGTGTGAATTTTAATTTCAAATATTTCGTTAAAAAGAACCTTTTTATTTATTCTAAGGGACTTTCGGCCCTAGATAACCATTCAGTCTTTCATTGTGCGTTTAAATTTTTTAAAAATATTTATTTGTTTTTTCAGGAGTCGAGAAAATTGGACTCTGTGGTGATATTTTCCAAATCGAACATTCGCTATCTTTATTATACAACGTACTGAGTCGAATAGAATATGGTGACAAGACAGTGACAATTTTAAATATTTGACATGGCATCGAAAATATTGTGAGTTGTTGATTAAATAATATTGATAGTGTATTTGATAAATAATTAATTATGGTAGGGGAGCCCAAGCTGGGATTTTTGCAGTTACTCGAGCGCGTCAGATTATCATATGGGAGAAACCTGGTACCCTGCAGATGTACCTCTACCATATATTAACTCTTAACACAGGGGAGTTCGTTAAGGGGGGCCCGAAAAAAAAATCTATCCTTAAAAAAACTCGAAATTGTCAGATTAAGATAAGCTAAGATAAGTACATGCAAAAGAGTGTATATCTCAAAAATCTGACGATTTGAGCTGGGCGTAAGGAAATGGGTGAGTCCCAAAGTTTCACAAGAAAAAGGCGAATATTTCGCGAAATGAATGACAGATCGAAAAACTAAAAAATACATGCTCAATATTTTTTAAAAATCTATCGAATGATACCAAACACGACTTCCCACGGAGAGGGGTGGGGGGTAAATTTAATATTTTAAATACGACTCCCGCGATATTTCGCGAAATGAATATCAGATCGAAAAACTGTAAAATACACTTATTTAATATTTTTAAAAAATCTATCGAATGGCACCAAACACGACCCCCCATGGAGGTGGGGTGGGGGGTTACTTTAAAATCTTAAATAGGAGCCCCCATTTTTTATTACAGATTTGGATTCCTTACGAAAAAATAAGTAACTTTTATTTGAAACATTTTTTTGAATTATGCATAGATGGCGTTATAATAGGAAAAAACGATTGTTAGAAATGGAAAATTAAATTTAAAAAAGTTACTTAACTTTTTTTGGTTTTAAGACCTACTTTTCACAACCCAATAGGTCTCCAAAGCGCTCGAGTGACTGCACATTTAGCATACTTTGCTCCCCTACCATTAAAAAAAAACTAAGTTTTTAATCTAATAGCACATAAAGTAACATCTAAAAATGTTACTCTATATCCTACCAGATTGAAAATAATGGGAACCTTCTCTGATAACACCTCCGAGGCTAACAGAGAAGGTTCCCATTGTTTTCTATCTGGTAGGATGTAGAGTAACATTTGGGATGTTGTTTTATGTGCTATCAGATTGAAAACTTTGTTTTTTGCTAGCAGTTGCCGCTAGGGCATCTCTGCCATTTCGTTCATTGCAATCCGAGACTGCACGCCGGTGTTTGTCCTAGTTGGGTCGGAGAGAGCAGCATATGTGCCTCCTGATGAGAGACTAATAAGTTTCGAAACCGGTAGAGGTGCTTTCTGCACTCTCTGATTGAACTGGAATGATGATGCGGCTGTAGTTTCGTGTTGCAACGGAATTTGAAAATGGCAGTTTTGAATTGATTTAAGACGTGAACTTAGTAAAAAGTTATTTATTGTTTATTATTTATGGAAGATCCAAGCAGATAGTATACCAGGATATATTCTGTGATCCAAGTATTTTGCTCTTAAAGACGCTTCAAAATTGTAAGCGTTCCATAGTAACAATATATTATTAAAAAACCACTTTCTCACTCTTCCTCGTTTTTCGATTGAGTATTAGTTTTTGTTGTACAGTATATAAATTATTATAATCACTGAATACATAGTTAGTGAAAAAATTATCAGTAGTAATTGCACACGAGCTCTAAAATTCTATATTAATTTTAGAGAGCGAGTGCAATTTGTTGCGATTATTTCATGAATAAAACTGTTCCAAACCAAAATTTTTTGTAATTTATTTATGTAAGTACAAATTAGTACAATTAAACACACAGTTGATATAAATACTTTACGGTTGAAAGTCATCACTTCTATAATTTTTAAAACATTAATTGTCATTAATGTCACTGAATGTATTTTTTCGTAGCAACGAAGGGCATCTGACGTAATATACTTGACGACGGGAAATTATCAGAAATTATCAATTTAATTTAGATTTCTGTAGCTTTCTATTGGTCAGAATCTCCTATGAATGAAATAATCGGGTATAATATCACAAGAGAGTGAGAATAAATTGAAAATAATGCGACAGTTTTTCGAAAATTTGTTGTCTGGCAATAGACAAGAGAGCCCGCAAGGCTCGAGTGGTTATTGCCAAATGACAACAAATTTAAGTAAAAATGAAGCATTATTTCCTCATTTATTCTTACTGTCGTGTGATTTTCGTAAAATTATTTTTTAATAGGTATATTATGGATATTTTCTTAAATGTGACAGTTGCCAAAACTAGGAAACTGGTTGCCATTAAACAGAAACAATCTACTTCACGTGCACCTATGTGCGGCAGATTCGTGCAAATATTATAAGACTTGTGCAATTAATGATAGAAGCATATAATTTGGACCACATATACCACACATATAAAGGTTCAAAACTAGAAACGAGGCCATCTCAGATTTTACCTTTTACAAAAATGGCGGGCATTCAAAATGGCGACGATAAATATGTGACTAATAGTACGATATCTTTTAAACGAAAAGTCCGACTTCAACCAAATTTGGTATACGGGTTCTTTTTCTTATGTATAAGATCTTACTTTTGAACCGATAGAATCGGTTTACCAGAAGTTGTGTTTTTCCTGATTTTTTATGTAAAAATATGTTATTTTTTTAAATTCTTTCACCCTGTATATATTAATTTTTCACAAAGGTGCTACCGGTACTGAAAAGAGCGTAAAAATATGTTGTAGGAAATATTTAGAACTTTTTAGTCGTGTTAATTACCATGTAATAAATGCATAACTTATCTTCACGTGCACCTATGTGCGGCAGATTCGTGCCAATATTATAAGAATTATTGTGCATTTAATTGTAGAAGCATCTTATACATCAAAAAAAGAACCTATATACCAAATTTGGTTAAAATCTGACGTCTCGTTCAAAAGTTTACGTGCAATGCGTCACATATGTATAGTCGCCATTTTGAATGCCCGCCATTTTTGTAAATGGCAAAATCTTAGATGGCCTCATATCTAAACCTTTATATGTGTAGTATATGTGGTCGAAATTAAATACTTCGATCATTAAACGCACAATTGTTTCACATATCGGCTTCACTATCCGACATTTTTTATATTATTTTATTTGCTTTTTTTTTATTTGCAAATTAGCATCAACCCGAAGGTTATCAGCGAGAAGCTAATATTAAATAAAAAACGTACTGGATCCTTTGTAAAAGGTAAAACCAAAATTTTATTGTAATTTATGTAAGTACAAATTAGTACAATTAAACACACAGTTGTTATAAATATTTTACGGTTGAAAGTCATCACTTCTATAATTTTTAAAACACTAATTGTCATTAATGTCACTGAATGTATTTTTTCGTAGCAACGAAGGGCATTTGACGTAATATACTTGACGACGAAAAATTATCAAAAATTATCAAGTTAATTTAGACTTCTGTAGCTTTCTATTGGTCAGAATCTCCTATGAATGAAATAGTCGGGTATAATATCACAAGAGAGTGAGAATAAATTGAAAATATTGCGACAGTTTTTCGAAAATTTGTTGTCTGGCAATAGACACGAGAGCCCGCAGGGCTCGAGTGGGTATTGCCCAATGACAACAAATTTAAATAAAAATGAAGCATTATTTTCTTATTTATTCTTACTGTCGTGTGATTTTCGTAAAATTATTTTTTAATACGTAAATTATGGATATTTTCTTAAATGTGACAGTTGTCAAAACTAGGAAACTGGTTGCCATTAAACAGAAACAATCTACTTAAAAAAATTCTATCGGTAATTTTCTACAGTAGATACTTCTCAGTATAATTTTAATCTGATTGGACAGAATTAACCACGTGATCAAATATCTTACTATACGATTGGAAGTTAAAATCATCAAAAAATAATCATAGTAATTAACTGAATTAATAATTTAAGCAATTATACAACTAACAGTTATCCAAGAACATTCACAGAACATTTTTTAAAGTTAATAATGACAATGTAATTGTGAAGTAATGTTTACATATCCACACCAGTGACAATTTTACTACACGTAATTTGCCGTGTGAAGACAGAAAATAGGGATATCAGTAAAATATTTGCGCCTACAGCCTTAAACCGCAAATAAATGTAGAACGCGCCACAAAGAGCCTTTATGAAAGGTACTCTTTTGTGGTACATTTTACTTCAAATATAGAAATTCTATGGAAAAATCTTAGAAAGTAAAACTTTAATTTTATTTTCCATCAAAATGAAAATGGTACATTCCATGTCAAATCACTCAGGCAAAAACTTTTGGATTTCCGATTTTTCTGAAACTTGGTGTATAGCTTCTGCGGGACGTAAAGATAAGATATTTAAGGTCAACAAGTCTTCTTCTTCTGACAGTGATTTGGTGCTTATTTAAACAAATTTGCATTTCCTATCGTAAAATATCAATGGAGAAAATAATAGTTTATTTATAATATATTAATAAATAATGTATCAAAATAAAAATGTCATTATATGGCATTATAGCAGGTTATTTTCATTCAAAACAAGTTTTTGATCAAATTTTATATTGTAGAAAAAACGTTAAAATACCGTTTTTTACATTTTACTCCATTCCCAAAATACATATCTATTTGGCTGAAAATTTTCCCACTGTTACAATTAACGTAACATGTTTAATTTTGTTTAAATTTAATTTCAAATTTCTTAAAAATATTTTCAATATTTCGAATTAATTTCTATCCGTTGTAGTTAATCGTAGAGAGTACCACTTTTTGTCAACTTGTTCCGATTCTGGCTTTTTAAACGCGTGTTGCTTCGGCTAAGAATTTATTGTAGTTGTGTTTTATCAATTCCTGGTGTCTGTAAGTATGCTAAATTTAGATTTGTTTCATTGCTCTAATTAGTTTTGTTTTTTCCCGTAGAAAAAACACAAATCAGGTTAGGGGGTGAGCCCTATATTCGTTAAGGCCGTTAAGTAGCCTAATCCTTTCTCTGGATATATTTTGAGGATAACCTGCTACCGGTATTAGAATTATATTCTGGATGGAGTGACAATTGCCTCCATATTATTTCTGGTTTCTTCCCGTATTGAAGATATTTTGTATGGTTTCTTCCCGTATTGAGGACATTTAATGGGAGTGTGGTTTGGGATATGGATTTTATGGCTTCTACCCGGCTTTGAGCCCGATTTTTTTATGTTTGGTTAGGTCCACGTGTTATGGAGCATGGCAGATATATCCAAGATAAGTACAACATAGTGTGTTAATTTTTTTGAGCCTATTTGGATTTGATCTCAGTTTTTAATTACAAGTTTTTTTTTTAAATATATATATAGCTATTCTGTGTGCGTTAACATATGGTAACTTTTTATTAAGGTAATTTTTATCGGATCCTCAGGCAAAAAATGATCATATAATTTTTTGTCTGGTTGTTATAAGCAATTCAAAGGTTCAATATAGATTTGTACCAATCAACCTTGTAATTACCTTGTTAATATATTGAAAGATTTTTACGTTTTTGGTTAGATTATTTGCCATTAGTTTTTGTAAATTTCGTATTAAATTACTTAACACTTTTTATACATTTCGTTTTCCATTCAGGAATTTATATACTTATAGTCAAAAGGATATTTTTATTTCTCAATAAATAGAGTGTTAATTTTCTATGAAGGTATTTGTTTTTTTTTATCTAGCCCTGGACGTATTTGTTCAATAAGCCAAGCCGCACACCAAAGAAACATGAAACGAAAAAAATTAAACATGAAACGAAAAACATATTTCATGAAAAGAAAACACTGCTAAACAAATCTCTAAGTCCGCCTACCAATGAAACGAGCGTGGTTCATGCTCATGCCACATCTTTATTTTCGGAGAGTTTCATAAATGGCCGGACATATATTTGTTTAGCAGTGGTTTATTTCCATGAAACGTAATTTACGTTTCATGTTTCTTTGATGTGCGGCCTGCCTAAGGATCCAGGAACCATAAACATTCTTTTTGAGTTTTGGTTTAGAGTAGAGATTTAGTAAATTGTAAGTACCTTGATGGTATTCTCGGGGTACAATCTTTTTTAATAATTGAATACCTGGAGCCCTTGAAGAATATTTATTGGTGAATGGATTCTTTTGAACCTCTTGAGGAAGAAGCAATTTCCCTAAGAGTATACTCCCCTTGGAGATGTAAGAGAACTTTTAGTTTTTTAGCCGGAGCTTTTAAGTTGTCCAGTTTTAAGTAGTAAATTTCTTCTTTCGTATCTTCTTCTTCTTTAAGTACCGTGCCCAAATTTTTAGGCGTGGGTACCTTCCATAACAATTTGCCGATATCGTTCTCGATCTTGTGCGGCATGTAACAATTGATCTGCCGATAAGCCAGTCCATTGACGAAGGTTTCGGAGCCATGAATATTTCTTTCGACCAATTCCTCTTTTTCCGTCGATCTTTCCATTGAGTATTAACTGCAGCATCCTGTATCTGCTACCTCTCATTATATGCCCCAGATATTCAAGTTTTCTCTTTTTTATCATCTTCATTAAGTCACCTTCGCCTTGACCTACTCTGTTTAAGACTTCTCTCTTAGAAATGCGTTGAACCCAAGATATTCTGAGCATTCTACGATATGACCACATCTCAAAGGCTTCTAACTTGTCCATCATGTTAACCTTCATGATCCAGGTAACAGCAAATTTTTATTCCGTAACACCACAGATAGCCAAAACATAGCTTTTAGTGTTTACACAGTAAGGTGCAAATGAAAGGAATAAATTAGTTATTTCGTAAACCGGCGACTATAAGGAAAAATCCCTAAACAGGTCGATTTTTATTTTTAAATTACGATATTTTGTTATATGTAGTACTAGTGAGGTCATCCATCTGGGAGTGCAGACGTAATTGATGATTTTTTAAATCAGAATAGGGGTCGTGTGCTAGCTTATTTAAAACGTTGTTTAATTTTCTATTTAGCAATATAAACATTTACATAATTATTTATACAGGGTGTCCAAAATTTTTTTTTTAAATAAAAATATTTGGCAAAAAAAGAAGATTATATGTAATTTATTTAATTCAATATACATTTTACATGCTATCAAGATCAGAAAAAAATGTTTATATCACAAATAAGCATTGCTTTTTGTAAAATAATTTAATTTAAAAATTTTTTTTGGACACCCTATACAAATATGTAATTATATAAATATTTATATTACTGAATTGAGAATTAAATGACTTTTAAAATAAGATAGCACGCAAACCCTATTCTGATTTAAAAAATCATCGATTACGTCATCAAGCCCAGATAGACGACGTCACTATCACATATATGAAAAAGTATCATAATTTAAAAATAAAAATCGATTTTCAGGATGTTTCGGGATTTTTTCTTAAAGTCGCCGGCTTACGAAATAACGAATTTATTTCTTTCATTTGCACCATACTATATACTGTATACCCGATGTAGGATTTCTAAGGTTTAAAGTGTAATATATTATTCCTGGGTCGAATCGCTTTTCTTTTAACAGGCAAGTTAAAATTTAAAAATCAATTTTGAAAGTTTTCGAGTGTTTGTTTTCTTGAGCAAACGTAATAAGAGTTTGTATTCAGAGTTTCTGCGAAAGATATCAGATAAAGTATTTGAAACGAGTTGGGTTCAGGACTCTAATTTCAATTCTAAAGCTTTTGATCGTTTAATTTTGTGTTCGGTTTAAAAGCTTTTAAATATATTTTAAGCAATTATTAGTTTAATCTAAATCTTGTTCACTTGAGATTAGCAGATACCTGACTAAGTTAATGAGAAACACTCTAGTTATCTAAAACGAAATCTGTAAAAGAAATAGAGAAAAATGAATTCTGTAATTTAAGTTTCTAAGATTTATGACAGAATATAGCTACAAGTACGAGAATTATTATAATACTCTAACGAGTCTAACAAAACTCGCAATTATAAAATGTTTAATAATATTTTTTAAGTAGTAATTTTTTTTATATAATTTTTAGTTGGCAGTTTTTTAGAAATAAATCTTTATTTAACCCAAATCACCCAGTCCGAAAATGCTTCCTAAGACGGCTGCAGCTCTTTGAAGATGGCGTCGTAACTAGTTTTTTAAATACCTATAGAACGCTTCTATTAAGAAAAACAAAAACTTTTACGTCTATTCTTCTTCTAGAGTTAAATCTGTTCCATAAATTGCGAATTTCTAGTATCGGTCATAGGTGTCCCTTTGGGTAGGGTAGGGCAATGATTATTTTATCGCATAACTTGTATTTAACTCTCAAACATTTTTGACACTGGATTATTAAATTTTGAGGTATTCTAGTACTCAAAGGTACTCTTGATTTAAATCGGTAGAATACACCATTTTCTAGACAAATTGATTTAAATATGTTCGTTTGTTTGAATTTCAACAAATTAAAAAAAAAATAAAGAAACGGTGTATTTTACCGACTTAAAGCAGAAGTAAATCTTAGTACTTAAATACCTCAAAATTTAAAAATCTAGTGTCATAAATGCTTAAAAATTAACGAGACAAAAAATATTGCGATAAAATAACCCTTTATCTACTCAAAATGAACGCATATAACCGGCACTAGAACGAAATTGATGAAATCGATTCATCTCTGTAAGATAAATAGATGTACCAGTTTTTGTTTTTCTAAATATTTTTCTTTTTGATAAAAATTTTGCAGATTCAATAAACGCAAAATTTTCAAATCGATTTTTCTTGTAAACAGTGTATTCTACCGATTTAAAGCAAGAGTAACTTTTTTTTTATTATTTATTTATTGTTCATACATATGACCTGGCCTCTAGTGACTAATCCAGGTCGTTTTTTTCCTGATGGGATTACAGATACTTCTTTTATATTTTTACATTTTTTACTAAACTACTAAATCTATTTTTACAATTAATAATTTGCCATAATCTATTAATTACATTTAACAAATTTAAAAAAACAATATATATTTGTTAAAATATTTTTGGTACTATCAACTCCCTTCTAAGTTATAAAGACAGTCCCTCTATTTTCAGAAGAGAGTTGGTCGTTTTTTTTAATTTAATGAATTATTTATTGAATAATTATTTTTATTTATTTATTTTATATTGAATTATTATTATTATAATTTTGAATATCTAATTTTGAATTTATATTTTATTTTATTTATTTTAACTTTATCTTACTCAACTTCATCAGGGTTGGATTATTTGTTGTCTTCTTCTATTATTATAAATTTCTTGTTGTTTTTTAGATATTATTTCTGTTAGATTGTTTAATATTCCAAAATATTCTTCATTTTGTAATATATCTCTTATTTCAATTCTTTCTAATCTTCTTCTCATTTCTCTATGTTCTTCATTTTCTATAGTATTTTCACAATGTAACACTATATGTTCTGGTGTACCTAGTTCTCCACATTCACAATATGCATCATCTTTTAAGTTAAATCTTTCCAAATATGTTGGGTACGGTCCATGTCCTGTTAAAAAGTGTACTAAACCTGGTTTTGGATTAAAATAATTTGGAATGTTTTCTAATATTGGTATAAAATTGTATAAACGTCTAGATTTTGTTGAATTTTCCCATTCATTTTGTCTTTTTCTATTTATTATTTCTTTTAATTCTCTTTTATTTCTTATATCTTATCCTATTGAGCCAATAATTACATGCTCTTTTTTGTGTTTCTAAATGCATTGGCATTACTCCAGTTAAAACTGTGAGTGCCTATGTTGCAGTTGTACCAAATGCTCCCGTCATTCTTACAAGAAATCCTCTCTGAGCGCTATTTAATTTATCTGCATTTTTTTTATTTATTAATCGATGTACCCCATACACTTGAACCGTACCCTACAATTGATGCAAGTATTGTACTTAGGTATATTCTCATCTGTCGGAACGAAATTCTATATAGTAAGAGTAACTGTTAGTACAAGAATACTTCACAATTTAGTAATCCAGTGTCAAAATTTGGTGAAAGATAAAAAAGTTACACCATAAAATAACCGCTGCCATACCCAAAACGCACGCCGATGACCGGTACTAGAAATTCGCAATTTATGGAACCGATTAATCTCTGGAAGAGAAATAGGTGTACCAGTCTTCGTTTTTCTAAATCATTGTGGAGGTATTTAAAAAAACTAATTACAAGGCGTCATCTTCAAAGAGCTCTAGCCCTCTTTAAGCATTTTCGGGCTAGGTGATTTGGGTTCAACCGTAACATTTTGAGCCCAGAAATCTACAGTAGAAATATTTTCAATTATCAATAAAACACCCTGTATATCATTTCAACTAAATAAATATTATAATTAAAAAATTCCAGTCTCTTCTTGCACGAATAGACTTTCTCCAGTTGGTATGTTGTTTTTATATATCATCGCTTATTCTTCTTCTTCCTCTTTTTATATAGACATGGCTCTGTCTGTTTTTTCAATGTGCTTCCAGTAAGTTGTCATTCCATCGTTTTCGTAATCTTCCCACTGATCGTCTTCCTATTGAGGAACCATATCTCGCAGTCCTTAGATTTGTTGTTATTCGGTTTATGTGGTAGTTCCATTCTACTCTTCTGTTTCATACCCACTTATTAATGTTCTCCACGGTGCATCTCCGTCGTATATCTATCTGTACTTCTAGATATGTCCCATTCTGTCTTACCATCGATCTTTCGAAGGGTTTTCCTCTCTGCTGTTTCTAGCATACTTTTTGTCCTCTTTGTGTCTGGTCATTTTTCTGCCGCGTATGTCATTATTGGTCTGATGACTATTTGGTAAATTCTGCCTTTCATTTATTTTCCGATATTTTTATTTATTAATATTTTTTTTAAGGCAACTTGCAACTCTGCTCTATTAACTTGATCTTCTACTTTTGTTTCGAGCCTTTTGTAGCTAGATAGCCTGATGCATAGATATTTAAATTCCATCACTTGTTATATTATCTGAATCTCCAGCTCTAATTTAGATCCTAGTAGATTTGATGTTATTA
This sequence comes from Diabrotica virgifera virgifera, assembly GCF_917563875.1. Lineage (NCBI taxonomy): Eukaryota > Metazoa > Arthropoda > Insecta > Coleoptera > Chrysomelidae > Diabrotica > Diabrotica virgifera. The sequence continues at coordinate 180,659,183 of NC_065450.1, forward strand.
CCGTGCATTTTGTGTTTTTTGAGGAAATTAACATGTTAAATTTTCTGGCGGTAATATTAAATTGGTGCATCATACGTTGTAAATCCTGCTTTCTTTGAGTAAATAGTATTGCATCGTCTGCACAGCAAACTATTATAAGTTGTTCTTCTCCCATTTGGTATCATTTTCTAGTTCTTACTTTTTTATTATTCCTTCCATGATCAGGTTTAACAATAGAGGACTCTGGAAATCTCCCTGTCTTAGCTCATTAGCATGTTCAATTAGGTTAGTTAGTTCTTCTTCTATTTTTACTTTTATTTTGTAGTTCTGGTAGATAATTTCGATCGTTATTATTCCTAGAGTCCTTTATTTTAATTTTGTCAAATGCCTTCTTAAGATCCACGTAACATAAATATGCCGGTTTTTGTATTCTAATAATTTATCTTGAACTTGCCTCATTACATTACAAATATAACCTTGAGCGTTATATGATCTACCCGATCTGAAACCTTGTTTTTCTTATACTTATGTTATAGTTTCATTTAGTTTGTTTGTTATTACTTTGTTTGTTAATTTTAATGTTGTGTTCAGTAAATTAATTCCTGAAGAGATGTATTAGGATGCTTTATTTTTATTCTTATGGTATTCTGTTTTGTTCTCTTATTTTTTGCATTAGTTTTAATAGTTGTTTGGTCAGATCTTGTCCTCCGTACTTTAGGAGTTCATTCGATATTCCTCTCCTGGAGATGGTATATTTTTCTTGATGCTTCCTTTACCTCGCTCTTCTCATTGCTTATTTCTTCGTTTATCGTCACCTGAAGTTGGTGTTTTATTATCGCCACCTTTAGGAAATAGAGATCGAAAGTACTCTGCTTATGTTCCCTTCATTGAAGCAATTTATTGACGAAATTTATATACGAAAATAAATAAAAAATCGTTCTTCCTCTCAAAATAATTCAGCAAAAATGGTATTAAATTCCCCTTGAATCTTCTCGCTTGCTGCTAATTGTATGCATGTAACATTGTAACGTTTGAAAAAACTCCAACATTAATTTAATATCCCAATTCCCAAAAAGAATGTCTATTTTTTTAATTTATTTTGTGAAGTTCAATATCATTATAAGATCCCAAGCCGACCCTGTATACAGCCATGAAGTATTGCAGCAACATTTCAATGTGTTACAAGATTCCTGTTTATTTGAGACGCAAAAACAGAATTTGTAAGAAGTGTTGACAAAAGTACAGTTCTAATGCGTAGATGAACTTTCTAGAACAAATCTTGAACTGAAAGTTGAGTTCTTGTCAACTAAGCATCCCTAAGGATCAAAATCGCTCGGTACTTCCGTCGTATTTTCCCCGATCTGTGGCTTCAGACCGAAGCGCAGATCAGTCCGGTTTGATTTCTTCAAGCGTGAAGATCGCTTGCCGACTCACCCCAAAAGGGCGTGGTGCCTTTTGTTACCCGCCGGTAAAGGGTATAGTATGTCGTTCTGGAAGATCTAGTGTGAGGGCACGATGTTTTTTTTACCCCGTAGTGAAGTTGGGTGCTCTTACACTGTGTTTGAGTTGTGACGCAGTACTATACGCCGGCGTGGTATGAAGTCCCTGTATCTTGTCCAAGTTCCTGTTTAAATGAAGTCTTCCGAGTCCCGATTGATGTCCTGATGTAGACATTTTGAGTTCCAGTCCCGTGATGTTTATCCAGTTGATTGCCCCGAAATAAAAAGGAAGCCATGAAGCCCACCTCAGGTCGATGACCCTGCTTGTTTGTAGATGAACCCCCTTTCCGTGTAGTTTGTGACGTGTGATAAAGGATTTTGTTTAAATATGGTATGATATATTTTTTTAAATTTTGCAAGGATCCCAAATGGATAAATATTTTTGTTGGTAAAGAGTTTTGAAAAATAATAGTTGTTTGTGCTTTCATGATGCAACTTGTAAATTAAAATGACAGTGACTTTGACCTTTGACAGCTGCGTCAAAATTTTGTTTTGACATACACTGTCCAACAAGTTCTTTTGTCATTCTTTTGTTATGTTAAATTGAAGATTTTTTTTGTAATGTAAAAGATTTGTAGATATTTTGTCCTGTAAAATCATTTCCTGTTAAAAGTTTTTTTGTTTGTTTAAAAAAAAACCACCGTAAAGTTTTAAATAAATGTTTGTGAAAGTGTATCTATCATCTCATTTCTGTAGCCTTTGGAAAAATTTTAACAGAAAACTAATGCAACTGTATGAAAGTTTTAGTTCAGAAGAAAAGAAAGAATATGGCATAGAAGCCAATAATAAGGAAAGATGTTGTCCCAATGTAACCCCAAAGAGGAATCAATGATGATTGTCCCCCCGATTGGTACCCGTAAGTAAGAAAGTATCCAGTAAGTACCCATAGGTGAAATAGAGGATTTATTTCAAACGGCGTCCCTTTTTGTTAAATAGTAGAAAGATCCTCTAGTCAGAGTAAGTACCCTTATGTATTTAGTTATGGTAGTGTAGTCATCTTAACACCCCTTCACCCTCCCTAACGAATCTACGACCTAGCTCCCGCACAACAAATGAGCTGCCGTCCCGCAACGAGGCTTTATGTGTCTGCTTCTTCTTCTTTAGCCCCATTCTTACCCCCCAGTATCTCTATAGATAGTCTTTCCTTGTTCCCATATGAGCAGACATGTTAAACGCATCAAATGGCGCCCAACGTGGGGCTTTAAACGCTTCAAATTGCGCCCAACGTGTGGGGCTCAAAATGCAGCAAATGTCGCCCAACGTGTGAGGCCGATTCATTTTTCTGCCTCCTTCAGTATCCAGTAGTTGTCTTGTCCAGTTGAATGCTTCAACTGGCCCCGACAACGTGGGGCGTGTTATTTCTACCCCCTGACCCCATTAGCATGTGCCCACTACCATATCCCTTTAGCCTCCTTTCGGTCTCATTTGTACTACAACTGTTAGGCAGTGCCCGTCTTGGGTAGCCGATCTCAGTTTGTGGTGCAGGTGTTTCCGATAACATGGAAGCTCGACTCGTGTCATGTTTTGTATGCCCACTGTTACAAGTCTAGCTTGTAGACATGTTCAACTAGTAGTTAGCCTATCTACTAGTCCCCAATGTCTTTAGCCACCCCCCACTTAGTGTTACATTTGTAACGTACACCCTGAAGTTTGACCCGAGTAAATATCGCCCAAGTCTTCCCATGTAGTTTAGCCCAGATTCCTCTTGTCTTGCCCCCCCGAAACTGTTTCATGTCTGTTAGTGCCCCCGAAACTGTTTCAGTCTGTTAGTCCCCATGAAAGAGCCCATTTTTGTAGTTTTTGTTGCAAAAGTTAATAATTTTTCCAAAGAGGTGTAAGTATGTACACATTTTGTTGTGATGTTGATTTGGTCGTGCTGTTGATTGTATAGGCATGTACCATTTCATACATCATAGTGTATTTAACTTGTAACCCCATATGTATACTGGTATTGTATTGTATTGTAAGTATCGTAGAACAGAATTGTATGTTATTGTAGCGTACTAACTGTATTGTATTGATATTGTACCCATGATGAAAGCATTGATTTGAATTTTTTTGAAAATATTGATGAAATATATAGACAAACAGTTGAATAAAAAAGTAACGTAAAATTTTTTTGAAAATTTTGATTAAAAGTAACGTTAAATATTTTGAATATTGAATCCAATTATGAAGTATAACAGTATGTTGTATTTTTTGCATGTATTCCTATAGATCAACAGTTTTTTTACAGAATAATCGTTTTTTGTGATTTATTGATTTGGTCATTTGATTAGATGTGTGATGTTGTTGGTATGGTCCGTGTATGAGTTTAGTCCCGTATAGTCTGTGTGAGAGAAGTTACCCCTTGTAGAAGTCACCCCATGAAGAAGTGAAGAGGGAAACCGTGGAGAGGCCCCCCACTTCTGTGTTTTTTTCAAGCAGCCAGGAGAAAAGCTGTCACTTTTAGATTTGAAGATAGCGTTCTCTGTCGACACTGTTTGAGAATAACTGTCTTGAAGTGTAGAAGTTAGCCCCTGAAAAAGCCCCCCCCTTGTCTGTGTTGCCCCTTGTTTTTTTTTTTTTTTTTTTGACTAATCTATCTTTGTAGGTGTCAAAAGGATGCCAGAGGTTAGTTAAAAAGAGCCCGTGAAGTAGTAGTTGAAGTCTCCCCCCTGTGAAGTGAAGTAGTAGAAGTCCCCCCGTGAATGAAGTATGTCTTTTTGTATCTGACATGTCACAAGTGTAATACTCGTGATGAAGGAAGTGTTGTTCAGCTATCTGTGAACACTTTCATTAGTAGTCGGAGCAAGAAATGTCTTATCCCGTGTGAGCTCATATAGGAACCAAATTTCAATATTGTTTGTGTTTGTAAGCCCCTGAGTATATCTAGAAGTCAAAAAGTATGTTGTTGTCTGTTTGTTTGTCTATCCCTGTTTTGTCTGGAAGTTTTAGAGCCCATTGTCTGTTGTCCCGTGTTGTCTATTAGCCCGTGTTGTCTATTAGCCCGTGTTGTCTATTAGCCCGTGTTGTCTATTAGCCCGTGTTGTCTATTAGCCCGTGTTGTCTATTAGCCCGTGTTGTCTATTAGCCCGTGTTGTCTGTTAGCCCGTGTCCGTGCTGGAGTTTGATTTTTTTTGGCGAATAGTTAGTTGACCTCTTTTCTCTTTGTTGATTGAAAGTAGGCCAAGAGCAGAAGCTGTGACAAGGCTGGTGAGGTTAGGATCTGGCCGCGTTGAGTACAGGTGAAGCTTGCTTTCGGTCGATAAATGGAAGCGGTTGTTCGTCAGAACTGTCATACTTTCCAATGTCCCTTTGGTCTTCCCCTTGCGTGTTGCTTTCATCCCCTGTTTTGAAAAAGTAGCCCCCCGTTTTGAAAAATAAAGTCCACCCCCAGTCTTGAGAAATGAAATGCCCCCAGTTTTGAAAAGTAAGTCTATCCCCAGTTTTGAAAAGTAAAGCCCAACCCCCCTGTCTTGAAAAATGAAGTCTATCCCCTGTTTCGAAAAGTGAAGTGTAGCCCTGTTTTGAAAATGAAGTCTTTCCCCAGCTTGTGATTTGAAAATGAGAGAGTTGTCTAGTGAACGTTCATGAAAGGTTCTTATGTCCTGGATTGGACTGTTGATTGAAAACGTAATGATGTAGTGTTCTCTATATCATATGTTGCGTTCATTTCCCTTAGTCTTGTTTAAAAAGTTTGATATCCTGTTTGAACCCAGTATACTAGTCTTTTCGGTCTTTTGTTGTTGTCACACGTATACCCCCTCCCCCTTGTTAGTCTTGTTTTGATTTTAGCCCTTGTTGTTGTCATATACCCCTTTGTCTAGCCCTGTCTTGTTTGAATGAGTTGTTGAAGTAAGTTGTTGGTGAGATTTTGTCTCACTGAGGTGTTTAGACTGGATTGTCTAAATCCTCGTTTTGCAGAACCGTTGCCGAAATGTCCCGTGAAACTCGCTAGGTGTTAGCAGAGTTTGGGCAGATGTTTATCTGTCAAACATCAACTTTTTAGTTTTTGTGAACCGCTCGCGGTTAGGCAACGAGGTGACAAGGCTGTGTCTGCCCTGGTATGTCACTTGTGTTACTGCTGTGGATGTCAGCGAGGTCCACACAGGGCACAAGTTTAGTTTCTTTCCCAAGGCACAGAAACTCTTGTCACCTACAGTTCTTTGTAGAGTCAAGAAACATTTAAGTCTACTCGACTTTAAAGAGTCTGGCGATTGATGGCACGCTAGCCCAATCCCTAACGACTTTTTTGTTTTGTTTAATCCCCACTAGCCATTATCTAAATATTTTGATATTGTTGTCCTGTCACACCTAAGATGTCCATGTTGGATTTTTTTTCTGTTTGTTATCGAAAACTGGATAATCTTATCCAGGTTTCTCTTTTGCGCGGAGGCTTTGTAACGTTTGAAAAAACTCCAACATTAATTTAATATCCCAATTCCCAAAAAGAATGTCTATTTTTTTAATTTATTTTGTGAAGTTCAATATCATTATAAGATCCCAAGCCGACCCTGTATACAGCCATGAAGTATTGCAGCAACATTTCAATGTGTTACAAGATTCCTGTTTATTTGAGACGCAAAAACAGAATTTGTAAGAAGTGTTGACAAAAGTACAGTTCTAATGCGTAGATGAACTTTCTAGAACAAATCTTGAACTGAAAGTTGAGTTCTTGTCAACTAAGCATCCCTAAGGATCAAAATCGCTCGGTACTTCCGTCGTATTTTCCCCGATCTGTGGCTTCAGACCGAAGCGCAGATCAGTCCGGTTTGATTTCTTCAAGCGTGAAGATCGCTTGCCGACTCACCCCAAAAGGGCGTGGTGCCTTTTGTTACCCGCCGGTAAAGGGTATAGTATGTCGTTCTGGAAGATCTAGTGTGAGGGCACGATGTTTTTTTTACCCCGTAGTGAAGTTGGGTGCTCTTACACTGTGTTTGAGTTGTGACGCAGTACTATACGCCGGCGTGGTATGAAGTCCCTGTATCTTGTCCAAGTTCCTGTTTAAATGAAGTCTTCCGAGTCCCGATTGATGTCCTGATGTAGACATTTTGAGTTCCAGTCCCGTGATGTTTATCCAGTTGATTGCCCCGAAATAAAAAGGAAGCCATGAAGCCCACCTCAGGTCGATGACCCTGCTTGTTTGTAGATGAACCCCCTTTCCGTGTAGTTTGTGACGTGTGATAAAGGATTTTGTTTAAATATGGTATGATATATTTTTTTAAATTTTGCAAGGATCCCAAATGGATAAATATTTTTGTTGGTAAAGAGTTTTGAAAAATAATAGTTGTTTGTGCTTTCATGATGCAACTTGTAAATTAAAATGACAGTGACTTTGACCTTTGACAGCTGCGTCAAAATTTTGTTTTGACATACACTGTCCAACAAGTTCTTTTGTCATTCTTTTGTTATGTTAAATTGAAGATTTTTTTTGTAATGTAAAAGATTTGTAGATATTTTGTCCTGTAAAATCATTTCCTGTTAAAAGTTTTTTTGTTTGTTTAAAAAAAAACCACCGTAAAGTTTTAAATAAATGTTTGTGAAAGTGTATCTATCATCTCATTTCTGTAGCCTTTGGAAAAATTTTAACAGAAAACTAATGCAACTGTATGAAAGTTTTAGTTCAGAAGAAAAGAAAGAATATGGCATAGAAGCCAATAATAAGGAAAGATGTTGTCCCAATGTAACCCCAAAGAGGAATCAATGATGATTGTCCCCCCGATTGGTACCCGTAAGTAAGAAAGTATCCAGTAAGTACCCATAGGTGAAATAGAGGATTTATTTCAAACGGCGTCCCTTTTTGTTAAATAGTAGAAAGATCCTCTAGTCAGAGTAAGTACCCTTATGTATTTAGTTATGGTAGTGTAGTCATCTTAACACCCCTTCACCCTCCCTAACGAATCTACGACCTAGCTCCCGCACAACAAATGAGCTGCCGTCCCGCAACGAGGCTTTATGTGTCTGCTTCTTCTTCTTTAGCCCCATTCTTACCCCCCAGTATCTCTATAGATAGTCTTTCCTTGTTCCCATATGAGCAGACATGTTAAACGCATCAACATTTGCATTTCTTTTTTTTTTTGGACTCCTCCCGGCTTAACCAAAGTAATAATCCTTCTTCGTCGGAAAAGGAACTATCTGAGAACACGTTTTAGGTTTAATAATTGGAAGAAAACTGGACCAGTGTTAATTGTTTGCCGGATGTGTGCCGCCGGATTGACATCCGGAATAATATTAAAAAAAAAAAGATTCTAAACGTAGAACTCTGAACGCCTGACCACTGTCTGTGTGCTCGAGGGCTTTAACCCTCGTAAGGCGGTGCTTAGATTCTTACGTAAACAACGGTGCGGGGTGCATTTGCACCCCATCTGTATATCAATTTTTTTATATGTGAACGTCGGGGTAATTAATTTGAAAGATAATTAGGACTTATTTATTATAGTACGAAATATAATTTTACAAAAAAAGTACTCATTTCTTCTTAAAAAAAATTATTGTCGCAAGACAAACACTTAAAATTTTTCACAAAATGAGCAACACAAAGTTTTTACACACAATACAGTTATGCCGGGACTTTCGGTCTTTTTTCTCTAACATAAGTAACACCGACCTTGTCCCGTAGCTCTGTTAGCTCCAGGTGGAACATCAGAAACGTCCAATTCAGGATACGAAATTTTTTGCATCATTTGCGCCCAAAATTCATTTTTTCACAAAAGCACCTAAACGCAAAGAGTTTTAAACGCTGTAATGGGTGGAATACGTTTAGAATTGAATTTATACGAATAAAAAATGGACAAAAGTAAAAAAAAAATTAAAAAAGATAGGTGAGAAAAAAGTGGTCTGGGGTGCAGCTGCACCCCGCATCGTCTTACGAAGGTTAAGAAGGTATAGGTCGGTTATGATCGGATTATAATATTAGAGTATATACAACTTGAATATTATATTGAAGACAATATTGCTTCCCAGTAATTTTCTTTTATTTCTGTATTTCTTCTTTTATTTATCGTTATCAAGATGAAGAGTAGACGAATGTGGTGGAGGATACGTTACAAGCAACAGAAGCGTAAAGTTAATTAACCCATTAACGGCCGAATCAATAAACAAAGAAAAATTTGACAATTTATTTATTAGGATGGATTAAAAACACATAAATTAAGACTAATTTACAACCAAAAAAAATTGTTTTTCTCAAAAAAGGAAAAACGGATGGGTGCGTATACGCACCATTTGGCCGAATACGGGTACAATTTTTAATAAAGGAAAATATTGTATCTTAAATGTAAATTAAATTTTAATATAAAAATTTTCGAAACATTCGGGATGTAGATGCACTCTACACTTTGTACTTAAATAAATAGTATTACTTTTATATACCCTACACTTTTTTTCTTGCTCTATTATCGTCTTTTTATATAATATGACCAATATTGTCGAATCTAGTTTCATCAGGTAAAGCAAATTTAGATGAACTTCCATTTACTGAGTTTGACACTGATGGCAAAGATTAGTTAGTGAAAGAATAAATATAGTGCCAACTACAAACGATCCAGAACAAATAGAAGAAAAAGTCGTAGAGCTAGAAAACATCATACAAGAAGCAATTAGAAACAGCACAACGGAAGAAGAAGTCGAGATCCATACGGGAAGGTTCAGAGACATACCACAAGAAGTAAAAGAACTTATAATGGAAAAGAACAAAGCGAAGCAAATAGCCAGAAGAACGAGAAACAGAGTAGATCAAGCCTGGGCAAATATATTAAACAGAGAGCGAAAAATGGGACACCGCAGCGAAAAATGGGACAACTACGTACAAGAGATGGAAGAATCAGACTCAAACATGAAAAACGTCTGGAAGCTCCAGAAAATGCTAAGAAGCGACAGAAAACCCATCCCCCCATTACATGGAGTAAACGGTATGGTATACTCCATAGAAGAAAAAGCTGAGGCGATGAGGTCCACACTCGAAAGAGAATGCAGGCTAAACTTCCATGAAGATGAGGACATCGACTTCATGGAAGAAGTCAAAGAGCAAGAAGAAAGACGAGAGGATCCAGGAGACATCATCCCCCCAACATCACCGGAAGAAATAAACGAACACATAAGAAACAGTTCACCGAGAAAAGCGCCTGGTCTAGACGAGATATCAAATAGAGCCCTAAAATACCTTCCCAGAAGAGCTATAGTGTATTTTACAAACATAGTGAACGCGATATTAAGACACAAAAGATTCCCAAACAGATGGAAAGTGGCCCATGTCATCATGATCCCAAAACCTGGCAAAAACCACACGTTCCCGCAGAACTACAGGCCAATCAGCTTACTCCCAGTGATCAGCAAAATAGTGAAAAGAATCATCCTCAGAAGACTGCAAGCAGAAACAAACAGATTAGAGATAATCCCAGAAGCTCAATTTGGATTCAAAGCAGAGCACTCCAGTGAGCTACAAGTACTCAGACTAACTGAGTACATAGCAGCTGGTTTCAACGATAAGCAGTACACTGGAGCAGCATTCCTGGACGTAAGCAAAGCTTTCGACAGAGTATGGCATAAGGGACTCATATATAAAATGTCTGGCTATGGGTACAGCGGGGCGATGACAAGGCTGATCTCTTCGTACTTGGGCGACCGGAGTTTCAGGGTTCGGATAGGATAAGTCCTGTCCGAGCTCGGGAGTCCGTAAGCTGGGGTACCGCAGGGAGCAGTCCTTTCACCCCTACTGTACACAATATATACCGCAGACGTACCTAGAACTCCGGGTACCATTATGAGCCTCTACGCAGACGACACAGCGATAGCGGCCAAACATAGAAACGTAGACATAGCAGTGACCAACCTGCACACAGCGTTAGAAGACATAGAGGAATGGAGTATAAAGTGAAAGATAGCCATCAACTCCGAGAAAACGCAAGCGGTACTATACAAGAAAGGTAGACAACAGCCAGAAGAACACCTGACGGTGCAGAACACCCCCATCGCGTGGAAAGACGAAGCCAAATATCTAGGAGTCATAATGGACAAAGGATTAACCTTCAAGAAACATGTAGAAGCCACAGTCCAAAAAACCAACATGGCAAGAGCAACACTAGGAGGACTAACAGGAAAGAGAAGTAAACTAAGACTGAAAACTAAAATGTGGCTCATAAATAGTATAATATTTCCGATACTAACGTACGCATCTCCCGCATGGGGACACGTGTGTAATACAACAAAAAAGAAGATACAGGCGGTTCACAACAACAGCCTAAGAGAAACAGCCAAAGTCCCAAAATACGTAGCCGAACGATTCCTCTTCAGAGAATTACAGCAAGTAAGAGTCACGGAGATGATGACAGACAAGGCCAGGGTAAAATTTGCAGAACTGGAGCACCATCCAAGCCCAATACTGTGAGAGATGCTAAGGTACGACGCTTTCCACCGGTGGAAACACAAACGTCCAAAACAACAAATATTGTAAAGTGGGATAAATAAATAAAATAGTGAAACAGTGAACGGCTCGTAGCTCGAAAACAACAAGTGCCGAAGAAAAATGTAACACAAACTTAGGTCCAATACCACGATCACCTTTAAGGTAAGTCAGATATATAAAAATTTCTAAAAAAGGTGTAAGCCACCAAAAAAATCACAAAAACAAAAAAATCATAAAATTCTTGAGTTCCAAGCCATTGGACTGAGCTCAATGGGGCTTGGTACAATGACTTGGGGCCCAAGCAAACAATTTTAGTTCCGCGGATAAGTAATTAAGATGATAAAGGCATAGAGCGCTTCACGCTGGCTTAGTTTTTTGCATTCCATTAGGGTACCATATGGAATCTTATTACCCAGGATTCCATTGTGAAGAGCATTTGTCTACGATAATTGTGCCCCCATCGCCCATCAGCGTGCTATGGGGGGAAAGGGATGGCCTGGGGCATTGGAGCGAGGTGGGGTGATCCCTGTTTTTACTCGGGTCAAAACACCTCGCCCCGATGAATTGTTACACCCGAATGTACTTTTTCGATAGGGTGGACATCTCCCACAGGTCGGGTTGAATCAAATTGCTTGCTTGCTTGACACTGATGTAGCGGTTTCTTTACTATTCTCTGCCTGTCCACTATATTTTAGTAAGTTAAGAACCAATCTCGAAAGAAACTCCAGTTGGGAAATTTTAGAATCATTCTCAACTTTAAAAATTTTATATCTATGTCGGCTCATGCTTTCTCTTATATTGCTCATGCTTCTTTACCCTCATCCTTCGATCAATACATATCAACTTGAGGCAACGTGTGATAACCAGATAATATACATATGCCAATCGTTTTTTTTAGTCTATGTTATTTATTTCAAAATCCTGACGGTTATTCTGCGATTCATAAATATTTTTTGTAAAATATCGAATGCTCTCAACTACCTACTTCTCTATCAAACAAGTGAAAAAACTTCAATACGTGACTTGCCTCCATGTTTAGCTTTTATATTTTCTAAATATCGATCAGACTGATGTTGAATTACTGCTGAGTACGAAGCAGTACCTGGTTTTACCCAACTTTTTACAAATTTCGGATTATTATTTTTGCCTGGTTCATTATTTGGACGTTTTGATCTGTGGTTCAGAGGAATATCATAGTCAGAATCGTCAGAATTCCCTTTCACTTGCATTTCATATGTACCTGAAATATTCGTTTTTATTCCTTCTTCACCAACAATATTATCATCAATGTCTTCTACATCGGAAATTTCATCTGTTTCTCATGGGACATAAACCACATCAAGTGAGTCAGCATTTTTACAATCTCAGTCGTCTTCTAACAATGCTATTGACCCTTTAGTCGTTAGTGCCCTCTTCATTTCATATTTCGCGAATTTACTAAAAGAAACAAAAAAAATGCACTACTATACACGCATCAATATGATAATAATTTAGTTTACCTCATTTTAATTTATATGGAATGTAAGAAAAATAAACACAAGGAAACTGTCAGGCTGATCCTGTTAAAAAGAAAACAAATGTAATGTTTACAGCACACAGAAATTCTATAAATAGTGAATGAAGCGTAATGACGTCTAACGAAAAAAATATAGTATGGTCTCTGCCAAAGGTGTGTATACGCACCCATCGTGTAAACATGCAATTATAGGCCTTATTTTTAAGAATGAGTGAATAAGTTTTAGAATAATAAAAATATAAACACATATTTATAACTATAGCATACAAAATATGAATCATGTTTATAATTAGTTTTAGAAAAAAATTGTGTATGAAGACGTGCATAAATCATTAAATTATTAGTCCAAGTAATGAAGCTTCAAATAGGAGAAAATTTTTACAGAATGGATCGATTTGCTTGAAAAGCTGTAGTCTTCAGTGTCACATATTTTAATATTTTTGTTACTGACTAAATAATGCTGACAAAATGTACTCTTGGTATTACGTGAAAATTGAGAGCAAAGACTATATGTATATTTTCTAATCTCTTCTAAAAGTTTAGAATTAATTTTGCAGCTGTCTGTGACTCTGATTACAGTTCTGGAGTTTAAAGCGCTGTCTGATCTGAAACTATTAACAAGCTCCAAAGTTTTCAAAGCTTGAATACATCTCCAAATAATTAGCTAAGAATTAGGACTTGACATCATGGGTTATTGAAACTTCTATAAGGTAACAAAAGCTTGCGGTACAATAGCTGTAAAGCGGAAGGCCTGAGGAAGTTATAATATTTCGTTATACACTGCTTAGTAACTTAATCTTATTGTAAGGAAAAGTACTGTGAAAATAAAACAATTATTATTTTTAATAGAAAATAGAATAGGCGTACGATAAAGTACCAAGGTTAAAGTTATGAAAGCTTGACAAGATTTTGAAGTTCAGTAGGAGAAAGAGTATGAGAAAGAATATAACTCTCTCGGTCCCCTCGGATTGAATATGTCCAGTAAAAGTTTAAAAATATTTCCTGGCTTAAGTGCGTCCCGATTTAAAATTAGTTTTGCGTTAATGGTACTCTTAGTGCAAAAGCAAGAAAATAAAACTGATTGATAACAGTCATCTTCAGCGTCAGTTACAGATTTATTTTCAAATCTGCTCGACGTTTTAATGCGTTTGTTAGATTTTAATTATTTTTACATTATTTACACGAGGAAGGCAACCAGTCCAACACTATTTTGTATTTATTTTTGCTTGATATTTATCGCGATATGAAAGAGGTTTGCTTGATTAGTGCAAATACTGAAGCCTAGTAGTTTTTGAAAAAGGCGAAAGAAGTCAGTATCTACTCAATCACGTCTAAGCGAGTTTGCCGGTGTTAAGGTGAAACAGTAGCGATCAACAGGTAGCGAAAACGCGTTCCAAGATTGCGGGCGCAATTTTGAATATTTTTTCGAGATATTTGGCACACGTATTCGTGATAAAATAAAGAATGGCGGTACAGAGCCCAATTTGAAAAATATAATAATATGTGGAAATTACTCTGTAATTAAATACAATATTAAGAAAACGAGCCTGTACCGCCATTAAGAAGAACAAAAAAATACACTTTCTTCAAATAAACTTTTTTATCCGATGCCTAGATTTTGTGTCATTTTGGAACTACTAATGAAATAAAAAATTTTAGTAGTTCCAAAATGACACAAAATCTAGGCATCGAATAAAAAAGTTTATTTGAAGAAAGTGTATTTTTTTGTTCTTCTTAATGGCGGTACAGGCTCGTTTTTTACTTTATCGTACTATATACGTAGTATAGTATAATAGATAAAGTTATAGGATCGTGCAAAAAAAAATTTTTCAGATTTCACTTTTTTTCGACGTTTTGAGTCCCCCTGGGTCTAAAAAGCAAATAAAAAAAACATGTCGGAAGTATGTACGTACGTACGTACGTACGTACGTATGTACGTACGTATGTCGCCACCGCCCAGCAAAAACTACTGGACCGATTTTGATGAAATTCGGTATGAGTAAGTTTAAGAGAATTTTGTCGAGAAACTAAGCTTTTAAAAAAAATCTCTCAAAGGGGGTCCGAAATAGGGGGGTTATTTAGGGCCCATTTTTGCAAATTTTGACAGAAATAAATGAAATTCAACTCAAAGTAAGCTCATCGACAGGTAAATAAAAGTACGGAATTTGACATTTCCAAATTCAAAATGGCGGCCAACATGGCCGACCGCCCCCCCGACACATTTCCCTATCTATCTAAAAACTTTTTAAAGATAAGTTTAATTTGAAAAAGTCGTTATATAGCCTAAAGATGGGGCTATAAGAAAGATGTTATCGTTTTTCAGAAAAAGTTACGGGTTGCCTATATTTAAGGGGTCAAATTTTGACATAAATTTGAACTAGATTTTCTCAAAAATGGTTCCAAGGAATTTTTTTATTTTTTGATATATTTTTGATATCCTATCAGTAAATTGAATGACATTAGTCATATATCTTAACTCCCCATAGGAGGGGAGTTATGAATTTTTTATAAAAAAATATTCGAGTGCCCGTAACTTCCTTCTTAATAGAAAATAAAATTTGAAATTTTGCAGACATATATGGTATTTTATTATCTATTACCACAATAAATTTTACCAAAAACATGGCTTCCGGTTGAACCGGAAATGAATAGAAAATCTTAATTTTTTTGATACGCCCTGTATATTTTAACACATTTTGAAAGAATGTAAAATTACCTTTCCAATGACATAAAATTGATTGCTGTAGCTCAAAAACTCGAAAAGTTACGGTAAATAGAAATTTTGCTATAATCTTATGTGTGTCCTCTCTCACGCGTTCATAGCAGAGCATAATTGTAGAGCAGTCAATGAGGGTATTTGGCTCCGAATTCCATCCTACTACATCGATATACTTGATATTTTCACAGTAAGTAGGGAATAGCTCAAGAAACAAAATCTAGCCTATATACTATGGCGCTTTTATCTTGGGGCGGTTCCCACTTCTTCAAGGGGGTGGAAAATTTGTTGGTCAAAATAAGCACGGAAGTGGCTGAAGAACCTATTTCTAAGCAAAAACTGGTGTATACTTTTTTTTGAGAACTCAATACTTTTTGAGTTATGCGTAGTTGAAAATTGGCCATTTTCATTGAAAAATGACACCTTTTCGGACGGATTTTTTGTGAATACCTTAAAAACTATGCATCGAACTAAAAACTCTATATAAAACATTTTTTAAATTATAAATAATAAAGAGATTCGTTCCTTCGTAAATGTTCTATTTATAATACAAAAAGAGATATGGTAGGTGAAAATAGTTTGTTTTTTGGTGCATGCTCAAATTGGTGTATTCAACTTGAAATAACAGAGGAACGGTAGGTTTTAGGTGTATAATGCTACCAACACCTTTTGTAGTGTTTGAAAAGGCCTTTAAAACGAGCACCGTTAAATGTCGGTTACTTACAAACTAAGCGAGATATGGTGCAAAAAATATAATGACTAATGTACTTTAAGGAAAAATGAAAAGTATATACATTTAACTCCCCATCCACCATAATTTAAATGCATTGTTTTTCTTCTCAATACCTTTTAATATAGTGTTGTTTCTACTTTCAAAAAGTTAAACGGGTTTAAAATGAATGGTTTTTTTTTAAAATGTGATCAAATTATAGAATGAATTTTTAAATTTTCTTAAAAATCTTCCTTTTTCTCCATGTAATTCGAAAATAAAAATATTTCGCCCCTGAGAAGTGGTGGGAACTTCCCCCATGATAAAAGCGCCATAGCATATAGGATAGACTTTGAATTAGGAGATTGGGCTACTCCCAAAATTTCATTAAAATCCATGCAGTAGGATAGAATTTGGAGATAATATCTTGTTCTTAATCTCGCGCATTGACTGGCGTAATCGAAATAGAATGAAATGCAAATATTGTAAACTATTAATTTCTCAGAAAAATGAACTAATTTAAAATGAAAGTATGACTATAATATTCTGTTGATTTATGCAATAATCTACACATCTATAGTGTGTCCCCGAAATATGGCATCGAACATTTTCTCAAATGCAGGAATTAATGATGCGTAGAACCATAAAATACTTTTAAGTACAGTAGGTGTTTCTAAGATATTAAAATAACGAGTAACTTTGTTATTTTTATAGAATGCCAATATCTAGTACCATAACGATAATAGATCGGTACGATAAAGTTCTCGGGCGGCCCTTCCGTCCAGCGTTTTTAATATTGTATTTAATTACAGAGTAATTTCCACATATTAATATATTTTTCAAATTAGGCTCTGTACCGCCATTCTTTATTATATTACGAATACGAGTGCCAAATATCCCGAAAAAAATATTCAAAATTACAGCCGCAATCTTGGAACGCGTTTTTGCTACCTGTTGATCGCTATTTTTTCCTCTTAATAGCCTAGCGCTTTTGTTATGGACTTGTTATGCAAAATTGGTGTACGCAGTACTAAATGCAGTTGAGGGCCCTCTGAAGAGCAGATGCAAGGATTAAAACGGTAAGTGGACCTCTTTGCGCCTCGTTTCATCATTTTATTCTTTTTTGCTCCAGTTTAGGTTTTTTATTGACCCGGTAGCAAAGCGCTTTTACAAAAACATAAGCCCCTATGGTATGATCTGAACAACAAAGATCGCACAGCGTTTATGTTCGCTTTTTACTATTTTGATCAAGATTTTTGAATAAGTGAATGTTTTTCTGTATTTGTCGTATAGTAGTTTGCTAGAAATATTCCTGATTTGCTAGGAAAAGCCCTAGTGGAACAAGTGATATCTTGAAGCGGGACATATTTAACCCATTTGTTTTTTTTTTGCAGTATGCCTAAAAGGCTTTCTGAAAAGAAACTGCAATCTTTAGTCAATAATCTTTCAGACATTGAAAGTGAGCCGGACCCTTTTGAGACTGATGACGACAGAGATAAAAACTATGAGACATCTTCTGATTCGAATAATAAAGAAGACGAAGGAGTCAAGTGCCGTTCGAGGCAACAAAGAGAAAAATATAATATGGTCTACCAGAACCGACAGCTTTCTTCCAAGATTTCAGATTGCTCCAATAAACAACTATGAGGTAGATAACGAGGTAAAAAGATCTTTCAAATCGATATATATTTAAAAAAAATGTTTTCTCTCAGTTTGTTTATTTTTATTTCCGAATTCACTAATAAGAGATTGACAATTAAAAAAAAAAGAAAACATTTGCTTAAACCGATTAGGACTATTACAATAATTTTGGGCTATTCTTTTGTTACGGGCTATAAAAGATTGCCAGCACTTCGATACTATTGATCAATCCATATATCCGTTGTTAACATACCTACTAATTAAAAATAGTAATTCTAGAAATAATTTTACTTATTAGTATTACTATCTTACATGCAGAAGAATTTGGAAATATGGAAAAAAGTACTTAACGAAAACGAAAAATGAAAATAAATATGAACAAAACCAAAGTTATGCAGATAGGAGACACAAGAAAAGGACTTAATATAAAAGTTGATGGAACAAAAATAGAACAAGTTAAAGCTTTTACATACTTAGGAGTAATAATAGAAGAAACAGCAATACGAGATTTATTCATCATCATTTTCTTTGCCTTACCCCTATGCGGGGTCGGCTTCCCTAATTACATTTCTCCATACAATTATTTCTTGGGTCATATCAATATTAATCCCCTTTACCAACATGTCCTGCCTAATCGTCTCCCCCCACGTCTTCTTTGGTCTTCCTCTCCTACTCCTTCCAGGAATCTGAACTTCAACAATTCTTCGTATGGGTGATTAGCGTCTCTACGTTGAAAATGACCAAACCATCTCAACCTATGCTGACATAGGTCACTCAATTGGTGCCCTACCTAGAATTCCCCTAATATATGCCCCTATGCCACTGTTTTCTGTGACTATTCCAAAGCTTTTGATTGTATAAATCACAACATTTTGATTAAAAAACTTAATTTCTATGGAATTCGAGGTATTTCTTTGAATTGGTTAAAATCTTACTTAGATAATAGGAAACAACTGGTTAGAGCAAATGATACTGACTCTAGTCTCAAAAACATTGTATGTGGAGTACCACAAGGTTCAGTATTGGGTCCTCTACTTTTCCTTATCTTTATAAATGACATCACTAATTTAAAAATCGATGGAAAATTTTTTCTTTTTGCTGATGATACCAGTATCACTTGGAGCAACTCAACTATTGCAACTCTTCATGCAACTATAACTTCTGATCTTCTTACGATAAAAACCTGGTCTGACTCTAATTTACTCTCCTTTAACGTGGATAAAACGGTAGCATTATCATATAAAGGTGATCTTCAACCACTGCTTGTGAATAGCAGCCAGGTCTTCTGAGTTAGTAAAGAAATCTCTACTATATTCCGCAAAAAAACTATACAACCATCTCCCTTTACAACTCAAATCTGCAACATCCTTTCTGTAAAAAGTTCCGTAAAATGACAAAAGCACATTTATCTAAAAGACCATATTACAGTAGAACTCCAATTATCCGGATTAATTGGGACCGGACCCGATCCGGATAATCAAAAATCCGGATAATTGGATTTTCTCGAAAAAGGCCTTTTCCGGGAAAGAGACGTAATTATAGCAAAACACAATGGAAAACATATACGGTATTTATTATGAAAAACAATACAGTATACACAACAATATGTAAATGACAAAGTTTACATTACTTAATATTGACACACAATACTGAATCACAGTAAAATGAATTTTTTTTAACATATCAGGCAGAGTCTATTCTCAATCTGATCCGGATAATTGGCGATCCGGATAAATGGAGTCCAGATAATTGTAGTTCTGCTGTATTCAGTAGAAGAGTTTCTTAATGACTAACTAAGAAATCAGAGTAATGTACAAGTAACTAAAGTGTATTTATCTATATTTGGGTGTCACATACAGCAGCTTAAACTTATTAGTTCCTTTGTTTGTGTTTTATTATTATTATGTTGTATGTTCAATTTTGCAATTTATAGTAATTTTGCAATATATTGGTTTTTGTTTTTTTACTTCACTTTTTTAACTTGTTTATATTTTTTTTATTGACGATTTATCTAATTTTATAAAATTGTATTTGTTATTGTTATGTATATCTTTTTCGTGACTCTATGTTAAGCTTTGTCCATAAAATTATATAATTTTCAGTGACAATAAAGCATATTTCTATTCTATTCTATTCTATACGCTATGAGCTTGTACGTAGAGGGGATATTGATAAAATCGCGAGCGCCAGTAGTGACAAGTCTGTAAACGTTTACCGGAAATTTGACACAAATGTCAAAGTGATTAATTTAAAATTTAAATTAAAAACATTAATTATAAAAAATATTAGTTCGCCGAAGCTGTGGTATATATTTTTACCTTAAATACACTTACGTTTTAAATACTGAATTTACGTTTTTTAATGTTCCGTAATATGTAATTATAAATTAATATTAGCGCCATCTACACGATATATGTGAAAGTAGCCGAAGTAAGAAATTAATATTTCATCAATAGAACGTCAAAATGATTAGCAAAATCTTAAAAAAATCTATTACAATTTAATTACTTTTTAGCGTTGTAAATATTAAGCGATAACAATTAAATAATAAATTTAAAAATTACCGGTGAAAGTTGAATAGTAATCCACTAGGATCGACACCAGCGAAGCTCAGAGCGTATACGCTGTGAGCTTCGCTGGTGTCGCTCCTAGCGGTTGCTAATTCAACTTTTTCAGGTAATTTTTAAATTTATTATTTAATTGTTATCGCTTAATATTTACAACGCAAAAAAGTAATTAAATTGTAATCGATTTTTTTGAGATTTTTCTAATCATTTTGTCGTTCTATAGATAAAATATCAATTTCTTACTTCGGATACTTTGACAATAATCGTGTAGATGGCGCTAAGATTATAATAGATTATTTATAATTAGATATTACGGAACATTAAAAAAACTTAAATTCAGTATTTAAAACGTAAGTATATTCAAGGTAAAAATATATACCACAGCTTTGACCGACTAATATTGTTTATAATTAATGTTTTTAATTTTAATTTTAAATTAATCACTTTGACATTTATGTCAAATTTCCGGTAAACGTTTACAAACTTGTCACTACTGGCGTTCGCGAATTTGTAAATATCCCCTCTACGTACGAGCTCACAGCGTATACTCATTTTATATTTTATCCTTTTTGTCACTCAACTCATCCATCTAAGCATTCTCATTTCCGCCACATGCATTCGTTGTTCCTCTTTCTTTATCACTGCCCAACAATCAGTTCCGTACATCATAGCCGATCTTATGGCTGTTTTATAGAATTTTTCCTTCAACTTTATTGGTATTTTCCTGTCACACAGCACACCACTCGCTTCCTTTCACTTCATCCATCCAGCCCTAATTCTACTGCATGCATCTGCAGCTATTTCTCCATTACTCTGTAATACCGATCCCAGGTACTTAAAACTATTGCTTTTTACAATCAGTTCACCATCCAAAGATATCATTTTATTTGTAGTACATAACTCCATCCTGCATTTTGTCGCCAACATTGTTCAATATTTACTCGGAATGTGACTAGATATGCAGACGATCGTAATGTGATTAGATATACAGTAATTCTGTCAGATAATTTTGAAGGTATCCAAATTCTGCTTGATCGTATTCACGAGGTAGGAGAGGAAATGGGCATTAAAATAAACTCAAACAAAACCAAATTTTTAGTGTTTAGTCGTGACTCACATCCCGATGCAAAGCTTCAATTAAACGGAGTCCAAGTTGAGAAAGTTCACAAAATAACATATTTGGGAACTGTGATAACGGACCAACTAGATCCAGACATAGAAATAAAACGTAGAATAGCAATGACTAAAACTACTTTTATGAAAATGAAGTCATTTCTTTGCAATAATCATCTCAGATTAGAACTAAGACAAAGAATGGTTAAGTGCTATGTTTGGTCCGTATTTTTGTATAGTACAAGTGTGAAAAAATTGAAACAGTGAAAATGTGGATTCATAGGCGAATGCTGAAGATACCTTGGACAGAAAGGAAAACTAATCAAGAAGTACTGAGGAGGGTCAACAAAGATAGAGAACTACTAAAAACTGTTAAACATCGAAAAACGTCTTATCTGGGACATATAGTGAAGGAAAGTCGATATAAAATATTACAACTGATCCTCTAAGGCCAAATAGAGGGTCGTAGAGGTGTGGGAAGACAACAAGTTACTTGGTTAAAAACATTCGAGAATGGACTGAGATACCAAATGCTGGACAATTATTCCATATTGTAGAAGACCGAGAAGCCTTCGCTATGGTGATCGTAAACGTCGGATAATTCTGATATGGCACGTGAAGAAGAAGATATAACTCCATCTTTAAATGAACATTGCAAATACTCTGTTTTTGTCCTACTAAGTTTTAAACCTTTTTCCTCCAGAGCTTGTCTCCACTGTTCGAGTTTTTGTTCTAAGTCTCTTTCACTATTTTCTACTAACACGACATCATCAGATTTATACTAAATTACTAAAATGCCCTAAATAAGGGTTACATTAAAACAGATCGTTTTCGGATTAAGAAATCCATCATCAGTGTTACTAAAAGCCAAAAAATAGCATGCCTGAACCACCAAAATATTTTGGGTAAAAACTTTTTAAATGTTTACAGTTGTGTTATATTACATATTAATAAAAATGCTCAAAGATGTTGAAGATATACCTGGACATTACCCAGGGCAACACAGGACTCTTCCCACGTGGTTGAATATGAGGATTAAAACTTCACATATTGAAACTCAATATAAGACGTTTTAATCCTCAATATGTGACTACAGAGTGTCTTTCTCAAGTGATTTATTTTACTCTGGGTTTGCATTTTAAAGTCTTTAACTGAATAGGTTGAGGAGTGGTAAGCTATTTGTCTCAAGTTGGTCATTCAGAATTATGTCTGCATTTTTCAGTGTATTCATTTTCATAGATCCTAATACAGATAGCTTAAGGCCTTTATTTTAAATATGAAGAATTTGAAACTATTCATTAAAAGAATGGTTAAGAACTAGAAGGTGAAGTGCGTATGTGGAAGTGTCTGTTTTTCTATTGTTAAAAGCCCTTTTGTGTTCTGCTATCGGTTCGTCAAAGGTTCTGTCAGTTTGACCGATGTAAGTTATTGTACAGTCACCACATGTCAGTTTGTAAAAACCACTCTGTAATTGCTTTCTCTTTCGGGTCTTATTATTCTTAATATAATGGGACATATTTGATGTCTTGTATTTCCTAAACCTGTTGTCCGATTTTAGTGATTTTTTTTTAATATGTTATAGCTTTATTCTTCAAAAATATCGGTGTAATAATATTGTTGCTAAATAGATAAGTGCCATTATATACCGGGTGTAAAAATTATAGTGTGTTCTTTCCTCAAAGTTTGGAACACCCTGTGGAATATTTTGGCGTATATAAAATATTGAAATTAAAACTTAACCACAGCCTTGGGCTTTCTTAACATCATGCTTTTTGATTCATTTACCTACGTTGAATAATAAAAAAGTTAGATACTTTAACAACTAGCAAAGTTCTTCATCAATATAGGGTGTTTCTAAATAAGTGCGACAAACTTTAAGGAGTAATTCTGCCTGAAAAAATAATGACCGTTTGCTTTATAAACATATGTCCGCAAATGCTTTGTTTCTGAGATAGGGGATATTAAATTTTTTCTGACACACTGACGATTTATTTATTGCTCTAAGACCGGTTCTTCTTCTTCTTCTTCTTGACTGGCTTTACAACTCGGGGTGAGTCTTCGCCGCATCCACTATGGCCCTCCATCGTCTGCGATCTTGCGCTTCGATTTGCCATTGTTGTACCCCAATCCTAGATAGATCGGTTTCAACATCATCCTTCCATCTTTTTCTGGGACGGCCCACTGATCTTCTACCGTCTGGTCTCTCGAAGAACACTGTCTTTAACACTCTGTCTTCCTCTGATCTTACTACATGACCTGCCCATCTTATCCGATTAGCTTTTATATGTCTGACGATGTTTTCAGTACCATATAGAGTCACCAATTCAGCATTGCGGCGCCTTCTCCACTCTCCTGTCAATTCATCTTTTTGAGGACCAAATATCATTCTGAGGACTTTCCTTTCAAATATCAGCAATTTATTTATTTCTTGCTGATGTAGAGTCCATGTTTCACTCCCATATGTAACAACTGGGCGAATAATTGTACAGTCTTAATTTAGATTGTCTTTTCAGCAGCTTAGATCTTAATAATGATGATAGGGAGTATAATGCTCTATTTCCCGCAGCTATCCTTGCTGAGACCGGTTGAGATATGCAAATTAAATTTGGTAGGTTTTAACCTTCAGATGACCAAACTTTTTTTGTTACACGGATGACCAAGGGGGGGGGGGAAATGACCCCAGGTCAAAAATGACAATTAACAAAAAAATTAAGTTGGATAGACGTGATGGTGGATAGACTAATTTCAGGGCTTTGTTATTAGTTTTTGGTTTAAAATTTTGTTAACTGTTTGATCGTTGTAGCCATTGTTTACTGTTATTTGCTTAATTATGTTCAGTTCTATCTCGAAGTTATTTTTTGACATGGGAATTTCTGTCAGTCTATGTATGTATGCTATGGTAGGCTGCTAAGCCAGAGCCCACGAGTTCGAATCCCGGCACCAATATCGACATTTTTATTTCTAAAAATGATATGAGCTGTTCACCGTGCTTCGGAGGGCACGTAAAGCCGTCGGTCCCCCTGGACTAGTGTGCATCGACACTAGCTAGTTCAGGGTTAAAGATGCAGTGGCGCCGGAACCTGTCCTTAATCAAAGGTTGGAAAAATAATGTACGATTAATGGTCCTCTTGTCTCAAAATATGTATTTCTTCTTCTTCTTCTTCTTCTTCTTCCTCTTTATAAGCAATTCTGCTTGTTCATTGGCGGATTGATACCTCTATGGAAGGTTGTCGCTCCATCTTTTGCGCGGTCGGCCGATACTTCTTGTGCCGATTGGTGATTTATCTCGTGCTATTTTGACCACACGTGTCTCCCCCATTCTGGTTATATGGTTGTTCCATTCTTTTTTTCCATTTAGTGTCCATTCGTTTATACACTGTACGTTACATTGTCTTCTAATATCTTCGTTCCTCTTTCGATCTCTCAGTGTATTTCCTGTAATTCTTCTCAGTACTCTCATCTCTGCCGTTTCCAGTAGTCTTTGTGTTGTGGCTGTATCGGGTCTTGTTTCTGATGCATATGTCATTATTGGTCTTACACTGGCTTTATAAATTCTTGACTTCATCTCAGTGTTAATATGTCGGTTTCGCCATATAGTGTTATTAAGGCATCCTGCCAATCTATTTGCTTTTTGTACTTGATTTCTCACTTCTTTGTCTAGGTCTCCGTAACTTGACAATGTAATTCCAAGGTATTTTACTTCCATTACTTGTTCAATACTGATACCATCAATTTCTATTTTGCATCTGATTGGTTCTTTACTGATTACTAAAGTTTTAGTTTTTTGAGATGAAATTGTCATATTGAATTCTTTTGCTCTTATGTTAAATCTGTGGACTAATCTTTGCAGACTATCTTCAGCTTGGGCTATCAATATTGCGTCGTCTGCGTAGCAGAGTATTTTTACTTCTTTGTTTCCCATTCTATATCCTCTTCCTTTGTTGACGTTTTTGATGATTTCATCCATGATTAAATTGAAAAGCAGAGGACTCAATGAGTCTCCCTGTCTTATTCCGCTGCCTATATCTACAGGTTCTGTAAGTTGTCCATCTATTCTGACTTCCATCTTGTTATTTTGGTAGATGTTCTCACACAGGATTATGCCTCGGAACAGGAATGAAAATATGTATTTCTCCTATTATAAATTATACGAAATCTACTCCTGTACCGACCGCAATTTCCAAGTGAATTGAGTACTCCTATGTTAAAGTATTCGAATTCGAGAAGCAGACTGTTTTGTTCGAAAACCATTAATGATGGGAATGTGTCTGATTTTAATTTGGTTTAGCGGCGTAACGGTATTTTTGTGTCTTTACTGTCTCGGCGAAATTGAGTGGAAGTTATGGAGTAGTAGAAAGGAACTTGACCTAAACGATGACTCAGAATAATACGACTGTAGCCGAATTGAATATTTTTATCTTAACAAAGATTTTACCCGACCAATTTAAGAAATTTCAACAAAAAATGGTAAAAACTACAGTCTGGAAATATTATTTTAAGATAAACACTGAATATTTAAAAATAGATTCTATTTAAGATGGTCTACCGATAAAGTGTATTAAACTGAATATAGTTTATTCTATAATAGGGCAGTCAATGAAGGCATTGAGCCCCAAATTCCATCCGACTGCATCAATTTACTTAATATTTTCAGGGTATGCAGGGAATAGCTCAAGAAATAGAGTCTACTATATATCATATGTCGCTTTTCTCACCTCTAATACTATTTTTGGGTCAATGCTCTTATTTGACTCCTGATTTGTCATTTTATCTATTTTAATAACGAAGGAGTTATATTAGAGGACAGACAGACAGAGAGATGAAAAAACAGACAGGCATAAAACCAGAAGTCTATATCTGTGCTCGTCTTGCTAAGGTGCGTCGAATAATATATCGCTTGTACTAATTTGGCGCCTTAAAACATTACTTCCGTTGCAACTATAAAAACGGGAGTCTTAGTTCACACTTAATACCACCATTGGTTTATAAGCTTTTATTCGACAATTTATTTGTCACTCCAACTGGTCTAATGACGGAGGAGTTGTGTATACGGAGTAAACAGTGTGTCTCTGTGACAGATAGGCACGGATAATTCAAGGTTTTCACATTATTTCAAAATGGGTGAAAACAGCAATACCGAAATATCCTCCGAAAGTTATTAATAAGTCATAACAGATGCTGAGACTAAAGAAGATAAGGGAATTTTACAGTTTAAAATTGACGCCCCATCTGTTCAGCGCGGTAAATCTCCAACGAGAATGGTTCCCTTCGTACTTCAATCAGAGTAAACATGAAAATAAAAAATGAAGCTTATTAGTCTCTCATCAGGAGGCACATATGTTGCTCATAGCAACATATGTGCAACAAGCAGTTGCCCATAGGGTATCTCTGCCATTTTGTTTCGTTGCAATCCGTGACTGCACGCCGGTTTGTCCTGGTTGGGTCAGAGAGAGCAGCATATGTGCCTCCTGATGAGAGACTAATAAGTTTCGAAACCGGTAGAGGGGCATGCTGCACTCTCTAAACTAGAATATTATGCGGCTGTAGTTTCGTGTTGCAACGAAATTGAAAATGGTAATTCATTTTTTATTATTAATAAGTAGACTCAGGCAAATATGCACATTGCATGTTTTGCATATTATTATGCATAAAATATTCAAAAATGTCAAATTTTGTATATTTTTATAAACGTATGCGTAAAGTGCATATAACTTGAAATTTCATCAGGTGTATAGATATATTCATGAAATAAAATCAACGAAGAGCTTGGAAATCCGAATATATTTTGTTTTAATATTTCTAGATATTTATTGTAATTTTGTCCTTGAATAAGGGTTCCAAAATCTGCTAGTTTATACCTCTAGGTAACATTTTTTATTTAGTCCTGTCGCCAGGGGGGGTACAACGGCCTCGTTAATTCAGATGGACTTACTCAAGTTTTTTTTATGTATTTTGACCCGTAGAACACGAATTTTTTGGGTAACAGTTGATCCGGATGTCGATAAGATTGTTATAGACCAAGAACTTGAGGAATCAAATAACAGCGATTTTTGGCAAAACAAAACAATATTTTGTATTTTTTGGGCCATTTTAAGTAAAAAATATTTCTACAAGTTTTTTCGTAGGATGCACAGTTTTCGAGATAAACGCGGTTGAACTTTAAAAAAATCGAAAAATTGCAATTTTTGAACCCGAATAACTTTTGATTAAAAAATAAAATAGCAAGTCTGCTTACCGCATTTGAAAGTTTAAGTCAAATTATATCGGTTTTGATTATTTGCATTGGTAAAAATTTATTTTTTTATTGTTTAACAAAGCTATAAACACGTAGGGTTTCCCGTGCTTTTACATGCGTTTTAACGCATGTAACGTAGAAATAGTCTTGATTGCACTAGTACCTATTCTACCTACTCGTTCGATTTTAAATGAGAAATCATAGAAACATCACTCACGCACTAGTTGTTTGTAGCTTTGTTTAGCAATAACACAATAAATTTTTAGCAATGCAAATAATCAAAACCGACATAATTTGACTTGAACTTTCAAAGGCGCTAAGCAGAATTGCTATTTTATTTTTTAATCAAAAGTTATTCGGGTTTAAAAATTGCAGTTTTTCGATTTTTTGAAAGTTCAACCGCGTTTATCTCGAAAACTGTGCATCCTACTAAAAAACTTGTAGAAATATTTTTTGCTTAAAATGACCCAAAAAATACAAAATATTGTTTTGTTTTGCCAAAAATCGCTGTTATTTGATTCCTCAAGTTCTTGGTCTATAACAATCTTATCGACATCCGGATCAACTGTTACCCAAAAAATTCGTGTTCTACGGGTCAAAATACATAAAAAAAATTTGGGTAAGTCCATCTGAATTAACGAGGCCGTTGTACCCCCCCTGGCGACAGGACTAATTGGGATGGTCAGTTTTAGAAATCAATTATTATGTTGTAAAATTGATACCGGTAACACCTGTCCTTGTAATATTATTGTGAATTGCAATTTCATCATCAACTAGCCTATATTTGTCCACTGCAGAACGTAGGCCTCCCGTAAAAATTTCCACCTATTTCTATCTTGAGCTTCTTGCATCCAATTTGTGGTGATGCGCTTGATATCATCCGTCCATCTAGTCGGTGGTCGTCCTCTGCTTCGATATGCCTCCTGCCTTGGTCGCCATTCCAGAATATTTTTGGTCCATCTGCCATCCGTCAGTCTGGCAACATGTCCTGCCCAAGCCCATTTAGCCATGGCTATTCTTTCAACTGCCTCCGTGACTCCTGTTCTTCTTCTTATTTCTAGGTTTGGTACTTTATCTCTGATGGTAATACCTAACATTGATCTTTCCATAGCGCGTTGTGTAACTCTTATTTTATTTATTGTTCTTTTTGTCAGAGTTAGTGTTTCTGCACCATATGTAAGAACCGGCAAAACACACTGGTCAAAAACCTTCCTTTTTAAACAAACTGGAATATTAGACTTGAAAATGTTATTTAATCTACCGAAGGCAGCCCATGTGAGACCTATCCTTCTTTGTATTTCAGTTGTCTGGTTATCTCGGCCTAAGCGAATCTCATGCCCTAGATATTTGTAAGCTATTACTTGGTCGATGCTATCGCTCTCAATCTGAATTTTATCGCTGACAACGAGGTTAGTCATAAATTTTGTCTTTGAGGTGTTAATTTTAAGACCAATTGTTTTTGACACTTTATAGAGCGTGTGCAGCAGTTTTGTAGCTTTATCAACTCTATCAGATATTAAAACGATGTCATCGGCAAATCTTGGGTGGTTCAGATCCTCCCCGTTTATATTGATTCCCATATTATCCTCTCCTTCCATTTGCTTGAACATATATTCAAGAACAGCTGTAAACAATTTCGGGGAGATAGTATCACCCTGTCCAATTCCACGTTCTATTCTAAATTTCTTGGTATCTTCCTGAAGTCGAACACAAGCTGTACCAGTTTCGAACGCCTTTTCATAATCCACGAATATAAGAAAGATAGGCTTGTTATACTCTGTACACTTTTCTATTAGCGTTTTTATAACTTGTAGATGATCGTTTGTTCCGTATCTGGAGCGGAACCCAGCCTGTTCACAAGGTTGGTAACTATCCAGTTTGTTCACAAGCCGTTTTGTTATTATCTTCATGAATAGTTTGTATGTATGGGAGAGCAAACTAATAGGTCTGTAGTTCTTCAGATCTGAAATGTCACCTTTTTTATGCATTATGGTTATTATTGCATTATGCCACTGAGAGGGGGTTACGCCTCTTGTCAAACAAACATTGAACATCTTTTTCAACACATTTATTAACGTTTCTCCTCCTTCTTTGATGTGTTCAATGACTATCCTATCTTCTCCAGGTGATTTATTGTTTTTCATCTCCGAGAGAGCTGATTTTTGCAATTTGAAACTGCCGAAAATAAACGCTGCGTTTTTTCGTACAATAGCCTTTAGTTGCGTGCTTCTAATTTAGGCTCATGATATTTTTTCTTAGACAAAGAGAAAAAACCAAAAATCTCTAGTAAATATTTGGGGGATCTTCCTGCTTTCATAGTCATATTATCTTGATATTTTCAAGATTTCTGATTTTAATTGTTATGCAAATAGTTACCAGGTCCTTTCTGAAGTACTTAGTTCAACTACTAGGTGGGACATTTTTAGGAACCATTTAATTTGAAAGCAAAGATTACCGTATAGGTATTTGAAAAATGCCACAGTTACATCAGTTGATGTGGAAAGAAGTTTTTTCAGATACAAATATATTGTACCTACATACTCAGAAACCATAAATTTTTGTTAGAAAAATTTAAACAGCCGTTAATCATTTAGTGTTAGCACAATTCAAAGTAATATCATTTATTCGTTAAAACACTTAAATAGTTAAATACCTAAGCTTAGTTTGTAAAATAAATAAATGCTAATTACTGTAAATCATGATATAATTAAGATATTTTAAATATTTTTGTAAATAAAACGGATACTACTTTCTGAGTTATTTATATATACAGTAAGACCCTGTCAGTAGCGGCCACTAAAAATGAAAGAATAATTGGCCGATATAGAAAGGTGGCCGGTATTGCCAGTTTTTGTAGTCTACATATAATTGGTTTGGGGAATTTTTAAACTGGCCGTTAGTACAGGTGGCCGGTAACATAAGTTTTACTGTAAGTACTTCTATTTTTTTTTATTTTTATATGCATATTTTCTAGATAAACATGCATATTTTTAGGTAAAATGCTGCATATTTATGCGCATATTTCATATGTTTTTATTTGCATATTTGCCTAAGGGCCGGTTGATCGAACGCTAATCAAAAATGATCATTATCAAATATTTAATTACTGTCACAACTGTCAATGTCAACTTTGTTTGGGTTGCTGAAAACATAATTATATATATTGTTATATTTCTATTTGATATGAAAATTAAATTTTGATAATTATAAACAGAATTCAATTTAATATAAAATATTTTCAATTTTCTCAACCACGGGCATATAAATTTAAAACAACCTGTATACAACAAATTGTTATATGTAATTTTAAGAAGTGATTAGAATAAGCGTACGAAACTCGGAACAATGTGCTTAGATAAACAAAGTGAATGACGCGTACCATTATCGTTCTTCTCGGAAGGTTGATCATTAGCCTATGCTAAATAAAACTCAGTGAAATAGATGATAGTTCATTATCGTTTTTCGCGGAAGGTTTCGATCATTAGCCTATGCTAAATAAGACTCATTTGAAAGAGAGAATAGGTCATTAAAATTTGTAAATAGTTAGAAAGTATTTTAGAATGGGAATTAAATATTTTCTTTTGAAATCCATTAAGCATATTTAGAAAGATTAAAAATTGGTTTTGAGGAATATTACGAATGAGAGTTGGTGGTGGAAGATTGATTTGTGAATCTGGAAGGGATATTTAGAAAGTAGGGGAATGGATGACAAAGTGAGGGCAGAATGTTTTGAGCTGTCGAGAAGGGAAGTCGAGTAGTAGACGGTAGTGTTCGAGGAGTGAGAAAGCCGGTGTAGTTCCGTGAGTGTGGAGTATCTATCGTGGAACGAGAAGTAGGCCAGGTGGAGAGTAAAAGAACCTCCTTGAGCCCAGAGTGTCCCGGTAGCTGATAGCAGTTTCGAAAAAGGTAGAACACAGCATCACGACAAAAGCAGGAACGAGAGCTATTCGAGCTAGTTTTTCAAAGGAGAACATCACTGGAAGCCAGGACGAGGTTTGATCGCAGCCAAGGATAGCAGGAAAGGGTCTTGTGTGAGGACATTTTCAGTTCACCAGGAAAAGGTCAGTCTCATTTGTTTGGACATGAATGTATGGGTTTTTCGTATTAAATTCCATATAAAAAATTGAATAACATAATCAATAATATCAGAAAAGCTTCATCAAACTTAAATAGAGTTGTTCCTAATAACTCCGAATAGTTAAATGTTAATAAAAACTTTCAATTGAAAACCAAAAGGAAATAAGATTCCCATTTGTAAATGTTATGTTTAAGAATAATAAGAAATAGCAAATATTAAGCATTGATTGCCTTTTAAATAAAATAAAAAATATTTTGATTATAATTGTAACCCATATGTGTATTTTTTTACTCTTTTCTTTTCTATCCCGATTAGGAACCATTAAGAAATATTTAGAAGCCACGGAAGTAAGTAATTAATTTATAATTCGCCCTGAGATTGAAAACATATTGATATGTGATCTGGTTAATTAATTAGATTAGTATTAATACATTGATTAAATTAAGTAACATATAAGAATATTATCTCATATCAATAATCAAGATCACATCAATATATACATATATATATATATTTTTTTTTTTTTTTTAAGATAACAGCTGACCTGGTAGATAAAAATGGGGTTGAGGTTTATTGGGTATACAGTTGAATAAAACCAAGTGGTACTCTGTTTAACAAATCGTTATATTTCGCTGATTTTCATCAGCATCATCAGACGAAAGCTACAATATTTAAAAAATGGTACAATGTTATAATATGATCTTTTTTTAACAATTTTTATCTTACCTAATTGAGGTTAACGGTATTAAGATATTAAGATGACATCGAGATACTGCAATTTTAAAAGAAAACCGATATAATAGATTTTATTCAAATAAGCTTTTGTGACACGATTTATACCTAACTTATTTCTCACATAAAACACTCAATAACATTCAATATTTAGTATATCTAGTACTTCACCTTATTGACATTCAATCAACTTCAAATCAAAAAATTTTCCTTCTTGTCAATATAAAAATAATTTAAATTAATCCTAATACATCACTATTAACAAAATTTCATCCATTTTATATCAAAATTGCAGTATCTCGATGTCATCTTAATATCTTAATACCGTTAACCTCAATTAGGTAAGATAAAAATTGTTAAAAAAAGATCATATTATAACATTGTACCATTTTTTAAATATTGTAGCTTTCGTCTGATGATGCTGATGAAAATCAGCGAAATATAACGATTTGTTAAACAGAGTACCACTTGGTTTTATTCAGCTGTATACCCAATAAACCTCAACCCCATTTTCATATATATATATATATATATATATATATATATATATATATATATATATATATATATATATAAAAAATCAATGGGAAAATCCCAATAGTTGGCTGTATACCATAGTTTAAAAAACCAATACAGAAGTAAAAACTTCGAGATGTATTCTGGTATAAAATCGTTTATTTAAAAACTATAAAATGTCATCGATTTCAGAACGTTTTCGTTCTAAACAGAACATCTTCAGTGCCTAGAATGAAGTATTTCCACGTTAGATTAAAGCAAAGGGTTAAAAATGTGACTGTTAAAATGAAAAAAGTGTGGGAATACTTACATCCTGCCGAGTATTTTGAAACTAGCACACCGTAAATAGTGTTAACATCATCATATATGGTTTACATAATGTAATATGTTAAAATGTTATGACTACAAGTCGATGTTAATGGATAAAGTGGAACACATGCTAAAAGGGTGCCATGGTTCCCTGCTCGAAGATACTAGGTACTTGCCAATTCAATGGGCACAGACCAACTGAGAAATTATGAAGTGGATTTACAATTTGACAAGGGTGACATGACATGACAAGATAAAGCCAATTTTTGGTTAAAGTTTCATTTGATTTTGGATTTTTTAATAAAATGCGGAGGTTTGTCTGCAAAAATAATTTAAATTATTTGAATAATAAAATCTACTGTAAAGTTTAAATTAGCAACTCTCTATTCCAGAATAACTTATAGATTCATTAAATTTAATGCAGATATATTACGTGGTTTAAGTTGTGACGTCATCGGATGTGAAATGACGAGTTGAAAGTTAAGTTTGTGGAAACAAGGAAATACACTACATAGTAAGATAATTAGACTTGCATGGAAAAACAAAGCTAAACAAGCCGAGAAAACCAGAATTTAAGAGTGTTTTTATGTGATGAAATGTTGGTTGCCTAACAAGGCAAGCAGACAACAGGTTGAAGGTAAACGGTAGAATATTGCGAGAAAACAGTATATATACAAAAGGTGGCTATATGTTGTGTTAAATTTATTATTATACTATTGTAATGAATAATTATGTCTGTTAAAAGTTGGAAAATAGTTGTTAACAAAATTAAATAACTAAAGATTACTGTTAGTGAGGTAGATATATGTGTGAAGGATATGATTGTATATAGTATTGTGAAATGAATGAGAATATGTAATAAAATAATAAAATTAAACTATGTGACATAAAGTCTAATTCATCTTTATGTAGTTTTGAAAGGACTGAATGAATTGGAAGTAATGTATCTTGATAGTCTACCAACGTGGAATAGTGAATAAAATAATTAGAATGAGAGCTACCAATATAGGTCAAATTGTGGGTTGGTGTCAGTATGTAAAGAAGAATCTAAATTGAATGAGTATATGAAATAGAAAAGTATGAGATTGATTTCTATTGGTGATAGTGGAGTAAATAGACTGAACTAAATGATATATATTTAAGTGCACAAACTTTATGAACGTATGTGATTGTAACTGAAATCAAACAAATGCAAAATGTGAAAAAAATTTTATTTTAAATTGGGATAAATGGATATTGGAAGTTGCCTGATATGAATGGAAATGAAAAGATAGATGAAAAAAGAAGAATAGTGAATGCAATAAAACTTATGAAAGAAGTTTGACTGAATGGGTCGTAATGGATATAGGTGTGCAGTATCCTATTGTTAAGTAAAGTCTAAGAATCTAAAAAGAAAGCAGTGACAGAATGTTACTAAGTAAGGAAAGTGATATATATGACAGACCAGAGTGATTGGATGTATGGTGTTTTTTATTATTGTAAGCGGAGATGAGAGAAAATGAGTAAGTAACATAACAGGCAACAGGATAAGTGAGTGTGAAGAACATTCCAAAGAGACAATAAACCAGACCGATTTAAGGATTAATAATAATAAGAGGCATTTAAATAAATTATGAAAGAAATGGTGAGATGAGATATAGAGGACCTGAAAAAGAGACAGAGACACAAGGTCAAACCAGAAATGACTAGGAGTGGAGAAAAATATGAAGGATAGGAAAATAGAAGAATCAAAACTGTGTGAGGGATGGGATAGTGGGGGAGGCAGCAATGAAGTTGAAAAGAAATGCAAGTTGAGATATGTGTTAATGGGTGAACCCCATTAACACATATCTCATTACACCCATTAACACATATCTCAACTTGCATTTCTTTTCAACTTCATTGCTGCCTCCCCCACTATCCCATCCCTCACACAGTTTTGATTCTTCTATTTTCCTATCCTTCATATTTTTCTCCACTCCTAGTCATTTCTGGTTTGACCTTGTGTCTCTGTCTCTTTTTCAGGTCCTCTATATCTCATCTCACCATTTCTTTCATAATTTATTTAAATGCCTCTTATTATTATTAATCCTTAAATCGGTCTGGTTTATTGTCTCTTTGGAATGTTCTTCACACTCACTTATCCTGTTGCCTGTTATGTTACTTACTCATTTTCTCTCATCTCCGCTTACAATAATAAAAAACACCATACATCCAATCACTCTGGTCTGTCATATATATCACTTTCCTTACTTAGTAACATTCTGTCACTGCTTTCTTTTTAGATTCTTAGACTTTACTTAACAATAGGATACTGCACACCTATATCCATTACGACCCATTCAGTCAAACTTCTTTCATAAGTTTTATTGCATTCACTATTCTTCTTTTTTCATCTATCTTTTCATTTGCATTCATATCAGGCAACTTCCAATATCCATTTATCCCAATTTAAAATAAAATTTTTTTCACATTTTGCATTTGTTTGATTTCAGTTACAATCACATACGTTCATAAAGTTTGTGCACTTAAATATATATCATTTAGTTCAGTCTATTTACTCCACTATCACCAATAGAAATCAATCTCATACTTTTCTATTTCATATACTCATTCAATTTAGATTCTTCTTTACATACTGACACCAACCCACAATTTGACCTATATTGGTAGCTCTCATTCTAATTATTTTATTCACTATTCCACGTTGGTAGACTATCAAGATACATTACTTCCAATTCATTCAGTCCTTTCAAAACTACATAAAGATGAATTAGACTTTATGTCACATAGTTTAATTTTATTATTTTATTACATATTCTCATTCATTTCACAATACTATATACAATCATATCCTTCACACATATATCTACCTCACTAACAGTAATCTTTAGTTATTTAATTTTGTTAACAACTATTTTCCAACTTTTAACAGACATAATTATTCATTACAATAGTATAATAATAAATTTAACACAACATATAGCCACCTTTTGTATATATACTGTTTTCTCGCAATATTCTACCGTTTACCTTCAACCTGTTGTCTGCTTGCCTTGTTAGGCAACCAACATTTCATCACATAAAAACACTCTTAAATTCTGGTTTTCTCGGCTTGTTTAGCTTTGTTTTTCCATGCAAGTCTAATTATCTTACTATGTAGTGTATTTCCTTGTTTCCACAAACTTAACTTTCAACTCGTCATTTCACATCCGATGACGTCACAACTTAAACCACGTAATATATCTGCATTAAATTTAATGAATCTATAAGTTATTCTGGAATAGAGAGTTGCTAATTTAAACTTTACAGTAGATTTTATTATTCAAATAATTTAAATTATTTTTGCAGACAAACCTCCGCATTTTATTAAAAAATCCAAAATCAAATGAAACTTTAACCAAAAATTGGCTTTATCTTGTCATGTCATGTCACCCTTGTCAAATTGTAAATCCACTTCATAATTTCTCAGTTGGTCTGTGCCCATTGAATTGGCAAGTACCTAGTATCTTCGAGCAGGGAACCATGGCACCCTTTTAGCATGTGTTCCACTTTATCCATTAACATCGACTTGTAGTCATAACATTTTAACATATTACATTATGTAAACCATATATGATGATGTTAACACTATTTACGGTGTGCTAGTTTCAAAATACTCGGCAGGATGTAAGTATTCCCACACTTTTTTCATTTTAACAGTCACATTTTTAACCCTTTGCTTTAATCTAACGTGGAAATACTTCATTCTAGGCACTGAAGATGTTCTGTTTAGAACGAAAACGTTCTGCAATCGATGACATTTTATAGTTTTTAAATAAACGATTTTATACCAGAATACATCTCGAAGTTTTTACTTCTGTATTGGTTTTTTTATATATATATATATATATATATATATATATATATATATATATATATAATGTTCTTGAACTCCTAAGTGGAGCATAGAGCTTCAGTGAAAACGCGCCATCGGGTTCTATTTTGCGCTAGGGCCTTCACCTCATTCCAAGACTTTCCTTGACTTCTTATCTCGTCCATGATGGATCTTCTCCAAGTTTGTGCTGGGCGACCTCTTTTTCTCTTTCCTTAGGGATTCCACTCTAGGGCATTTTTTGCAATACTGGAACTATCTTTTCGGAGTGTGTGACCTATCCACCCCCACTTTCTGTATTTGATTTCATTTTCTACCCTCTTTTGTTGGGTCAGGTGTAGCAGATCTTCGTTTCTGATGGTGTTTGGCCAAAAAATACGAACAATTCTTCGTAGACATTTGTTAACAAAGACCTGCAATTTGTCTGTAAGGTATTTTGTCACTTTCCAGGTTTCACATCCATAGAGTAGAACAGACATAACATTTGACTGGAATATTCGGATCTTTGTCCTTGTAGTATATTCTCCAGACCTCCAAACAAGGTTAAGAATGCTGAAAGCTTGTTGAGCTTTTCGTATCGTCATACGAATATCGTCTTCTGGACCTCCGCTTTTTGTTATGACACTTCCAAGGTACGTGAAGTTATCCACATTTTCAATCTGCTTGTTGTCGATATTAAATAGCGTGTTGTTCCTTGCATTTATTCTCATCGACTTGGTTTTACCAATACTGATTTTTAAACCTATTTTATTGGCCTCAGTGGATAGTGTTTCCAATTGGTCGGCCACATCCTGGAACCTCTGTCCTAACAGGCAGATATCGTCGGCGTATTCCAGATCACTTAGGCGTGTGGTTAACGTCCATTGTATCCCTTTTGTGTCGAAGTCTAGTTTGGAGAGAACATAGTCGAGAGCTATGTTAAACAGAAACGGAGAAAGCCCACATCCCTGTCTGACTCCAGTAAGTACGTCAAATTCGTCACTGTTGACCCCATTGTGTGTCACGCTGCACGTCGCCTCAGTGTACAGTGACTTTATAATGGAAATTATTTTATGAGGAATGTTTCTTAGCTCTAAAATTTTCCATAGAGCAGCATGAGACATGCTGTCAAAGGCACGTTCGAAATCGACAAAGACCATGTATAGAGGTGTGTTCCATTCAACCGATTGTTCCATTATTACCCTCA
Organism: Diabrotica virgifera virgifera; assembly: GCF_917563875.1. NCBI lineage: Eukaryota > Metazoa > Arthropoda > Insecta > Coleoptera > Chrysomelidae > Diabrotica > Diabrotica virgifera. The sequence continues at coordinate 180,697,217 of NC_065450.1, forward strand.
CTGTATTAATGTGATCTATGCAGGAAGATTCTGGTCTAAAACCTGCTTGATTCGCTCGAAATTCAACCTTGTTTGTTAATCTTTTATGTATGATGATCGTAAAAATTTTATTTATGACGGTAAGCAAGGTTATTCCTCTCCAATTTTTGCACAGTGTGAGGTTGCCCTTTTTTGGAAGCTTAATAATATTACCTTTTTTCCAGCCCGCTGGAAATACCAAAACCGCCAAAACATAATTATGGATTACAGTTATTAAGTTAGTTAATCAATTATGTTAATACTTATTATGTTAATTGATTAACTAATCTCATAATTATAATAAATTATGTTTTCAGCAACCCAATCAAAGTTGACATTGACAGTTGGTGACAGTAATTAAATATTTGATAGTGATCATTGTTGATTAGCGTTCGAACAACCGGCCCTTAGTCTATTAATAAGTATTTTAATATTTTACCGCCATTAACGGTCCTTTTATATAAAATATTTTCCCTATAAAAATATTTTAAAATGTTAACTTTTCCAACTCAATAAATGTTTCAAAATACTCCGAGCGGGCCAAAAGACACTAATTTCATTTACAAATTTAACATTCCTCAGTGAATAGGGTGGCTGCAAAACTAATCAAACTTTCAAAAATCTAATCACCTTTAATTTAGCCCTTGCGTCGGTGGCGTCTCGTATAATTATTTCTCAAATGATTTATGGGAAGGGATTTTCTGGAAAATTTAGTAAGTAGTTTAAATAGGAGATTGAGAAATGATGAGAAAATGACTACTAATGGCAGTTGAAGTAGATTTATTAGAGAGTCACGTGTCGAAGGTTTGGAGACAAAGGCACTGACGAATAAATTTGACTTTTAGAGGAGCTAACTGACTACTAAAATTAGCACTTTTTATATCGATGGCCTAGCGTGCAAATGTGCTAAGTGCTAATTTGTTGGTTTTCCAATAATTGAAAATTAAGCTTTTAAATCTTATTAAAATTATAGTTTTTATCATGTACCTATTAATAATGGCTCACATGTTTTGTGACATCTGAAGACCTTTTGTAAGTTCTAAAGAGCCTTAAAATGTTAGCGGGTCCCGAAATAATAATAATAATAATAATTGTTGCTGTTACTTAACACCTTTGTAGTACCAAAATTTTTTTTAAGGAAGTTAATACCAGATTTAAAAAATAATTATTTTTATTGACACAAATACAAAAAATAATACTCTATCAACGGCAAAGTAAAAAATCCTAAACTAATATTTTTATCGGATACTTATAGAGAATTGTCTAATCTGAAATGTCAGACTCTTCATTTCGACTTGGAATATTGTTGGTTGACACTGGAATGTATTTTATAAACTGGGAGTATTCATCGGGAATAACTTTGGAATTTAAAAGATATTCCAAATCTTTTTTCTTTTTATGTGAAACTGGTAGTCTTGTCAAATACTTTTGGTTTAGTTCAAGGTTTGTGCTTGTTCTTTTTCTTCCAGCCTTTCCCTTACAATTTACGTCTATTTCTTCAAAATTTTCTTGAGATAAACAGTATTTATATTGTATTGTAGATGCTTTCTCTTTGTCAAATCTCAACCATTTAATATTTAGCCAATTCACTTTTTCTTTTTTTTGTGTTCATGGTTGTGTTAAAAACATAATTATTTACCAGGTTTTGTAAATAAAAAAAAAATCATTAAATTTCATGTTTTCCACAATGTATTGTCTTGGTCTTATTCTAGAGGCCGGAACTAGCAGACACCACTCGCGAGTTGAGTAAATTTTTCTATGGCGCTTAGCTCGTTCAATCGTGGCATGCATTGAGTCGGCCTCCAGATAGGAATGTCCCGACTCCATGAACGTCAGGTCAACAATTTTTAGGTGTTTGATGTGACTTACTGCATATAACATTGCGGCCGCAACATTTTTATTTCTGTTTTGGCCGCTACAGGTATCTGAAAATGATGCAACGTGGCAAACTGTATCAGGTAAGCTTTTGAGGTATTTCAAAAGGCAAGTACCTATCTCTGCACTACCTTTATTTCCATGGATCTCATCCCAGATGAAACAATACCCATCCAACGTAGCGGCATCATAGATTGTGAAGTTATATACATTAAGTTTATGTCTATAATAAATTTGACTGTCTCCTGCATGTGGTATAGGTAAGATCGCCTAAAGGTCAAAATTAATGGAGCGAAAAGTTTGCCATGTTCGTTTGCAGCTCTCTTTTTATCTTCGGATTTCATAGCCATCGATTCTTGTTCTCTTTTTTTGTGTTTGTTATACTCTTCTGTTAGCGGTTCTTTGTTTGTGGCCTGATGGTATGCATTGCATTGTGAGCACTGATCCTTTTTTGGAACATGAAAAGTTAATGCTGGCTCAAACTCATAAAATATTTTTCTAGGGTTCCACATTGATTTTCAAGAGCATTTTTTAATATGCGAATGGTTCTGGAACTCACTATCACTAATTAAACTGCTAACAATCAAGACCACTATTTTTCTTAACGTTTACCGACAAATTTGACGTAATCTAACCTCACTTTTAATTTTGTTTGGTGTAGCACAAATGTGTTAAGTAATTAACTCTGAATTTTTCACGAATTTCGATTAGTAGTACAAATGTTCTAAGTGCACTTGACCCATAAGTTGTAGAAACCTGCAGGTGCGTAGTACTTATTCCTTTTGAAAGATGGCGCTAGAAAAAAAATATGGACATATTTTACTTACCACATGTGTTTGCAAGATAATAATGTCTTAGGCGGTTTAGGTGTGCCAAATAACACGTTTTGGCCAAAATTGGCACTTAGCACCTTTGTACGCTAGACCATCGATATGCAAAATAAGACACTTTATAAATAAGAGGTGCTGAAATGATGTGCAACTTATTGCATTTATAGCATTTTTGACAAGCCTGTAATAACATTGGGATTGGGAAAAAGGGAGGCTTTGTTCTCAATGTTAACATTACTTCAACGATCATGGAAAGTACAGAAACCAATTCACATCTGCTTTATAGATTTTGAGAAGTCGTTTGACAGAGTTCAACAAGATAGTTTGTTTGAATATCTAGAAATGATTGGAATAGATGATAAAGATCTGAGACTTTTACAACATCTAAGAAGGAATCAAGAAGCTTCTATTCAGGTAGACGGAAAGGAAATAGACAAAATTTGCATATAAAGAGGTGTCAGATAGGGTTGTGTGTTATCCCCAACTTTGTTTAACGTATAGTCAGAAATAATTTTTAATGAAGCCTTGGAATGACAATGTGGAGTTCGAATCGCGGGAGAAACTATTAACAACATCAGATATGCAGACGACACCGCGATCATGGCTGAAAATATCGAAGATCTTCAATTCCTTATAGATCGAGTCACTAGAGAATGCTCCAATAACGGACTTAACATAAATGCAACAAAGACAAAGTTACTTGTGGTTAATAAACAAGTCGTTGGCCATATGGAACTAATTGTCAGTGATGAGCCAATAACAAAAGTTAACCATTTTAAATACCTAGGATGTTGGATAAACGAGACACTAAATCCGAATGAAGAAATTAAAACTCGTACAGAAATTGCAAGAGGAGCATTTATGAATCTTAGATCTATTCTGAGCATCTCTCAGCTGAATTTACAACTAAGAATCAAGTTCCTAAAATGTTATGTGTATCCTGTATTACTATATGGATGTGAAACCTGGATCATGAAGGTTAACATGATGAACAAATTAAAAGTTTTTGAGATGTGGTCGTATCGTAGAATGCTCAGAATATCTTGGGTTCAACGCATTTCAAACAGAGAAGTCTTAAACAGAGTACGTCAAGTCGAAGTTGATTTAACCAAGATGATAAAACAGAGAAAACTTGAATATCTAGGGCATATGATGAGAGGTAGCAGATACAGGATGCTGAAGTTAATACTCAATGGAAAGATCGACGGAAAAAGAGGAATTGGTCGGAAGAAATATTAATGGCCCCGAAACCATCACCAATGGACTGGCTTATCAGCAGATCAATTGTTACATGCCGCACAAGATCTAGAACGATATTGGCAAATTGTTATGGAAGCTACCCACGCCTAAAAATTTGGGCACGGTACTTAAAGAAGAAGAAGTAATAACATAAATTCAGATAAAATTTATTTAATTATGCAAGAATTTGGTATACCTTCTTCTCCTTGCAGCACCGTCTCCTATCGGAGGTTGGCTACCATCACAGCAATCCTAACTTTGTTGGCTGCAGCTCTGAACTCTTGTATTGAACTGCACCCGTACCACTCCCTCAAAATTTGGTAACCAGGAAATCCTCCAACGTCCCACACTTCTCTTCCCCAGATTTTTCCTTGTATTATGAGCCTTAGTAGGAAGTACTATTACCCTCTCATTATTTGGCCTAAATATTTCAGTTGTTTTCGTTTGTATGGTTTTTATGATTTCATATTTCTTCCCCATCTTCAGCATTTTCAATGTTACTCTCTCTGCCCATGGTATTTTCCATGGATACGAGCACAACATCTCGAATGCCTCAATGTTTTTGATGTTTATCTTTTTTAGTGTCAAAGCTTCCATGCCATAAAACAGAACGGAGAAAACATAGCACCTTGGTATACCACAGCCGCATCATTACTCCAGTCCAATCAGAGAGTGCAGCAAGCACCTCTACCGGTTTCGAAACTACTTAGTCTCTCATCAGGAGGCACATATGCTACTCTCTCTCACCCAACTAGGACAAACCCCAGCGTGTAGTCACGGATTGCAACGAACGAAACGGCAGGGATGCCCTAGCGGCAACTGCTATCAAAAAACTAAGTTTTCAATCTAGTAGCACATAAAACAACATCCAAAAATGCTATTCTACACCCTACCAGACCGAAAACAATGGGAACCTTCTCTGGTAACAACTCCGAGGCTTCTACAATTTGCAAGTCATAACGGATGCTAAGACTAAGGAAGATGAGGGAATTTTACAATTTATAATTCACGTCCCATCAATTATAAATTGTAAAATTCTCTCATCTTCCTTAGTCTCAGCATCCGTTATGGCTTGCAAATTGTAGAAGCCTCGGAGATGTTACCAGAGAAGGTTCCCATTGTTTTCAATCTGGTAGGATGTAGAGTAACATTTTTTGGTGTTGTTTTATGTGTTATTAGATTGAAAACTTTGTTTTTTGCTAGCAGTTGCCGCTAGAGCATCCCTGCTATTTCGTTCGTTGCAATCCGTGACTGCACGCCGGGGTTTGTCCTAGTTGGGCCAGATAGAGCAGCATATGTGCCTCCTCATGAGAGAGTAATAAGTTTCGAAACCGGTAGAGGTGCTTGCTGCACTCTCTGATTGGACTGGAATAATGATGTGGCTGTTGTTTCGTGTTGCAACGAAATTGAAAATAGTCATTTATTTTTTATTTACATGTTTACTCTGATTGGAGTACGAAGGGAACCATTCTCTTTGGAGCTTTACCACGCTGAGCAGACAGGACGTGAATTATAAATTGTAAAATTCCCTCATCGTCCTTAGTCTCAGCATCTGTTATAACTTGCAAATTGTAGAAGCCTCGGAGGTGTTACCAGAGAAGGTTTCCATGGTTTTCAATCTGGTAGGATGTAAAGTAGCATTTTTTGGTGTTGTTTTATGTGCTATTAGATTAAAAACTTAGTCTTATGAAATTGCTAAAGTTCAAACACCGAAGCGCAAGTACGAGATCAAAATCAATTGGCAGATACCTTCCTAATAATAAAAGGGCTCAAACAGGGAGATTGGCTGGCACCGACCCTGTTTAATATATGTATAGAATATGTTATAAGAAAGATATTCGTAAGCCCAAAAAATTTATTGTTTAGTTAGTCTAAGCAGATTGTAATGTACGCAGATCGCAGATGATGTAAACTTGATCGGAAGAACCACAAGAGACATCATAGAACTTTATGGGGAGCTTGAAGAAAATGCAAACGAAATAGGGCTAGCCGTCACCGTAGATAAAACTAAAGACCTAGTCCCTAGCCCTAGCCCTAGAAAAACTGCTCGGTAGGCATATTAGGGATGGTGTATTAGTTGAAAGTCCGATATATCAGGGACAATATACGTATCGAGCGGGGGCCTCCACAGAAAGGGCACTGCACCATCTCGTACAGAGGGTGGAGTACGTTCTGGAAAATCAAGGGGTGATGTTAAGTGCATTTCTCGATATTGAGGGAGCATTTGACAACACTTCCTACCAAGCAATCACAAGGGCGATCCGTCTAAAAGGAATATACGAAACAAGCTGCAGATGGATAGGCTGCATGCTGAGGCGCCGTGTGATATACGCTACGTTGCTGGGAGACACAGTTTCAGCTCAGGTAGCCAGAGGCTGCCCTGCCCGAAGGAAGAGTCTTATCTCCTCTCTTGTGGAATCTGGTCATGGATGACCTGATAGCAAGACTCGACAACGATAGACCTCATGTCCTGATCTATTCGGATGACCTAGTCATCTTAGCCCACAGAAAATTTAATGGTACAGTCAAAGATCGAATGCAACAGGCTCTGACTCTTGTTACAGAATGGACCTCAAATGTAGGACTTAACATCAATTGTCTAATGTAAAAAATCATGAAATTTCCTAAATTGAGGAATTTAGAGGGAATAAATGTTACACATTTAAATTTGGAGAGTTAAGTAAAGTATATCTGGATAATATTAGACTCAAGACTTGCTTGGAATCAGCAGATAGAAAGAAAAAACGAAGAGAGCGGTAATTACGTTAATGGTAGCCAGACGCACTCATGGAAACATTTGGGGTTTAAGACCAGACATAGTACATTGGATTTATAACATGGTGGTAAAACCCACAATTACAAATGCATCAGTGGTGTGGTGGCCAAAAGTGCAGCAAAAAAGTGCCATCACCAAATTAAGCAAGGCGCAAAGACTTGCCTGTCTCTGGATCACGGAGGCTATGAGAGGCACACCTACGGCAGATACGAAGGATCTTCTGGATCTCCCTCCTTTACATATAATTATAAGAGGTGAGCCGAGAATGGGATAATATAGACTGCGAGAAAACCTGAGTAACGTACCAGTTAAATCAAGACATAGTAGAATAATAAATGAAACTAACGATGCCGAATGGATGATGATTTATTACCATATGACATTCAGATATAAACTTGAAGTACCTTTTCAAGTGGACCTTTGTCCACGAGAGTAATGGGACAGAGGAATCTCTCGACCCAGACTGCAAGGTTACACATGGTATACGAACGGGTCTAAAAATGCAGAAGGGTCGGGCGTAGGAATGTTCTGTATTGGTGGAAATTTTATCATTTCTGTTCCGTTGGGAGAATATACCTTTGTATTTCAGGCAGAGATTTTTGCAATCTTGTAGTGTGTAAGAGAAAACACCTTGGGGGCCTTTTGAACTGCAGCGGGTTTACATATACACCGATAGTCAAGCAGCCATTGGGGCTCTTAAAAACCTTTAAGGTAAACTCTAGGCTAGTGTGGAAATGTCAACAAGAACTTGACAGACTGGCATAACGGTGTTATACTGGTATGGGTTCCAGGTCATCCTAGTATATACGGAAACGAAAGAGCTGATGGACTTGGCAGGAGAGAATCAGCTGCAAAATAGAGCACCTTCCATGAACGTAAAAAAGCCTGGATCTGAAGCCAACATAACTCACACTGGAAAGGTATACCTGGTCAAACACAAGGCAGAATGCATATCGGACGGACATGTGCTAATAGGGTTTACTGTTAAAAACCAGCAGCAATCAGCTCAGAGTCATAACAGGTTCTCTTACTGGGCATGCGCCATTTAAGGGTCTCCTGTATACAATGGGGCTGTTTTATGGAGACTTAAGTTGCAGAATCTGTAACAGAGAACCTAAAACAGTTAACCACATCTTACGTGACTGCGCAGCATTGGATCGAAAGAGACAAACACTTTTCGGAGACATCGAACTGACTCAAAATATAAATGGCTCCCAAACGCTAGACCTGTATAAGCTAGTACAGGGTTCCAGAATTCTGAAATGGGTTTTATAAAGGAATGGAAGATGTACAATAAACCAAGTAGCTGCAGTATGACCAGTTCACAACAGACGGCTTACAGGAAAAAAGAATAAAAGAAAAAAATCCCTAGTTTTTCCCCAAGCAATTCTATGTCTCCAACCATTTCTCTTCCTCCCTATTCATTTTAGACATTACATTAATTTTTAATTTAGCAAAACGACAATATGAACTCACTTCCGACATTTTGTTGGTAAACAACTCCATTATTCCCGGAAAGTTTAACGGGAATCATACACCTAATCCCATACTTTCCCTTACTCCGTTCTGTTGTGAGTTGTGATACCTTTGTAGTTATATCTTTTATATAAAAATAAGTTGAGGAACGGATTGAATAGAACTAAAACGAAAATCTAAACTTCCATTCGCAATAATCCCCAAAGTCAAAAGGTCTACTCTTTATTCAGTGGTGTAGAAGGATATTCATTCCACCGTGAATATATTTGGGTGAAATGCTAACACAAAATAAACATACAGTGGAGCTTTGTATAAATTAATGGAACTTCTAATATAAAGGAATGTTTTCAATATAAAAGTTTCTCAATAAATCTTGATATCATCAGCTTTGTATTTGTACAGTGAGGAGGACAATTTTATGGAATATATTTATTTTTTTAAGATCTGGCAACTTTGAAGAAAAATTCCGAAATATATTGATGGATTTTGATTTTAAATTATGATTTTTTGTCATAATACATGATGTCATATTCAAAGATATTATGCAGCTTTTTCCCTATATGATAAGTATTTATCCATGATTTTATCAAAGACTTGGGCAAACCATGAAGTAAATTTTATTTTCGGCCTTTGACTAAAGAGTTTTTAATTAAACCTTCTTTCTTTTCTTTTCAAAAGGACAATGCAAAAAAATCAGAAGGAAACAAAACATGCAATAGAAAGGAACAAAAAGAAAATAGAGAAACGCATAGAAAAGTATAAAAAGGAAATAAAAGGATGTTTGACAATGACGAAGAATGAAATGAAAGAACAAGAAATGAAAATTTAAAATAAAATACAGGAGATAAAAATTGCCAGAAAAAGGAACTAGAGAATTTGGAAACCAAGTTGGAAAACGCTATTCAAGTACACATGGAAGAAGTGTAAAAAGAATCGGAAACCGGAAACAAGACTCAACAAAATTTCGGAGAAAGAAGGGAATTGATTATCTATAGTACAGATGACGTGAAAATACTCTTTGGCGGGGATGTAAGAAAATTACACCCAATGCCATTCATAAATAACTTAAAAAATAAAGTACAATACATCGAAAATTTTGAAACAGCTAAAGAAAGGAACAGAAACCATCTTAAATATGAGGCTGGTCTATGGTTTGACAGCAAAGAGGAAGAATTTGACAGTTGGCAACATTTTAAACAGAAATTTTTAAATTATTTCTGGGGAAAAATCCAACAATTAGAAATCAACAAAGAATTGCAAAATGGGAAATACGATGATAGAATGGGTATCTCAGAAAAAACATACGCATTACAAATATTTACAATATCATTATTCGTCAGAACAATTAGTCGAACTGATTGCAAGATATTTCGAAGAAACGCTAGAAGACCATATCACTTTGAAAAACTACAAAGACATATAAATTTTGTGCCAATTCCTACAAATAAGAGAATCGCGTTTGCGAGAAAAAAAGTCAAGAGAATGGCAAGTAGATTACAGACCCCGAGAAACACAGGAATACAGAGATAAAAGACAAAATTATACGAGGGACTAATACAAAACGAGATTTTAATCCCAGGAAGGGAAAACGAAAATAGAGATATCGGAAGAGGAAATTATGAACCAACAAATCGGCAATGTAATGAGGACAGAAATCGAGAAAACCAGAATAGAACCACCACCTGCACACATCAAGAAAACAGAAATAATAGTAGACAAAATGAACAGGGATATCGAGAAAATCGATACAGATCCGACAGACCAAGAGAAAGTAGAAGAGAGGTAAATAATACCCAGATAGAAGAGGATGAAGAATAGAGACATTACGACCAAAATAAAAGCAACGAGGAGCAACTGGCGTTTTTTCACGAAGGCGCTCACTAGAAACAAAGAACCAAACAGGAATTGTTTGTCACCCGAAAGAATTTATACAACTGGCAGGAAACAATGATACAAGAAATGGAATAAAGGGCCTAGCCGGGTAAGATGGTGAAAAGTGCCCCCAACCCAATTTAAATTCCATATAGGCCACTTTTTAGCACATATAGAGGAACTCACTTTCTGAAATTTTTAGCCCCCTAGATGGTCACGTGACCCCCTAGAGCCTAATTAGGCTTTTTATGTTTTTATTTTTTCTCTCAGCCGCAGTAAGAGCTAGCCAAAAACTTTATTTAAAAAAGTTGTAAGTTTCAAAGAGATCTATATGAAAAAAAATTTTTTTTTTGGCGGGAAATTCGAATTTTTAGAACCATTTTAAACTTTTAAATAACTCTGAAAAAAAAACTAAGACACTCGTTTTTACGAAAATTACTTATAATGTGTAATATTTCACCCTTAATTTTTTCAGATTTTTACAATTGGTGAAACGTACCTTTAAAAATAAAAAACCGCATTTTTTCGTTTTTTTTTTCGTTTTTTGATACAATTTTATACATATTTTTCAAAAAATTTAACACCGTCACTAGAATAGGTAAAAAACTGAAAAATAATTGGGGTTTGCTTAATAAAAATTTTTTGTAACGATATCCATTTTCAAGATACAGGGCGTTGAAGAAAACAAAATTTTACATATTTTTTACGATTTTGCCGAAACTACTGGCAACATTGTAATAAAACTTGGCGGGTTTTAAGAGGTAGTTATTGTGCTTGTTTTGAAATACAACTAAGGATTTGATATTCATCATTGGCGCGCATAGGGGTAATGGTCTGAACTTTTCAAAGAAAAAAAGATAGTACGCCACTGACATATTTCAAATTAACAATCTTTTTGAATTCCTCGTTCAATTTTCAAATAAAAAATCTTCTTCTCATTTTTTCATACGACGCGCCGTTTTGCTGCAAAAAATAAAATATCTTAACGCTTCCAAAGTATTCGAATTAATTTTGATAATAATGGATGTATGAGTTTATTATGTAGATGTAGAAAGTACTAGAAGTTCGAATAATTTGTAAGGGTTAATATCTCTTATTTTTTGAATAAAAATGGCGCGTCGGATGAAAAAATAAGAAGATACATTTTTTGTCACAAACTGAACGAGAAATTCAAAAACCATTGTTAATTTGAAATATGTCAGTGGCGTACTATCTTTATTCTTTAAAAAGTTCAGACCATTACCCCTATGCGCGCCAATGATGGATATCAAATCCTTAGTTGTATGTCAAAACATGCACAATAACTACCTCTTAAATCCCGCCAAGTTTTATTACAATGTTGCCAGTAGTTTCAGCAAAATCGTAAAAAATGTGTAAAATTTTGTTTTCTTCAACGCCCTGTATCTTGAAAATCGATGGCGTTACAAAAAATTTTTATTAAGCAAACCCCAATTATTTTTCAGTTTTTACCTATTCTAGTGACAGTGTTACCTTTTTTGAAAAATATGTATAAAATTGTATCAAAAAACGAAAAAAAAAAAACGAAAAAATGCGGTTTTTTATTTTTAAAGGTACGTTTCACCAATTTTAAAAATCTGAAAAAATTAAGGGTGAAAGATTGTGCAAAAATACACATTATAATTAATTTTCGTAAAAACTAGTGTCTTAGTTTTTTTTTCAGAGGTATTTAAAAGTTTAAAATTGTTCTAAAAATTCGAATTTCCCGCCAAAAAATAAATGAAAAATTTTTTCATATAGATTAGGGTTATAATGTTAAGGTAGGGTATAGGAAATAAATTAAGAAAATGAAATATGTATACAGGAAAATTATTGTTTTGCCTCGAAAAAAATCAGTTGCAGATGCAGAGAATTTTTTCCGATGCAAAAGGCGGGGATTTTGTTAAATAATTTTTATGGGAAAAATTTAGAGAATTAATTTGTGTCAAAGACCACGAGATCCTAAACTTCCATTGCCCTGTATATGACCAAAATTTGTAAATACAATAATTTAGCCGTAAGCAGTGTTTCGTGGAGTAGTAAAAGTTTAGTGGTAATGTTTCTTTTAGTTTCTAAAGTTTGGTACGAACGGATTAATAGATTTCCAAAACATTGAACTAGAATACGGTCGTTTTAGAAAGCTAATTGTGCCGCTTTGGAATGGACAATAGACAATGATTCTAAATGGTTTCCTAGAAAGAAAGGATCGTAAACAAGTGTGTTTAGTTAGGAAAGAGGGCTTTTTCTAGATTGTAAGTAAATTTAATAATTGTAATATCACCTGGAAATTGACGAGACAGAAATTTTGTCTACAATACTATTTGCTCTTAAGAACGAAAGTAGGGATATGATGTGTGGAGAATGCTTGTGATTGGCGAGGAGATCGATGGAGGGAGAATAGAGTGGTTGATTTTCGGATTGATGATCGAAAAAGAATTCACTGTGTAATTAAGTTCGAAAGCAACCAGTCCAGTTTCGAAGGTAGTATTTTTGTGTAAAGTGGTTAATTTGGTGGCCGTGGAAGCAGATTCGTGTTTGAGAAGAAATTGTGATCAAGTCGAGAAGTACAAACTCCTTGTGTCCGAATAGATTCCAGTTTATATCTGGAACGAGTAGCCGGTTTATATCAACTTCCACGAGATATCGAGCTAAAAGAAGAAATCTTGGAATTATAAAGATTGATATTGTTTGTATAGAGTCAGAGATTTAAATGGGAGAGAATTCGAGCGAGTGCTGTTTTTGTTTGTAAAACAGTTTGAAGGAGAAGGACAGTAGCAGCATCACAGGAGCACGTTGTGGGAGAACCGATGAATAGCCGAGAACCGAAGGAGCCGAAGGAGAACCGAGGAAGAGAATCCACGAGAAGAAGTAAAGAAGATAGAAAAGGTTAGTCAGATTATTTGTGAAAAGAGAGAGTTGTCGTATATTACATACCATATTTGTTTTTTGTCTAAACAGTTTTACAGCATAATTTATTCATTCATAAATTCATAGAAAATCTAAGTAATCTATTTCAAAAGTTAAATTAAAATTTTGTTTTTTTATATAATAATAAGAACAGTCTACCGAATCATTTGAATGAATTTTGGTTCAAAAACAGGAGATATTACAGTCTGGGCCAAAATTAACGGGCCACCTTAAAAATAGGTCATTTTTGATGTCTTATTTCTCCTAAACCTGTTGTCCGATTTAAGTAATTTTTTAATATGTTATAGCCTTATTCCTTGGCAATATCGCTATAATAATATTGTTGCTAAACAGCTAGATTATCATGGTATACCAAGTGTACGAATCAAACTGTGTTTTTTTCTTAAAGTTTGCATCACCATGTGGAATATTCTAGTATTTGTAGAATACTGAAATTAAAACCTAACTATAGCCTCATGCTTTCTCAACATTTTGTTTCTTGATTGATTCGCTTGTGTTAAATAATAAGAAAGTTAGGTGCTTTAACAACTAGACATGTTTTTTATCAATACAGGGTGTTTTTAAAAAATTTTGGAAAATTTTAAGGGGTAATTCTGCATGAAAAATAATGACAGTTTGCTTTATAAATTTATGTCCGCAAATGCTTCGTTTCCGTGTTGAAATTTTTTTGACAAACTGACGATTTTTTTATTACTTTAACCCTTAACTACAGACATCCCAATATTAGCACGTAATTACAGATCCCCGGTATTTTTTACCGGTCATTATAAAATAGGGTCAAAATATAAAGTTAATAATAAAAAAAAAAAAAAAAATTTGCATTATGAGTTTTTATGGAGTCTCTAGATATAGGAAAAATGGTAAAATGAGTGATTTTAATAATATAATAAAAGATTTTTGAAGAATAATCTATTAAACCAGAATTTTGGTAACATTTTTGGTCTATTGAAACAAACGGCCATAAATGCTATGAACAAAAATTTAGACTTTTTTTTAACAAATAAACGTAACATAGAATCACAAAGAAAACATAAAATAGCATTTACAGAAATTTTTACATCCATGAGAAAAAATCTGCAAGGGGTAAAATTATCACAGAATTAAATGGCAATTCCATTTTTGCAAAGTGGCCTCAAAATTTTTATCGTCAAATTTTACCTTCATTGAAGGTCCAGGATGACTTCCACAGTCCATTTCTTTACTTTTTTCCTAAAAACACAAAAAAGTAATATAAACATTTCAGATTTACAAATAGAGTACTTATATAAAAATACTTACTTAAAACAGACATCCGGTAATTTTTACCGGTTAAAATTTTTGATGTGTGCTAGAAAAGAAAATATTGACAATACACACTACACGCCTTGACTAGCATTGTTATACAAACTACCCGAGAGGTACAGAGACACATGAACTTGTAAGTCGTGAGGTTACCATGAAATCCACATTTTGGGAATGCCCGCCGGTAAAAAATACCGGATCTCTGTAGTTAAGGGTTAAAACCGGTTTAGGTATGCAAATGCAATTTAGTGGGTTTTATGACGTAGTTATTGCATATTTTTTGACACACAATTAAGCATTTAATTTTAACCATTGGCGCCCATACGGGTAATATGATAGCTCATATGATGGCTCATATTACCCGTATTGGCGCCAATGGTGAATATTAAATGCTTAATTGTATGCCAAAAAATATGCAATAACTACGTTATAAAACCCACTAAATTGCATTTGCATACCTCAACCGGTTTTAAAGTAATAAATAAATCGTCAGTTTGTCAAAAAAATTTCAACACCCTCTATCTCGGAAACGAAGCATTTGCGGACAGAAGTTTATAAAGCATTAATTGTCATTATTTTTTCATGCAGAATTACCCTCTAAAATTTTCCAAAAATTTTTAAAAACACCCTGTATTAATAAAAAACATGTCTAGTTGTTAAAGCACCTAACTTTTTTATTATTTAACATAAGCCAATCAATCAAGAAACAAAATGTTGAGAAAGCATGAGGCTATAGTTAGGTTTTAATTTCAGTATTCTACAAATACTAGAATATTCCACATGGTGATGCAAACTTTAAGAAAAAAACACAGTTTGATTCGTACACCATGTATAGAATGAAAATCTACCTGTTTAGGAACAATATTATTATAACGATATTGTCAAGGAATAATTCTATAACATATTAAAAAATCACTTAAATCGGACAACAGGTTTAGGAGAAATAAGACATCAAAAATTACTATTTTTAAGGTGGCCCGTTAATTTTGGCCCAGAGTGTAGAACTAAAGTTTTTTTTATTAGATAAGAAATTTTTACAAAATATAGTATAGCATTCATTTTGAATCTTATATTTATGGTATAGTATAAAAATAAATAATAGTTATACAATTTATATGATTTTGAGTATATTTATTTTCCCTGTTTCATTCTGAATAAAGTAAGCAACGAGAAATACTAGAAGCATGTAGAAGCCACAAACTAAAGGTAATACATTAAAATCAATTAGCCCTGAGAATATTTTTATTGGAAAGTTTTATTAAATGTGGTTTAGTTTTCATGAGTAGCAATTAAAATTATTAATTTATTAATCGAATTAACGAGTCGCTTATCAATCTCATAACAGAGAGAAAATACAGAGCATAATAATATATTGTTTATACGATCTGTAAGTTTGATCGGTTTGAGGTGCTTATTTTTGAAAAAAGTTTATAGAAGTTTTATAGAAGTTTTATAGAATTTTTTTTTATTTTGGAAAAATAATACCCTTTTTCATTAATCTGTGTATCTCAGACCCAATGCGTCCATTCGTGTAATTTTTTGTTTTGTCACGCGTCTTCTGCAGGGTTAAAACACTTATTAATTTCTATATGTCTCCCTGTATATATTTTTAAATATATATGGTGAGGCAGATAACTGGCCTATTAGAAATATATCGAGAAATAAAGGCAACAGAATCATGAAAATTGGAATAGAGGGGTTTTGAAGGATGATCTATTCAATGAAAATATTTTCATCTCTTTGCAACTTCCGGTTATACCGGAAGTTGCTTATAACTTCGTTTTTTTAAATGGGACACCCTGTATATTTTTACATTTTTGGATTCTTTTCGATGTCTTCTTTTTTAAAATATAAGGTTTTGTAATATTATACAGGGTAGTTTAAAAGATAATTACGTTTTTTTATTAATTTCGTAGCAATATTCACATCCTGTAGAATTCTAGTAGTTTGATATCTAAAACTCTACTTACGTTCAAATGATTTTTAATATACTCTACTATTGTTAATAATCATTAGTATAGCTAAATTTTTAATTTTAGTATACAGGGTTGGTCGAAACTCGGAATGAGTATTTTCTGAGTTTTCTTAAATGGAACACCCTCTATTGTTGTATTGTAGTGAAATAATATTTTATAGTACTTTTTGATTTCTTAAGCATTCCCTATACCTAACTGCTTTAATTTGTGAGTTATTGGTGATTCAAGTTAAACATTAATTGCAACAAAAAATACGTAAAATTGTATTAGGTTGGCCGTGAAAATACCCAATCCCAAATAATTTTTCAGAAATAAATACATATTAATCCAGACTGGTCCTTAAAATTACCAATAATGGTTTAGCTATCGAAATACCTACTTAGTTAAGATTGTCGGTGCGATTAACAATTAAGCACAAATTAAAGCAGTTAGGTATAGGGATGCTTAAGAAATAAAAAGTACCATAAAATAGCATTTCATTACAATACTAAAATACAGGGTGTTCCATTTAAGAAAATTCAGGAAATACTCATTCCGAGTTTCGACCAACCCTGTATACTAAAATTAAAAATTTAGCTATACTAATGATTCTTAACAATAGTAGAGTATATTAAAAATCATTTGAACGTAAGTAGAGTTTTAGATGTCAAACTACTACAATTCTACAGGGTGTTAATTTTGCTACGAAATTAATAAAAAAACGTAATTATCTTTTAAAATACCCTGTATAATATTACAAAACCTCATATTTTAAGAAAGAGGACATCGAAGAGAATCCAAAAATGTAAAAATATACAGGGTGTCCCATTTAAAAAAACGAAATTATAAGCAACTTCCGGTGTAACCGGAAGTTGCAAAGAGATGAAAATATTTTCATTTAATAGATCATCCTTCAAAACCCCTTTATTCCAATTTTCATGATTCTGTTGCCTTTAGTTCTCGAGATATTTCTAATAGGCCCTTTATTTGCCTCACCCTGTATATTCTCACATTCTTCGATCAGTGTAGCTTACAGTTAAAAATACCTTCCAGTCGCAGTCGTAGCGAATTTCTAAACGAAAAACCCCTTTTAAGAAGCTTATCGCCACGCCAGTTTCGTTTAGAAGATTTGTGATATCGACATTGGAATTATGGTCCCTAAGGATTTCCGCACAGGACATGGGAAGATTATCCGAAGAATTTGTTGGCTGAGTTTTCATCAGTTCTAACCCAAATATTCAATTAGTAACAGCGTACGAGAGAGTTCACAAATTGTAACCTGATTAACACTATAATCAAATCTAAATTGGAATTGTGGCAATGATGTAATAATTAAAATATGATGTTTGGTAGATATATGCATGTGCATACTTAATCAAGCAAGTGAACAACATACTAGGCTATTGATTATATTCAAAATAAGATAGCTAAACAGAACTACAACGTTAACGGGGTTTTATTATTTCATATGGTCAATAGACATCTATGTATAAAAAAACCGCGAAGTGCTACCATTTGAAGGGGTGCGTTTTTGAGAAATGGGTGAATTAGTCCCTGGGCACAGGTTACATTAGGGTGAGTTATATGCACTTTTGGTACATATCTACATAAAAATTGTTCCTGGTTAAATTTCCTATCTAAATATCACTTTTTAAAGTCAATGATACTTTTTTTTACAAAAATATATTCAAAAGAAAAAGTAAAAAGGAACCCAAAAGAAAGAAATTTGGTTTTTTTGTCCCATAACTTTTGTCCACGAGGATATAGGTATAGACATTGCTTGACATAAAAAAACCTACACATTTCTTCTTTAAAATAATGTTCAGTAGAGGAAATTAGGATTTATAGTTTTCGAAATATGATTTTTTAAAGTTCTCCACTCACAGCAATTTTGGGCAATTTTCCTTGCTATTTCGCAAATATTGTTCTGTATCTTTTTTCTACGTAACTTTAGGTATATGCAGTGGTACACGTAATAGGAATACAAATCAATTAACTTTACATGGGTCTACTGTATAACGTTGTACGATTTTTGTTTAAGAGATTATGGTTTTTTAAAGTCTTATACTTTTAACGATTTTTAATAATATAATATAAAAATAAAATTATACTATTATATAATATAATATTATATTATATATACTATATACCTAATATATACCGTAATATGTACTAACACCTAATAAAAAAATATTATTTTTTACATTTTTTAGGATTACTTTTTAAATTTCTCATTATAACTTTTTTCTTGTACATGAATATAGGTACTATATATTACAGGAATATAGGTAATATATATAAAGAGGGCTTACTTCCTCTTTTTTAAAATGGTGTATCATCTATATTTAAATAATTAAAAATCGAGTGATTCTTTGATATTTTATTATCTGTATTATTTAAAATTATTTCTTTTACAAAAATTATATAAACATTAGTCTTAGAAAACATCACTTTAGTTAAAATTATTTAAACGTTGACATTTACAAAATTTTCAAAATCACCGTCCATCTCTTCGTTAGCATTAGCTTCAATATCTCCCTCTGACACTACAGTTATCTTAGAGTTCCTACAATTAGTACCCATGCACATGCACCCTTTGCAGAATATTGAGCAACTAATTCCTATCTTCCTACAACCGCAAGTTTTTTGTACATCCTTTGGTACATTTATGTACATGCTATTTCTTCAAGCAAAGCTTGTGGTGCAGGAGCTTTGAGAGTAAATATTGGAATTAATCCATATTTTGAAGTTTGCCCGGCCGAGTCAAGTGGATTCAAAGTAATACCTATAAAAAATAAGATTCAATCATAACCATAACACACAATCACATAAAAAAGTTATAATGAGAAATTTAAAAAATAATATCCTAAAATCAAAAATTGTTGCAAGTACTTAGTACATTTTGAAAAAGCATATCTTATTCAAAAATAATCCTAGAATTTTTTTATAATACATCATTTGAAATAAACAGAATAAGCTTTCTTTTTTATTATATAATATTATATACCTAAATGTAGAAAAAAAAGTTAAATGGGAAATTTAAAAAATAATCGTAAAAAATATAAAAACTCATTAAAAGTATAAAATCTTGAAAAAGATAACCTCTTTAAATGAAGTCGTACAACATTATACGGTAGAACATTTTAAAGGTAATTGATTTCTGTACATTACATGTACCATTTCATTACATGTACCAGTGAATTTGCCTGAAGTTACGTAGAAAATGTTACAGAACAATATTTGCGAAATAACAAGAAAAATTGCCCAAAATTGCTGTGAGTGGCGAACTTTGAAAAATCATATTTCGAAAACTGTAAATCCTAATGACCTCTACCAAACATAATTTTAAAGAGAAAATATGTAAGTTTTTTTTGTGTAAAGCAATGTCTATACCTATATCACCGTGGACAAAAGTTATGGGGCAAAAAACAAATTTTTTTTCTTTTTGGGTTCCTTTGTGCTTTTTCTTTTGAATATATTTTTGTAAAAAAAAGTATGTTTGACTTTAAAAAGTTATATTTAGATAGGAAATTTAACCAGGAACAATCTTTATGTAGACGTGTTTGTGCGAAAAGTGCATAGAACTCACCCTAATGTAACCTGTGCCCAGGGACTAATTCACCCATTTCTTAAAAACGCACCCCTATAAATGGTAGCACTCCGCGGTTTTTTCATATATAGAGATTCATTGGCCATATGAAATATTAAAACCCTGTTAACGTTGTAGTTCCTTTCTATAGTACATAATCAATAGCCTTTACCTTGTTCTATTAGTTTCACTATCGTTATAGAACTTAGCATAATATAAATTGCAGCAGTCGTAAATAACGATGTAGTCGATTTTTCTTACTATTGTGTTGTTTCTTGATATAATTTGTTTGCGATAAGGACAACGTAATAAGTTGAGACCGAAGTATATGCACAATTAATTTTTTTTTAATATCTGGCATATTTTACATAAAGGCTAT
Organism: Diabrotica virgifera virgifera; assembly: GCF_917563875.1. Classification (NCBI taxonomy): domain Eukaryota; kingdom Metazoa; phylum Arthropoda; class Insecta; order Coleoptera; family Chrysomelidae; genus Diabrotica; species Diabrotica virgifera. Next base: position 180,717,432 of record NC_065450.1, read on the forward strand.
AGCGGGATGATTGGGCGCCAGAAAGTACATATTTCACAACCTCCTTGGCAAAATTTTTAGCTCCCATATGGTCCCAGGTATCCCCTATCGCAAGAAATGAGGTTTTTCGAAAAAGAATTTTTCTGAGCGATCCTTCGCTTAAAAAAATTTAAAAAATATTGTGAACATACACTGTTATATTCAAAATCACACTATTTTTAGATTTTTTGGATCAAAATTATTGAGCTCAAGAAAATTTTTTGAAATTTTCAAATAAAGTGGTGCTCTTCCCCTTAAATAAAGGGAGGGCACTTGTTGTACTTTGAGCATGTTTTGGTTTGAAAATGGCAAAACTGATCCCGTCTTTAGAAATCTTTTTTTTCTTAAAGTGCCTATTTGTTCCGGGTGTTGGCGATCATTATGGCTATCTTGACTTTGTTTACCGCAGCGCGGAACAGTTCAGTGGTAGTACTGTTATAACACTTTCGTGAATTTTGAAGCCAGGAAATGCGTCTTCTTTCCGGTCCTCTTTTACCATTTATCTTCCCTTAGAGAATCAGTTTGAGCAGGCCGTAACGTTCTTGATTTCTCATTACATGTCCTAGATATTCTAATTTTTTTGTTTTCATGGTTATGAGAATTTCACACTCTTTTCCCATTCTACGCAGGACTTCCACATTAGTAATTCGGTCAACCCAGGATGTACGTAAGATGCGTCTATAACACCACATTCATTTCGAAAGCTTCGAGCCGATTCATAGATGCAGTAGATAGTGTCCACGCTTCCATTACGTAGAGCAGAACTGTGAATATGTAGCATTTCAACAGACGGTAATTTGTTTTTAATGATATGTCCCGACTGTTGAAAGTGGGTCTCATTCTAACGTATGCTACTTTCTCTTTTATTATTCGCTGTTTAATTTATGTTGAGAGGTCCCATTGGCTATTTAGTTTTTTACTAATTGTCATAAATTCGTCTTTAGAAATAACAAACAAATATATCAAAAATCGCTATTTATTGACATGAAGTTAAGTTTGTGTAGTAAAAATATGGGGTGGGTGGAAACACCAAAAAAAGTTCCGGAGAGAAAATGACAAATCTAACCTAGTTTGCCAAAAATTTAGTATCATTCGACAGACTTTTGAAAAATATTGAACACGTAGTTTTTAGTTTTTGATCTGACGTTTATATCTCGAAATATTCGCTTTTTTTTTAAACTTTGTGACTGACCCATTTCCTTACGCCCCGCTCAAACCGTCAGATATTTGAAATATACACTGTTCTGTATGTACTTAACTTACCTTACCATAATCTGATGATTTCGAGTTTTCCTAAGGGTATATTTTTTTTCGGACCCCCTTAACGAACTCCCCTGTATTAAGACCCAATATATAGGGTACATTTACAGGGTACAAGGTCTCTCCCCATGTGATTTTCTGACGCGCTCGAATAACTGCAAAAATCCCCGCTTGGGCTCCCCTACCCTTACAACGATTATTTCATTCATAGGAGATTCTGACCAATAGAAAGCTACAGAAATCTGAACTAAATCGATAATTTTTGATAATCTCCCGTCGTTAAGTATATTATGTCAGATGCCCTTCGTTGCTACGAAAAAATACATTCAGTGACATTAATGACAATTAATGTTTTAAAAATTATAAAAGTGATGACTTTCAATCGTCAAATATTTATATAAACTGTGTGTTTAATGGTACTTACATAAATAAATTACAATAAAATTTTGGTTTTGAACAGTTTTATTCATGAAATAATGGCAACAAATTGCACTCGACCTCTGAAATTAATATAGAATTTTTGCTCTCGCGACATTTTGACATAATTTCACTCGCCTTCGGCTCGTGAAATTAAAACTTTCAAAGTGTCACTCGGGAAAAATTCAATAATTTCAGAGCTCTTGTTCAATTACTACTGATAACATAAATACAGAGATAATAATTTGTGAAATTTATCATTTAGCATATTGCGATAATTATAAGTTTGCTTGATAGATCTAAAATAAAAGGGCAATATTTGTTTTGCCAGTGTTGGTAATTACTTACTTGAACAGCCTAACGAGGAACGTAACTCAATTTAAATGTTGTCGTTGCAAAATTATCTTAGACCGAATTAATTGCTTTATATGCCATCGAAATAATTGGTTTTTACAGGTCTAGACATAATCGTTAGAATGGATAATATATATACAAATCAAATTTATTACTTGTTTAAATATCTAGAGTGAACCAAAAGTTTGTAACGGACTTTGTTTTAAATGGATGGACCGAAATATACTAAAATCTGAATACGCCTATTCTGCAATATATAGATATTATATTTGATTGTGTTTTTAAAACCTCTACAATAAAGATGGTTTTTAATGAAAAAGAGTGAACTACTGCTTTAATTATCAGGGGCTACGGAGATAAAACAAATCTTATAGTGAAGTAGCCAACATATTCAACGATACTTTCCCAAACCGTTTTACTATCCACAAGGCAACGGTACAAAAAATTGTAAAGCGCTTTGAGGAAACTGGACAAGTAAGATGACATTCGGATAGGTAGACCAAAAACTGGACCCTGCAAATTCCAGTTGTGACAAGAATTAAATGAACATGACTAAGACATTCATAACTCCTGCGAAGAGTTGAGTACGAAAGCAATAAAATTGGTCTAAAAATCAATAAAGCTAAGACAAAAATAATAGTGGTCGATCGATTCGACACTATTCAACTGACTAACATATTACAAGAATACCAGATAGTAAACACCTTTGTCTATCTCGGGTCTAGTATAACTAACGATGGTAACTGTGAAGCAGAAGTTCGGAGACGTATTGGTATGGCAAAAAATGCGATGAGTCGCCTAACTAAAGTTTGGAAAGACAGATCTATCTCCCAAATTATCAAGATGAGACTGGTGAATGCCCTTGTATTCTCAATATTTTTATATGGAGCAGAGACATGGACCCTTCGAGCAAGCGACCGCCAAAAAATTTATGCCTTTGAGATGTGGTGCTGGAGAAGAATACTGCACATACCTTGGACAGCTCATAGGACAAACGTTTCCATTCAAAAACAACTCAAGATTTAAAAAAGGCTGTCCGCAATATGTCTGCAACGAATACTGCAATTCTTTGGTCACGTGGTCCGCAGAGGTGACGACAGTTTAAAAAGAATAATTGTTTCTGGAAACATTCCGGGGAGAAGATCAAGTGGACCATCACCAACTAGATGGTCCGACCAAATAAATAATTCAGCTGGAAACTCATTCGGTGAAGCTCTTAGAGCAGCTGAAGATAGAGACCAATGGAGAAACATTGTTAGGAATATTGGAAGAAATCACGATCCTAAGTAATGGGGAAACGACAAAAAAGAGATAGAGAAGACATACAGTTTACAGTCCATCTAATTTACTTACCGTTGCACGCCATTATCTACGCCAGATATCTAAGTTGACATAGTTGCCAAAGTATAAAAAAATCCTGAATCCATTTTAAATCAAATAGATCACATAACTATTGTAAACGTGGATTATACAACAAAACAAATTAATATTCAATGTAAATAAGTAAAAACTTAAGAAATAGAGAAGAAGAATTAAATTATAATCTTTTAAGATTTGTAGTGCAAGCGTTTTTGCACTGCATTGTGAATAATTATTAAAACGGCTCCGAACTCTTGACATGAAGCCGGTAGGTTTCTTTGTATATATCTACAATAACAACTAAAAAAGTTCTCAAATACTTGATTATTCCAAGTCGTGAGAAAATTAGGTGAAATTTATATTTTTATAGAAGAGGATGTTTTTATAGTAAAGTAAATAATAAAAACAGTAAATATAATAAAACAGATACTTATAGCACAGAATAAATAACAACACAGAAGTGAATCTGACTGTCCTTTCCATTGATTTTGAAGGGACCGAAATATTTGACCTTGTGCACCAGTTACAGAATTGAACTTGATGTTCTAAGGAATAGACCATTCCAAATTAGGTAATATTTTTGACAAGTAGTTCTTAATTAAATATGAAATATAAAATTTAACTATAAAATATAAAATAAAACATATATAAATATAAAATTTAACTATAAACAACTGTCACGTCAGTCGCAAAAGTGAGGTTGCACCAGTTACGTTGACACATGAGCATGAAAATTGTGTTACCGTTTTCGTCAGGAGTTTCGCTTCTGTGTGGTTATTTATTCTGTGCTTATAGTAAAGAATATAAACAAATATGAAGTGTCATCACCGCAACTGTCAAATAAATGTTACCAATTTATTCTAAAATGTCACCTTCGTTCGATTACAGTTACAGTGTGATTCGAGTAAATGTGCTTCATAAAAACGCCTTATAATCAATTTCTACAAATTAAATGAAACATATTATTATGTATTTCCTTAGGTTAACATTAATAGAAATCTTCAAATATTATTTCTACGCGTATATAATAAAATATGTCAAGTGGCTGTAATTCCAGTGTATTCGGCAACGTGATTCTAAAAAAGAACACACCTACCGCCAAATATTTCGTGTTAGTATCATGCGACGTCACAGGCCATGACGCGGATGACGTGCAACGGTTAGTAAATTAGATGAAGTATAGTTAGTAATGATGAATAATAATAAGTCAGTAATGATGGAATACTACTTAGAAATTAAATTTTATCTGCCCTGAAAAAAAAATTGGAGCCAATTTTAATGTCATATGGTTTCAGCAAGACGAAGCTTCTGCTCATTTTGGTGTAAATATTCGACATTATTTAGATTAGACAAAGTCATTTCCCGGATGATGGGTTAGTAGATTCGTTAGTATTGATTCGACTCCTCGTTCACCCGATTTGAATCCTAAAGATTATTTTTATTGGAGATGCTCTGCAGGTATAATTTATAAAACTAAAACAGCACGTTAAATAATTATTTATGAATAGAGAAGAGAATAATTTTTATAGAAAAATATAGAGAAAGGAAATAGACACATCGTACCCTAGTTTAGGATACTGCCAAATTAACAACGGAGGACATTTTGAATACTTGATTAGGTAAAATTTAGTTCAGGAATGTTGTAAAGTTTTAATTATTATGTTAAAAGCTAAATGCAGATTTTTGTTTATATTCGATTCAGAGTTGGACCACCATCTCCATATATCTATTTCAGCATCCTCATGCCTCCTCAGTGAAGCTATGCAGTCACAACTCTGAAAGGAATATAAACAATCTGACTATTTATAAAACTAAAACAGCACGTTAAATAATTATTTATGAATAGAGAATATATAATAATTACTATAGAAAAATATAAAGAAAGGAAATATACACATCGTACCCTAGTTTAAGATACTGCCAAATTAACAACGGAGGACATTTTGAATACTTGATTAGGTAAAATTTAGTTCAGGAATGTTGTACAGTTTTAATTATTATGTTAAAAGATAAATGCAGATTTTTGTTTATATTCGATTCAGAGTTGGACCACCATCTCCATATAGCTATTTCAGCATCCTCATGCCTCCTCAGTGAAGCTATGCAGTCACAACTCTGAAATGAACATAAACAATCTGACTATTTAAGGGAAACCATCTCGATACAATGATTCCACCTTTTGAGACGCAATCTAGCGACATCTCTCGTATTACGAGGAAAACAATGAAAAGCCCTAGATACAAAGTTTACTACTTTTTAGACAATTAGAATAATTGAAATAAAAATATAATAAACAACATTTTAAATCCAAGACTTTTCGTTAATACACTGCTTTCTGACTGCATCCCGTATCTCCGGATTTTACAATATATAATCACAGAGAGGACGAAAATAGGAGAAAGCAAATAGGACACTTAGGCCACGCATTTACCTTCCCTTCGTCTAGGAAAAGGACCGAAGACAGTTCCTAAATACTCAAAACTGAGTAAAAACGGAAAAGATAAATGCAGATTTTTGTTTATATTCGATTCAGAGTTGGACCACCATCTCCATATAGCTATTTCAGCATCCTCATGCCTCCTCAGTGAAGCTATGCAGTCACAACTCTGAAAGGAACATAAAAAATCTGACTATTTAAGGGAAACAATCGCGACACAATAATTCCACCTTTTGAGACGCAATCTAGCGACATCTCTCGTATTACGAGGAAAACAACGAAAAGCCCTAGATACAGAGTTTACTACTTTTTAGACAATTAGAATAATTGAAATAAAAATATAATAAACAATGTTTTAAATCCAAGACTTTTCGTTAATAAACTGCTTTCTGGCTGCATCCCGTATCTCCGGATTTTACAATTTATAATCACAGAGACGACGAAAGTAGGAGAAAGCAAATAGGACACTTAGGCCACGCATTTACCTTCTCTTCGTCTAGGAAAAGGACCGAAAGACAGTTTCTAAATACTCAAAACTGAGTAAAAATGGAAAAGATAAATGCAGATTTTTGTTTATATTCGATTCAGAGTTGGACCACCATCTCCATATAGCTATTTCAGCATCCTCATGCCTCCTCAGTGATGCTATGCAGTCACAACTCTGAAAGGAACATAAACAATCTGACTATTTAAGGGAAACCATCGCGATACAATGATTCCACCTTTTGAGACGCAATCTAGCGACATCTCTCGTATTACGAGGAAAACAACGGAAAGCCCTAGATACAGAGTTTACTACTTTTTAAACAATTAGAATAATTGAAATAAAAATATAATAAACAATGTTTTAAATCCAAGACTTTTCGTTAATAAACTGCTTTCTGGCTGCATCCCGTATCTCCGGATTTTACAATATATAATCACAGAGACGACGAAAATAGGAGAAAGCAAATAGGACACTTAGGCCACGCATTTACCTTCTCTTCGTCTAGGAAAAGGACCGAAAGACAGTTTCTAAATACTCAAAACTGAGTAAAAATGGAAAAGATAAATGCAGATTTTTGTTTATATTCGATTCAGAGTTGGACCACCATCTCCATATGTTAATATTTAGTTACACATAGTATGAATAAAAAAAATTATTGAGACGATTAAGCGTTTCTAGCCTCCTAGTCCTGTCGCCAGTGGGGGTACAACGGCCTCCTTAATTCAGATGGACTTACCCAAGTTTTTTTATGTATTTTGAACCGTAAAACACGAATTTTTTGGGTAACAGTTGATCCGGATGTCGATATGATTTTTATAAACAAAGAACTTGAGGAATCGCATAACAAAAATTTTTTGCAAAACAAAACATTTTTTTTTGTATTTTTTGGGTCATTCCAAGCAAAAAATGTTTTTACAAGTTTTTTCGTAGGATGCATAGTTTTCGACATAAACGCGGTTGAACTTCCAAAACATAAAAAAATTGCAATTTTTGAACCCGAATAACTTTCGATTGAAAATAAAAATAGCAATTCTGCTTAACGCATTTGAAAGTTCAAGTCAAATTCTATCGGTTTTGATTACTTTCATTGCTAAAAATTAATTTTTTTTATTGTTAAACAAAGCTACAAACACATAGTGATTGAATTATTTTTCAATGAATTTCTCATTTGAAATCGAACGAGTAGGCACGCATACAGACAATTTCTACGTAGATTACGTACATTAAAACGCTTGCATTGGGCACGGGAAACACTAAGTGTTTATGGTTTTGTTTAACAAATAAAAACTTAGCTTTTAGCAATGAAAATAATCAAAACCGATAGAATTTGACTTGAACTTTCAAATGCAGTAAGCAGAATTGCTATTTTATTTTTTAATCAAAAGTTATTCGGGTCCAAAAATTGCACTTTTTCGATTTTTTGAAAGTTCAACCGCGTTTCTACGGGTCAAAATACATAAAAAAACTCGGGTAAGTCCATCTGAATTAAGGAGGCCGTTGTACCCCCCTGGCGACAGGACTATATAGTTTTATATTTTTAAGATGTTATTAACTACATATTATAATCGAAAGTGTTGCACACGGTGGAACTCGTATTGAAGTGGAGATTTCAATAGAGTATAATATACAGGGCGTTGTGTTTAAACAACTAAAGTGACATCAGATTTCAAATCTTCATATTGCAAAATAAGTGTATCCCTGTTTTTGTATAATTCAGAAAAGAATAAAAAAACCGGGAAACGCCGTAAAAATGAGTGGTGCATACAATAATATTCCAGCTACAAAAGAGCTGATATGAATATTACGTGGCGTGAGAATGTATTTTCATTTTGATTGAAAACAAAATTGTAATGTTATTTTGAAATATTTTTCCATAATATTTGCTAAATTTAAAGTAAAACGCATCACAAAAGAATAACTTCAATACAGTTTGCATTTTGTATTTTATTTTCCATCAAAATAACAATACATTTTCGCGCCACGTAATATTCATATCAGCTCTTTTGTAGCTGTAATAATGTATGCACCATTCATTTTTACGGCGTTTTTATTCTTGTGTTAGGAGTTTTTCGAAGTTATACAGGGTGTCCCGAAAAGATTGGTCGTAAATCATACCACAGATTCTGGGTTAAAAAATAGGTTGATTGAACCTCACTTACCTATATACAATAGTGTACACAAAAAAATTACAGCCCTTTGAAGTTACAAAATGAAAATCTATTTTTTTTTCATATATCGAAAACTCTCAGAGATTTTTTATTGAAAATTGACATGTGGTATTTTTACGGCAGCAGCATCTTAAAAAAAGAATTAAGTAAAATTTGTGCACCCCATACACATTTTATGGGAGTTTTGTTCCTTTAAACCCCCCCAAACTTTTGTGTACGTTCCAATTAAATTATTATTGTGGCACCATTAGTTAATCACATTAATTTTAAAACTTTTTTGCCTCTTAGTACTTTTTCGATAAACCAGTTTATCCAGATATTTTGAATATTTGTCGAATCCATCACATAACCCGGTCTATATAGACATTTCAAATAACAAAAATTACCGGAGAGCCAAATTTTGGTGGAAAGCTAGGGTATACCATAACAAATAAAGTTTAAAAAGTCCCCATCGATCCCATGTGTGCGTCAAAAGTTATTCGGGGTCAAAGGTCAAAATTTGAGATTTTTTGGTTTTTTTTCGAAAACGGTAAGTTTTATCAAAAAAAACCTTAAACCAAAGTTGTAGATCTTAAAATTCTCTACAAAAATAGTCCGTACTATTTTTTTCCTAAGAGTTGCCATTCCTGAGATATCGCGATTCAAAGAGTCACATTATACATGATATGCACACGTTTCCACACCACCTGTGAGGTAGTGTACTCGGCGCGTTTTTTTTACCGTGGTTTCCCCTGTAGGCCTACTCCACTAACTGTTTTGACAATTTTAGGATAATTTAAGGAAACAATACCGGCCAAGTTCTAGATATTACCTTATTATTGATATTGATTATTGATATTGCTATTGATTATTAGGTAACTATTGTTTTGATTTCTTTAGATATTTTAATCAGATTCATATTCTTGAAAGTCTACTTCAACAATCAAGTCTTCTTCGATTTCATCTTCTTCCTCTTCCTCTTGCTGGATGTTCAAAAATTGTTCAAATGTGACTTAGTCATTGGTCTCTTCATTAAAATCACAGGAGTCTTCCTCTGTTGTACTAAACTGGACATTTGAGCAAGACTGACCTTGGCAGTTGGTACACACTAGAGAACACAGCAACCCGACTTTTTTACATCCACATTTGATACTACAACCTTTTTTGCAACTGCAAAAAATAGTGTTAAGGAGTTTTTCTGGAGCAGGTGGGAGTAAGGTTTTAATCGGTTCCAGAGTATTATCTATTAATTTCCAACCCCAGTCTTCTGGATTCAGTTCAGTGCCTAGCCATGTTTGAACTTGATAATATACTCGATACAAATGTTGAAAAGCAGATGCTGATGTTGGAGGAAGACATGATAGTTGTACTTGTTCCTTGTTTCGCGTATTTCTTACAAAAGTTAAGTATCGGTATTTATCAAGACAAATAATTTTTTTTGGAGCTCCATAAACCGCAAGAAGAAAGCTGAAAGAAAGCTGAAATGTTAACTGACAAATTAACAGCTGGGAATATTGAAGTGAAACAAGCTAAAAATGACGCAGATGTCCTTATAATTGAGACAGCAATTGAAAAATTTAAGGCAACAAACACAAAAATTGTAATTGGTGAAGGTGTTGATTTGTTAGTACTGATTACTGCAAGGACTCCAGTAGATAAAGTTATTTATTTTCTGAAACCTGGAAGGGCTCAACAGCGAACAGAGATATATTCTTCGAATAGTTTATCGGCTTATCCCAAATGCCAAAAGTACATTTTATTTTTACATGCGATAACCGGCTGCGACACTACGTCCGCAATGTACAGAAGGGGCAAAACGTCAGTACTTAAATTATTCGAAAAAAAAAAAGATTTGACTGACTGCTATAAAGTTTTTACAAAACTTGATTTTACACCGCAAACAATAATTACGGAAGGAATTCGCTTTCTTCTTGCGGTTTATGGAGCTCCAAAAACATTATTTGTCTTGATAAATACCGATACTTAACTTTTGTAAAAAATACGCAAAACAAGAAACAAGTACAACTATCATGTCTTCCTCCAACATCAGCATCTGCTTTTCAACATTTGTATCGAGTATATTATCAAGTTCAAACATGGCTAGGCAATGAACTGAATCCAGAAGGCTGGGGTTGGAAATTAATATATAATACTCTGGAACCGATTAAAACCTTACTCCCACCTGCTCCAGAAAAACTCCTTAACACTATTTTTTGCAATTGCAAAAAAGGTTGTAGTGCCAAATGTGGATGTAAAAAAGTCGGGTTGCTGTGTTCTCCAGTGTGTACCAACTGCCAAGGTCAGTCTTGCTCAAATGTTCAGTTTAGTACAACAGAGGAAGACTCCTGTGATTTTAATGAAGAGACCAATGACTCACTCACATTTGAACAATTTTTGAACATCCAGCAAGAGGAAGAGGAAGAAGATGAAATCGAAGAAGACTTGACTGTTGAAGTAGACTTTCAAGAATATGAATCTGATTAAAATATCTAAAGAAATCAAAACAATAGTTAACCTAATAATCAATACCAATATCAATAATCAATATCAATAATAAGGTAATAATATCTAGAACTTAACCGGTATTGTTTCCTTAAATTATCCTAAAATTGTCAAAACAGTTAGTGGAGCAGGCCTACAGGGGAAACCACGGTAAAAAAACGCGCCGAGTACACTACCTCACAGGCGTGGTGTGGAAACGTGTGCATATGCATATCATGTATAATGTGACTCTTTGAATCGCGATATCTCAGGAATGGCAACTCTTAGGAAAAAAATAGTTAGGACTAGTTTTGTAGAGAATTTTATGATCTACAACTTTGGTTTAAGTTTTTTTTTGATAAAACTTATCGTTTTCGAAAAAAATCCAAAAAATCTCAAATTTTGACCTTTGACCCCGAATAACTTTTGACGCACACATGGGATCGATGGGGACTTTTTAAACTTTATTTGTTATGGTATACCCTAGCTCTCCACCAAAATTTGGCTCTACGGCAATTTTTGTTATTTGCCAAGCATTTTGATGTCTAAGTTGACCGGATTAACATATTTGTATATGGTTAAGTACGGTTATAGAGACCTGTTAATAATCTGAAAATTTATTTATAATTTACATTTTTAGGTATATTTTGAAAAAGAAGCTACATCTCGATAAAAGGTGACTTATGAACAAAAGACTAAGAGACAAAAGTTTTAAAAACACTGTGTTTAACTAATGGTACCACAATAATAGTTTAATTGGAACGTACACAAACATTAGGGGGGTTTAAAGGAACAAAACCCCCATAAAACTTTTACGTAAATATATTGAAAAAGAAGCCGCATCTCAATAAAAACTGGCTTATCGAAAAAATACTAAGAGGCAAAAAAGTTTTAAAAACGTTGTGTTTAACTAATGGTACCACAATAATGAATTAATTGGAGCGTACACAAAAGTTTGGGGGGGATTAAGGGAACAAAATCCCCATAAATTTTTTATGGGGTGGACAAATTTCACTATAATTTTGTTTTAAGATATTCCTGACATAAGAATTACACATGTCCAATTTCAATAAAAAATCTCTAATAGTTTTCGATATATTGAAAAAAATCAATTTTCATTTTGTAACTTCAACGGGCTGTAACTTTTTTTGTGAGCACATTTGTACTAAGGTAAGTTAGGTTCAATCGAACTATTTTTGATCCCAGAATGTGCGGTATAATTTATGACCATTCTTTTCGGGACACCCTGTATATAAATTAAATGTATGAAATTTAATGTAATGCTTCTTGATTATACGTTAAGTGTTATAAATGGTCGCCTTTCTCGCATTATCTTCCAAATGATCTAGTGTCTATCGAAGGTACACTGATTTTTTTTTCTATTCGAAATAGATTGAAAAAAATATTGGGATGTTAAAATCTGGTAAATGAATTCAGATTTCCCGATTAAATTATGCGTCATAACCACTACAACTACATAAACCATTTCGGCGATAATGGTTAACTGGATTATATATTTGGAGCTCGATAACTTCGAAACGGTTTAACCGATTTTGTTCAGTATACCTACATGAGTTTGAAACGTATTGACAAGTAGTATCTGATGCATCCAAGGTTAAGTATGATAACTGAATATTGAGCTAGAAAAACTGTTTTTTCCATAGGAAATAGATTTGATCACATTTATGAAGCTTATAACTTAAAAATTCGAATTTTTCCAGATATGAGGTATACATACACCGTTAGACTCCTCTAGAGTCCTCCTACAAACGCTCTGTTATTGGCGCAATTCTTAGGTTGAGATTTTTAGTAATTCTCGAAAAAGCATAATTTATAAAGTTTAGAAGTTCAGTTTTTCGGCTATACTGAGCCGTGTGTATATCTGATCGTGACCTCTTGGGCATCATTTGAAAGCTTCACTCAGCGCTAGTGACTCGGTATATTTGCGATTTTTCTGTCTCTCCTTAAACCTAAGATACATACCCCCAAAAAATATGCCGTTTTGTACCTACCCAGTCCTATAGCTGGATTATGGGTGGTCGAAAGTCACAAACTATACCGGTTCTGAATCAGCCCTGACCCCCTCTTGAAGCACAAAAAAAATTCAGATCGGCTAACTTTTTCACACACATACACACATACATAAATACATACATACATACATACATACATACATACATACATACATACGTACATACATACAAACATATCCCCATTTTTAAATAGAAATTGAGTCATATTTCTGAGCTCGGTAACTTTTGAATGGTATAACCGATAACCGATTTTCAAAATTAAACATGGGTTGGAAATTTCATGATCAGTACTATCAGAACCCGCAAAGGTCGGACTTAAATTTTTAAAATTTTTGGAAGTTTTGGGGACGAGAACAAAAACAGACCTTAAATGGGAAACGCCGTAAAATCCACACCCTTGGACCAAAATGGATGGTTGACATATGGATGGGCGAGGCTTTGCCTAAAATTTAAGATGGGATTTGTCCCAATTTTCAGTTCAGTCAGATTTAGAAAATCGAAAATTTCGTGTATATAATATATATGTAGTGTCGCATGTACGGGGGTTGTCCGCCACTGGCGAGAACTCTTGTTATCTGGGATAATCCATTTGAGAGATAATAAGATGTTTCCGGACTTTTGATCCTTACTGTATATAAAAGATTTATTTAAATGGTAGACTCTAAGCAGGTGTAAAAACCTACAATTCTTTTGTTGAAAGGTTATGATGAAGAAATATGATAAGAACTGGTTACTGCATGAACAGCTAAAACATTATTTATTTTCATGAATATTGTAACACTAGTTCTTAAGAAAAATATGAATGAACTTATGTGTTTTTCGCAGATTCTTTTAGAGATATAACTAAAACGTATACCTTTTAGCTTAGTTTTTTCTTATTTTTGCGACGTACATTAGAACCTGGCGTTCCACGATCTGAAAGCAAATTGTGAAAATAAGATTACACGAAATCTTTGGGATGCGGTAACAAGATAATGGATCAGTCATGCCTCTCGCTAGTGAACATCAGTTAACAACCTTAACACTGTTAAGGTGTATTATATATCCAGGTCTCAAGGCGGCGAATGTTGCCTTTTTGCGTTTCAGACTATTGCACAAAAACCGTAACAAGCGTATAAGAATTACGTTAAGTTTAGAATTTAACATATATTATACCAGTTAAAATTCATTATCGTTGTGGTGAACACTGTTTAGATGGTTTGTTCCTTTGAATAACATATACAGGGTGCTTTATTAATAATTTTCCATATTGTAACTGGAGAAATCTTAGCACGAAATACAAAGATTTAACCCAAAACACTTGAATAAAATATTTATTTATTTATTTATTTATTTGTTGTTAATAAACGGGGCAAGCCCATTGACAAAAAATATACAATTAAGCAACATTTATAAAAATTACAAACAAATCCTAATACCCCAGGCTGTGGTTAAAAAAACGTGATATAATTCAGAAATTTTTGAAACCTATCAGGTGTTGTAAAGGACGATGCCAGGAATGACTTCTACTAAAATGTGACCAAAAATATTGTGAGCTTTTTTTGTTATTGCGATTTTCATTTGTTAAATTTGCAATTTTTAAAGTTTTTAAGTTTGCAGCTTAGGATATTGATTCTAGAGAAAAACTTTTTAATAGAAAGTTGTAGTAAATTAAAAAAGCTACAATTTGAGCTACGGTAAGTTTAATTTCGTTTATTGGTTATTGCAAAACAGCCCGCGAAAGGTCCAAAATGGCCGTTTTTTACAATTGCGTTATTTATTGTACAAATAATTTTTTTTATTTTTTAAAGCTTTAAAATGAAGATCTTTCAATTATAAACATAAAAAAATATTGTAAGGCCGGATTAACGAATTTGTTGCTTAGATATTATAAATTGTTTATCCCAAGAGGTCAAATGTCGAAGGCTATAACTTTTTGAAAAAAAAATCGTAGAGAGTTGGTGAAACATCCAATCTACTTCTAAAGAGACATATTTTCATATTCTGATGTAAATAAATGCGTAAAACATTTTTAAACCTCTAATTTTTGGGTTTGACAATAAGGAGGCAAATTCGTTATAAACATTTAGAGCTGAAGCGGCCCTGTACATCCTATAAGTTTTTAACTTACAGATTATTGTTGCTGAAGACGAAATGAAGATCTATAAAAAAATTAAAAATTTTTACGACCAACTGAAGCCGAGCTAAATGTTGGGTTTGGAAATAAGGGGGCAAATTTCGTTATAAACATTTAGAGCTGAAGCGGCCCCGTACATCCTATGAGTTTCTAACTTACATATTATTGTTGCTGATGACGAAACGAAAATTTATAAAAAAATAAAAATTTTCTACAACTGAAGCCGACATAATTGTTTCTTTTTTCTTAAATCGTAGTGCCTTTATTTTAAACAATTAAGAAATTATTTTACAGTCATTGACTAAAGAAAGACTTATGTTATCTTAAAATAAAAATTATTATAAAATATAGTTACATATAATTATTAAAAATTATTTTTAAAATCGGTGCTTTTGCGAGCGGCCGAATTTTGCAAATCGCCCGGCTCGCTTTAAATCCGCGCGCTCGGAAAATTTTTACGTATCTTGTATTAAATTTTGACCGAAAACAATTTAATAATATTACCATTATAATATACAGTCTATTTACCACTGTACTTGTTTTTCTTGATAAACTTTTATATGTGAAATCTCATTTCTGAAGAAATAATATTACAAAAATGATACATACATATATATGAAATAAATAACTATCTTTTTAATTTTTTCATTGTTATATAAATATAATAATAATAATGTTACTTCTTATTAGACAATATAAAACTTTTTCTTCTGGTAGTGACTATCCGTTTTGGATGTTCTCGACCATCATGGCAATTTGGCAAACCCAATTTGGAAACTGAGAACCAGGAAGGCGAAGGATTACCTTGCTAGGAAATTTAAGTACGTCGTTCAACACATCAACTACAAATTTTTTAGAGCAGCAGTACCGATTGAGTGAGCAAGTACAGATTGCCATGATGGTCGCCAACATCCAAAACGGATAGTCACTACAAGAAGAAATTTTTTTATATTGTATAATAAGAAGTACCATTATTATTATTATATTTACAAAACAATGAAAAAATTAAAAATATAGTTATATATTTCATATAATGTATCATTTTTGTAATATTATTTCTTCAGAAATGAGATTTCACATATAAAAGTTTATCAAGAAAAACAAATACAGTGGTAAATAGACTGTATATTATAATGGTAATATTATTAAATTGTTTTCGGTCAAAATTTAATACAAGTTACGTAAAAATTTTCCGAGCGCGCGGATTTGAAGCGAGCCGGGCGATTTGCAAAATTCGGCCGCTCGCAAAAGCACCGATTTTAAAAATAATTTTTAATAATTAAATGTAACTATATTTTATAATAATTTTTATTTTAAGATAACATAAGTCTTTCTTTAGTCAATGAGTGTAAAATAATTTTTTAATTGTTATAAATAAAGGCACTACGATTTAAGAAAAAAGAAACAATTATCTCGGCTTCAGTTGATTGTAGAAAATTTTTAATTTTTTATAAATCTTCGTTTTGTCTTCAGCAACAATAATCTGTAAGTTAGAAACTCATAGGATGTACAAGGCCGCTTCAGCTCTAAATCATCATCCAGCCTCAAAAGTCCACTGCTGAACATAGGCCTCCTCCCCTCGTTTCCAACCCCATCTATCCTGCGCCGCCCTCATCCAGTTTTTATTTACCTTTCTTAAGTCGTCAGTCCATCTTGTAGGCGGTCGACCGACGCTTCTCTTATCTTCTCTTGGCCTCCATTCCAATAACCTCTTCGTCCATCGCCCATCTGTCATTCTGGCTACGTGTCCTGCCCATCTCCACTTCAACCTGGCTATCCTCTCGATGACGTCAGTGAGACGTCAGCTGACTAACGTCAGCTCTAAATGCTTTTAACGAAATTTGCCCCCTTATTTTCAAACCCAACATTTAGCTCGGCTTCAGTTGGTCGTAGAAATTTTTAATTTTTTTATAAATCTTCGACTCGTCTTCAGCAACAATAATCTGTAAGTTAAAAACTTATAGGATGTACAGGGCCGCTTAAGCTCTAAATGTTTATAACGAAATTTGTCCCCTTATTTTCAAACCAAAAAATTAGAGGTTTAAAAATGTTTTACGCATTTAATTATATCAGAATATGAAAATATAACTCTTTAGAAGGAGATTGGATGTTTCACCAACTCTCTACGATTTTTTTTCAACAGGTTTTAGCTTTCGACATTTGACCTCTTGGGATAAACAATTTATAATATCTAAGCAACAAATTCGTTAATCCGGCCTTACAATTTTTTTATGTTTGGAATTGAAAGATCTTCATTTTAAAGCTTTAAAAAATAAAAAAAATTATTAGTATAATAAATAACGCAATTGTTAAAAACGGCCATTTTGGACATTCCGCAGGCTGTTTTGCAATGACCAATAAACGAAATTAAACTTACCATAGCTTAAATTGTAGGTTTTTTAATTTACTACAACTTTCTTTTAAAAAGTTTTTCTCTAGAATCAATATTCTAAGCTACAAAATTTAAAATCTTTAAAAATTGCAAATTTAGCAAATGAAAATCGCAATAACAAAAAAAGCTCACAATATTTTTGGTCACATTTTAGTAGAAGTTATTCCTGGCATCGTCCTTTACAACACCTGATAGGTTTCAAAAATTCCTGAATTATATCCTGAAATCGACCTATTTTTCACCCACAGCCTGGAGTATAAATAAAATACAAAATCATAAAATAAATATGTATATAGAATTATAATTAAATTTAACGCTTCAGAGATTGTTTAAAGACACTTTAGGCACTTTAAAGGACAAGTTAAAAAATCTGTCTCATGAGGCAACCGATTAGCTTGAGCAAGAAGTCTGACCAGACCTATATTCACAGAATAATTAGTTCGACGAAAAGGAATATAAAATAGTGTATTCTCACGAAGGACACGGGAAGGAATGTGGAAACAAACCAATTGAAGCAGTACAGGTGAATGTATAATTCCGTTAACCAATTTAAAAATGAAGATGAGATCGAGATTAACTGGTCTAGTAGACAGAGGATCAAGTTCTAAGTATCTCATTATATGAGAATATGAATAAGGTGTGTGTAATTTAGAGGCACAGTGCATACAGAACCGTTTTTGCCTTCTCTCCAACTTTTGAACAGAGGATTGGATAAAGGGAGACCAGACTATAGTGGAATTTTCAAGTTGAGATCGGACCAGAGAACAGTATAAAATTCTCAGCGAAGAAATATTATGAAAATCCCTTGTATGCCTCTTAATAAACCCTAGCTGTCTAATAGGCTTATTACAAATAAAATCAATATGCAAATTAAAGGATAAGTCTCTCTGAAAAATGACACCAAGATCCTTGACGCTAGTGACTCTCTCAATCAAAAAACCATCCAAATTGTAATCAAAATGTACCATTTCCACTGATCGATGAAACTGGATAACCTGTAATCCAGAAAGCCACTGCGCATCCGCTAGGAAAAATATTCTAATTCGGATTTTTTGCACAATCTTACTCAAAAAGGACCCCTTTTAACAAATTTGCATGTTGCCAGGACAAAAAGTTGGTCAAAAATTTTTTAAACGATTTTTTTTTTGTTTTTTTTCTAAAATTATTTTTTTTGCATGGAACAAAATTTTTTTAGGCTTTTTGGATCATTCTAAACAGAAAAGCTCTTTAGTGACTTTTCTCTAAAGTTGATAGTTTTTGACATATAAGCGATTAAAAATTGAAAAATTGCGAAATCGGCCATTTTTAACCCTCAAAAACTATGTGAAAAACTGAAAATTTGAATGTTACCAAGGTATGTAGATATTCTTTAAACATCGATTGATGAAATCACGAAGAGTTTTGCAATACAATATCCAAAACCCCTTTGTTTTTTAATTGCCAATCAAGTGTGCGCGACACTATTTTCCACTGTTGCATGTGTATGCAGTATGGTGCAAATGAAAGGAATAAATTCGTTATTTCGTAAACTGGCGACTTTAAGGAAAATCCCGAAACAGGTCGATTTTTATTTTTAAGTTATGATATTGTGACATATATGGTATACTAGTGACGTCATCCATCTGGGCGTGATGACATATTCGATGATTTTCTTAAATGAGAATAGTGGTAGTGTGCTAGCTCATTTGAAAGGTTCTTCAATTCTCTATTCAGTACTATAAATATTTACATAATTGTTTGTACACGGTGTCCAAAAATTTAATTTTTTTGTCAAGTTGCCAAATGATTTAATTTAATAAAATTTTTTTGGACACCTTGTATAAATAATTATGTACATGTTTATATTACTGAATAGAGAATTGAGGAACCTTTCAAATGAGCTAGCACACGACCCGTATTCTCATTTAAAAAAATCATCGATTACGTCATCACTCCCAGATGGATGACGTCACTTGTATACCATATATCGAGTTGAAAGACTGATAGGTTTTGTACACACTTGAAATGAATGAAAGAAGTGAAAGAAGTATATTAAAGTGTGTAAATGTATTTTAATTTCCTTAGCTAAGCGCTTTCGATATAAAAGTCATCTTCAGAGCTAATGGTCAATATATAAAAAGTACCGGCTACTTAGGATTGTATTTTCTTGCATCGCATTAAGAAATTTTGTAATTCTGGTCAACTGTACAACTCTGGCTGATGAAAGCTAGTTTTAATTTTAATTTTAATTGTTTTACCATAGAAAAATTAAAAATTAAAACTAGCTTTCATCAGCCAGAGTTGTACAGTTGACCAGAATTACAAAATTGCTTAATGCGATGCAAGAAAATACAATCCTAAGTAGCCGGTACTTTTTATATATTGACCATTAGCTCTGAAGATGACTTTTATGTCGAAAGCGCTTAGCTAAGGAAATTAAAATACATTTACACACTTTAATATACTTGTTTCACTTCTTTCATATACCATATATGTCACAATATCATAACTTAAAAATAAAAATCGACCTGTTTCGGGATTTTTGCTTAAAGTCGCCGGTTTACGAAATAACGAATTTATTCCTTTCATTTGCACCATACTGCATACACATGCAACGGTGGAAAATAGTGTCGCGCACGCTTGATTGGCAATTAAAAAACAAAGGGGTTGTTGATACTTTATTGTAAAAAACTCTTCGGGATTTCATCAATCGATGTTTAAAGAATATTCACCTATCTTGGCAACATTCAAATTTTCAGTTTTTCACATAGTTTTTGAGGGTTAAAAATGGCCGATTTCGCAAATTTTCAATTTTTAATCGCTTATATGTCAAAAACTATCAACTTTAGAGAAAAGTCACTAAAGGGCTTTTCTGTTTGGAATGATCCAAAAATCCTAAAAAAAAATTGTTTCATGCAAAAAAAAATAATTTTAGGAAAAAACAAAAAAAAAAACGTTTAAAAAATTTTTGACCAAATTTTGGTCCTGGCAAATGCAAATTTGTTAAAAGGGGTCCTTTTTGAGTAAGATTGCGCAAAAAATCCGAATTAGAATATTTTTCCTAGCGGATGCGCAGTGGCTTTCTGGACTACTGACACTTGTCACGATTAATGACTAATCTGTTTTTATCACACCAATTCGCAAATAAGTTGAGAGATTTCTGTAGCCTAGCAAAATCAGAGTAATCCCGAACAGAACAAAACAACTTTATGTCATCGGTATATGCCAACATTTCGCAGTCAGTCAATGACTTAATAGCATCGTCAATAAAAACTGCAAACAATAAAGGTCACAAGTGGGACCCCTGAGGCACTCGTGAGAGTGGAAAATTTTCATTAGAAGTGAAACCATTCATAAAGACCTGGCCCGCAAGTAAGTTTTCAACCAGCAAAGAAGTTTACCACTCACACCAAAACATTCCAATTTATGCAATAAAATGCAATGATCTACCTTATCGAATGCTTTGGACAGATCAATATAAATGCAATCCACCTCTAAACCGTCCACGAAAGCATTTACAATATGATCCGTGTAAAGAAGAAGGTTGGTCGAAATAGAACGACCGGGCAGAAAACCATGTTGAGCAGTATGTAGTTGATTTTTCAAATTATCCGTCAAGAAATCAGTTACGAGGGCTTCAATTATTCAATTATTCAATATTCTTCCTTACCCAGATACAAAGTGTTTTATTACAAATCTTCTAAAATGATTTTAGCCCATGGTTAAAGCACCTTTTAATATTTTTTGTTCAAGCTTGACACATAGTTTACACATGATAGGGTACTTTAACTAGTCCTAAAGTATTCCGCTGTTACCAGAGGCGTACTGTAGGGATATATACTGTCTTTTCGCCCCTTTCCCCCTTACAATCTACGCCACTGTCGTAATAATCATTTCAGCATGTTTTTTTGATTCTTGGTTACTTTTTACGTAAATATCATCCGTCGTCTCAATGCGATAGAGTAAGTAGTTTTAAAGTTATTTGCGTTTTAATGTAACGGATTCAATAAAAATTACAGGAAATACAGTGGAACCCCGATAAGTCAGCCCCCGATAACCCGCAAGTCCGGCTAACCCGGACCGATTTTCTACAGATAAACATTTTGATTTTCAATATTTTGTATTTTGACAACGATACCCGATTTAGGCGTCGAAATGTTAATAATATTATTTTTCAATTTAATTGTGGCTTATTTCCTATCAAAATACATAGTTAATTATCAGATAAACATTTCAGCAATAAAAATGTATGTAATAATATAATATTTGAGAGATAATGTGTATTTGTGTAATTTGAACTATACTATAGTAAAAATGACTCATGGTACACGCCGCACCGGCAGAAACAACAGACACTGCAAGCAAGCAAGCATTATGATTCAACCCGACCCGTGAGACTTGTTCACCCTTTAAAAAATTACGTTCGGGTGTAACAATTCATTGGAGCGAGTTGTTTTAACTCGTGCCTATGGCAGGAGTCACTCCACCCCGCTCCAATGCTTCAGGCCTTCCCTTTCCCCCCCATAGCACGCTGATGCGCGATGGGGGCACAACTATCAGCCAAATGCTCTTCACATGGGAATCCTGGGTAATTAGATTCCAATGTGGTGCCCTAATCGGTTTTGAAAACTAGGCCAGCGTGGAGCACTTTTAGCCTTTGACTACTGGTGATTTGTCCGCGGTACTGTTTTTGCTTGCTTGGGTCCCAGGCTTAAGGCCTGGTCCCATTTGTTGTTATTTTAAAAATTATGTCTAATTTTGTGAGTCTTACCTGTGATTTTTCTCGTTTTGTTTTGTGTAGAGCTACGAACCGTCTGTTTTGTCGTTTTTCCATACCTTTATTCAGCTATCTGTTGTTTAGGTCTTTTGTGTTTCCATCGGTGGAAAGCGTCGTACCTAAGCATCTCTCGCAATATTGGACTTGGATGATTTTCTAGTTCAGGGAATTTTGTCCTCGCTCTTTCTTTTATTGTGTCGATTACTCTGATTTGTTTGAGTTCTCTAAATAGGAATCTTTCTGCTACGTATCTTGGTACGTCGACTGCTTCCCTTAGGCTTCTGTTATGTGCCGCTTGAATTTTCTTTTTAGTTGTCAGGCATACTTGCCCCCATGCGAGAGATGCATAAGTTATTATCGGTATTATTTAGCTATTTATAAGTCGTATCTTGGTTTTTAATTTTAATTTGCTTTTTCTACCTATGAGTCCTCTTATCGACGCTCTTGCAGCGTTGACTTTATTTACTGTTGTTTCTGTGTGTTTATTAAATATAAGACCTTTATCTAAGGTGACTCCTAGGTATTTAGCTTCGTCTTTCCACTCGATTGGATTTTCTAATAGCCTTAGTTGTTCACCTGGCTGGTCTCTTCTTTTTTTGAACATTACCGCTTGTGTTTTTCCGCGTTTATGGCGATTTTCCACTTAGTACTCCATTCTTCTACATCTTCTAGTGCTGATTGTAGATTCTCTACTGTTGTTTCTATGTTTCTATGTTTGGCCGCTATTGCTGTATCGTCCGCATAAAGGCCTAGCACTGTACCGTGTGATCTTGGTATATCCGCGGTGAATATTGAATACAACAAGGGTGACAGTACTGCTCCCTGCGGCACCCCTCCTTCTGGAGTTCCAAGTTCCGACAGGACTTGTCCTATCCGAACTCTGAATTTTCTGCTGCTCAGGTACGAAGAGATCAGCCTCGTCATTGCCTCACCGTATCCATATTCTCGCATTTTATATATTAGGCCTTTATCCCAGACTCTATCGAAGGCTTTGCTTACATCCAGGAATGCTGTCCCTATGTATTGCTTATCGTTTAGTCCAGCTGCTATGTACTCTGTTATTCTGAGTACTTGTAGCTCGCTGGACTGTTCTGCTCTGAAACCGAACTGGGCTTCTAGGATGATTTCTAGCCTGTTCGTTTCGGCTTGTAAGCGGCTTAGGATTATTCTTTCCGTTATCTTACTGATTGCTGGAACTAAGCTTATCGGCCTGTAGTTTTGCGGAAATGTGTTGTCCTTGCCAGGTTTAGGTATCATTATGACATGGGCCTCTTTCCAACGATTCCGGAATTTTTTGAATCTTACTATGCCATTTATTATATTCGTTAGGTATACTATAGCTCTCGCAGGTAGATATTTTAAAGCTCTGTTCGTTATATTGTCTGGGCCTGGTGCTTTTTTTGGTGAACACTTTTTGATATGTACATTTATCTCCGCTGGTGATGTTGGTGGGATATCTTCTTCTGGTTCGTCTGGCCTGTTTCTTTGGTTTTCTACTTCTTCTATGAAGTCCACGTTCTTCTTGACGGAAATTTAGCCTGCATTCTCTTTCAAGGGTGGACTTCATTACTTCTGCTTTTTCGTCTATAGTATGCACTATACCGTTTTCTCCGTGTAGTGGTGGGAAGGGTTTTCTGTCGTTGCGTAGTATTCTTTGTAATTTCCAAATGTTTTTCATATTTGGCGCTCCTTCGTCCATCTCTTGTATGTAATTATTCCACGTTTCGCTTCGATGTTCGTTTAGTGCGGTTTTGACGTCTCTTATTAGTCTGTTTGCTCTATTTGTATCCGCTTGTTGTCCTGTTCTTCTGGCTCTTTGTCTGGCTCTGTTCTTTTCCCGAATTATGTCTTTTATTTCTTGTGTAATATTTTTGAACCTTCCTGTCTGTATTTCGATTTCTTCTTCTGTTGTGCTGTTTCTTAGTGCATCTTAGACACTTGTCTGTAGTATTTCTTTATATATTTCAAACAGCATTGTTTCAAAAGACTAAAATATTATTTAAAAAATTCTTTTTCAAACAATGGTCTTTAGTTTTCACTGTTCTTAAATAACATCACATCGATTGTGACTGTATTGTGTGTAATACAGTCTTGTATATTGTTCGCTTCCGTTTGCTTACGTTTGTGTTTGCGTGTTTTTGGTAATTTAGATGTGTAGGTACTGTGCATATTTATATATATTTCATGTTATTTCAATTCTAACGGAGTTTATCTGTAAGTATACCGTATTTTATTAATTTTTACCATATCCTCCGGCTAACACGGATTTTCGATAACCCGGATCGGCCGCGGTCCCGATTAATCCGAGTTATCGAGGTTCCACTGTACGTTGAGAGATCGAAAAAGGTGTGAAGACATTATAAAACAATGTAACGTACAGTGTAAAAACGAATGGACCGTAAATAAAAAAAGAATGAAATAACTACATAAGCAGAGTGAGTGAGACACGTAAAAATAGCAGTAGATAAATCACCAATCAGTACAAGAAATATCGGCCGATCGCGCAAAAGATGAAGTGACAACCTTCCATAGAGACTTCCAATTTTTTGCCAATGAACAAGCATAATTGCTTATAGATAGGAAGACGAAGAAGATATATTAAAAATTTTACTATTAGACAAGGCATCTGAAAGTAACATCGTTAATAAATACAGAGTTGGCATGTATTTGTCTGTTATTAAAAATATTTTTTTAGTGTATCAAAATTAGCTAATACCGCAACACCAGTTATTTTATTTTCTGTGTTTGACTTCTTTCATGTTTATTTCGAATTTTTTCTGAAAATTCATCAGTCCTTAGATCCAAATTACATCCACAGTAGTGCTCCTAGCTATTTTCTCAAATTGTTTTATTTTTGCCCGAACATAATTTTTTGTGAACATTTTATGCGACGCTGTGATAAGCTCTGTAACTCAATTACATAAAAAACCGTTTAAACTTTTCTTAGAAAAGTTTTTAATAACTTTTTAAAAAGTTACATCAAGCTTTGGATGTGGAATGGATAATGAAATGTTTCCTTTCATTAGGGTTGTGTTAGGAGAATTATAAGCAGAGTTTTTTAATTTTTAGATGTTTTTTAAATAGTTTCTCAGCTCCAGATTAAAACAGCATTAGAATTACAAGCTAAAGGTTTTTTTAATTACTATGATTATTTCATTCTTATGAGATTCTACAAATAGAAAGCTACAAAAATAAAAGTTACAGCGATTATTTCATTCATAGGAGATTCTGACCAATAGAAATCTAAATTAAACTGATTATTTTTTAATGGTTTTAACTTCCAATCGTATAGTAAGATATTTGATCACGTATCACGTGTTTAATTCTGTCCAGATTAAAATTATATTGAGAATTATCTACTGTAGAAAATTACCGATAGAATTTTTTTAAGTAGATTGCTTCTGTTTAATGGCAACCAGTTTCCTAGTTTGACAACTGTCACATTTAAGAAAATATCCATAATATACGTATTAAAAAATACTCTTACGAATATCACACGACAGTAAGGATAAATAAGAAAATAATGCTTCATTTTTGTCATTGGGCAATGGCCACTCGAGCCCTGCGGGCTCTCGTGTCTATTGCCAGACAACAAATTTTCGAAAAACTGTCACATTATTTTCAAATTATTCTCACTCTCTTGTGATATTATACCGGATAATTTTTGATAATTGCCCGTCGTCAAGTATATTACGTCAGATGCCCTTCGTTGCTATGAAAAAATACATTCAGTGACATTAATGACAATTAATGTTTTAAAAATTATAAAAGTGATGACTTTCAACCGTCAAAAATTTATAACAACTGTGTGTATAATTGTACTAATTTGTACTTACATAAATAAACTACAAAAAAAGAATGTGTGTGTACTTTGTACGCACGTAAGAAGTTATACTTCTACTACATATTATGTGATTTTTAAGACAATACCAAAAATTTAAAAAAATAAAAGAATAAAACGCACACAAACACATTGAAAAATGCCACAAAGAAAAAATGATTTCTGAACGATAATAATTGTTGGCAAAAATTTTAAATACGCATTTTCTGAAAAAAAAATTATATAACAAATATACTTACAATCATAAAATGCATAAAAAAAATAAAAAAATAAAAACTTGCATCGGGAATCGAACCCGTGAATTTCGGGGTGCTTTGATTCGTAATCGAAGCCTAGACTCACTCGTCCAATTCCACATTATTTGTCATGTGGAAAAATAGTGTAACTGAACGTTTTACTGTTTGACAGTTGTTTTGAATATAATTAAATTATGTAATTTAAATTTTGTGGAACAAAATATTAAAATATAACAAAACACTAAGAAAACAATATATTAGATGAAGATTGGTAGAACTTTTGTTGGTAATCAAATTAAGTATGTAAATCAAAGCATTACATACCTACTAGATAAATAAATCTACGCCAAAGAATCATAATTTAAAAATAAAAATCGGACCTAATTTGGGATTTCTCTCTAAAATCCCCATTCTTGAGAAAATAAATGTACAGTAGAGCGTCGATTATCCGAACGTCGATCAACCGAACGGCCGCTTATTCGAACTATCGACTCCCGCGTCCCGCACTCGAATACCGAGCAAGCGTTAGTAATTGACGCTTAACCTTTAACTACACGCGCTGGCGTACTTTGTACGCCAGTTATAAGAATTCTACTGGAAATATATTTAAAAATTTAATTTTTGACCTTGCTTATTTTTCTAACCTATCACTGGAATGTGCTTTACAATTTGGTTTTAGTTTCGTTATAATCGGCGTTCTGGAAAGATCGTAATTTACATTTTATTATTTGTTGTTTCCGGTGGTGGACAATATACCCCAGGATTATATTACTATAAGTCGTAATATAAGTACATATTTTAATTGTTTTTTAGTCATTATGGCAAAAAATATATTTTTCTTTATAAACCATACTTTTTCTCCTGTAAAAAATCACATTTAAAAAATTTTTTATTAGTAATTTTATTTATCATGGAATCCAGTTATTCCATGATTTCAGTTATAAATTAATTGATTGGTTGACTTACCTGTTAAGGAAGGACAATCATAATTGTCGTATCTTACATTTCGAACATTTGTACTAATTGTAGTGGCATTTTCTGGCCGCTGATCACAGTTTAAAGAAGAAGAATAAGAAAAAAGAAGATATTAGGCTTCTTGACACGTGACGTGGGCACATCACTGTTTTTTTTTTTTTTATTTTGATCGCACAAAAACGGGTGGGTTCGAAAGAATCAAAGGGAGGGAGCGTACAAATGTTCGAAATGTAAGATAGGACAATTATGATTGTCCTTCCTTAACAGGTAAGTCAACCAATCAATTAATTGTCCTTCACATTACATTTCGAACATTTGTACTAATTGTAGGCTGTTGAAAGATTAAGCAATATTGTGCGATAATTAAACAAAACTACATTGCAATCCAAAAATCGATACTTTACATTTTTTTTTTTTTTTTTTATTAGGAACTTTACAAAAAAAAAGAAATATTAGAACAATTAAGAGTAATGTTTTTAAATAATAAGAAAATTACTGTTCTTATGTAATAATAATAATATAAACATATAATTACCAATGTATAACAAACAATAAACAAACGCAGAAGCATATAATATGGACTAAACAGAAAATATAGTTTTTGCAAAGAGTTCGTAATCTTTTGCTAGAAGTTTATTATAAAAAATAATAAATACTTGAGAATTTTCTGTCCATCCCGCTGTCTCTCTAATAGTTTCTATACTTATTTAATCTAGCCCTAGCTCCTGCTGACGTAGATGCTTGTCTAACACTATACCCTTTAAAAATATTGGTGTCTATGTTACATAATTTTAAAACATCTTTTAGCCATCTACTCAAAGTCTGCGTAGATGATGCTTTATATGGTTTTTTTATTGTTATAAACAACTTGTCCTCTGATTGAAGATGAATATTTTTAGAAATCTCTAAATAGTGACATAAAGTCGATGCTACACACAACTGTGGTTTTTCTTTAAAATAGAGAAATCTTAAAATAGGTTGATTTTTATTTTTCGAAGAAGTCTTTATCCTATCTGGTATCAAAATCGCAATTTTATCTTGATCCATGAAAATATTTTGAATTTTTATTAGAGATAGGGATTGCAACCTGTGAGCTGTAGCCAGAGCAATCAACATTACAAGTTTGCAAGTAAGTTCTTTCAAGGAAAGACCTGTGGGAGGAAATAATGTTTCTAAATAAAATAATACTGGTTGAGGGTCCCAAGTAAATTGATATTTGGGCAATGAAGGTTTGAGATTATATATATGTTGTAAAATTTTTTAAACATGTTTTTATGATTTTCTGGTATATCTATTATGAATGCCAATGCAGCTCTATGAATGTTTGTAGAGCTATATGTATAATCCTGATCTACGATATATTTAATAAAATTAATAATTTTTGATAATTCATAAGCAAAAGGGTCCATATTTTTTCTATACTATACCTCCACCTTCTCTTGAAAACTGTATCATGTAAATTTAGTTTTTTTTTTTTTTTTTTTTTGTTGTAATAGGTGCAATCACAATTGCGATGGAATGCTCAGGAATACCTTTTCTTAAAAAATCTTGCCTGACAAACATGCGATAGTCAGGGTAAGATGTTGGTGTCCCGGATATGAAAGCCTAAAAGGGTTCAAAATTAAATTTTTTTTATCAGGTCCTAAAATTATCTTTTTGCCTGATATCAGTTTATTAAAGGTTGGTTACCAAATCTGATTTGGCCATTCTGCTACTACCACAATTCCTACTGCTTTGTCACATATGATTTTTTCTAAAACTCTTGGAATAATAGCAAAAGGTGGAGTGGAAAAGCATAAAATTTTAATCCATGCCAATCTATAGTGAAGGCATCAACTTTCTCCGATTCGGGGTCAGGTTTCCAAGATACATACCTTGCACATTTTTTGTTAAGATATGTGGCAAACAAATCGATTTCTGGAATATGAAGCTGCTTAAAAATTATATTAACACAATTATCACTTAAAGAATACTCTGTTCCTATTTTCAAAGATCTTGACTCTGAATCAGCAATAATATTTTCTTTTGTACTGATATAAGATGCAAGTATTTTAAATTTCTATTTTCACAGTATTGCCAAATTTCTCTGCAAATGTTGTTAAGATTAGAGTGTTGCACACTCCCCATCTTGTTAATACAAGATACAGCTGTTGTGTTATCTATTCTTAGCAAAATATTACAATTCCTATATTCCTTGGAAAAGGATTTCAAGTCATTATAATATGCTGCCAATAACTCAAGAACATTTATATGTAGTTCTCGCTGTTCATAACTCCAAAAACCATGAGTTTTATTATCATTACCGCATGCTCCCCATGGTAAAATAGATGCATCACAAAATATTTCAAGTAGATAATTAGATTCTTTTATATTTTGTTCACTAATTGGTATGTTATGTACCTAACCACCAATTGAAATCGTTTTACAAGTATTTAGGTATGGTCATTTTTGTGTTAAAACTATTAGTTTTAGAAAGAGCAAGCCACTTTTCTTTTTCTAAATTTTTTAAGTATAATGTTCCATATTTAACTGAAGGACAAACTGCTACCAACTGACCGATTAAAGCTGCAAATGATCTTATCATACATGTACTTTTATTTTTGATGGTCTGAATACTATTAATTATTTTTTCTTTTTTGTCAGCAGGAGCAAAATATATCATTTTATTAGAATCAAACGTAAAACCAAGAAAAGTTATAATTTGTGTGGGTGAAAGTATACTTTTTCTTTATTTATAGTAAATCCCAGGCGGGAAAACATTGAACAAGTTTCAACAATATTTTCTTTAAATTTCAAATATGATTTTGAAATCAGTAAAGTGTCATCTAAAAAAAATGACAGAAGTAAAGCCTCTTGTTTTTAGATTGTTTAAGGCTCGTTTTAAGGTTTTCGTAAATATAAAAGGCGAGATATTCAAACCAAATGGTAAGCAGTTGAAATGATATAGAATATTTTTGTACTCAAATTTTAAATATATTTTTTTAAATTTTCATGAAGAGGAATAGCAAAATAGGCATCTTGTAAATCTACTTTTGCCATAAAACAACCCTTGAAAATGAGCTTGAGAACTGACCTATAGTCTTCCAACTTAAAATGTGGGGCTTCTATAAAGCAATTTAACTGTTTTAAATTTAAAACAAATCTATGACTTTCGTCCTTTTTGGGCACTAGAAAATATGAAGAAAGGAATTGCTCTCTTGTATGTGAGGAAGGAGAAATAGCTCCCTTATCAAGTAATTGCTTTATAGCTAAATCATACGACTCATTTGGGTCTATGAAAAACTTTTGGTGCTCTCTCTTGAGACGGTGTTGTTTTAAATAAAATATTAAAACCTTGGACCCAACTTAAAACTTTGATGTCTGAAGTAATCTTTTTCCGGTTTTTAAAATAATTAGCCACATTTCCTGCTGATTTTTTATTTACCTTTAGTATGACCTCCTGGTTGTTCTGGTTGGGTTTTGGTGCTGTTGTCTCCTCGACTGTTTGTATCTCGATGTTGGTTGAGGATGATTTGGGTAGTGGCTTTGTCGAAATCTTGGTCTGTTTGAGGCTGGATTGAAGTTTAAACTCTGCTGATTGAAGTTGTTAGATTCTGGAAGAACTCTTGTTGTATGCTGAGTGGTAAAAACAGCTTGGCGTTGTGGCGCAGTCTTCGGAAAAAAAAGTGGCTTTTTGTGGCTTCATTATAGAGCTGACTTGAAAAGCTGCCGATCTTGCATCTTTGCTTTCTTTCAATATTTCAATCAAATTCCCCCCAAATAAATATTTGTCTATAGGTTGCTCGTGTAATAATTTTTTAAATTTTAAATTTAAAGAAGAACTGAGCAAAAATCTTCTGTGCAAGGACATCTTATAAAACACTTCTATATTGAAGTTTATGGAATTGGCAATTGTTTCGATATTCCTTTTTTTTTTGTTTAATCCTAATTCGACCTCTTTATAAAGGGATATAATACTTGCAGCTAAAATTGTTTCCATAGTTTGCAAGTATTTATCTTCCCTAATTTTATTTTTATCTTTTATGGCCGATAAAACCTCAGAATTCAACTGAGGTGGGCAAAGTCTTTCGCAGTTTGTAGCAGGTAAGAATTTTTCTGTAAGTTTACCCACAATACTTTTGTCTAAGTCTTTGGAAAGAGAATAGTTTAGCCTTTTTGCTACATCTGGTAACATTTCAGAAGCATTAAGGTTAGTTTTTAATGGGTCTTCCCCAATTAAGTTAATCATATTTAGAGAAATAGATTCTTTCTGTGTAAGTACCTCTCCAATGAAAAAATCTTGTGTTTGTTGTTGCGACTCCTCAATAAGTACTGCTGGTTGTAAAACCAAAATCCTCAATTATGCTCAAATTGCATTGGATCTCATTGTCTGTATTATTTAGTGAAACTGACGGGCTATGCACCTCCACAATGGTTTCTGTAATATTATTTTTAATATTTTGACAAAACCAAACAAAAATTTAGTGTAAGTATACTTGCTACGCTTGAAAAGTGAAATCAAGGTAAAATGTACAAAAAAAATATTTAAATAAATATTATGTATTGTATTTTAAATTTCTGGGCTACTATAAAATAGAGCCTAAGAAATAGGAGCATCTCAAATAAATCATAAAGATTTTCTGGGCTATTAAAACATACCCGCTCCTCTAGTATTATTGTTTGAAGACAAGCCAAACACAAATTTTGTGTAAGTAACTTGCTATTCTTGTGATGTAAATTCGAAGTAAAATATGTAAAATTAGTTAAATAAAAATATATTCCATTCTATACTTCTGGGCTAATATAAAGTGCCTCTGAGAAATAGAAGCAGGTCACATAATCATAAAGATTTTCTGGGCAACTTAAAAGTACCCTCTGATTTATTGTTATATCCTTAATTATTTAGTCTGTATTACTTTGGACTACCTCAAGGCACCCTTATTGAGACAAACAATATAATTTTTCTTTGCAAAATGTGACGTTTTTGCATGTCATTTATGTTAACCCATTTTCTACGAAATAAACATTAATAGGAAAACCATTGCAGTCCGGCAACATAGTGCCTGTTTTTTATTCGAACAGGAAGATGGAGAAAAAAACAGGCACTATGGCAACAGAAAAATATATTGATAACAACAAAATAAAAGTCTCCATGTTTGAAGTTGATTAAAATTGTCACTTTGTAAATAATTAATAAATATAGCTATTTATTCACGCTAAATTTAATTTAACTACCATAAGAAAATCAAAGAAAAATATCATATAAATACCTGAGTCCTTTTCATCCATTTTCTCTCTCAACTTTAGCAATTTCTGTTGCAACTCTTCATATTTCCGCCGCTTTCGGGATAAACAATCACTCTTTGATGACCTTTTTTGGCATTTTAAACGCTTTTTAACAATTTTTATAAAATTATTTCGAACACGCGTGTGATCAGCCGCGCACAGAAAAAAAACAGTGATGTGCCCACGTCACGTGTCAAGAAGCCTAATATCTTCTTTTTTCTTATTCTTCTTCTTTAAACTGTGATCAGCGGCCAGAAAATGCCACTACAATTAGTACAAATGTTCGAAATGTAATGTGAAGGACAATCCCAATTGGCTTACTGAAAAGGAACTTTAAGTATTCACTGATGCTGAATAAGGTTTATAACAAACAACTAAGTGTATTTTTACAAAAAAAAAACAAATCCGCTGTTTTTAAATGTATTTTCTTGTGGCGTACAAAGTACGCCACGCGTGTAGTTATGTTATAACTTGATGCGCGGGTAGTTAAAGGTTAAAATATCTTCAATTTTCTTCAATATTGTATCCAAAAATAATTATGTTGTTGCAAAAACTGCACTTTTTTGTTTAGTTGCTAGTTGTCATTATCAAGATATAAATAAATATCTTCCTAATAGGTATATAAATATGGCTTTTATTCACTTGTGGATAAATATGTATGACTATAAATATATATTAATATATTGTAGTTTGATTATCCGAACAAATCGGTTTTCCGAACACCTATTTCCCCCAATTAGTTCGGATAATCGACGCTCTACTGTATTTCAACCTAATCCAAATGTATAATTACAATATGATTATAATAAAAACTACTTACCAAATTAGAATGAGTTTTCCTTGTCTAAAATAGTCCAAAAGTCCAAAAATATAGGTATATAAAAACTATTTAAAAAGGCAGTATAACTATTAACTAACTTTTGTTTGTTGTTTCTTTTCACACAAATTTTAAAACGCAACAACCATAAATAATCAAACTAGAGCTGTGCCACAGCCGCCATATTGAATAATTTTTGACATGTCATTTGAAGATCCAATCAGACCAAAGTTATAATCCGCATGCGCCGAGATCATAGGTTTTAACCTATAAAAATTCACCCTAATATCGCCGGTAAAGAAGTATAACTTCAATAAAATTTTGGTGTTGAACAGTTTTATTCATGAAATAATCGCCAAAAATTGCACTCGATATCTAAAATTAATATAGAATTTCAGAGCTCTTGTGTCACATTATTTGGGATCAATGTCACTGAATGTTTTTTTACGTAGACTTGAGTTTTATATGTAAGTTGTAACAAAAAGAAGAAAACTTCTGTTGGAGTGAAAGTAAAAAGAAAGATATACTCCAACAGAAGTAAGGAAAAAATAAAGAAAAGACTAGTTACAAAGTATTAAAAAATAGTCTGTCGAAAATTGAATTTATAGTAAAAATAAACCAGAAAATAATGCTCCAATTTTCTTTCTTAAACTTGTTTTCAATCGGCAATAGTCACTCGAGCCCTCCGGGCTCTCATGTCTATTGCCAGGAAACAAGTTTTAGAAAAATTGTCGCATTATTGTCAATTTATTCTCATTCTCTTGTGATATTAATGCTGAAAACTGTTTTCAATTATTTCATTCATAGAGATTCTGACCAATAGAATCCTAGAAGAATAAAAATAACAGCGGTAATTGTTATCGATAATTTCCGGTCGTCAAGTATTACGTCAAATGCCCTTCGTTACTACGCAAAAATGAACACTCAATGACATTTATGATAATTAATGTTTTCTTCTTCTTCTTCTTTTGCCCTTTAATTCGTCCAATTTTGAACATAGGCTTCCCCCAATTTCCACCATTCGCTTCTGTTTAGTGCTTTCTGTTTCCAGTGCGTTCCTCCTATCTTTGTAATGTTATCTCCCCATCTCATCTGAGCTCGTCCTCTTGCTCTCTTTCTAATCGCAAATCACAATGAAGAAGACACAGATGATGGAAATGAAGAACACATAATTCACGATAATGAAGGATACACAGACGAAATAGTGAATATGCAAAGAGCCAGTACGGAAGATTTAGCACCATCCCTAAATGAAGTTGAAATTATCATTAAGAATCTAAAAAACTATAAATGTCCTGGAAGTGATTCTATAACAGCGGAAATGTTAAAATATGGAGGAGCGCAGCTGACAGACAAAATACACAAATTACTAAAAAACATATGGGAAAAGGAAGAACTACCAATGGAGTGGAAGCAAGCAGTGATATGTCCTCTTTATAAAAAGGGGGACAAAGCAGAATGTCAAAATTATAGGGGCGTAGCACTATTAAATGTAACATATAAGATATTAGCAGTACACATCAAAAACAAGCTAGCAAGAAGTCTCAACAATAGCATAGGTGAATACCAGTGTGGCTTTAGAAAAGGGAGAAGTACTATAGACAACATCTTTACTTTAAGAGAAATACAAGCTGAGAGCTATGAATATAATTAACCAACAATGGCACTCTTCTTATATTTTAAGCAAGCTTTTGATAGAATAAAAAGAAAAGAAATATATAAAGCGTTAAAAAATCTAGAAGTTTCACCAAAAATAATAAGAATGATAAAGCTTACACTTACGAAAACAGAAAATAAAGTAAAAGTAAATAACAAACTAACAGAAAATTTCGAAGTGAAAGAAGGAGTACGACAAGGGGATCCGTTGTCATCACTGCTATTTAATGTAGTATTGGAAATGATAATAAAAGAGGCTAATATTAACAGATCAGGACATATATATCATAAAAAACATCAATGTTTGGTATTCGCGGATGATATAGTAATTCTATCCAGAAGCAAGGAACAATTAAAAGAGGTAGTAGAACGACTAGAAAAGGCAGCTCGAGAAAAAGGACTTTATATAAATGAAACAAAGACTAAGTACATGGAATGGACCGACAAAAAATTCGAACAAGGGCAATATTTAATAGTCCAGAAAGCCACTGCGCATCCGCTAGGAAAAATATTCTAATTCAAATTCTTTGCACAATCTTACTCAAAAAGGATTCCTTATAACAAACTTTTATGTTGCCAGGACTAAAAGGTGGTCAAAAATGTTTTAAACGTTTTTTTTTGTTTTTTCCTTAAATAATTTTTTTTGCATGGAAAAAGTTTTTTTAGGTTTTTTGGATCGTTCCAAACAGAAAAGGTCTTTAGTGACTTTTATCTAAAAATGAAAGTTTTTGACATATAAGCGATTAAAAATTGAAAAATTGCGAAATCGGCCATTTTTAACCCTCAAAAACTATGTAAAAAACTAAAAATTTGAATGTTGCCAAGGTAGGTTGATATTCTTTAAACATCATTTGATGAAATCCCGAAGAGTGTTTTGCAATACAATATTCAAAACTCCTTTGTTTTTTAATTGCTAATCAAGCGTGCGCGACACTATTTTCCACCGACAGTATGGTGCAAATGAAAGGAATAAATTCGTTATTTCGTAAACCGGCGACTTTAAGGAAAAATCTCGAAACAGGTCGATTTTTATTTTTAAGTTATGATATTGTGGCATATATGGTATACTAGTGACGTTATTCGTCTGGGCGTGATGACGTAATCTATGATTTTTTTTAATGAGAGTAGGGGTCATGTGGTAGCTCATTTGAAAGGTTCTTCAATTCTCTATTCAGTAATGTAAACATTTACATAATTATTTATACAGGGTGTAATAATTTAATTTAATAAAAAAATTTTTGGACACCCTGTATAAATAATTATGTAAATGTTTATATTACTGAATAGAGAATTGAAGAACCTTTCAAATGAGCTAGCACACGACCCCTATTCTCATTTAAAAAATCATAGATTACGTCATCACGTCCAGATGGATGACGTCACTAGTATACCATATATGCCACAATATCATAACTTAAAAATAAAAATCGATTTATTTCGGGATTTTTCCTTAAAGTCGCCGGTTTACGAAATAACGAATTTATTCCTTTCATTTGCACCATACTGTCGGTGGAAAATAGTGTCGCGCACGCTTGACTGGCAATTAAAAAACAAAGGAGTTCTGAATATTGTAGTGAAAAAACTCTTCGGGATTTCATAAATTGATGTTTAAAGAATATCTACCTACCTTGGCAACATTCAAATTTTCTGTTTTTCACATAGTTTTTGAGGGTTAAAAATGGCCGATTTCGCAATTTTTTAATTTTTAATCGCTTATATGTCAAAAACTATCACTTCTAGAGAAAAGTCACTACAGACCTTTTCTGTTTGGAATGATCCAAAAAACCTAAAAAAAACTTTTTTCCATGCAAAAGAAAAATAATTTCAGGAAAAAAAAACAAAAAAAAAACGTTTAAAAAATTGTTGACCACCTTTTGGTCCTGGCAACATGCAAATTTGTTAAAAGGAGTGCTTTTTGAGTAAGATTGTGCAAAAAATCCGAATTAGAATATTTTTCCTAGCGGATGCGCAGTGGCTTTCTGGACTATAATGATAACAACGAATGAAGGAACAATGTATAAATTTGAAAGTGTAGAGAGATTTGAATATTTAGGGACCTTATTTTCTAGTAAATCAAATATCCGGGACGAAATACACAAAAGACTAATGTCAGGGAATCGTTGCATGTATGCACTTAATAGAATACTCAGAAGCAAAAATATATCCAAAGCAGCTAAATTAAGAACGTATAAAATTGTGATACGACCAATAGTTACGTATGCCTCAGAAACCAGGACTATGACAAAAACCGAGCAATCAATGTTACAAGTATGGGAAATAAAAATACTTAAAAGGATATTTGGGGCAAAAATAATGAACAATCAGTGGACACGAAGAACAAACAAGGAGTTAGAAGAATTGTATAAGGAGCCTAATATAATTGCAGTTGTAAGATCACAATGACTTAGATGGTTAGGACATGTCCAAAGAATGGCCGAAGTTAGAATGCCTAAAATCATGTTAAGCGCTACAATAGGTGGTAAAAAGAGAAAAGGAAGACCTAGGACCAGATGGAGCCATGAAGTTAATGATGACCTGAGGTATCTCAATGCAACCAATTGGAAAGAAAAAGCGAAGAACAAGCAAGAATGGAGGAAGATTGTAAACCAAGCCATGAGCCTGCTTGGATCGAAGTGCTAATGTATATATATATATATATATATATATATATATATATATATATATATATATATATATATATTACTCCCAGCGTATGAAGTGAGCCACATATCAAAAGAAACTGCGGTTGAAGTGAGGTCCTGTACAAAGTGAGGTCCAGTATACGGACCTCACTTAGTCAATCAATGTAAGACTTTTTCGTAGACATGTACTGATAGCAAACACTGTTTTTTTACAAAAAAAAGTGGGACCTCACTTTGTATGGTCCACATCAATTTTTAGTTCAGAGATTTTCCGCATAGAGGCGCTGACTTTGGCGTATATTTTCTAACCATGTATATTCTATGCCCTGTTGAATAACTTACGATACACATAGTGAGGACCATACAACTGGCAACATCTGTTCAACCAATCTTTAAAACAGTGGATCGTCAATCGTCGCATAAATTCAAACAGTACAAAAATGTTTAATACTTTAATCCTTTTTGAGAGCGTAGGCGCAAAATTTCGGTCGAGTTCTTTTTAAACGCATTTATTTTTTTTCGAATCCTGAGATAACTAATAGGTATTTTTAAAAAATTTAAACGCAAAATAGAAGACTACATTATTCCCGAGGGCAGAAAGTCCCTTATAATGAACAAAAAGTTTCTTTTGTAATATATATTTAAAATTAAAAATCATACTATTTTTTTCACCCCTGTTACTTATTAAAATAAATATTATAGAAGTTCTCAAGGACTTTCGACCATGGATAATACAGTAATATTTCTTTCTGCGTTTAAATTTTTTAAAAATACTTAAGGTTTTCTCAGTATTCGAAAAAATGAACGCATTTAAAAATAATTCGAGCGAAATTTTTGCGCATATGCTCTCAGAAAGGCTTAAAATACTATAAATTTTTGTAATCAGTATTTCAATAGTTATTTATGATATAAGTGTTAAAAGTACACGTTTAAGGCACGCATGTGGAAGTTTGCAGAATGAGCGACAGCGAGTTCTGCAATTCACATGAGTGCCTTAAAAATGCACTTTTTAACACGCATATCATGCAATATTTTTTCTACAAACGTAATTACAGGACAATATCTACAAAAACTTTTACTTGAACTTGACTGACATTCCATTTTTATATTTTTTTGACATTACATCAAAATTGCCTATACGATCAATACGAATTGCAGTGCCATAAAATTTTTAAAGCACTAGTGCCTTAAAGCAGAGCCGGATAAAGGAGCGGGCGAGCCGGGCGACCGCCCGGGGCGCCAGAATTTGGGGGCGCCAAATTTTGAGAGACGCTGATATATAAATATAATATTTACCCCCCTCCGTGGCTCAGTGGTAAGAGCGCCTGCCTTTGGATCGAAAAAATCCGAAAAGTTGTGGGTTCGAATCTCACCAGGGTCGGAAATTTTTCATTTATTATAAATTAATAAATGAATATAGTTTCTGTCCTCGTGGGATCGGTTCTCACCGGAGGGACCGCAGACGTTCGGATACAATTAGCGTCTCTTTGCAAAGACAATGACGTCGACATTGCAAAGTAACAAGCCACTTACTCAACACACACACTACTTACACATGACACTAGGTACCCAACTGTTCAAAATTACCGTACCTACCATGCCAATGGCCATTAGTTGTCGAGGCATTAGCTAAACAAAAAAAAAATATAATATTTTTTACATTCACTATTTTTTTGGACTTTATAGATTATCTTTGGGCTAAGATTACTCCTAAGACAATTAATATTAAATAATTGTAACAATAAGAAAACTATTTCTAGCTCACAAAAATTCTCTAATAAAAATAATGCAACCTAAAAATTGTTATGGCTTTTAAAGGTCATTTGTCAGGTAATACCTATCACTTTTATGGTATTACAATGTTATACATACATACTTAAAATACACGAAGATCAGATTTACGAAGTATCAACAAATTTATGAATAGTCAGTGATATTATTATACTGCTGCTTGTCATTATAGCCTCAATGGTTAAATAGTTTTGTCTTCCTGTTCTGTAAACTTTGCTTTATCAACATTGTCGTGTGTCCGTGGGTGTGTAATTTGAAATAAAAAAAAACAAACCAGGTATATCTATATGAATTAGAATTGACAAGTTCTTTTTCATAATATGAATATATAGAAATTTATTTCGAATACTTTGTACGCGTTAAGATGTTTCACTTTTTGCATAAAAACGGCACGAACGACGTATGAAAAAAAGGAATAATAGATTTTTGTATATATCATAAATTGAACGAGTAATTCCAAAATGATTTGTTATTTGAAATATCTCAGTGGCGTACTATGTTTTTCTTTAAAAAAAATTCACACCATTTCAACAGTAGATATAAAATTATTAATTTTATGTCAAAAAATGCGCAATAATTACCTCTTAAAACACATCAAATTTCATTTGCATATCTGAACCGGTTTTAGAACAATAAAGAAATCGTCAGTTTGTAAGAAAAATGTCAACACCCCATATCTCGGAAACGAAGTATTTGCTGACATACGCTTATAGAGCAAACTGTCATTAATTTTTCATGTAGAATTACCCTTTAAAGTTTGTCGCATTTATTTAGAAACATCCTGTTTTTTCTTGACCACCCTGGATTTCCATAGTTTTTCCTGTATTATTTCACTTGACCGTTATTTTCAGTTCTTTCTGTTTTTCCAGTCCTGCAGGTTTCTTTTCTAATATTGCTTCGTCCATTTTATCTCTAAAAGATTTTCGGGGTCTGTCTCTCTTCCTTCTTCCTATCGGGCTCCAATCTGTTATTCTGTTTATCAACGATTTTGGTCTGCTCTTCTGCCATGTCCGTACCAGGTTAATCTCTTTTGTTCTATGTTGTCTATTATCCCTTGAATTCATTACCATTATTTTCTTAATCTCTATGTTATTTATTCTATCCCTTCTACAGCTTCTACTTAGGTATTCGATCTCTGTTGCTCTTATTTTGCATTTGGTTTTCGTATTTTTTATTCAATTTTCACACCCATTATTCAGAATACTTTTTGTCATGGTGTTATATTATATTCTTCTTTTTGTTTTTATACTGATGTTCTTATCCCACAGTACCGGGTTTAATTTTAGTATGCAGCATATTGTTTGTCCTAGTAACTCGATACCTAAAACCATAGCTTGGTTTTATAGGTATCGAGTCATAGAGATAATAAAAAGCTCATGAGATAATAAAAAAAATAATGAATGATTTTATTTGAATTTGCATAGATGATTGTAAGGCCAAGGATATCACAACGGCTCTAAAAGGAGGAGAAAAAATAAAGATGTACAAGCTCGCGTTTGCAAAGAATATCCGCATGCTATTTTATGCTAAGTGGATGCCACTCCCTCAATTTAGTTATTGGGGATGCAGCTATATCTTGCGCACAATCAACATGTTTTTTGGTCTTGTAGAAGATTTATACACATTAAATGATATAAATGAGTCAGATTAAATAAATTATTAGACGAATTTTTTACTAAGCAACAACATTTTTGTTTAATTTAGTAGTATTTTGTATTTTGACAACGACACCCGATTTGGGCGTCGAAACGATAATAAAATTATTTTTTTCAATTTAATTGTGGCTTATTTTCCATCTAAATCAGGGGTTCCCAAACTGGGGGGCGTGAGGTCATATCAGGGGGGGCGCGAGACAAGTTGAACATTAAATTAAATTTAGTTATTTTTCTAAAACTCAAAATTAACCGGTTGTTAAACTGTGTCTGGTAACGCAGAGTAAGCAAAAGTTATCTCAAATACAGGGGAACCTCGATTATCCGTCTCTCCATTAACCGTCACCTCTGTTAACCGTCAGGGTACATACAAACGTTGTATTGATTACGTAAGCAAAAATTTTAATGAAAAAAAAGTTAAGTTCATTTGTGATGAGGACACAAACAGCTATCCATTGCTGACAAATAAAGAAATCGTTGAAATGGCAACGAAGGCGGACCAAACAGATTCGGAAGCTGACACAGACTTGAAATTTGACTATAGATATGTCGATGAACCTACTGTAACTGACAAAGATTTGCGTAAATAATCTAGAGAAGCTGCATCGTACATGCAATAATTCATCGAGTGGTATTCTCAACAAGAAGAAGCCAATAAAATAGATTTATTCATTTAAGAACCCATTTACCCATTTATTCGATTAAGAAATTCAGCCGCCGCAAAATGTGAAGCAACAGTAAAACAAACAAGGGTTTCAGAATATTTAAAATTGATTCGTTTGTACGAACACAAATCCCTCTTATATTGTCAAACATACAAATGAAATTTGAGAGTTATACCTACTATGAATTTTTAATTTTTTTTTTTAATGTTCTGTTAACCGTCTTATCGGTTATCCGTCATACCTTTGGTCCGGTGCCCTGACGGATAATCGAGGTTCTACTGTACCTCTTTTTGACAATACTGTGAAACGCCGCATTGATGATAGGACCGAAGACATACAAAACCAGGTAGTTGATGCAGTAAAATAATCGCCATTTTTTGCTATTCAGCTAGACTAGAGTACTGACATAGTACAATGTTATCAGTTAATTGTTTATGTTCGGTATATTCAAAACGAAAGAATGAAAGACCAGCTACTTTTTTCTACAGAGTTGGAGACTGAAGACCACGACAAAAGCTATTAATGTTATGAAAGCAGTGTGAGAGTTTTTTGACAAACATGACACAAACTCTCTTGACAAAAACTGATCAGTTTATGTACAGATGGCGCACCTTCAATGCTTGGTTTTCGCTCAGGCTATTTGCAATTAGTAATAGAGAAAAATGCTGATGTGATTGGGATACATTGTTTTATACATCGACAAGCCTTGGCAGAAAAAACCTTTCCAAATGAACTTATGGCTGTCTTAAGGTTGTGTATTAAAGTCGTGAAGTACATAAAAAAACAGTGCTTTGAATACTCGACTGTTTAAAACTCTTTGTGAAGATTTAGAAAGTGATTACAAAACACTACTACTTTATATAGAAGTACGATGGCTCTCAAAAGGAAACATTTTGGTAAGATTATTTGACCTTTGAGATGAAGTAATCACCTGGGAACATCAAAAGCAAAATGAGCTAAACATGGCCTTTAAAAACATTGTACCCATGTAATATTGGCTTATTTGTCAGTCATGTTTGACTCGTTGAACAGCCTTAACCTAAAACTGCAGGGTGGAGACTCAAACATAGTAGTTACTCATTGTGATGGAGGCTTAGTTACTCAACTTTGGAGTCGCAAAATATCAGTAAACCCCTGAAATTATTCAAATTTCTCTAAAGTAGAGCCAATCTCAGAAGAAACACGCTTCAAGGATATTTATGAAGGATCAAGTTTGAAAATCGAAATATCAAATCATTTGGAGAGCCTAATTGAAGAGTTCCAGAAATACTTCCCAAACACTTGTGACAATTTTATTTACAGAATGTCAACTGATCCATTCCATGTCAACATAGACTCCCTGCCTGAGTCACTTCAAGAAGATGCTTTGCAAATAAATCCAAATGATTTTTTGCATGATTCCTCTGCCAAATACTTTGTTATAATGGACAAACCTTCATTTTGGTTAAAATGTTTCAAAGTGTATCTTAGTGTATCACGGGAAGCTCTTCATTTATATTTGCCTTTTTCAAGTAACTATTTGTGCGATTTTCAACACTTGTGGCAATTAAAACAAAGTATCGGAATAAACTTGATGTTGCTAGTGACTTGTAGTATAAGAGCTGTGAGACATTTTTGAGTAGGTATTTTAGGCAACCTGAAAATTTTTCAGGTGACTCTTCCATGATAGCCTAATACAAAAATGCCGGTCTGGCTGGAGGGTAGCGGTTATTTTCCCCAAAAATTCCCCCCAAAATTAAAAAAAGGGTAAAAATTGTTATTACAAAAAATATCATTGACGTGACTTTAAAGTAAATTTAAATATTTAAATATAAAGAAAATAAGCAGGCCAGGCGATTTGAGGGCGATTTTAACTCTGCAAGATACTTGCATGGGCGCCCCAGGATTATTTTTAGGGGATGCATCTGAACTTCAGAAGATTTCATCTGAATCTGTACATACTATTAACGAGTATACAATATACAACTATACATGCAAAGCTATGTACATTCCTTCAGGACAGGGAAGTACAATTATTATTTTGACAGGGTATTTTTTAATATTAAAAATAAATATTCGAAAAAGACAGGTTTTTTTTGGTGAAATTTTCCAACTGCCATGTGATCGAACAAATTACGCGTGCATATAAATGAAAAGCGCTATAGGTAAACAGGAGTGTGAGAAAGAGCGTATACCGATAGCTGTTTGCGTCCTCTGTTGTACCTGAGCGAGTCCGTTCGCTCGAGAAAAATCACGTTACCTGGCGATCCCATGTTGTTGTGCCTCGAAACGTCAGAGTAATTATTATATATTATAGTTTTTTAAGTAACTTTTTCTTAATTAAAGGAAAATAATACGTACTATACAATAGATTTTGCCAATATGATAGAAAAAGACAGATTTATTATTA
Organism: Diabrotica virgifera virgifera; assembly: GCF_917563875.1. Lineage (NCBI taxonomy): Eukaryota > Metazoa > Arthropoda > Insecta > Coleoptera > Chrysomelidae > Diabrotica > Diabrotica virgifera. The sequence goes on from NC_065450.1 coordinate 180,761,618, forward strand.
TAAAGATATAGGTAGAAAAGTATAAAAGTATAAACTAAATTGATTCTGTGTCCGAATCTTGTACTTCTTCTTCAAACTCCTCATCTGAGCTTAAATATTCACTGTCTTCTTCTTCATCAGACTCCCCTTGTGACTCAGATTCCTCTTCTACATGATCTGTAAATAGTTGTAATATGTATTTAGAATTAATTAAAAATTAATTAGTGATTAATTAATTGAGTTACTACGTATTCTCTGTCCTTTTATACGGAGTCGAAGCCTGGAGAATCACGGGCGCATCTGAAGATAGACTTGCCATTGTTGAGATGTGGTGTTATCGAATAATGTAAAAAATATCATGGACGCAACACGTAACAAACACGGAAATATTAGTAAAGATAAAAAGTTAAAAAAATACTCAACACTATGAAGGAAAGAAAAATGAGCTACTTTGGTCATATACTAAGAAATAAAAACGTGATATAATTTATAATATAAGGAAAAGTATTAAGTATTAGTTATACATTAATTTTTAATTAATTCTAAATACATATTTACAACTATTTACAGATCAGGTAGAAGAGGAATCTGAGTCTCGAGGGGAGTCTGACGAAGAAGAAGAGAATGAATATTTATTTTGGCTCATTTTTCTTTCCTTTATAGTGTTGAGTATTTCTTTTGCCTTTTTCATCTTTCTTAATGTTTCCGTGTTTGTTACGTGTTGTGTTCATGATATTTTTTACATTATTCACTAACAGCACATCTCAACAATGGCAAGTCTTTCTTCAGATGCGCCCGTGATTGTCCAGGCTTCGACTCCGTATAAAAGGACAGAGAATACGTAGTAATTCAATTAAATTATCGCTAATTAATTTTTAATTAATTCTAAATACATATTACAACTATTTACAGATCATGTAGAAGAGGAATCTGAGTCTCGAGGGGAGTCTGACGAAGAAGAACACAGTGAATATTTAAGCTCAGATGAGGAGTTTGAAGAAGAAGTACAAGATTCGGACACAGAATTAATTTAGTTTATACTTTTATAATTTTCTACCTATATATTTATAATAATAAATCTGTTTTTTCTATCATATTTGCAAAATCTATTGTATAGTACGTATTATTTTCCTTTAATTAAGAAAAAGTTACTTAAAAAACTATAATATATAATAATTACTCGTAACGTTTCGAGGCACAACAACATGGGATCGCCAGGTCACGTGATTTTTCTAGAGCGAACGGACTTGCTCAGGTACAACAGAGAACGCAAACAGCTAGCGGTATACGCTCTTTCTCACACTGCTGCTTACCTATAGCGCTTTTCATTTATATGTACGCGTAATTTGTTTGATCACATGGCAGTTGGAAAATTTCACCAAAAAAATTCTGTCTTTTCTAGAATATTTATTTTTGATATTAAAAAAATACCCTGTCAAAATAATAATTGTACTTCCCTGTCCGGAAGGAATGCGCATAGCTTTGCATGTATAGTTGTATATTTTATACTTGTTAATAGTATGTACAGATTCAGATGAAATCTTCTGAAGTTCAGATGCATCCCCTGAAAATAATCCTTAGGCGCCCATGCAAGTATCTTGCAAAGTTAAAATCGCCCTCAAATCGCCTGGCCTGTTTATTTTCTTTATATCTATTTGAATATTTAAATTTACTTTAAAGTCACGTCAATGATATTTTTTGTAATAACAATTTTTACCCTTTTTTTTTAAAATTTGGGGGGGATTTTTGGGGAAAATAACCGCTACCCTCCAGCCAGACCGGCATTTTTGTATTAGGCTATCATGGAAGAGTCACCTGAAAAATTTTCAGGTTGCCTAAAATACCTACTCAAAAATGTCTCACAGCTCTTGGACCATTGTGTTGTGCACTTACTAAAACTCGGCCACGAATAGGCATACAAGTAAATAAAATGCAAGCACATCCCTCTCACTAACCAACCTAATCTATTTTTCTTTTATTAATAATTTTTGGATTTTATGGAAACTGATATTGTTGTATCTCATGGCAGAATAATTAAATGTTTTGTTTTCAAGCTAATTCTTATTTGTTTTTGTTTTGTTCCTATTTAGGAGCATACAATTTATTGTAAAGGAGGGGGGCGCGAGAAACTTTCATTTCAACAAAAGGGGGCGTGGTACAAAAAAGTTTGGGAACCCCTGATCTAAATAGTTATTTATACACATTTTTTACTGGTTGTTGATAATGTGTATTTATCTTTTACCTCGCTTCTTCGTCGCTTGAACTTAAAATGTGCTCGCTATACTATGCCCTATGTTGGATAAGTTATAAGTAATAACTATCCTACTATTTTTTAAATAAATATATTTTTACATAGTTCTTTATGGTAAAATTTTGATTTTTTCCTATTTTTTTTATATTTGCAGTAAATTTGTATATTCTTATATGAAGGGGCGCCAAATTTTATTTTGCCAGGGGCGCTCAGAACCCTAAAACCGGCCCTGCCTTAAAGTAGCATTTTTAACGCACGTATGGAGTTCTAAAAATTGCATTTTTAACACGGTTGTAGAAAAAAGCCTTTAAATGAGGTGTCACATGATGTACTTACTTTCCTATTTAAAAAAATCAAAGTTGTGCCTGTCACCTGAAGAAGAGGGATCGCGTAAAGTTCGAAACATTGACGCTATAATATACTATGATTATTTTAAAAATCGACCTATCCGAGCGTTTTTCTTATGTGCTAAAAATAAGTAAGTTAATAAGGGGGGTAAAACTTATTCCAGCGAACTGTATTTGTAACAACCAAGGTAGGGATGGCGGTTGTTAAACAAAAAACCGGTTTTCGGTTATACCGGTTTTTTACTTACGGTTTAACCTGGCGGTTATAACTGGTCAAAAAAAGCGGTTGTTCCAAAAACCATTTTTCGGTTTTTTTAATCAGAAGCAAATACTCGATAGGTTATAATGTTAATATAATGTTATATGTTACATACATTTATATTGCAATTCAGTTTGCTCAATTTTCCTCCCGAAAAATTCCCCAACCAATTCAACCTATAAAAATTTTCCCATGTGCTTTCAAATTACCCTAAAAATGGGCGAAAGTGCCCCAATCTGGCATCTCTGATTCGTCGCTCGTTGTAGACGGCGTCGGTGTATATTGCGTTGTCAATTGGGATATTCACAAAACTCCCAAAAGTGATGATCTTACCGACATGTCCCTAGGATCTATCGAGTTTAAAAAAATATCCAAATGACATATTTTACTTAAGAGGAAACAGTAGCGATCAACAGGTAGCGAAAACGCATTCCAAGATTGCGGCTGTAATTTTGAATATTTTTTCGAGATATGTGGCACACGTATTCGTAATATAATAAAGAATGGCGGTACAGAGCCCAATTTAAAAAATATATTAATATGTGGAAATTACTCTGTAATTAAATACAATATTAAAAAAACGAGCCTGTACCGCCACTAAGAAGAACAAAAAAATACACTTTCTTCAAATAAACTTTTTTATCCGATGCCTAGCTTTTGTGTCATTTTGGAACTACTAAAATTTTTTATTTCATTAGTAGTTCCAAAATGACACAAAATCTAGGCATCTGATAAAAAAGTTTATTTGAAGAAAGTGTATTTTTTTGTTCTTCTTAATGGCGGTACAGACTCGTTTTTTTAATATTGTATTTATTTACAGAGTAATTTCCACATATTAATATATTTTTCAAATTGGGCTCTGTACCGCCATTCTTTATTATATTACAAATACGTGTGCCAAATATCTCGAAAAAATATTCAAAATTACAGCCTCAATCTTAGAACGCGTTTTGGCTACCTGTTGATCGCTACTGTATCACCTTAAAAATAAATTCGATAAACCAATTCATCATTTATTGCCATCAAAAAATTTCAGTAGGTAGTATTTTTTAACAGGTTTTTATAATACCTTTCATTTCCTAAGAATTATGTATTATCTAAAAATTACATAATGGAGATTCCTAATCGTATTTCGGTATTCACATTTCATACAAGAGTCTCAAAGTACTCAAGTATAAACAATTTTTAGATGATTTTGGGAATATCGATATCAAGCAGATCACTTACCTTTTTATGTAAATATTCATGTGTTTCATAAAAGCTGATGTGACACTTTCGTCCAGTTCTTTATTAGTAAATAAAAGTTGAATTATGGTTGTTTGGGTTAATAATTACTTCGCATATTATTTATAATACATATAGTAGGGGAGCAAAGTATGCTAAATGTGCAGTCACTCGAGCGCTTTGGGGACCTATTGGGTTGTGATTATTAGGTTCTAAAACCAAAAAAGTTGAGTAAAATTTTCCATTTTAGTGGGGACTTTCCATATTTTAATTTAATTTTCCATTTCCAACACCCGTTTTCTCCGATTATAGCGCCACCTATCCGTAATTAGAAAAAACGTTTCGAATAAAAGTTGCTTATTTTTACGCAAAGAATCCAAATCTGAAATAAAAAAAAAAGGAGTTCCTATTTAAGATTTTAAAGTAACCCCCCCCCCCCCACCTCCGTGGGGGTCGTGTTTGGTACCATTCGATAGATTTCAGAAAAAATATTCAGAAATTGTAGTGTATTACCTATAAGAAGTTACCGTTAAGCCGGGTCCACACTATGTAACAAAACATGTTAAATAACAAAGTTTTGTAACTTGTTACAAAATTTTAAATAAACAAGTTTTAAAACACAGTGTTGTATAACATTTTTCTGGTTATATAGCATGTTTTATGTTATCCAACAGATATCGGTAAACATCAAAGAAAGTTATAAAACCGCACCGCGACTGATCTACACCTAAAAACATGTTATTGAAACATTTCTCTGGCATAGTACCTACGCGAGCAGCAACCGTTGGAGTCATATCGCCTTGTTCATTCTGGAGTGATTGTGCTAGATTTTTCTTTGCTCTGTTCACGTAGGGTTATTTACGCGATGAAATTGTCTAAAGAACTGACTACTCATTTAATTGAGCTATTTCGTAAGTAACGAGTATTATGGGATTGCTATGGGATGAGCTATATTTATTGATTTAAAAAACAAATAAAAAACACGATGAATAGACTAAAATAGAAGTGAAAATAGATACAGAAACTGTAGTTAAAACTAATGCACGTACGCCTATAACTCAAGCCAACAAAAGAAAAGCAGTACGCGGAACCTTAACAGCAAATCGGTGCAAATCAACTCTAAATTTGACATAAATACTATTCTCTACAGAGCAGAGTGTTCAGACATAAAACCTGTAACATTCACTTCATTCGCTACACAGATGCAGACTGCTTCATCAGCTACTCAAACAGGCACTCAATCATACAATATATCTGAGCCTTTCTATTCCGTCCACTACACCTACATCCGCTACTTCTCCAGCTACACCAATTCAAACAGACAGTGACACTCAATCATGAACAGGTGAAGACGATAATACTGAGGAATTAAATTTTACAGAAATGTTATACTTCCTCTCTGAAACAATGAGTAAAAAGTTTAAAAAATATACTTTGCTAATAATATAACTGTTAATCTTTCTCTTACTGAAATTGCATCTCGAAATGTCTTTCCTGCCTATTTTATGGCCGATTTCATTTATAAGAAATTCAAAATCAGAACTTTCTATTCTTAAGAAGTTTTTAAAACTGCCATCACATTTAATGTCTCCTGTCGATGGGTCTATGTTATCTCTTTCCAGATCAGCTAAAAGAGCTGTACCACTACCTATATTTTGCTCGAGCTGCTAATGAAGGACACATCTAAAATATTAATTTAACACGCCGGTGTCGCCTCCACAATATTACACAAGCTGCTGTTGCTATGAAGAGATCCTCCATACTTATATGACGCAATTTTATATACTACCTAACCTACCAGCTATCCATCTAAAATGCTGCAAAATTTATGCGCATGTTGTTGTTTTGTTTTTTGTTATATAGTCTGGATACTCATGCTATATTATAACAAGTTACATAACAAAGTTGTACAACAAATTTGTTGTACAACTTTGTTATTAGCATGTTTTGTTACATAGTCTAGACCCGGCTTTAAAAGTTCCCCGTTTCAGGAAAAAATGTTGTCTAAGAGCGATAGCCTAGTGACCTAGTGGGTAGACCTCGGATCTCGGATTCGTAAAGCAGAGGTTTCGATTTCAAATCCGGGGTGTGGATCTCCGATTTTTTTATTTATTGTTACTGCATTCATGTCTGTAGACAATGTTGCAATCTATTATGAGCACAATAAAAAAATATAGCAATAAAATAATAAATAAATATTTCAAAAAAAAAAAACAGAAAAAAAATACAATCACTGGAAGCGAAACTAAACAATACGGAAGAAATATAACCACTGGATTCGGAACTGGATATGGAACTGGATAATATTAGAAAACTGATATTATAATATGTAAGCACTACGAGCCTAGTAGGCCCATGGCTTGATGTACTATTCTTTTCCACTCCCTTTTGTCAGTCGCTTTTGTTTCCCAGTTCCTTAAGTTAATTCTTCTCATATCTTCTCTAACTCCATTACTCCATCGTGACCTCGGTCTTTCTCTTCGTCTTTTCCCTGCCAATGCACTAGATAGTACCATTCTGGGAATTCTAGATGGAATCATCCTCTGCACATGGCCTAACCATCTAAGTCTTTGCGCCTTAATTACTGCTAGTATGTTAGGATCTTGATAGAGCTCAGTTAGTTCCTTATTTGTTCTTCTTACCCATTGTCCATTTAAGTTTTTCCCACCGAAGATTTTGCGCAGTATTTTCCTCTCCCAAACTAATAACAACTCTTGATGTTTTTTTGTTGTGACACATGTTTCAGAAGCATACGTTACTATCGGCCTTATTACGGTCTTGTAAGTTCTTAGTTTTGCTCTTAGTGATATATGTTTACTTCTTAACAACCCATTAAAAGCAAATATAGCGCGGTTGCCCGACATAATTCTCTTTTGTATTTTTTCTTCACAGTTAGGATCTCTTGTGAAGACAGTTCCTAAGTACTCAAATCTCTCAACTTCTTCGAATTTATACTGTGTTCCCTTCGCTGTTGTCATTGTTATGTATTGCCCCCGAACGAATTGCTTATTTGTCCATTCCATATACTTTGTTTTTACTTCATTTATATACAATCCTTTGGTTGCTGCCCTCTCCTCGAGTTTCATGAGTGTTTCTATAAGTTCTATTTTGCTCCTAGCCAAGATTACCAAATCGTCTGCGAATGCCAAGCACTGATGTTTTTTGTGGTAGATCAGACCTGTTCTATTAATGTTTGCTTCCTGTATAACCTTTTCTAGTAATATGCTAAACATTATAGACGATAATGGATCACCCTGTCGCAGTCCTTGTTTGACCTCAAAGCTTTCTGTTATAGTATTGTTTATCTTGACTTTATCATACTGATATATCATTCTGATATTGTTTAAAAACACTAATAATATTGATATAAAATGTTAATCAATTTTATTTATTGTTATAAGAATCAAAGGTAAATATGATTAGGCGAATGAAGCCTTAGGTTTCGCAGTCAATATCCCAACCACACACACATGTTGCAATCTATTTCAATACGGTTTATACGGTTTATAGTACAAAATATACATTTAATATCAAAATAGTGGGATATATTTTTTTAGTTGAGGACACTTGGTCACATTGCATTGTTTCAGGATAAGGTGAAATATCTTCAATAAATGGAAAAAAGCATGTATGTCATATATTATAATACTTTCTATACTCTTAATATGTAGTCTCGTATAAATTTGTAGTGACATGATTTTAAGTATAAGAACAAGAAGCTTGCAACAATTTTCAGAGAAAATAGAAAACTAAAACTATTTTAAAATGATTATTCGAAATAAAACATATGCACATATTCCCTGTATTTGCCATCTAGTGGAATAACTGTAAAATTAAGTCAGTAAAAAAGGTACATTAAGTTTAATTAAATTAAGTAAATCATCTTGTATACTAAAATTAAGGTTGGAAAATTGTCGTTTCAAAATGAAAATCGACAGGGGCAACAGTACCTATACTAAAATACACTCTGTATAGATAATTATGTCAATGTTAATAATACTGGATAGAGAATTGAATATATTTTCAAATGAGCTAGCACACGCCCCTCTTCCCTATTTAAAAATAAGGGGTGGGGGAAATGGAAGGGAGGCGGTTGACAAATGACATATATGTATGTACCGTAAAAACTGTGTTCCCCTTAGATCAAAAGTCGGGCTTTTATATTTATATGTTAAGTTCAATATAAATTTCACATAACTGAACTATCACTGTATCCTCCATTTTGATTATTATTGTTCTCAACTAACGCTATTTTCAAAATTCTTGCTTTCCTATCCATCTTTAACGTAAATTATTAAAAAATATAAAACTATTTCTTTATTAACGCTAGTCTCCGATAAGGCTACCGTGATTTAATGCTGAGGTACTAAAATGTTATAAAATTAACAAACAGTACGAGCAAGAACAAAGAGTCCACATCCTTCTTATAACTACAAGTGACTGAAACATCGAAACAATAATAATTCTTACTGTGTTATACAGAAAAAGGCAGTAGAAACGATTAATCTCATATTTATCGACAACACTGTATGGTCCTCACTTGATGAGCTGTAAGGAAATATACACGTGAAGTTGTCCTCACTTTGTGCGCATAACGAAAAAGTATATACAGTCTCACTTTAATAGCTGCGTATAATGGCCTCACTTGGGTGGCAATATACTTGAACAATACGGGGCACATATACGTAATTTTTTTTGTGTATACTCGTCATTTTTTAATTGCTATTTACTTGTCAAGGTCACTATGAAGAGTTGAAACGATTATGTCTACGTTTTCTACCGGTCCTCACTAAGTGCGCGTAATGTCAGGACCTCACTTTGATATCTGTGCATAAATATATATATATATATATATATATATATATATATATATATATATATATATATATATATATATATATATAAGTTAACGACCCACATTCCGCAACATCAGCTAGAACACGGTAATGACCGTGAGAAGAGTAAGTCCCTGAACCAGAGAAACGCTGACGAAGACATCATACGTTCATAGTTATCAAAATATTACATTTTCATTTCTTAGTTTAGAATTATAATTGTTTAGTTCAGATTTTGCTTTCAAACTGTAAAGACTACTTTCTTGTGTTAAATAAATATTTTTTAAAAAGGGACTTTCGGAAAGATTTTATATTTCTGGCGCAGTCAGTAGGATAGTCAAACGGGCGTTAGCGAATATAACTCTCGGTTCGTTTTTACGATTTTTTGACTATTCGAACAGTTTTCGCGAAGTGAATTCCAGTTGGGCGAATTGAGTAACCTGACGAGAAGATTCGTACTTTCGGAGAGACTTTCAAGCGAATATTGTGAGTGTCTCAACCCAGTTCCGAAGCAGTTCCATGGACAAGATCGCTACATTACTGTAAGTGTTTAATGTCATATAGAGAGCCTAATTTAACACTAGATTCTGATTATTCAGACAGTAGTAACTCAGATACAGATTCTGACTCAAATTTAACTAATTTAGATAATTTACCTTTTAATAAAAATAATATAAGTTTTTCGAAAATATTAGAATTAAATAATAAATTTAAAATGGCTGTTCCACAAGTTCCTCAACTAAAGAAAGAATACTTAGATATGATTCCAGATTTTGAAGGAAATCATACGTTACTTCCTAGATTTTTAGAAATTTCCGAAAAGCTTGTAACCAAATTTTATAATGCTACAGATGTGAATGATTTTCAAAATGAATATTTGATGTCAAGCATAATTGCAAAAATAAAAGGCGAAGCCGCAGTCAATATTTCTTCTTGTAATCTTAGAACTTGGCAAGATTTAAAAAATGCTTTAATTAATTCTTATTCAGACAAAAGAGATATTTATACTTTAAACATAGAAATTTCAGATTTGAAACAAGGCAATAATGAATCCCCATTTGATTTTTATAATCGAATACAAAAATTATTAAATCTTCAAATATCTGTCCTGACCTCAAAAACTGAACATGCTGCTGAAATTAATATTCTTGGTAGCTTCTTCCGAAATTTAGCATTAAGAGTTTTGTTACGTGGGTTAAAAGAACCTCTTGGTACCTTAATGCGTACAAAGAATCCTCCAGATTTAAATTCTGCGTTAGGCATCCTCACAAATGATTTTCAGATATACCTCGACCAAAATAATTCTTCTCAAAGCAAAAATCACAAATCATATCAAAATAACAATTATTCGTCTAGACCAAAATCCAATTTCCGACAAAACCAACAAAATAATTATCAACCCCAAATTCAATATCAACCCCAAACTCAATATCAACCAAGGAATCAATTTCCAATACAGAGAAATACTATGGATCCTCCGAATCCCCAACCGAATCCTCAAAATATGAGACAAAATAATCAAAATAATTATTTCCAAAATAATCCTAGTACAAGTAGGAATTTTAATCGAAGCTCCAATGTATTCCAGCCAAATCCAAACAGAAAATTCTCAAACCCTACTCCAATGACTATCACAACCAATAATACTTTCAGACCATCACAAAACTTCCAAAATAGGACTCGTTTCCGTAACCCCAATAATTTCGCAAGCCAAAATATTATTCCGGAAGAACTGCATAACATAGATAATACATACTGTCCTGAAAGTTCATCCCAAGAACTTTTTTTAGAAGAGATAGCCTCGGAAGAAAACCAGAGCATGTAGAATTATTAAACTTAACTAAAAAAGAATGTGAATTGCCGTACATAATTTTCCCTGAGCATAATTTAAAGGTCCTTATAGATACTGGGAGCACTAAATCTTTTATTACACCAAAAATAGGTGAAAAATATTTTAAAAATTCAATATTTAAAAAACCATTTCAAATTTCCACTGCTCTTGGAACTACTAAGGAAAATTTCTGTACCGTAATTCCTTCTTCCTCTATATTTAGGCATAAAAAGCCAATAAAATTAACTTATCATATTTTTAAGTTTCATGATCATTTTGATTGCTTATTAGGATTAGATAATTTAAAACTATTACAAGCAAATATCGATTTAGTAAATAATTTATTAAGAACACCTTGTTATTCAATTAAAATTAACTATTATAGTCCGAGCGCTGGGAGCACGAATTGTATAGTAGTGTCTCCACGTTCCGAACAAGTAATTAAATTAAATATAAAAAATATAGAAAATGGTGACGTTATCGTACCTTATACAAAAATAGGGAAATTAGAAATTCCCCAATGTCTTACTAAAGTTGTTAATAAAGAAGCTTTATGCACTATTACTAACTCATCAGAGTCATATTTTAAAGTTGATTTAACTTCACCAATAGAAGTTGAAAAGTTCGATGAATACGAACAAATAAATCATCCTAATCTTAATTCTATTTATGCCGAAAAATTCAAATTTGATATTTCTAAAATCCGCACGGAACATATGAATACCGAAGAGCGGAATTCAATTTTAAAGCTGATAAGAGAATTTTCGGACATTTTTCATATTGAGGGCAACCAATTGTCTTTCACCAATAAAATTAAGCATAGTATAAAAACTTCTAATGAGATTCCAGTATATTCTAAATCATATAGATATCCGGAAATATATCGTAAAGAAGTCCAAAATCAAATTCAGGGCATGTTAGATCAAAATATTATCCGACATAGCAATTCTGCCTGGTCCTCGCCTATCTGGGTTGTCCCCAAAAAACTTGATGCCTCCAATAAACGTAAATTTCGTGTTGTAGTCGATTATCGACGTTTAAATGCTATTACTTTAGGAGATAGATACCCCCTTCCAAATATCACTGACCTCTTAGACAAATTAGGGCGTTGTCAGTACTTTACCACGCTAGACTTGGCTTCTGGGTTCCATCAAATAGAAATGGCAGAAGAAGATATCCCAAAAACCGCTTTTAACACCGAAAATGGTCACTATGAGTTTCTTAGAATGCCATTTGGACTTAGAAATGCCCCAGCTACATTCCAGAGAGTAATGGATAACATACTAAGAGGCATACAAAACGAAAAATGCCTTGTCTACCTAGATGATATTATTATATTTAGCACTAGCCTGCAAGAACATATTACAAATTTAAGAGAAGTATTTCAGAGACTACGTGAATCTAACTTTAAAATACAGTTGGACAAATCCGAATTTTTAAAGAAAGAAGTGGCTTACTTAGGTCATATTGTCACTCCAGAAGGAGTAAAGCCCAATCCGGATAAAATAAAGGCTATTAAAAATTTCCCAATACCTGCTACTACCAAACAGTTAAAAGGCTTCCTCGGATTATTAGGATATTATCGAAAATTTATTAAAGATTTTTCAAAAATTACAAAACCCTTAACATTGCGACTAAAAAAAGATAATGAAATAAATATTAAAGACGAAGACTATGTACAGTGTTTTAATATCTGTAAAGATCTTCTTACAAATGAACCAATTCTGCAATATCCTGATTTTACTAAACCATTTAATCTGACAACAGATGCAAGTAACTATGCAATAGGTGCAGTTTTAAGTCAAGGAAAAATTGGTTCTGATCTCCCAATTGCCTACGCGAGTAGAACACTGAATGATTCAGAAATAAACTACTCTACCATTGAAAAAGAACTCCTAGCTATAGTCTGGGCAGTTAAGTATTTCCGACCCTATATTTTTGGACGTCGCGTGACTCTCGTGACAGATCACAAGCCTCTTCAATGGCTATTTTCATTAAAAGATCCCAGCTCAAAATTAGTTCGCTGGAGATTAAAACTCGAAGAATATGATTATGAGATTGTATATAAAAAAGGTGCTCTAAACACAAATAGCGATTGTCTATCAAGAATACGATTAAACGCAAACGAAACTCATGACATAGAACCTGAAACAAATCAAGACTTCTTAGATTATGTAGAAAATTTTGATGAAACTTTATTAGGTACCCCACATAACGTCGACTCAGAGTCTTTGATTGTTGAACCTGACGAAACAATAAATGGCCAAAATGAAGAAGATATCAATGAAAATGACGGTGCTACAATCCACACAAATGAAGAAAATCCCATCACAGGTATACCCATATCAGAAATATCAGTAAACACTGGAATGAATCAAATTATCATTTCTCAAGTTAATTACGAACCAGCAGAACCATCTATTATAAAACTTTACGATAAAAAACAAAGAACTCTCGTACAATTTTCAAAAAATGACACTGAACGTGACATAGTTAAATTTGTAAAAGACTATATAATACCTAAAGTTAAATATCATCTGTACTTCGAAGATCCTATATACGAAACTTTTAGTAACGTTGTACAAAAATATTTCAAAAATTCGCAAATAAACCTTATTAAATGCACCAAGAAGTTAATCGATATCCACCAAACGAAATTGAAGAAATAATAAAAAATTATCACGAAGGAAAACAGAACCACAGAGGAGTAGATGAAACAGAAAATAGAATAAAAGCCTTATATTATTGGCCGAATCAAAGAGCATCTATCCAAACTTATATAAACGATTGTGAAATTTGCCAATTAACAAAATACGATAGGAGACCTATCAAACCCTTATTTAATATAACACCTACTGCAACTAGACCCTTCCAAATTGTTCACCTAGATTCAGTCACATTAGAAAAAACAAAATTTTTAACTATAATAGATTCTTTTTCTAAATATGGTCAATTATATAAAATAAATTCAGCTCAAGGTATCGAAGTAGCAAATGCATTAATTCGATATTTTACTCATCACTGCATACCAGAGCAAATAATATCTGATAATGGGACCGAATTAAAAAATTCAGTTGTCAAAGAACTTTTACAGCTACATAAAGTAAAAGTACATTTTATAAGCTCTCAACATCCAGAATCTAATGGAATTGCTGAGAGATTCCATTCAACCATAATCGAACATATTAGACTACTAAATAATCAAAAAGAGTACAAAAATGACCATATTGAACAAAAAATAAATTACGCTTTACTAGCTTATAATAACAGCATCCATTCAGTAACAAAAATGAAACCACATGAGTTGATTACGGGACATATAGATAGTAATTCTCCTTTTGATATCAATATCGAGCAACAAATTTTAAATAATTATATTTCAAACCATAAAGAAAAAATGAAAATACTTTATTCTAATATCAATAAATCCTTGCAAAACGTAAAAGAAAAAGTAACCTCTAAAGCTAACGAAAATCGAGAAGAATTGCCCGAAACAATCCCTACTAAAGTATTTGTTCGTAATAAGCAATATCAAAGTAAAACAAAAAATAAATACCAAGCTGAAGAAATAAGTAAAATTAATAAAGAAAGAAAAACCGCGAAAATAAAAACTAGACATAAAAATACTGCCGAAAATATTCATTTTTCTAATGTTAAACGACCTAAAAGAAAACCTTACAAATTTTCAGGTACCTCGCAATCGGATGCGCAGCAATCCAAATAAAAGATGTTACCCATAATCTAGGCATATTACCAATCAAATTGGGACCTGCCAAACTTCAAAAATCTAGCCACACTTTTGTCCATTACTATAACTTAAATCCACTTTTAGAAGAGTATGATAACTTAAATATGCAATATGATCACCTAAAAAATAATCTTTCTAATTGTAAATTTTTCAATAATGAAACAAAAAATTATGTTAATTTAGTAGAGTACGTCAAAGATAATATTGAGGAAAAATTTGAAAACCTAAACATACATACCAAGTTACAAAAAAATAAAAGAGGTATTATCAACGGTTTCGGTTCAATTATTAAAGCTATAACAGGAAATTTAGATGCTGAAGACGGCGAAAAAATTAACTCAATACTAGAACACTTAAAGACAAACGAAGCAAACTTGCAAAGCCAAATCAATAATCAATATTCGCTAAGCCATGAAATTATCAGTAACTTTAATGAAACAATTCAAAATATTCAAGAAAATGAAATTAATTTAAAATCCAAAATTTTAGCAATAAAAGATATAGTAGATTTCCAAACAAATCTTGAAAATGTCAATTATTTGAAAGACATGTTTAATGAAATTATAATAACATACAACTTAATACTCGATACAATGGAAAATGTCCAGAATTCGATTACATTTTGCAAATTGAAAACATTACATCCTAGCATAATAAAATCAAACGAATTATTTAACGAACTCCAAAAAATTTCGTCACATTACAAAGCACAGCTACCATTTGAAGTAAAATATGAAAACATTTTAGATTTCGAAGCTATTTTACAAATAACTTGCAAAATAGAAAAGAATCAAATACAAAATTTTCTTTCAATCCCTATTGACTATGAATCCAATTTTGATCTTTATCATTTATTGCCAATTCCCACAAAAAGTAAGTCAGAATTTGTCATCATGTTACCAAACTCAAGATATTTATTAAAAAATGAAAAAATTATATTTCCTCTAAATGACATCTGCACACATAGTAAGATCTTCCAATGTCCTGGTTATCTGCAAATTAATCACGAGCACTCATGTGAAGACCAAATTTTATTTTTTGGCAACTCTACAGACTGCCAATACCTAAAAGCGAAAATTCCAGGAAACCATATCGAAATTATTCCAGAAATCAACCAATATTTAGCTGTCTTTCCTAAAGAAGAAAAACTAATCATTAAATGTGCAGAAGAAACGCAAATAAAAATTCTGAACGGCATTTATCTGATAGAGAATGCACCTTGTAAAATTATTTTCCAAAATCAAGAATTAACCTTTCAAGACGTCACATCAGGGCAACCAATGATGATAAACTCACCACAATTAAATTTCGATATAATTAAAATAGCACCAATGGAAATAAAACTAAATTCGCTAAAACTTAGATATTCCAAATCACGAAATAAAACCAATATTTCAAAATACGGCTCTGTACCACATTCCAAGTATTTGGACAATTCTGTTGTACATTGGAATAATTACAACACTTATTATTTTACTCAAAAGGAAAATAGCAAAAACAAAGAGAAACGATTCCATAGAGGAAAAAGAAGAAAGTCCTAACCCCGGCATAGAACTCCCTCGCATGGCTTCACTCTTGGGGAAGAGGAGTTAACGACCCACATTCCGCAACATCAGCTAGAACACGGTAATGACCGTGAGAAGAGTAAGTCCCTGAACCAGAGAAACGCTGACGAAGACATCATACGTTCATAGTTATCAAAATATTACATTTTCATTTCTTAGTTTAGAATTATAATTGTTTAGTTCAGATTTTGCTTTCAAACTGTAAAGACTACTTTCTTGTGTTAAATAAATATTTTTTAAAAAGGGACTTTCGGAAAGATTTTATATTTCTTATATATATATATATATATATATATATATATATATATATATATATATATATAATGTTTTCTTCTTCTTCTTTTTCTTGTTTTGCCCTTTAATTCGTCCAATTTTGAACATATGCTTTCCCCAGTTTCCTCCATTCGCTTCTGTTTAGTGCTTTCTGTTTCCAGTGTGTTCCTCCTACCTTTCTAATGTCATTTCTCCCCATCTCATCTGAGCTCGTCCTCTTGCTCTCTTTCCTGTCCATGGTCTCCATTGTTGTATCGTGGTATTCCACCTATTGCCCGTTTGTCTGTCGTTATGTGAGAAGCTCCATTTTAGCTTCGCTATATGTTGTCCTGAGTCTTTGATTTTTTGTTTTATTTCTTACCCAGTTGTTTTTCTTTTTGTCTTTTACTCCTAACATTACTCTCTCCCTTTATGGCTCTTTGTGTCTTGTCAAGGTCCATGTTTGAGAAAGGTCCCTGACAAGGTCTCTGAGAAGAGAAAATTCCCAAGAAATCGTGAGTATAAAGCATTCAAAACATGTTTTAAACCATTGAAAACTTGTACCTAGGAAATCCCTGTTAGCAAATAATCCAAAGGTGTGGTTTTACCTACTTGCTTATAGAAATTTTAAAGTGGTCCCCCGCTAACCCCTTGGGCTTGCCTAGGTATTGAAATTATACTTTTAAGTAGTCAGTATCAATTTAGTAACCGACCAGTCGGGTCGTCGCATTTGTTAGTTTAGAGTTTGAGTAACTCTCGCGTATTAGTATTAGAGTATCCTTTTGTAAGCCAGCGTAGCTGGACGCTTCTGGTTTAGACTGTTCAACTCTCGCATAATAGTTTTCCCGTATAGAATTTCAAACCAGCGTAGCTAGAAATCGCATTGGTTAGTTTAGAGTTTTCGATGCAAAACTCTCGCATATTTGTAGTGAAAATGTATCCTGTTAGTATTCGACCAGTCTCTTGTCGACGCATTTTTTGTTTAGAGTTTCAACTCTCGCGTATTTTATTAAGTTACAGTTTGTCTAGACACATTTCGTAAACGCTTATCATTACTAAAGAGGTTTATCATTACTAAAGAAAATATCCGTGGTTCATGTAAAATTAGTGACATTTAAACTGTAACAGTGCTCTCGTGTGGTGTTTCGCGGACTAGGGTAAATTGGACATTAAATCGGCGGTTTAAATATAGGAACTTTAAACTAAAATTTTGACCAGCTGTTAATTTAGTTATAGTTAGTAACAGAGTTAGTCAATAAATTGCATATTTGTTAATGCTTGTGCTCTTTATTTTCCACGTTAGTGGGTGGTCCTACGAATTTTAATTTATAACATTAGCAGAGAACGGCAGTTCTCGCCAGTGGCGCACACTCACACCCCCCTACACGCGACACTAGATATACACGAAATTTTCGATTTTCTAAATCTGAGTGAATTGAAAATTGGGCCAACTCCCATCTTAAAATTCAGGAAAAGACTCACCCATTCCTATGTCAACCATCCATTTTGGTCCAAGGGTGCGGATTTTACGGCCCTTCCTATTTAGAGTCTGTTTTTCGTTCTCGTCCCCAAAACTCCCAAAAACTTCAAAAATCGCAAAGTCCGACCTTTGCGGCTTCTAATAATACTGATTATTACCTTTCCAACGCATGTGTAATTTTTTAAATCGGTTATACCTTTCAAAAGTTACCGAGCTCAGAAATATGACTCAATTTCTATTTAATAAAGGGAAAATGTTTGTGGATAATATTGTATGTATGTATGTATGTGACTGCAAAAGTTAAACCAATCTGAATTTTTTTTTCTGTGTTTGAAGAGGGGGTCAGGGCCGATTCAGAACCGGTGTAGTTTGTGACTTTTGACCACCCATAAGCCAGCTATAGGAGTTGGTAGGTACAAAACGGCATATTTTTTAGGGGTATATCGTCGGTTCAAGAAGAGATAGGAGAACCGAAAATACACCAAATCAATAGCATTGAGCTAAGCTTTCAAATGGTGTGTAAGAAGTCACGATGATATATACAAGCAGCTCAGTATAGCCAAAAAACTGAAAAACTAAACTTTGAAAATTTTGGTTTTCCACAATTACTCAAAATTTCAACATACGAATTGCGCCAATAACTGAGCGTTTGTAGAAGGACTCTAGACGAATTTAATAGTGTATACCTTATATTCGGAAAAATTCTAATTTTTAAGTTAGAGGCTTCATAATTATGATCAAATCTATTATCTATGGAAAAAAAACTGGTTTTCAAGCTCAATACATCTCCTGTAATAGCTTTAGTTATCATACTTGACCTTAGATGCATCAGACACTACTTGTCCATACGTTTCAAACTCCTGTTTAGTGATCAAAATCGGTTAAGCCGTTTAGAAGTTATGAACCTTCAAAACTATAATCGAATTAACGATTATACCCGAAATGGTTTATGTAGTTGTAGTGGTTAACGCTAAATTTGGTCTGGCAACGGGCAATCCGAGTTTATTTACCGGCCATCCCAATATTTTATTTTCAATCTATTTCGAATAGAAAAAAATCTAGTGTACATTCGTTGGACACTAGATCATTTGAAAGGTAATGCGACAAAGGCGACAATTTATAAAGCTTAACGTGTAATCGAGAAACATTGCATTCAACTTCATACATTTAATTTATAAATAACTTTGAAAAACTCCTGATACAAGAATAAAAAACCGCTAAACGCCGTAAAAATGAGTGGCGCATATAATATTCCAGCTACAAAAGGTCTGATATGAATATTACGTGGCGAGAAAATGTATTTTCATTTTGATGCAAAACAAAATTCTAGTTTTATTTTAAAAGATTTTTCCATAATATTTGCTAAATTTGAAATAAACGCGCCACAAAAGCGTTTCAAAATTCAAACTGTATCCAAGTTACTCTTTTGTGGCGCGTTTTACTTCAAATTGAGCAAATATTATGGAACAATTTTTTAAAATAAAACTAAAATTTTGTTTTGCATCAAAATGAAAATACATTTTCGCGCCACGTAATATTCATATCAGATCTTTTGTAGCTGGAATATTGTATGCGCCACTCATTTTTACGGCGTTTAGCGGTTTTTTAATCTTGTTGCTTATTATGCTCTAAATGGTAGTAAGATCGCCTAACTTGAGGTTCCTCTTCCTACATT
The DNA here is from genome assembly GCF_917563875.1 of Diabrotica virgifera virgifera. Lineage (NCBI taxonomy): Eukaryota > Metazoa > Arthropoda > Insecta > Coleoptera > Chrysomelidae > Diabrotica > Diabrotica virgifera. The sequence goes on from NC_065450.1 coordinate 180,781,064, forward strand.
TTTGTTGAACAAATCTTCCATTTATTGATACCATTTTTGATACTCGTCTTCAAACCGGATTTTAAACCTTTTTTTTGCAAGTATCTTCTGCCAGTTTGATTTATTAAGTTTATTTAATTATTATCCCAACATAAGTATTTAATTTATTGAATCTACAATTTTTTTATTATTGATTTGATTATTATAAGTAATTTTAAGATAGTAATATATCCTTCGAGAATATAATATTTAATTAAGTCTGAAACTTTTTTCATTTTTAAACAGAGATTTAACTCACTTCCTTTTCTCGTGTAAACTCCAAAGTAGTTTTAACCTAAGTGGAAATTCTACGACATCGTTAATATAATTTTCTCTCCTTGTCGTAAATAAAGAGCTTAATAAAATGAATGGAAAGCTGCGGCATCTCTGCCGTTCCTTTTGTGATGGATCCGTGCATCAATATTAATGACTTGTGGGTTTATGGGCCTAATTGATGTGATCTTTTCGTTTCTCTTAAAAGACGCACGGCCTCCAGATTTACACTAATTATTTTTTAATCTTATTTTTGGTCATTATAGCAAATGAGTACATTGAAGAAAATGTAAACTCAGTGACGGTTTAAGGCATCATGGGGCCCTAGGTGGCCATAAGAAGTAGGCCCCTTTATAGCGACCATAACAAATTTACAGATATTTATGTTGTTTTGGGAAGTAATTACTCCAATGTTGTTCTGAAGCCATTTCCTTGCGGCACTTTCACAACTTCAACCATTTAGAATGGGAAATAAGCCACAATATTATTAAAAAATGATTTTTATTATTAACGTTTCGACGCCCAAATCGGGTGCCGTTGTCAAAATACAAAATACTATTAATATAAACAAAAATGTTGTTGCTTAGTAAAAAAATTCTTCTAATAATTTATTTAATTTGACTCATTTATATCGGCAATTCAGATACATATGATACATTTTAAAGTAGAAGACTTTAAAATGATATTGCCAATATTTATGAGTTGCGTTCCTGGGACGACTTTACTGAAAGATAGTTCATTCGATTACATGAAATCAACCCCAACTCAAGAATATCCGTCACAAAAAAAAAATCATAGCATGTGATCTGTCTTTAAAAAGACAAAAAACGCAACTCATAAATATTGGCAATATCATTTTAAAGTCTTCTACTTTAAAATGTATCATATGTATCTGAATTGCCGATATAAATGAGTCAAATTAAATAAATTATTAGAAGAATTTTTTTACTAAGCAACAACATTTTTGTTTATATTAATAGTATTTTGTATTTTGACAACGGCACCCGATTTGGGCGTCGAAACGTTAATAATAAAAATCATTTTTTAATAATATTGTGGCTTATTTCCCATTCTAAATGGTTTAATTACTCCAAAACTAAATTACAACAATGTAAAAAATATCGCTAATATGCAAAAAAGTAATATTGTGTCGATATGTGATTTTTCCCTGGGTATGAGTGCCACCCCTTCGAAGGTAAAAAAAAACATACAATCAAAATAAGTACGGAAATGGATAAACTGATTAATTCTAAGTAACTTTTGTTCTATAGAGGTTTTTCACTAAATTTTCACAGTCAATTTTTTAAGTTATTTGCGTGTGAATAAGTTCATTTTTCAACAAAAAATAACACGTTTTAGACGGTTTTTCGCAAATAACTCCAAAATTAAGTATTTTATAGAAAAAAATATTCTTAGCAACAATATAGTGCATACAAAAGTAAAAAAATGGTGTATGTATCAAGTATGTACCTAGACACAGTATAAGCAGCGCTGTAGCCAATGAAAAGTAGATTCTTATTCGACAAATACCAAATCAAGTATTTCAACGCAAATAACCAAAAAGTGAAGCACTTTTCGGCGAAAACTCATCACAACTTTTTTAAAGTGTTAAAAAATCTTATTTTATTTTTTTAACAATTTTCTAATATTAAAATTAAGCAAGTAAAGCTGAAAATAATGGTGATTCCTTTTTTTGGCAAAAAAAATCTTGAAAATTACCCCCTAGTTTGTACTTGTATACTATGCACTGATATGATCTGTAGATTTCACCAGTTCACAGTGCATATATTTCAAAACATTGGGATTTAAAACAAAACAAATTTTTTGAAATTTTGAAAAAAAAGCTTTCTTTTCAAAATAACTTATTATTGATACTAATAACAATTTTAGTGATACCAAAAATCTTAAAGAGTAAAAAATATAAGTTTTGCTTTTTTGAATATTTCAGATTTTTGCTTTTTTGGAAGATAAAAATTGGTTAAGATATATGACTGTAAAAAATTTGCATACAATGGGTAGAAAATTTTACATTCATTAAAAATAAATAAATCAAAATAGTTTCTATTTTTGTGGGATCGGTAGGTACTCACCGGAGGGACTGCAGACGTTCGGATACAATTAGCGTCTCTTTGCAAAAACAATGACGTCGACTTTGCTAAGTAACAACACATTTAATTAACACACACACTACAAATTACACTAGGTACCTGAATGGAAAAATCCACTTTACCATGCCAATGGCCATTAGGTTTCGAGACAGTAGGCTAAATAAAAAAAATTGTATACACTTATGATTAGTGACTTGTTCAAGCGCTTTCTACTACAGCCCTTTTATAAGTAAGAACTTCATACCGATAAAACTTACAGAGCATATAAACAATACATAAGTAAAGTAGCTTGTGAAGCGGTAACGATTAATTTCATTTGGGATGCTAATTAGGGGGATATTTTCACCAGTTTTTTCACCCAAAAAAGCGATCAACTTTATTATGAGCGTGTCTTGCTTACTTTTTAGGCTAGAAAACTTTTTTTAATAAGTTTTAATAATGCTTTTTTTAAACATGTAACAAAAGTTATGATGAGTTTTCCATGAAAATATTTAATTTTTTGATTATTTCACGTTGAAATATTCGATTTGGAATTTGAAGAATAAGAACCTACAACACTGTTTCTACTTGGTCTACAAACTTCACACATACATAATTTTTTCAATTTTTTAAAGCTATATTTTTGCTAAGAATATTTTTTCCGATAAAATACTTAATTTCTGAGTTATTTGTGAAAAGCCGTCTAAAACCGTGTTTTATTTTGTTGAAAAATGAACATATGCACTTGCAAATAACTCGAAATGTATTAATTTTATGAAAAAACTCTATTGAACAAAAGTTGCTTAGAATTAGTCAGTTTATCTACTTCCTGACGTATTTTGACGGTATATTTTTCACCCCCGAGAAGGGGTGAACTCAACCTTAGAGCAAAAATACACATTGGCAGAATATCACTTTTTTCTGTGACATGTTAGCTATGCGTATGCCAAATTTCATGTCAATCCAAGCTCTTCTGTCAAATCCAAAGTTCTTTAAAATCCGGAGGTTTTGCAATATTTTACCTCGAGTGAATACACTATAAGGCCCATTGGTGGGTAGAAATTGAAAAAAAACGTACCATACCAAAATAATTACTAATTTCGAAGCAAAATTTGCTTGCAAAATTGATTTCCAAATTGGGGGAATGATTATGACATGGAATATAAAAATGCATTTGACGATAACTGCTTAATTTGTCTTGAAGTCGGTTGTATTTTTCTGATATTTGATAGAAGACAAAGCAAAAAAACTGAGTTTGATTGGAAATCATAAATTAAAAATGCTCTTTTTTGTCTTAGTTAGCCCTATTTGATTTGTTTAACATTTTAAATTTTTTTAAATTACTGCTTAAATAATTCAATATTAATTAATGCATTTGAGAAGATGCGGGCCCCATTAAGTGCCCGGGCCCTAGGCGGCCACATAGTCCGCCTAATGGTTAATCCGGCGCTGCGTAAACTAAATGCAAACTAATATATGGCAAGGATTTACGTATAATCAAGGTCTTATATCGTAATCAGTCAGCTTTCGTTAAATAATGCAGTAACAGATAATATAAAAATACTTCAAGGAGTCCGACAAATGTATAGTGATACCCCTTATATTTAATTTATATTCAGAGACAATTTTACAAGAAACCCGAGAACACATGGAAGCAGGAATAATGTTAAACGACGAACTATTAAACAATTTTAGATATGCCGATGATACCGTTATCTTTGCCAACACTGCACAATGGTTACAACTTTTAATGACCAAAGTAGCAGAGGTAAGTAGCAAATATGGACTAAAAAATAAAACTTCTAAAATTTAAGTCATGGTAGGTAATCAGCAAAGAACGAATTGAAGTAGTAGAATGTGTGCCAAAATACACATAACTTGGCACTACATCAAATGAGCAGTGAGACCACTCCCAAGAAATAAAGGCTAGAATAGAATAGAAAAAGCAAGGGCAGCATTTTATTCAAATGTCTAAGCTGATCAAATCACACAATTTGAATTTACAACTGAAACTCGAGACTCCTCCGATGTTATATATTCTTTATCTTGTTATATGGAATAGAGTCTTTGAATCTAACGGAAGCAACAAGCGTTCGAAATGTGGACAGGACATATAGAAGAAATCTTAAGATATTATTAATTTACAAAATATCAAATGCCAAATTACTCCAAAACCTTAACAAGGAAAAGGAAATAATGTGCACTGTCAAAGAAGAAAATTAAAATATTTCGGCCACATCACAAGAAATGAAACAAAATATAACCTGTTAAAATGCCTTTTGCAGGGAAAGGTGGATGGTAAAAGATGCGTCGAAAGGAGAAGAATATATTGGCTCAGGAACTTGAGGACCTGGTTTGCGACATCCACTACAGGGCTTTTCAAAGCAGCAGCTGATAAGATTATCATCGCCAGAATGATTGCCAACATTCGTACCGAATAGGCACCACAAGAAGAAGAACTAATAGTTGTTGTCGTAAATAGAGAATAATAGTTGTAAAACGAGTTATAAATTATTTTTGCATAGCTGAATACACGAACGCAGAATACACAAACGCATAAGGCACAAAAAATATTAAAGACAAACACAAGATAATCATAATTTGATGCCGTCGTCGACTCAAACTCTATTCTAAGATTTTTTAGATTAAAGCATGGCTTTTGCCTACAAGAATGTAGCTAAGTAAGTCCATCGTCAATTTTGACATAACTCGCTCAAAAAATTTGTTGGCTATGCTTTTTTCACACAATTCTTAAATAAACTTTTTTGAAAACTACTTCCGAAATAAAAACTCCACGTTGATGACTACCTATTGACTTCTTAAAAATCATACATTCTTATCTCTCCAAGCAAAGCAGACAATCCGCATCAAAGTCACTAACCATTAACCAATGCTCAGCATCATTTACTTTACAAGGTGGAGTGTTCAAGGCTCAATTCTTGCTCCAATTTTATACACACTTTACAACAGTGACCTCCTACCGTTAACCTGGCAGTGGTCGCTATATGAGATTTTCTATTTTTTCTCTCACGGTTTCATAAAATTGCGCACAACTTTTTTTCTAGGAAATTATACGCGCTGTAATTCCTTCTAGTCTCCTAACTATCGTCCCACGACAAGCTAATAGACTCATCCGCTCAGATAGTGACTCAGCTGACAAAGCTGGCCACTCACTATCGGATAACGAAGAGACCTGGCGCCTGACAGGCCCTTAACCGAAGGTCAAAATTACCACCCACATGCAGTTGTCATTCAGTCGTTGGCGCGATCGCTTCACAAAACTGCAAGTGTGTGACATCTGGACTGCAGTTCGTTAACTTAACTGACATCGATCGGGAGATCGGATTTTTTCAAGAGAAAATGGCAAACAATAACGCAAATAATTCTAAGTTTTTACGTCAACTTATTGATATATATTTATCAATCACATCCTTGCCTATGGAAGGTTAAAGATAAATGTTACGCGAATTGGGATTTAAGAGAGAAAGCGTATCAACAATTAATGTTTCCGGGATTATAACCCTTAATGCTTGAGGTGAAATAAGAGTTGTGTATTTCATGTCTTCAAAACTGTGACCGGTAGCTAAAAACCTTAATGTTGCAGTTATTCTCTCTTCCGCACTAATGGCACTTCTCATTCTAGTGTTTTGTTTCTTTATTAAAGGTGTCACTAGTTTTAATAGATTTTTAAAACATGTTTTATCCATTTTTAAATAATTTTTATAATCTTCCGTATAGGAAAGCTTTACCTAATTCTGCCATAAGTGCCATGTGAGATAACCTGTTTCTTTTTATAAGCCAGTCTTTAACCCAGTACGCTCTTTTCTTTTTCTTTTTGGCTTTCTAGCACAATTATTAACGCACATGCTTTTTTTCGTACAGACATGCTCTTTCTCGTCGATAACGGCACTGTGTGTGGCAAGAGTTGCGATTCCCTACAGATCTTTACCTGAAGAAAAAGGTCGTTAGATAACGAACTGATTCTAGTGTGTGTCGGTTTTCGATAACGGCCTTCAGTCCTGGCTTGCATGCCATATCCTCTTCGATATCCGTAAGTGAGTGGCCAGCATTAGTATTACTATATTGTTGAGTCAGTGCGCTTCATGTGAGATATTCTCTCATCACACGACCACCGGCGCCACCAACTGTGTATAAAAATTAATTTTATTCTTCCACTTAAAACCTGAAATAAGATATATTTTTAATGTAATTAAATGCGCTGTGGATGTGGTCGATGAAATGAAAACCCTTTATTCTGTTTCACGGGTTAGTTGTAAATGGCCACTTACCATTAGATTTTTCAATGTTAAATATTGGCTGGCACTTTTTTGGGAAAAACTAATTTTAACTTTGTTAAAAATGCATATTTTTGTTTTAAAAAAAAATTTAGCATCAAAAGTAAACAAGTTACGCTCAAAATTAAGTTTGTCCCTTTTTTTTGGTAAGAAATCGGGAAAATCACCCCCTAATTAGCATTCCAATTGAACTTAATTGTTACCACTTCACACGTTTTTACTCGCGTATGTATTAATCATATATTATGATCTGTAAGTTTCATCGTTTCAAAGTTCTTATTTTTGAAAGAGCTGTAGTTAAAAGGGCTTGAACTAGTCACTTATCACGAGTGTATGCAAATTTAGAAACACCGAATCTTAACCAATTTTTGTCCTACAGAAAACCAAAAAAAAAGTATTCATAAAAGTAAAGCCGACTTTTTTTTATTGTTTAAGGTTTTTGGTATTTCTAACAGTTTTTAAGTCTCTAACATGTTTTAATTTTTCTTTAAAAAGCATTTTTTCAAAATTGAAATTTTTAAAAATTTTTCTTTAAAACCAATTTTTTTCAAAAATAAGCACTTTAAATCGATGAAACTTACAGATCATATAAACACAACATAAGTAAAGTAACTTGTGAAGCGGTAACGATTAATTTTATTTAAGTTGCTAATTGGGGGGTGATCTTACTGATTCTTTTTTGCCAAAACAAAAGGGACCAACTTTATTTTGAGCGTAACTTGCTTATATTTGATGCTAGAATTTTTTGAAGAATTTTTCCTTAAGAATATGAATATGAACCTATTTTTCATTAGCTATAACTCTGCTTTTGCTAGGTGTAGAGACCTGATATATACACGGTTTTTTTCAGTTTTTTATAGGCTATAGTTTTGATAAGAATATTTTTTTTTACAAAATGCTTACGTTTTGAGTTATTTGCGAAAAACCGTCTAAAAACGTGGATATTTTGATGAAAAATGAACATATTCACTTGCAAATAACTCAAAAATATTGATTTGGTGAAAAAACTCTATAGAATAAAAGTTTCTTAAAATTAGTCAGTTTATCCATTTCGGGACTTGCCTTGGACATATATTTTTTCACCCCCGAGGTGAGGTGAAAGTCACCACCATATCACTTTTTTTTTTTTGACATGTTAGCTATGCGTATGCCAAATTCCATGCCAATCCAAGCAGTTCTTTAAAATTTACAGCAAAAACCGTGAAAGAATGTACTATATATATTTTTGATTTATTACCCTGGCCTAATTAGACCGGCCAGTATCGTCGCCCCCGCTAGCGAAATTATTCCGATTCGATTTTTTTGCACAAACTTACTCAAAAAGAGGTCCTTATAACATATCCACAGGGTGCCGGGCGGTGCCGTGGTCGAAAATTTTTTTAAACAATTTTGTTTAAACAAATTCACAAAAATATTTTTTCATTTCCAACATTTTTTTTTAGATAATGTGGGTCATTCTGAGCAAAAATTGTCATCAAATCTCTTGTCATTTTTCTCTAAAATTTACTGTTGTCGACTTATACGCGATTAAAAATTTGAAAAATGCGAAAATCGCCATTTTCAAGGCTTTATAACTCGATTAAAAATGATTATTATGAAATTCAAAAAGTGAAAAAATCAAGATTTAAATACCTTCTTCAGCGTCCTGAAGAGATTTTTGTCATTATTTGATCACAAAGCTGTTATTTTTAGTTACTAACAATTAGCGCTATAGTCTAACTGTATCGTCGCCCCCGTTAGCGGAACTATTTCGATTAGATTTTTTTGCACAAAATTACTCAAAAAGAGGTCCTTATAACATATCCAGAGGGTGCCTGGCGGTGCCGTGGTCGAAAAATTTTTTAAACAATTTTTTTTAAACAAATTCACAAAAATAATTTTTTCATTTCCATTAATTTTTTTAGGTAATTTGGGTCATTCTGAGCAAAAAAGGTCTCTTGTCATTTTTCTCTAAAATTGATTTTTGTCGAGTTATACGCGATTAAAAATTTGAAAAATGCGAAAATCGTCATTTTCAAGGCTTTATAACTCGATTAAAAATTATTGTTATGAAACTCGAAAAAGTGACAAAATCAAGATTCAAATACTTTCTTCAACGTCCTTTAGCGCTATAGTCCAACTGTATTGTCTCCCCCGTTAGCGGAACTATTTTGATTAGATTTGTTTGCATAAACTTACTCAAAAAGAGGTCCTTATAACATATCCACAGGGTGCCGGCCGGTGCCGTGGTCAAAAAATTATTTTTGTGAATTTTGTTTAAACAAATTCACAAAAATAATTTTTTCATTTCCAACAATTTTTTTTAGATAATTTGGGTCATTCTAAGCAAAAAAGGTCTCTTGTAGTTTTTGTCTCAAATTGATTGTTGTCGAGTTATACGCGATTTAAAATTTGAAAAATGGGAAAATGGCCATTTTTAAGGTGATACAGTAGCGATCAACAGGTAGCCAAAACGCGTTCCAAGATTGCGGCTGTAATTTTGAATATTTTGCCAAAATATTTGGCACACGTATTCGTAATATATTAAAGAATGGTGGTACAGAGCCCAATTTGAAAAATATATTAATATGTGGAAATTACTCTGTAATTAAATACAATATTAAAAACACGAGCCTGTACCGCCATTAAGAAGAACAAAAAAATACACCTTCTTCAAATAAACTTTTTTATCCGATGCCCAGATTTTGTGTCATTTTGTGTATAAATTTTAGTAGTTCCAAAATGACACAAAATCTAGGCATCGGATAAAACAGTTTATTTGAAGAAAGTGTATTTTTTTGTTCTTCTTAATGGCGGTAGAGGCTCGTTTTTTTAATATTGTATTTAATTACAGAGTAATTTCCACGTATTAATATATTTTTCAAATTGGGCTCTGTACCGCCATTCTTTAATATATTACGAATACGTGTGCCAAATATCTCGAAAAAATATTCAAAATTACAGCCGCAATCTTGGAACGCATTTTCGCTACCTGTTGATCGCTACTGTGTCCTCTTAAGGATTAATAACTCGATTGAAAACTATTATAAAGAAAGTCAGAAAGTGACCACATCAAAGTTTACAACTTTGTTTTGTTTATTTATTTTGCAAGTATATTATTGTATATTTATTTTTTTTGCGAATGTTATTCAATTTTTCATCAACTATCGATAAGTTAAATAATATTTTATAATAGAATCAATCACGGCAATTATTCTAATTCATCCGCTTCAACAATTAAACAGTTAAAGTCTTAAAAATGGCCATTTTCGCATTTTTCAAATTTTTAATCGCACATAACTCGACAACAGTCAATTCTAGAGAAAAATGACAAGATACCTTTTTTGCTCAGAATGACCCAAATTATCTAAAAAAAATTATTGGAAATAAAAAATTATTTTTGTGAATTTGTTTAAAAAAAATTGTTTAAAAAATTTTTCGACCACGGCACCGCCCGGCACCCTGTGGATATGTTATACAGTCCTCTTTTTGAGTAAGTTTGTGCAAAAAAATCGAATCAAAATAGTTCCGCTAACGGGGGCGACGATACTGTTGGACTATAGCGCTAATTGTTAATAACTAAAAATAACAGCTTTGTAATAAAATAATGACAAAAATCTCTTCAGGACGTTGAAGAAGGTATTTAAGTCTTGATTTTATTAGTTTTTTAATTTCATAATAATCATTTTTAATCGAGTTATGAAGCCTTGAAAATAGCCATTTTCGCATTTTTCAAATTTTTAATCGCGTATAACTCGACAACAGTCAATTTTAGAGAAAAATGACAAGAGACATTTTTTGTTCAGAATGACCCAGATTACTAAAAAAAAATTGTTGGAAATAAAAAAATAATTTTTGTGAATTTGTTTAAAAAAAATTGTTTAAAAATTTTTTCGACCACGGCACCGCCCGGCACCCTGTGGATATGTTATAAGGACTTCGTTTTGAGTAAGTTTGTGCAAAAAAATCAAATCGGAATAATTTCGCTAGCGGGGGCGGCGATACTGCCCGGTCTAAATATGATTATTTAGGTATAAGTTATTGAGATAATATTCATTTGTAGTGCAGACACATTCTTAAACAAGCAAAACGACCCAAAAATGCCCAAAACAGATGTGCGAAACGATCAGTTTTTATTTGTGGTTTCAAAGATAAAAAATCTTACGATTTATTACGGCTGGGAATATTGATAAATGCCCGGCTATCCTCACAAAATTGACGTAGTGTTGAGTTCGTGCCTTTCGGCAATTTTTTAGGTATTACCTATAGACGTTTTTTATTGAGGCTTGCTTAGTATTCCATTTGAGTTTTTTCAGTTTTGTTCCATAGAAGAGAGTGAGTTGAAAATTGCCGGGAGATAAACATGGGGTTTTATTAGTAAAGAGCACAAATTTTACGCACAAATAGGCATGGAAAAAAGAACACAATACATTATTAATTCGTTATACATATCGTCCCCTCAAAGCAACAGTAGGATATGTAAAATATTGTAGTTTCGAAAAAAACGCAATTGAATTTTTTACGAATTTTTCATTACCTAATAACTTTTTTATATTTGAATGGATTTACATGGAATTTTGTTTGAGAACTTTACAGGCCTTACATAAGTATTTATATTAATTCATAAAAAAGTGAAAAATAATTGGAAAAAAAGTTACTTGTCCTACTTTTGCTCTAACAGTTAATCTGTTTTTTAACGATATCCTTAAATATGTGTTATAAAGTGAGGACGTTTGAGTTGGAATAAATTCATTATCTCTAGAATGGGAGCATTTGGAGAGAAATTCTGAGACAGGTCGATTTTTATTTTTAAATTATGACTTTTTACCATATACATCATACTAATGACGTCATCTATCTGGTCGTGATGACGTAATCGATGATTTTTTTAAATGAAAGTAGGGGTGGTGCGATAGCTCATTTGAAAGGTTATTTAATTCTCTATTCATTAATATAAACATTAACATAATTATTTATACAGGGTGTCCAAAAAATTTTTTGTTTATTAAATTAATTGAAACAAAAAGAAGAGGGTATGTAATTCATTTATTTTAAAATACATTTGAGTGCTGTCAGAAAACAAAAAGAAATGTTTATTTCATAAATAAACATTGTTTTTCGCTTAAATTCAATGTTAAATTTGCCACCCACCTGTCGCTTAGCAGCTTGAACATTGAATTTAAGCGAAAAGGAATGTTTATTTTTGAGATAAACATTATCACCTGTTTTTCTGACAGCAATAAAATGTATTTTTAATTAAATAAATTACTTACATTCTTCTTTTTGCGTCAAAGAATTAATTAAAAAAAATATTTTTTGAACACACTGTATAAATAATTATGTTAATATTTACATTACTGAATAGAGAATTAAATAACCTTTCAAATGAGCTATAACGCAACTCCTACTCTCATTTAAAAAAAGCATCGATTACATCATCACAACCAGATGGATGACATAAGTAATATGATGTATATGTATGGCAAAAAGTCATAATTTAAAATTAAAAATCGAACTGTCTCATGATTTCTCTCCAAATTCATCCCTTCTCGAGATAATTAATTTATTCCAACTCAAACGTCCTCACTGTATATACTTGTATTTGTACTGAAGTTTTGTTTAAAATTTTGCACATTTTATTATAAAAAACAAAACAATTTTTTTTCAAACATTTTGTTCAAACATTTTATTAGATAAATTATAAACTCAATATACATGTTTTCTGACAATTTTAAAACTCGACAACGAAAATGACAAACAAAAGAGAATGGAAAATTAATCAGAATTAGTTGTGGTCACATCGGATGCAGACTAAATATTGACTTATACTATACTAGATATTTTAGATTTTTTCTAACTTAAATTGGCTGAGGCTGAATTTTTCATTTTTATTCTCACAATAAAACTTTTCGTATGAATGTATAGAACTGTGGTAAGATTTCTGAAGATAATAAATACTGTGGGTGCAAGCCGTTTAATATAAACAAAGACAAATATTCGCCATTCGGCAATAACTACATTAACAGTAGGATGTGCGTAAGATAACTTAGTGTTGCATTAATATTTTGTGACCAAAATTAGTAAACGACAAAATACAACAGTAGGATATGTATGTTGTCTTAGTGTTACATTATAGCATATGAGTTAAAAAAAATTAAGCTACACAAGGATATGTAATATTGTGAAAAAAGTATTCCACTTTTTATTTATCTTAGTGTTACACTCAACAGAAGGGTTTATTTCCAATCATTTGAAATGGTTATCCCAAAAGTCATTTTTTTTACATATCCTACTGTTGCTTTGAGGCGACGATATATGATTTTTGCTACTGTATTTTGCTTTTATATTAAATTACATTAAAGTTGTTGTATTTTGGTTAACAGCGTAGGCGCAAATTTTTGGGAAAATGCTTGTAAATACATCAATTTTTTTTCGAATCCTAAGAAAACTATTTTTTTTTGAAAAATTTAACCCGGGAGCAATCGCGCCGTTAGAAAAAATCTAACATTTTATCCTTTTTCGTGGTAACTTGACGAAAAATTTTGCGACATAACTTTCCACTCGTAAGTGCCTCGAGGAAGGGTGTAGTAATGTGTAGGTTTATTTTTTTTTTCTTCTTCTTCTTTTTGTGGAATTTGTGGCTTTGGTGAGAACCAATTAGCTTTAATAATTGTTAGAAATAATATTTCCAACACAACAAATAAATAAATACAAATACTATAAAATAAAAATTTGTTGTAAATTCGTATTTAAATTCGTATTGTTAGATAAAATCTAACACGCGACCGATTACGTGACAGAAAAGAGCGCGATTGTTCCCGGGTAAAACGTCCCCTTAGGATAAACATAAATTTTCTTTTGAACGACATATTTGTAATTAAAAATCACACTGAATTTTCTCTTCTTTTTCGCATTTGTAACTTATTATAATAAAATAAACATTATAGAAGTTTTCAGGGACTTTCAGCCCTCGATAATAATGTAATCTTTCAATCTGAGTCAAATTTTTCAAAAATATTTATTAGCTTAGATGAAAGACTGATAAATTTGTACACACATGTCCAGAAAGCCACTGCGCATCCGCTAGGAAAAATATTCTAATTAGTATTTTTTGCACAATCTTACTCAAAAAGGACTCCTTTTAACAAATTTGTATGTAGCCAGGACCAAAAGGTGGTCAAATATTTTTTAAACGTTTTTTTTTGTGTTTTTCCTAAAATTATTTTTTTTGCATGGAAAAAAGTCTTTTTTAGGTTTTTTGAATCATTCCCAACAGAAAAGGTCTTTAGGGACTTTTCTCTAAAAATGATAGTTTTTGACATATAAGCGATTAAATATTGAAAAATTGCGAAATCGGCCATTTTTAACGCTCAAAAACTATGGGAAAAACTAAAAATTTGAATGTTGCCAAGGTAAGTAGATATTCTTTAACATCGATTGATGGAATCCTGAAGAGTTTTTTGCAATACAATATTCAAAACTCCGATTTTTTTTAATTGCTAATCAAGCGTGCTCGACACTATTTTCCACCGACAGTATGGTGCAAATGAAAGGAGTAAATTCGTTATTTCGTAAACAGGCAACTTTAAGGAAAAATCCCGAAACAGGTCGATTTCTATTTTTAAGTTATGATATTGTGGCATATATGGTATACTAGTGACGTCATCCGTCTGGGCGTGATGACGTATTCGATGATTTTTTTAAATGAGAATAGGGATCGTGTGGTAGCTCATTTGAAAGGTTCTTCAATTCTCTATTCAGTAATGTAAACATTTACATAATTATTTATACAAGCTGTCCTTCTACTTCTTTTTTTGTCAAATAATTTAATTTAATAAAATTTTTTTGGACACTCTGTATAAATAATTATGTAAATGTTTATATTACTGAATAGAGAATTGAAGAACCTTTCAAATGAGCTAGAACACGACCCCTATTCTCATTTAAAAAAATCATCGATTACGTCATCACGTCCAGATGGATGATGTCACAATATATGCCACAATATCATAACTTAAAAATAAAAATCGACCTATTTCGGGATTTTTCCTTAAAGTCGCCGGTTTACGAAATAACGAATTTATTCCTTTCATTTGCACCATACTGTCGGTGGAAAATAGTGTCGCGCACGCTTGATTAACAATTAAAAAACAAAGGAGTTTTGAATATAGTATTGCAAAAAACTCTTAGGGATTTCATCAATCGATGTTTAAAGAATATCCACCTACCTTGGCAACATTCAAATTTTCAGTTTTTCACATAGTTTTTGAGGACTAAAAATGGCCGATTTCGCAATTTTTCAATATTTATTCGCTTATATGTCAAAAACTATCATTTTTAGAGTAAAGTCACTAAAGACCTTTTCTGTTTGGAATGATCCAAAAAACCTAAAATAACTTTTTTCCAAAAAAAAAAATAATTTTAAGAAAAAAAAAAACAAAAAAAAACGTTTAAACAATTTTTGACCACCTTTTGGTCCTGGCAACATGCAAATTTGTTAAAAAGGAGTCCTTTTTGAGTAAGATTGTGCAAAAAATACGAATTAGAATATTTTTCCTAGCGGATGCGCAGTGGCTTTCTGGACTACATGAATGAATAAGGGAAGTGAAAAAATAGTATACCAATCTGTGTTAATAATTTATTTCTTTAGCTGAGCGCTTTCGATATAAACGTCATCATTCGAGCTACTAATGGTCGATTAGAAAAAATGTTACCTACCACTACTTGAGGCATAATATTTTTTTCTCTGAAGCAATACCTATACCTATATCCCCGTGGGAAAAAGTTATGGGGCAAAAAACAAAATGACATTTTTCGTGCTTTTTTTCTGCTTTTTTTATTTTTTAAATAATATTTTGACTTTAAAAGATGATATTTCGTTAGCAAATTTATTCCAGAACCATTTTTTTGTAGGTGTGTTTGTACAGAAAGTGCATAGAACTTTCTCAAATTTTTTACAAAACCTGTGCTCAGGGACTAATACACCCCTTTCTCAAAAACACACCCCTTTAAATTGTAGTACTCCGCGATTTTCATATTTAGAGGTTTATTGACTGTATAAAACAATAAAACCCCGTTAACTTTGTAGTTCCTTCCTAAAGTAAATAATAAATAATCAATAAATGTATAAACTGAAATAGTTTTTGTACACACTTATGACTACTGAAAGACAGGGAGAAGGGTACTTTTGAAGTGTGTAAAATATATAAATACTAGCTGTTCGCTTTCGGCTTATAAAGCCATCTTCAAAGACATGGTCATTAATTTCAAAATATCACTATGAAGAGAGAAGGATACCATGTAAGATTTAAGAAATTTAAAGAGCTTCTACTTCTTATGCAGTTTCTTATTGGTTGAAAAAACCTTGTCTGACCTTTGGAAAAAATTGTCTAATGGGGTTGTCGGTAGTTGGCTGGAACATTAAAAAACATCAAATACGGGCACAAAGGACTTTCACACAAAAAAATACATTACAGATTACAGATACTTGATCACGGTAAGGTCAAAAGAACGTTAGGTACCATTTGAAGCATACATTGGCAGCATGCAGATTCTGCAAAAATAGTATACCAATCTGGCAGCATGCAGAATATATCTGTAATCTGTAATGTATTTTTGTGTGAGAGTCTTTTGTGCCCGTATTTGATGTTTTTTAATGTTCAAACCAACAACTCACAACACCAGTAGACAATTTTTTCCAAAGGTCAGACAAGGTTTTTTCAACCAATAAAAAACTGCATAAGAAGTAGAAGTTTTTTAAATTTTTTAAATCTTACACGGGTGCCTCTCTCTTCATAGTGGTATTTTGAAATTATTGACCATAGATCTAAAGATAGCGATGAATGATCTAATTTTAAACAAAAATAACTGGATAGCGCTAATCGAAAGGGTAGTTAAGGTTACAAAAATAAAAAAATTTTCCTTGTAATTTTCAAGATATTAGAGACTGACACCGCGTATAGAGTATGATACCGCGTTCGAAAGCTAATATTAGCAACTATTGAATTTTATTTTCATGAGTTAACTTTTTTTGTTTTTTGATAGTGTTTTGGTGGTTAGTTCTTTTTTAATTATTTCAGAAAAACTATTTACTGTTGTAAATGGAACCATGAGACTCATATGGTTCTGTTTAGAGATTAAGGGAATCTATAATAGTTCTTTCTAGAAATTTTACTTTACTATAATAATATTCAAAAAAAGAAAATACCTACTTAAGAAATTATTAAAAAAATATAAATACTTTTTAATCAAGAAACCAATAAACTATAGAAGAATAGAAATAAGAAATACGATATTTTTTTGGTAAAAATTTATATTTGTTTACTTTTAAGGCAAGGAAACTCGAAAATTTCAACCAAACAATAAACTTATAAAACAAAATCTCATAGTATAGGTATGGTTTTTTCTATTTTAAAAAAATATATCTTTGGTTATTTTCCTAGTCTTAATTTAAGTAATAATAGGAAATCTTAAAACTCATAAAATCAAAAATTTTTAACATACAAAAAAACTCTCTAAAACTAATCATACTCCAGTGTAGGAAAGTAACTTTTCTTAATCTCTCTTTCACAAAAAATATATGTGTTAATTTTCTTATTCTTAAGATGAGTAATAAAATCTTAAAAAACTCATAAAATGAAAAATTCTAAACAACAACAAATATTTTAAAACTAATATTCAAGTATAGTAGTCCTGTCGCCAGGGGGGGGGGTACAACGGCCTTCTTAATTCAGATGGACTTACCCAAGTTTTTTTTATGTATTTTGGCCCGTAGAACACGAATTTTTTGGGTAACAGTTGATCCGGATGTCGATAAGATTGTTATAAACAAAGAAGTTGAGGAATTACATAACAGCGATTTCTCGCAAAACAAAACAATTTTTTGTATTTTTGGCGTCATTCTAACCAAAAAATGTTCCTACAAGTTTTTTCGTAGGATGCATAGTTTTCGAGATAAACGCGGTTGAACTTTCAAAAAATCGAAAAATTGCAATTTTGAACCCGAATAACCTTTGAATAAAAAATAAAATAGAAATTCTGCTTACCGCCTTTAAAAGTTTAAGTCAAATTTTATCTGTTTTGAATATGTGCATTACTAAAAATTTATTTTTTGATTGTTAAAAAAAGCTATAAACACATAGTGTTTCCCGTGCCTAATACATGCGTTTTAATGCATGCTACGTAGAAATAACCCCGCTTGCACTTTTACCTCCTCTACCTACTCATTCGATTTTAAATGAGAAATATTGAAAACATCACTCAAGCACTAGGTGTTTATAGCTTTGTTTTAGCAATAAAATAATAAATTTTTAGCAATACAAATAAATAAAACGGATATAATTTGACTTGAACTTTCAAATGCGGTAAGCAGAATTGCTATTTTATTTTTTAATCAAAAGTTTTTCGGGTTCAAAAATTGAAATTTTTCGATTTTTTGAAAGTTCAACCGCGTTTATCTCGAAAACTATGCATCCTACGAAAAAATTTGTAGGAACATTTTTTGGTTAGAATGGCCCAAAAAATACAAAAAAATGTTTTCTTTTGCAAGAAATCGCTGTTATGTGATTCCTCAACTTCTTGGCTTATAACAATCTTATCGACATCCGGATCAACTGTTACCCAAAAAAATCGTGTTCTACAGGTCAAAATACATAAAAAAAACTTGGGTAAGTCCATCTGAATACAGGAGGCCGTTGTACCCCCCCTGGCGACAGGACTAAAAATATAATATGTCTTTCTTTAAATTTCTTCTGCGTTCAAATC
This sequence comes from Diabrotica virgifera virgifera, assembly GCF_917563875.1. Classification (NCBI taxonomy): domain Eukaryota; kingdom Metazoa; phylum Arthropoda; class Insecta; order Coleoptera; family Chrysomelidae; genus Diabrotica; species Diabrotica virgifera. The sequence continues at coordinate 180,799,479 of NC_065450.1, forward strand.
AAAGTCAGCCAAGGAACCAAATCCTTTAATATCATCCTAAAAATCCTCCACGTTTTTTATTTTGTAGAATTTAAGGGCAGTTTTTGGAAGAAACTGGAACAAGGACCTAATGTCCACAATAATATAACAGGAACCAACCGCCTTGCATGTCGGTTGGTAACAAATACTGCAATATGAAAAGAACCAGCATGTCGTTTTTTGAAATATTTTCAATAATATAAAAAAAACTAACCGCCTTGGATGTCGTTTGGTTACAATATTTGCAATATTATAAAAGGAATCAACTGCCTTCCAGGTCGTTTGGTTGCATTTATTGCAAAAATATAAAAGAAACTGCTTGGGTCTTTTTTTATTAAAGAAAACTGCCTGATTTTTCGATTGTCGCTTGGACCTTTTTTCTACAGATGTCGCTAGAAGCTCCGTAAACGTACGGATTTTTTTACACATATAAAGTGAATATCTGGCTGTCTTTTGTGCTATTAACTCATTTTTTGTCAAATGTCGCTTGGTTTCTTTTCAATTAGCTCCATACAGCTTTACTAAAGTTCTAAAATAGTTTATTTAATTACATGATGTGTAAAAGATAAACAAGTTTGGCATATCTAATAAAATCTACTAAGTATACTTGATTATTGAACTTCGCGTAGTTCGTAATGACTTGCAGGCTAAGTGCTTTCTGCTATGAAATTACTCTGTCGTCCCACTTCTGTTAACTTATAGGTCAATTGCTAGTTACAAAACCGATAAACAAAAGCAATGATTATTAAACAATGTCCTAATGATATCCATTGCAACTTAGCTTTTAGTTAAAGTTTAGTTGTTATTGTTTACGCTTGGTATGAAGCAAAAGCTCTTGAGTATAGAGTAATATAGTTTCTGAACTATTTTCTTGGGGCATATTTTAAACTAATAATAATAATAATATCGTATGCCATTTTTGCCGGGGAGATCCTTTCGGATAGTTCCAGCGCCAATTACATCTTTAACCCTGTTTCAAGTAACTAGTGTCGATGTACACTAGCCCAGGGGGACCGACGGCTTAACGTACTCTCCGAGGCACGGTGAGACGGCTCGTGTCATTATTGGAAATGAAAATACCCGTGTTGAGCTGGCCCCCCCACTTGCAAAAATTAAAAAACAAATAGCCCTGATTTATGAGCTATTTATGAGCTCTCATATTCCGCAAACTAAAAATTTTGAGCTCGTTCCACTGAGCAGGAATTTAATACCTTAGTGGGGGGGGGGGGGCTGAGTCAGCCCCCCTCACTACTTAAAAATAGGAATATTGAATCGGTTTTTGCGGCAGAATTACGAGCTATTTATGAGCTCTTGAAATTATATAGTTTCGATTTTTGAGCTCATCCCCTTCACCCCCAAGCAACCCTTTAATTGATTTAACTTAAGAGAAAGATGCTGAAAAAACTTAAAATATATCGTATTGCGGATATAATTCCTATAGCTTATATACTCTAAGAATAAACTATTAAATCAAGGGCATTTCGATTATTGAGCTACAACCCCTTCGCAAGAAAACCACCCTATCTTCCCGGCTTAAGAGAAAGTTGTACTTAAAATGCGTTAAACTAATTATTTGGCGACTACATATCATTTCATAATTTATAAGCTTCCAAATTACGCGCATTTAGATCGGTAAATTGCAATTTATTTTGTATAGTGCAGTCACTGAAGGTAAAAATCAACGATTACCTTCAATTTCGGTGAACCTTCATCGATTTTCACGAAAATTGTTCAGTGGTTAGAGGATACGTCAAGAAACAAAGGTGACATGGTACCACATTGCGCCTTTACCCTGAGGGTGGATACCGCCCCTTCTCCGGGGTGAAAATTATTTTATAAAAAATAACTGCATAAATCAATAAAAGAACAAATTAAAAGCAAAATTTATTATATAAAGTTAATAAAATAAGTCAATACTTTTTAAGTTATGAAAGATCAAAGATTTTAATTATTTGTGAAAAAAATGCATGTTTTGAAGAGGTTTTTTGTAAATCACTGAAAAACTGTAAATTTTTACAAAAAAGTTAATAGTAATTTAATTCTTATAGCTTATATTCTAAGAATAAACTCTTAAATCACGCACCTTTCGATTATATAGCTACAACCCCTTCGCAAGAAAACGACCCCATTTTCCCGGCTTAAGAGAGAGTTGTTCTTAAAATAATTTAAATTGATTATTTGGCGACTACATATCGTTTAATAATTTATTAGCTTGCAAAATATACGCATCTCAATTATTAAATTGCCATTTTCTTTCTATAGTGCAGTCACTGAAGGTAAAAATCAACTATTACCTTCGATTTCGGTAAATCTCCATTCATTTTCACGAAAATTGGTGAGCGGATTTTGATACTATCAACTTTTTCTGCATCTTATTTTTCATAGGTATTTCTAAGTACTTTGACAAGTATTTAGTACCTAAGTGTTATAAAATACATCTCTTTCCCGTTATTTAAGCTTGAACCCTTAGATTTTAACAGTCGCGGAAAAAAATATACATTTAATTACCAATAACTTACTTTAAATTAACGTTAAAGGGTTTTTCAAGTAAGCAATTTATTATATTTTTTATTAGCTTCAATTTTAGTGATGAAAACTTTTTTGTAAAAACTTACAGTTTTTGAGTCATTTATGAAAAATCGCTCTAAAGCATGCATTTTCTTGCCAAAAATTAAAATATTTGATCTTTAATAACTCAAAAAGTATTGATTTATTTTAATCACATTATATAACAAATTTTGCTTAAAATTTGTCCCTCTCTCGATTTGTGGGGTTATTTTTAATAAAGTAATTTTCACTGCCGAGAAGGGGTGACATATACCCCAGGCTAAAACCCCAAGTTGTTATTGTCAATTCGTGAAAATAAACGGAGATTTACCGAAATCGAAGGTACTAGTTGATTTTTACCTTTAGTGACTGCACTATAGAAAGAAAATGGCAATTCAATAATTGAGATGCGTATATTTTGCAAGCTCATAAATTATTAAACGATATGTAGTCGCCAACTAATTAATTTAAATTATTTTAAGAACAACTCTCTCTTAAGCCCGGAATATGGGGTCGTTTTCTTGAGAAGGGGTTGTAGCTCTATAATCGAAAGACGCGTGATTTAAGAGTTTATTCTTAGAATATAAGCTATACGAATTAAACTACTATCAACTTTTTTGTAAAAACTTAAAGTTTTTCAGTGATTTACAAAAAACCTTTTCAAAACATGCATTTTTTTCACAAATAATTAAAATCTTTGATCTTTAATAACTTAAAAAGTATTGACTTATTTTATTAACTTTATATAATAAATTTTGCTTTTAATTTGTTCTTTTATTGATTTGTGCATTTATTTTTTATAAAATAATTTTCACCCCCGAGAAGGGGCGGTATCCACCCTCAGGGTAAAGGCGCAAGGTGGTACCATATCACCTTTATTTCTTGACGTATCCTCTAACTACTGACCAATTTTCGTGAAAATCGATGAAGGTTCACCGAAATTGAAGGTAATCGTTGATTTTTACCTTCAGTGACTGCACTATACAAAATAAATTGCAATTTACTGATCTAAATGCGCGTAATTTGGAAGCTTATAAATTATTAAATGATATGTAGTCGCCAAATAATTAGTTTAATGCATTTTAAGTACAACTTTCTCTTAAGCCGGGAAGATAGGGTGGTTTTCTTGCGAAGGGGTTGTAGCTCAATAATCGAAATGCTCTTGATTTAATAGTTTATTCTTAGAGTATATAAGCTATATGAATTATATCCGCAATACGATATATTTTAAGTTTTCTCAGCATCTTTCTCTTAAGTTAAATCAATTAAAGGGTTGTTTGGGGGTGAAGGGGATGAGCTCAAAAATCGAAACTATATAATTTCAAGAGCTCATAAATAGCTCGTAATTCTGCCGCAAAAACCGATTCAATATTCCTATTTTTAAGTAGTGGGGGGGGGCTGACTCAGCTCAAACTCAAAATTTTTAGTTTGCGGAATATGAGAGCTCATAAATAGCTCATAAATCAGGGCTTTTTTGTTTTTAATTTTTGCAAGTGGGGGGGGGGGGGCAGCTCAACACGGGTTATGAAAATGGTTTGTCTTTGGCAGGGATCGAACCCACGTCTACTGGCGTATGAGGCCAGCGTTTATGCCGTTACCCACGGCCGCTCATATTTTAAACTGAATAAACTACAATAATTGTAACGTTACAAACGTCACATCTTTGCTATTTTATTTTTAAATAATTAGTTTACTATATTTTCTTTATAAGAAAAACTTATTTAGTTTATTTTGTTTATAAGAAAATAAAGTAAAATAACTATTTTATTTTTAAATTATTATTTTACTTTATCTTCTTGATAGTTTTATTAATCATTATCTTCTGTATTCGTTTTAACTTGTTTCACGTTATAAACTTGTTTGGCGCCCGTTCTATATGCAACTCTCTTTTCATCTAAGTCATACAGAAAATACTTCATAATCTTACATTCTAGCATCTGATCTAATCTTGTGTTCCATAGTCGTTATTTCAAATTTCATGTTCTGTGTTGTGAGTTGCACTGTCATGACAGTGACACTTCATCCCCGCCGCTGATAAACTAAAAATGGTAGGGAAGACTTATTTAAAGACATGAAATTTAAATATTAGCTTCATTTTATTCCAACACTTATACTCTTGGGGTGAGTGTTTATTATTATCATATTAATTACATTTCTACTTAACAGTTTGTATAATATTTTTTTTTCGCCAACCTCCAAATGTATTTTCATCTATTAATTTGCTTTTAGTAATCAAATTGTAACTAGTAGTATCAATCTTAATTCCATTTAATTTATTCTTGTCATCTGCTACTCTTTCGGACGATTATTTCTTAAAAGAATGGCAGACTTGGCACATTTTGGTTTCTACTTGATGCTTGATATGTGTTTTATTATTTTTTAGTTTTTGGGGTATTCAAAACTCGATTTTAGAGGACGTAAGGGAATCTTTAAAAACACCCACAATGTTGGCAAAAAATAATGGATGAACCAAGAAATTCTAGACTTGATGGAAGTTCGACGAAAATACAAAAATAGAAATATTATCAAATACCGTGAAATTAACAAACTCATAAAAATGAAAATTAGACAGGCAAAAGAATCTTGGCTCGAGAATTCATGTAAAGAAATAGAAGACCTCCAAAAAAGCATGACAGTTTCAACCTCCACAAGAAACTTAAATATACCTCCGGAATTAGAAAACAGAAAAAGGCTCACGTACTTTAAACCACAGACGGAAAAATTTGTGATCACGAACAACAGTGCAAAGAATGGGAGAGACACATCAGTGACCTCTTTGACGATGCTTCTCGAGAAAATGCTCCAAATACTACCTGTGACAACCAATTAGACAGAGGTCCCAGTATACTGAAGTCAGAAGTCATAAAAGCAATACAACAAGCCAAAAACAATAAAGCACCTGGACCAGATCAAATCCCTGTTGAGCTACTTAAACTTTTGGATGAGGAAAACATTACCTACTTGACTACTTTCTTTAACAAAATTTACAACGAAGGAAAAATACCAGATAATTGGTTGGAGTCACTGTTTATAACATTACCAAAGAAAAGCAGGCCCACCAAATGCAGCGATTTTAGACTAATCAGTTTGATGAGTCACACACTTAAGATACTTTTACGTATTATACAAAACCGAGTATTCCTTCTGTGCGAAACTAGAATGGGTAATAAGCAATTTGGATTTAGAAATGGTCTAGGAACTAGAGAAGCACTATTATGTATGCGCGTTCTATTACAAAAAAGTTGTGAATTCCGAAAGAACGTTTATGTTTGTTTCATCGACTTCGAGAAGGCATTCGACCGAGTTCAACATGATACACTTTTCGATTGCCTGCAGGCAGCAGAACTTGACCACTACGATATAAGACTGCTGAAATACTTATATTACAATCAAGTAGCATCTATCCAAATTGGAGACAGTCGTACTGAAAAACTGCCGATAAAACGTGGAGTACGACAAGGTTGTGTTTTATCACCCACCTTTTTAATCTGTACTCTGAAGAAATCTTTAGGGAGGCTTTGGATGACAGACAAGAGGGAGTAAGGCTAGGCGGAGAAGTAATCAACAATATTAGATACGCTGACGATACAGCCATTCTTGCTGAAAATTTACAAGATCTTCAGACACTACTAAATCTAGTCAGTGAAGCAAGCTATCGGAGAGGCCTTAAAATCAACATTTCAAAAACAAAGTGGATGGCAGTTGGAAAGATTAATATAGATCAAGGTCAGCTTTCTCTTGATGGAGAGGAGTTAGAACGAGTAAAACATTTCAAGTACCTTGGCAGCTGGTTAAATGTAAATTGTGACTCTGATGAAGAGATAATAACTACGATCGAAATATCACGGAAGGCTTTTATGACCTGGAAACCAGTTTTATGTAATAGAAACCTGTCGATGAATATTCGAAAGAAGGTGCCGAAATATTATGTGTGGTCTATCCTATTGTATGGTTGTGAGACATGGACGTTAAAAACCACAATGCTAAACAAAATAGAAGCATTCGAATTGTGGTGCTATCGACGAATCCTAAAGATATCGTGGGTTTCGCACACTTCCAATGAAGATGTTCTTCAAATGATGAATTCGGAACGTCTGCTCATAAGCATCATAAAGCGGAGAAAAACAGAATACTTCGGCCATATAATTAGAGGACCTAAATACCATCTGCTTCGCCTTATAATACAAGGAAAAGTGGAGGGAAAGAGATGGATTGGTCGAAAGAAACTTTCATGGCTGCGTAATATTATGGCTGCACAGTAGAAGAATTATTTCGCGCAGCTGCCGATAGAGAGAGATTTCAGGAAATTGTAAACATGATGACGGCCAACGTCTGAATACAGACACGGCACCTAAAGAAGAAGAAGTTTTTGGGATAAATATCACCTTGCTCCCTCTGGGAGCTTCAAGAATCCTCAAATCGCCGGCGATACAACTACAAGGACAAGATCATCCAGACTGCAATGAATTTTATCTAGACTGCAACCAACCAACATCTGTAGGCCTGGCGGCCCAGAACATCCACGTCACCAGAGCCACTTGCAGAACCAACAGCAGTATCATTCGATCATCAAGAAGTTACCATAGAACCAACACCACAAGCCATGCATAAGTATAATCCAAGAATTGTTAGTTTTTGTCAATAATTTGAATATATTTGTTAATGCGTTTAATAAGTCATATTTTTATTATATCTTTTTTGAACAATAAACATGATTGATTAAAAGACTGTTTGTTTGCTTCCATTCTAAATTTTCAGAGTTCATATCTATGATTAGGACAAGACGAAGACACACCTTGAGAGAGACTGAGTTAAGTTAGGGTGTGGAATAACTATCTTAGTTGATTTTCGGATAATATTTCAATCAGTTGGGGTAGTCCAACGCTTTTTTTTGTTTCACAATAATTAATTTTATTATTTGAAGTTAGTCAAAATAGTATGATAGAATTGATCCAAAAGATGGCATAACCCAGACATCCAAAGTGAAAGTTATCCTCCAACAACAAATTGTTCTATATGGTCCGCATAATGTTCAGAAAAAAGTCACACCATTTTGAGCGTCGGATTTGGGGGTAGGGGGAGAAATTGGTAAATTCGTAGTTTTTTACGTTTTTCGTCAATATTTCTAAAACTGTGGGGTTTAGCATGAACAACCTTCTATACACAAATATTTTACATTAAATTTTAAAGAAGAAAGGTCCTATGCATAATCATTCTAAAATGAACGGTTCCAAAATTACGAAGGTAGTATTGTATAATTGGTCCAAAAAAAGGCCTAACCCAGACATCCAAAATAAAAGTTTTCCTCCTACACCAAATTGTTCTATATGGTCGACATATGGTTCAGTTAAAAGTTACACCATTTTGAACGTCCGGTTTGGGGGGAGATGGGGAAGAAGTTGGTAAATTAGTAGTTTTTTTTTAAATTTTTCGTCAATATTTCTAAAACTATACTTTAGCGTAAACAATGTTCTATACAAAAATGTTCTACATAAAATTAAAAACACAAAAGGTCCTATACATAATTGCTATAAAATCAATTGTTCCAGAGTTATGGAGGGTGAAAAGTGGAGGTTTTCGATACAATTTATATTGTTTGGCAATTGATGATGATTTTGGATGGTGAGGTTGACGTTTCTTTAAGGGCATATCACTAACATACCATCGGCCACTGAAATATCAAATTTGATTTATAAAACATAATCCTGTTAAAGAAAATCAGTAGGAAATTGCCCAAAAAAATATAACAAGTATCGAAAACCTCCACTTTCACCCTCCGTAACTCTGGAACTGTTGATTTTATAACAATTATGTGTCAGACCTTTTTTGTTTGAAATTTTATGTAGAACATTTTTGTATAGAACATTGTTTACGCTAAAGCATAGTTTTAGAAATATTGATGAAAAACTTAAAAAACTACTAATTTACCGATTTCTGCCCCATCTGCCCCCCAAACCGGACGCTCAAAATGGTGTAACTTTTTACTCAACAATATGTGGACCATATAAAACAATTTGGTGTTAGAGGAAAACTTCTACTTTGGATGTTTAGGTTAGGCCTTTTTTGAACCAATTATACTATACTACCTCAGTAACTTTGAAACCGTCCATTTTAGAAGGATTATGCATAGGACCTTTTTTAGTTCAAATTTAATGTAGAATATTTTTGTATAGAAAGTTGTTTATGCTAAATCGTATAGTTTTAGAAATATTTACGAAAAACGTAAAAAACTACGACTCTACAGATTTCTCCCCCCTCTCCCCCCCCCCCTCCAAACGCGACGCTCAAAATGGTGTGACTTTTTACTAAACAATATGTGGACCATATAGAACAATTTGGTGTTGAAGGATAACCTTCACTTTGGATGTCTGGGTTTGGGTCTAGTTATATTACCATACTAAAAGAGGCAAGTAACTAGAATTCGAATTGTTATTCTCCGATGGCTTTTAATGTAAATTTAAAGCAAAACAGAATGATGAATTAGTCGACAAGTGGACCTATACTTGCATCCACAATCTTTCTTTCACCGTGATAACAATATTTTTCTACAAACCTGTTAAACATGCAATTTTTAGCATTCCATAGGAGCCTTAAAAATGTCACTTTAAAGTACGGGGTGCTTTAAATTTTTTAAGGCACTGCAGTTGAATGTAAAATGTCAAATTTTGAAAGAAAACGTCAAAAGATTTATATTTAATTTCTTAACATTAATATTAATAGTAAAATTTGCGTAATTTGAAACTATCTCCTTTCAAATATATTAATAGTATATTATGCAACGAGCATTTAATGATGTTCATTATGAAGCGAGTATGAGGGATCTGAAACTCGCCGCTAGGCGGCTCATTTCGCATAGAGTACGAGCTTCATAATGATAATTAAATGCAAGTTGTATACACGATTTTTTCTATGATCATTCACAACAAATAACATATTCAAATTTATTAATTTTGTAACGCAAACAAATTAAGTACAGTGGAACCTCGATAACCCGGATTAATCGGGACCGCGGCCGATCCGGGTTATCGAAAATCCGGGTTAGCCGGAGAATATAGTAAAAATTAATAAATAACCTCCATTATAATTACAAAAACATGAAACACATATGCACAGTACACATCTAAATTACGTATAGTTGTATAGAGTGTAGAGTTTTGTTCATTTCTTGGTAAAAAACTCAGTCATACTGTAGAGATGTACCGACACCATAATATGGTAGGTCTGGATCCCGCGTACGAAAAAAAAGTTGATAAATAGCAAGCTGAAAATTTGTTATTAGCTTAAGGGTGTCTAGTCGGACAAACATTAATATATGGGAACACTGGAACAGGGGAAGTTTTAACTGTGGAACAGGCTAAAAATTTGGAACGGTCAGACCACGAAAACGGCACATGTATTTTGTCCGACAGAACAGACTTAAACTCTCCGAACAGAGATTAAACTCTCATGCAAAAATCAGACTGCTATTTATCACCAAATTGGCGTTTTAATGAGTGGAACATGTAGAATATGTCAAATGACAGGAATTATGACAGGTGATAAATAGCAGTCTGATTTTTGCATGAGAGTTTAATCTCTGTTCGGAGAGTTTATGTCTGTTCTGTCGGACAAAACAAATGTGCCATTTTCGTGTTCTGACCGTTCCAGATTTTTTACCTGTTCCACAATTAAAACTGCCCCTGTTCCAGTGTTCTCATATATCAAAGTTTATCCGACTAGACACCCTTAAGCTATTAACAAATTTTTAGCTTGCTATTAATCAACTTTTTTTTCATACGCGGGATCCAGACCTATGGTATCATAATATCATATTATGATGCTGCAATAAATTTATTTTAAAGATTCGCCTTTATCAATCATACCTAATGTTTCTAGTTTCTTTTCCATTGTCACAACATTTTTACGTTTTGTTAACATTACAGTTTTGTTACCATTACGTAGACAAAAATCAGGCAAACACAATCTGAAGCACGATTACAGAACGGAAGTGATTAAAACAATGTTGTTATTTAAGAACAGACTAAGGCCATTGTTTTAAAAAAGAATTTTTAAATAGTCACGTCTATTTTAAACAATGCTAAGACAGTTTGACATAAATAACGGAAAAGGAATACAGACAGGTGCCTGTTCTTTCCGATAAGCTGAGACGGTCGCTCTGCCTGCCGCCGTGTGCATGAATCATTTTTACTGTTGTACATACTTATATGTGTTCAAATTACACAAATACACATTATCTCTCAAATATTATTTGACCTACATACATTTTTATTTGATAAAATTGTTAAATTGTTTATTTGTTAAATTTTTGTCTGATGAAAATCGGTCCGGGTTAGCCGGACTTCCGGGTTATCGGGGGCCGACTTATCGGGGTTCCACTGTAGTTTGTCAGTTTGACAGTTTATTTATATATTGAGAACTGTCAAAGCGTATGTATTTGACTCGCCGTTGGTCACTGCGCGTGTGCCACTTTTATCGCGAATGTCGATTCTATTGGTTAAAAATCTGTATCATAATGAAGTTCATTATGATACAGGTAGTGACATCATAATTGATATATTATAGTATGAGAATAGAAAAAGGTTTTTTAGAATTTAATTTAAACTGTATTATTGCATTTTTAACACTTTTGTAGAAAAAATATTATATGATATACGTGTTAAATCATAAATAACTTTTAACTAACTAGTTTCTTTTTTACCTACAAAAGTAAATACAAATAAAATGAAAGTATAGATGATTCCGATTTGATTACAGAACTAAGCCTCTACCAAATGCTTATACGTATTTTGGCTTTTCTTTAGCTTTATCGTTATTCGACGGTTAAAAAGGTTTTTCCACGTATAAACACATAGTATCTTAAAAGTGATCATAGGCTTACAATTCTAATATTAGTTCCTGCATCTTTTGACTAGCTATTCTTAGATGGTGCTAGTTCCAACTTTGGTAAATATATTAATAATTACACCGAAGAGATGAAAATATTTAACTCCAGTTCAGTGCCTCTACAAAGGTGCTCTGATGAGGCTAAGGTAAAGCTGAAATACGTATAAACACACAGCAGAGGTCCTGTTCTGTAATCAAAGCTGAATCATATTTAATTTCATTTAATAATTTTGTTTGTGGCATTGCGGTTTCCAATAAAAAAATAATTTTCAATAATCTTAAAATAACGTTGCAAAATTAAAGTACTTTTAGATTAGAGAGCGACAATGCCAGCTAGAGAATAAGTCGGATTTAGCCCGTGGACCACTTACTAGTGATAAAGAACTCGATACAGAAGTCTGCAGAATAAATCAAACCAATGGCACTGATATTGGTCGACTACAAGACAAGAAAGTATTTAATACCATCGCCATTTCATTTTTTCTTGTCCACTGCTGAACATATATATCTAACTCACAATTTTCCATCTGTTTCGATCTTGTGCCTCTTGCATCCAATTCCTACATATGACAACATTTTAGATCATTAACTATTTATATGGGTAATAAGCCACAATTAAATTAAAAAATAGTTTTATTAACGTTTTGAAGCCCAAATCGGGTTTCGTTGTCAAAATACAAAATACTACTAAAATAAACAAAAATGCTGTTGCTAAGTAAAAGAAATCTTCTAATAATTTATTTAATCTGACTCATTAACATTGGAAATTCAGACGTATATTATGCATTTTAAAGTAGAAGACTTTAAAATGATATCGCCAATATTTATGAGTTGCATTCCTGGGACGACTTTACTAAAAGATAGTTCATTCGATTACATGAAATCAATCCCAACTCAAGAATATCCGTCACAAAAAAATCATAGCATGTGATCTGTCTTTAAAAAGACAACCAAATGCAAGGATGACAGTAAAATTCTCGCGTTAGAGATTTCATAGTAAATCACGAGGGAAAACCAGGAGAAAACCTCGTGATACCATCCCGACATCGTAAGTATTTGGTCTTACATTTAATTTCTTTCAAAGCTAATACCAAATTCTGACTTTAATATGTTTAAATTATAAATAATATTGATAATACAATAATACATAGATATACAATAAGTAAAACTAAAATATAAAATTTGTACTAACTCGATATATTATTGACTTATTAATCGTGATATTTTATTTCTATTGACATCCTCTTTCAGTATGGGTAACAACATCCTACTGCATTCTACCGAGGAATTTGCGACACAATTGGTTTCATTTATCATAATTAGAGCTGCTTCTTTGATTGTTCTCTTTTTACTACCTGATTCTTTCAGAACTATACTTGAATCTCTCCACTGAACTATATGTTCATTATTCCATGAGTGTTGACATATTTGAGATCTATCAAATTCTCTATTTTTAATATAAGACTGATGTTCACTTATTTTAACGTCTAATGGTCTTGATATTTCACCTAAATAAAATTGTTCGCATTCACAAGTTGTATTATTAATATTGTTTATAATTTAAACATATTAAAGTCAGAATTTGGTATTAGTTTTTTGAAATTAAATTAAATGTAAGACCAAACACTTACGCCGTCGGGATAGTATCACGAGGTTTTTTCCTGGTTTTCTCTCGTGATTTACTATGGAATCTCTAACGCGAGAATTTTACTGTCATCGTTGCATTTGGTTGTCTTCTTAAAGACAGATCACATGTTATGATTTTTTTGTGACTGATATTCTTGAGTTGGGATTGATTTCATGTAATCGAATGAACTATCTTTTAGTAAAGTCGTCTCAGGAACGCAACTCATAAATATTGGCGATATCGTTTTAAAGTCTTCTACTTTAAAATGTATAATATACGTCTGAATTGCCAATATAAATAAGTCAGATTAAATAAATTATTGGAAGATTTTTGAAGTTATACTTCTTTACCGGCGATATGACGGTGAATTTTTTATGTTAAAACCTATGATCCCGGCGCATGCGCATTATAACTTTGTTCTGATTGGATGTTCAAATGACATGTCAAAAATTATTTAATATGGCGGCTGTGGCACAGCTGTAGTTAGATTTATGGTTGTTGCTTTTAAAATTTGTGTGAAAAGAAACAACAAACAAAAGTTAGTTAATAGTTATACTGCCTTTTTAAATAGTTTTCATATACCTACATTTTTGGACTTTTGGACTATTTTGGACAAGGAAAACTCATTCTAATTTGGTAAGTAGTTTTTATTATAATCATATTGTAATTATACATTTGGATTAGGTTGAAATACAGTAGAGCGTCGATTATTCGAACTAATTGGGGGACATAGGTGTTCGGAAAACCGATTTGTTCGAATAATCGAACTACAATATATTGATACATATTTATAGTCATACATATTTATCCACAAGTGAATAAAAGCCATATTTATATACCTACATATTTATTTATATCTTGATGATGACAACTAGCAACTAAACAAAAAAGTGCAGTCTTTGCAACAACATAATTATTTTTGGATTCAATATTGAAGAAAATTGAAGATTTTTTAAGCGTCAATTACTAACGCTTGCTCGATATTCGAGTGCAGGACGCGGGAGTCGATAGTTCGAATAAGCGGTCGTTCGGTTGATCGACGTTCGGATAATCGACGCTCTACTGTACATTTATTTTCTCAAGAATGGGGATTTTAGAGAGAAATCCCAAATTAGGTCCAATTTTTATTTTCAAATTATGATTTTTTGGCGTAGATTTATTTATCTAGTAGGTAGGTAATGCTTTGATTTACATACTTAATTTGATTACCAACAAAAGTTCTACCCATCTTCATCTAATATATTATTTTCTTACTGTTTTGTTATATTTTAATATTTTCTTCCACAAAATTTAAACTACATAATTCAATTATATTCAAAACAACTGTCAAACAGTAAAACGTTCAGTTACCCTATTTTTCCACATGACAAATAATGTGGAATTGGACGAGTGAGTCTAGGCTTCGATTACGAATTAAAGCGCCCCGAAATTCACGGGTTCGATTCCCGATGCAAATTTTTATTTTTTTATTTTTTTATGGATTTTACGATTGTAAGTATATTTGTTATATAATTTTTTTTTTAAGAAAATGCGTATTTAAAATTTTTGCCAACAATTATTTTCGTTCAGAAATCATTTTTTCTTTGTGGCATTTTTCAATGTGTTTGTGTGCGTTTTATTCTTTTATTTTTTTAAATTTTTGGTATTGTATTAAAAATTACATAATATGTATTAGAAGTATAACTTCTTACGTGCGTACAAAGTACACACACATTATTTTTTTTTTACTTAGCAACATCATTTTTGTTTATTTTAGCAATATTTTGTATTTTGTCAACGAAACTCGATTTGGTCATCGAAACGTTAATAAAATTAGTTTTTCAATTTAATTGTGGCTTATTTCCCATATAAATACTTAATCGTAAAAATGCGACAAGGAAATAGCTTCAGAACAACATTTTAGATCATCAGTCCAACGTGTTGGTGGACGACCTCTGCTTCGGTAGACACCATCTCTTGGTGTCCAATATCCGCTTTGTCTATCTATTATCTTTTACTTGAGTCACGTGACCTGCCCAGTTCCATTTGAGTGTTGCTATTTTCTCTAATGCATCAGCCACTTCTGATCTTCAGACACACGGATCTTTTACACTGTTCTCGTTTACGACCACTTACTAATGATAAATCGCCTGATAGATAAGTCTGCAGAATAAAACAAACCGATGGCACTGATATTGGTGAATTACAAGAAAGTATTTTATACCATAAGCCACCAGAATATGTTAAAAGTGTTCCCTTGGTGGTTTACGAAAACAATTAAATGAAATTAAAATAAGTGTAAGACAACGAACAATAATATATTTATTTATTTTTGGTTAAAAAGGCGTGCTTATATCTCGTAAGAAGGTTTGTTATTCTTTGCGGGACGCGGGCTTGTGTCTGCTGTGGCTGAACTAAAAACACATGTCTGTGGTTTTACATTAAAGACTAATTTATTGATATAAAGAGGCTGGCCCTTTATCTGGCGTTTTAAAAGCTGAAAAACGCCATTAATTTTATATAATCTGGTTTTGTACTTTAGGAACCAAAAACACATTTGAATTTAACATGAGACGAATTCTTTCGTTTTGAGAAAATTTAATATTTAAAATTAGCAATTCAAAAAATTATGAATGAAGCGTGTCGCTATAAAAATATTGACAGTATGCCGAAGAGACCATTGCTTCTTCTTTTTCTTCATGTGTCTCCTCTAAAAAGGTCGGCAACCCTCATGGCAAGTATTTTTAAACTGTGTATAAGACTTTTTTAGGGCATCTAACAAATTCATTTTTTTTTGGTTTGATCAATGCTTAAACAATGATCCCCAAAATTAACCCATTACTAAAAAGAAATCATTTCTTTTCTGTTAATATTTGAGATCAAAAAAGATATTTGAGAGTTTAATGAAAACTCTCATTTCTTGAGCCATTGTCAGGGCGTGGTGACACTCTAAGTATTGTTTGCTTGCTGTCTTCATTGGTTACAATTCTGTGCCAGATCAACTAATTCATGTAAGGCTATTCCCGCCAGAGTCTTCTTTTGGTCTATATATTGTATTGGAGATATTCCTCTTGGTCTTTGGGCTTCTACCTTGCCTTCTACTACCAACAATTTCACACTTCTTCTGGCTGGTTGACCAAAGTAATTTAGGTAAACTAGGTTGACTTTGTTTAGTAGGTTGCATTTTATATGAGACTCTGAATTTGAAACCTCTTCTAAAGGTGCATATTTTATGGGGATGTTGGCTACCACATTGACCCATCTTATTCTATTCAAAGCAGCTCGAAATAGATCAGTTGAGGTTAGAGCAGTCCACTTCCTAAGATTAGGCAGCCAGAATATATGTCTACGTCCAGGAATTGCCCTCAATCTTGTCTTGTGGAATCGACTGTAGAAGTCGGTATTTATTAGGTTTGTTCTACCACCAGTTTCAAACGGTTTGAAACCATCAGCGAATAGCGGACCAGCGCGAGTAGAGGGGACAACACTGGTGACTGTATTATGTTCTCTCACTGACCAACTATTTGCTGACGGTTTCTGACTAGTTTGACTGTTTGCTAGAACAAACCTATTATTACGCATAATGTGGCCGATAGTGATGTTGATTATAGTTACTTTCGAGTATTCGTTACAAATCGTTACTTTTGTATAAAGTAATCATTTAAAATATTTGTTAGGTTGATTATTTTGATTACTTTTGTTACTTTTGTATTTGAGTACCGGTAATAATATCGAGAATCGAATTTCTCAGTATTTCGTATAAGTATAAGATCCGATATAACGACCTTCACCGATCTATTTAATGGATTGAAATTAAATTATATGTAATTGTTCTGTTATTGCTGCTCCACAATATCAGAAATCTCGTGTAATCTATTTGCATCAATTAAGTGCCAAACACAAACCCTCGAAACTCTAGATGACGTAACTTAGCAGTAACCCTGGGCACCCAGATGCTTCGGAGGTCGGTTCTGATTGCAAATTCGTGTTCAGTGACCCCAAATACCCCAAAATAAGAAAATATGGCCCTTAATCTATTAATTTTAACATGTTTATGTATTTTTAGATGCGTTTTATACACTTTAAAATGTAATAAGGCATTTCCACCTACTTTTGTATTGTAGACTTTTTTCCAGACGTCATCCTAATCCTAAATACAATGCAAAACGTTGTAAGTCTCTATATTTTTCCTGTGTTTTTAGTGTTAAATACCCTGGTCTTAAAAAGCAATGCCATACCTACATGTAAAATTAAAGTTGATGATCATAGTCTAGAAATATTATCATTTCTACATATTTTCCAGTCAATTTAAGCTATTTTTTTTCTAGGCCTGATAAAAATAGTGTGTATTTATTATTAAAATCTAATGTATTGCGTTTTTATTTTTAAAAAGAACTAACATCTGTGAAATTATGTAAAATATCTACCTCGACAAATCGTATAGACTATAAACATCGGTTTCTGGGTGCATGCTTTGTTAAATGATATACGTCCCTCTGTTTCACCTACTTCTCAGCGTCCTGTAAAACTCTTTATAGCCTTGGCCCTTCATAGATAAAATTTTAGTTAACTGTACTGATACCGAACACTCGTGTAATACCGGTCCGACTCCGATATCAATCGATATCAACCGAGTAGATACAATACTCAAAATCAAAATAGGTACTGGCTCTGATACGATTGATATGAAGTAACGAAGTAATCAGAGTAATCTTAGTAATCAAAGTAACGATTTACCTCTCTGTACAGTAATCGTTACTTTCGGTATTCGTAAGTCACGAGTACTTTGTAACGAATAGTTACTTTTTCAACATCGCTACAAGGGCGGATCCAGGACCGATTTTCGGGAGGGGCCATGAACTTTTTTGGGGAGGTGTAACGGAGGGTCTGGGGGTAATTTTTAGAAATTAGGATTACAATAGTGAGTTTTAAGGCACTTTTCACACATTTTTGAGTAACATAGAGACATTCAAAACTTATAGTTACTAAAGTATTATTAAAGTACCGATTTCTACACATTTTTTCGGATCCATGTGCAGTTCTTTCAACAAGTTTAATACTATTTTTCCCCATGCTTCTACTCTCAGGCCTTGTTTTTCCCCTCTTTATAGATGATTTTACTCAATGAACTTTACAAAGTCTTCACGAATGTTGTTGTTGTGTATGCATCTCAAATTTAAAGAAATATGTTGCACGTGGGATACGTCGGTCATTTCCTCAAATATGACAGAGTAATAATTTGCACTTTGAACTTGATTAATTATTTGTTCAATTATTTCTTTACCACATGTTATCAATTGATTTTGACTGGTGCTACTAATGTATGTTGCTTTGGAAGAGGCAGTGGATAGGTGTTGTTTAAAAGTCTTATCTTCTGATGCGAGTTTAAACCTTAACAAACAATTCCCCTCATTGCTAGGTCCAGCATCTTCGTCTAGAAGCAGCAGGCTATCATCACGATGGTCTCTTAGAGGAATATTTTGTCGACCTAAGAACACTATAGATTTTACTATTTATCATAGTCTTTCTCTATTTTCTTGTATCTGTTTAGACCTCTGAGAGTCTATCTTGTTTATGACTGACTTTTGTGGGTTGTGATA
Organism: Diabrotica virgifera virgifera; assembly: GCF_917563875.1. NCBI lineage: Eukaryota > Metazoa > Arthropoda > Insecta > Coleoptera > Chrysomelidae > Diabrotica > Diabrotica virgifera. The sequence continues at coordinate 180,818,133 of NC_065450.1, forward strand.
ACTTTGTAGAAAATCTAGCCCAACCTGAACGCACTCCTTGTGGTATGATGTTTTTTCATGGGTTTGTATGACTCCGTCTTTGACCATGAGTTTGGCGAAACATGTTAAAGGTTTCGTGACAAGGCATTGGGTTATCATCCCTTTATTGTGACCATATTTTTCGCTAGAAAAATAGAACGCAATACTTGTAAACCAATCCCATTTGACTGTGCGAAAGTACCAACCAACTCCTTTGTTCTAAGTGCTGGTGACCCAAGTAATGCTTCATTTCTTTTCTATTCTTTATATGTACAGAATATGGAAATTAATACGATTTTGATGGCTGCCAAGAACGTTCTAAAAACATCCTAGTACGTCATTCTTGATGCTTTCGTTACTGCTTTTGTTCAATTCTAGTCCAGAAAACATATTTATCTCCTGTCTTATGCATATATATGTGTTTGAAAGTAAAAACTTTTGAACTGCAACTATCTAAATTTATATTTTTTTAAATTCTCGGAGGGGGCCATGGCCCCCTCCCTGGATCCGCCCTTGCATCGCTAGTGGCCGAAGTAAGCCAATTTTCTGTTATTTACGGTTTTAATTATTTCTTTGTCTTTTTTTAGCCTCTGGAGAATAGTTATCTGAAACCTAATACAATACAATTATTTTTATTTTGACTGGACTATATGTGTCACTGTAGCAAAATTTAATCGTTTGAATAGATCATTTAAAGAGGGCATTTCGGAAATATATCCCAAAAACAATCCGTTACAATGGGATATTAAAATAGACATCCTTTGTTTACGAATTTGCTACTAAAATAGCAATAAAATATATAGTCCTTAATCCCGCGTACCGAAAAAAAAGTTTATTAATATCAACCTGAGAGTTGGACAAACTTTGATGTATGGTAACACTGGAACAGGGGAAGGTATAATTGTGAAACGTGATTTTAATTGTGTAACGTGTCATCCTGACAAGTTTATTATTGTGAAAACTAGCAGGTCGTTTTTAGGTTTATTTAATAGCCAACGTGATATAATATATGAAAAAATGTTTGGCCGACAAAAATGTTGGGCATTTTCACAAGTCCGACACGTAGAACATGTCAAATGACAGGAATTATGTTGGTGATAACTAGCAGTCTGATTTTTGCATAAGAGTGTAATCAAAGGGAAAAAAAATAAATTGGAAGTTCTGTCCGAAAAAATTCATGGGACGTTTTCGTACTCCGACGTTTCGTAGTCAGCATTTTTGTCTATAACTTACAGTTTTCGAAAGTCGGACTACGATAATATCCTATGGATTTTTTCAGACATAACTTCCAATTGATTTTTTACCCTTTCAATAAACTCTCATGCAAAAATCAGGCTGCTAGGTATCACCAACATAATTCCTGTGAATTGACATGTTCTGCGCGTCGTACTTGTTAAAATACCCAACATTTTAGTCGGAGAAACATTTTTTCATATCATACTCTGAATATCCCATATGACGTCTCTCTTCTGCGCAACATCTCACAGAAAAACTTTTTAAAGTTGGACTTGTACGAGGACCTAGAAATAGTAAAAAAAAAATCAAAAAATCCGAACTGTGTCAACCGCCATGTTTCGTTCAAGCGGGACTTCCATCCACTTCACCGACAACTCTTTTCTAAACTCCTTTCTTAATTACAATATTACTTTCAAACCCCTTATTACTTCCTTCACTTTCCTACAGTGACATTCACAGTTGATTTGGCATAATCCACAATGATTTTCTTTCCTTTTTCATCTCTATCCATTAACCATTATCATCTATCCAATGATACACATACAAACTATCACCTGCTATCTTCATCCACATACATCTCAATCTCTAAATGTTCATCTATATTCTATCTATGACTATTTTTACCATATCTCTTCATACTATAACCAAATTTAATAGTCTCACTATTCTTTCTGGGTCCCGTTCATGTCACATTTTCATTATAATCTCATAAACCTCTTACATTTCACCCTCTCCCCTATGATTAACTATATCAAATGACGGTTTGTTTTGTCGAACGCTTAGAGTTATGAGTAGCCTGCAGGACCCTTTGGAATTAGTCGCTTGAGTCTGAGCTTGTCTTAAACATCTCTTCCAGATTATGAGAGAGTTTTACACCTCTGTCAGCCCCATTGTGATCTTTTATTGAACTTACACATACTCTAACAAGTTCCAACCATTCGAATAAAATGGATTATTTAAAATCAACATAAAATTGCCTTTCTAAACCCTAGGTGTTCACACAAGAGGGCTTAATAACGTTTCTCAAGTTTTCGATCTAACGTGTAATGTGGTTTGCCCATCACTTTCATTGCAATCATTCTAACTATTACATCAAGTTTATTTTCATTTTAACAGATTATTTACCACAGTGGGAGTGACTGTTTTTATTGTTCGTAATTTAACAAGCTTTACAATAAATTTCACAAAACTAACAGCAAAATTTAAACTTCCTGTGGAACTGTCATTTCTGTCATGTCATCCTTCAGAATTTCCGCTATCAGGAGCCACTTGCTACCATAAAGTCATGATATGAAAAATTCATATTCGAGCTCAATGGTACCTAAAACATGAAACATTGGATATTTTAAACATCCGTATTTAATTCCACACTTTATTTCTATATTCCTATGACGGATTAACTGTAAAGCGTTTTTACTCAAATATTTTTTATTTTGGTGGTTAGCATGTTAGATCCACGTGAGTATAACCTATAACTTTTAAAATCGTAGTCAAAATTTTAAATACTTTGCATTATTTTACCAGGTTATCAACATTTTAGGCAAACACTGATGATGATCGGTCAACCGATTGAAAATTAGTTCTGTTCTGTGATGTAGCCCTTTATAGGGATTTTAACAAATCTAACGTGATACGTACTAAGAGTATAAGTCATAAAAAGATTTTTAGGAATTCTTCTATATTTTGAATTATATAATTAATAAGGTATTAGTATTACCAAAGTAGAAAGTAAAATAGTTAATTACTAAGTTACTAATGGTATTTCGTCATCATTTTCATATTAATTATAATATATATTGTAATAGTTATTTTATCAGTGGTAAAAAAGAATTTTAAAAGTCCTAATAAAAAATTTTCATTTTGACTTATACTATTAATACATAGCACTCTAGAAATATACCTTTTATAAAGAATTTTATGATTTTTTCATATATTATATACCGTTGGCTATTGAATGAACTTAATAACAACCTGCTAGTTTTAGTAATCATAAACTTATCAGAATGACACACACGTTTATCACATTCCAAAATTTATTAAACTTGTTACAGTGTTCCCATACATCAAAGTTTTTCCGACTCGACACCGTTAAGCTACGAACAAATTTTCAGCTTTCTATTAATTAACTTTTTTTGGTACGCAGGATCCAGGACTAATACTAGGATAAAATATATTTAACTTAATTCCATCATCACAAAGCCAAGTTATATTCTTTTATATCGCTCCCGAAATAGTCAATTCGAACTAACAAACAAAATTAATTCATCTGTACTAATGGCGAATAATCAAAAAGAATATTGCCGCTAAAGTTTCTAATTTTCCGAAAGAAGTGGTCGTGAAATGGGAATAAAGCTAAGAGATCAATTTGGAAGAACAACTTAGAGCCCAGTCGATTTTAGAAATATGTTGACTCGGCTAAAATTAGAATTTATTTTTTAATGCGATCAAAAATGCAAAACTTAAGAGGCTACAGTAGCGCGCCATCAAAAAGGAAAAAATGTTCCAAGATTGTGGCTTTAATTTTGAATATTTTGTCGAGATATTTGACACATTTTCGTAATGTAGTAAAGAATGGCGGCACAGAGCCCAATTTAAGAAATATGTTAATATGTGGAATTTACTCTATAACTAAATACAATATTAAAAAAACGAGCCTGTACCGCCATTAAGAAGAACAAAAAAATACACTTTATTGAAATAAACTTTTTTATCCCATGCCTAGATTTTGTGTCATATTGGAACTACTAAAATTTACTAAAATTACTGAAACTATGTAAATAACTGATTAGGCAGCATAGAGAAATAGTCACTGTCATTTTGACAAACCTGCGTCAGATTTCTAAGTGTAACAGCACGATTCTCTTATCTGTTCTGTCATCTCTATCGATATCTGTTCAGTGCAGTAGTGTATTATTTTAAGAATTCGTTAGTGTTGATCCATAGGGATAGGGAAGTAGTGTTTATTTTATAAATAATTTATTACATTTTTGTGTAATAGAACTAAGTTGTTGGACTATTTAAAAATAGATTACTGTTAATTTTGAGTTTTACTTATAGGTAAGTATATTTCCGTAAAAATATTTTTAATACTAATGCGAGTATATAAAGTTTTAGGAGGGTTTTTTATTCTAAAAATATTATCAATAGTTTAAAAAATGGGAAAAATTAATTTAAAGTTATATTTAAAAAAAAAGTGTTGAAACTACTTAGAGTGCTTTTGGCGCTCTATGGAATAAATAAAATAAGACGGCTGTTGTTTCGATTTACAACGAGAGGATTATTTATTATTTTTTTTATTATTTCGTGCAAATACCTATTTTAACATAAAATTTTCACACATTTCGGTTTATTTTTATATTTATTTACTAATAATAAAATTGTTTTCTATTACTTCTATTACCGCGCTTATGAATAGGTATATTGTCAAAATATTGATCTTAGATAATGTCAAATATTGCCACTGTTGCTAAAGTTTCGCAGAACTTTCGAAAAAAGGTATGATACTATCTCCCGAAGTTATATTGATGACTGCGATGGAAACTGACTTGCCATTAAGTTATTGGAATGTAAACAACTCAATTTGCATCTCACGTGTTGGGAAATTCAATGCATTACCTAAGGACATTATCCTTGTTGCCATGTAT